>NC_065584.1:41586106-42186106 GCF_024542745.1 Macaca thibetana thibetana
TATCTTTCACACAGTTTCCTGTTATATTAACATCATACATAAGCATTGTTAATTATCAAAGCCAAAAATTCAACACTGGTACAGTACCATTCACTAAACTACACGATTTATTGGAATTTCACCAATTTTTCTGCTAATATCCTCTTTCTGTTGCAGGATCCAGTTAAGTATCCCACATTACATTTAGTTATTATGTTTCGTCTCCTACAATTTCTGTCAGGTCCCAGTATCTCCCTTCCGTCTTTCATTGCCTTAACCCTTTTGAAGAAGGGTGCTGGTCAGTTATTTTGTGGAATGTCTCTCAATTTGGATTAGTCTGATGCTTCCTGGTGATTAGGAGACTGTGCATTTTTGGCAAGTATATCACAGAAGTGATATTGTATTCTTCTCAGTACATCATATCAAGAAGTTCATGATGTCAGTGTATCCCATTCCTGGTGATGTTAAGTTAGATCACTCAGCTAAGGTAATGGTTCTTCACTGAAAAGTTAGTACTTTTCCTTTTGTAATTAAAAGTATCTTGTGGGAAGATACTTTTAGACTGTGCAAGTGTCCTGTTTCTCCTCCAACTTTCACTAACATTTGTCTGTAGATCTTGCCTGTGACCATTTTTACTAGGGTATTTTCCTAATGGTGATTTTCTGAAATAATGTCTTCAAGTGATTAAACAAATCTTTTTATCCAAAATATTATATCCCATAGAAACGTTCTTTAAGAACAAAATTGTACAACTCAATAATAAAGAGAGAAATAACACAATTAAAAATGGGCAAAGGACATATCTCCAAAGAAGATATACAAATGAAAAGATTCTGAACATCATGAGCCACTAGGAAAATTCAAATCAAAGCCACAATGAAATACCACTTCACACCAAGTAGGATGGCTATAAAAAAAAAAGACAGATAATAACAAATGCTGGCAAGAAGACAAAGAAATTGGAAGCCTCATCGATTGCTGATAGGAATGTAAAAGGGTGCAACTGCTTTGGAAAACAGTCTGGCATTTCCTCAAACCATTAGACGTAGAGTTACTATATGGCCCAGCCATTCCACTTCCAGGTATATACCCAGTCAAAATGGAAACATATGTCCATATAAAAACTTTTAACACAAATGTTTATAGAAGCATTATTCACAATAGCCAAAAAGTGAAAACAACCCAAGTGTCCATTAACTGATGAATAAATATGTAAGATATGGTATATTCATACAATGGAATATTATTTGGCCATTAAAAGAAATGTAGTTCTGATACATGCTACAACATGGATAAACCTTGATAACATTATGCTAAGTGAAAGAAGCCAGTGACTAAAGACCATATATTATATAATTCAATTTCTATGAAATGTCCAGCTGGGTGCAGTGGGTCACACCTGTAATCCTAGCACTTTGAGATGCTGAGGCAGGAGGATCACTTGAGCCCAGGAGTTTGAGACCAACCTAGGCAACATAGTGAGACCCTGTCTCTGCAAAAAAAAAAAATAATAATTAGCACAGTGTGGTGGCATGTGCCTGTGGTCCCAGCTATTCTCAGGAGGCTGAGGTGGGAGGATTGCTTCAGCCCAGAAGGTTGAGGCTGCAGTGAGCTGTGATTATGCCACTGCACTCCAGCCTGGGTGACAGAGTGAGATCCTGTCTCGAAAAAAAGAAAAAAAAGTAAAAAAGAAATGTCCGTAATAGGCAAATATATACGGACCAAAAGATTAGAAAGATTAGTGATTGCCTAGAGTTGAGGGATTAGGAGAGTGGGGAGTGACTGCTAATGGATATGGAGTTTGGAAGTTGATGCAAATGTTCTAAAATTCGTTGTGGCAATGGTTGCATAACTCTGTGAATACACTAATAACCATTTAATTATACATCTTAAATGGTTGAATTGTATGGTATGTGAATTGTATTTAAATAAAACAATTTTGGGAAAAAAGAACAATGTTGAAGTAAAGACATTTTCTGAAGAAAAAAACCCTAGGAGAATTTATTGACAGAAAACTTGCACTACAAAATGCTATAGAAATTTCTTTAGACTGCTGGTCTGTTATACCATATGGAAACTTGAATCTTTAGAAAGAAATGAAGAACATCAGAAACATAATTATTTAGGCAACTATAAAAGATTATTTTTATTTTTATTTCTTTAAGATACAAGTAACTGTTTAAAGAAAAATGATAAAATTGTCTTATAGGATATATAACATTTCATTATAGACCTTTCCTAGCCAGTGCAATAAGGCAGGAGCAAGAAACTAAAGATATGAGGATTCTGTAGCTTGTTTACATGGAAAATGCATAATAATTAGAATTAATAATGAACTTAGTAAAGCCATTATACAAAGCCACTATACAAAAATCAATTGCATTGTATACCAGCAACAAACAATTAGGAATTGAAGTTTAATTAACAACACCCTTAATAAAAGCATTGTGTCAATTTAATCCTCTGAGAAATAAACACTGATATAGATTTTGGAGGGCGAGAGATTTATTGGGGGCTAACAAGATAAAAGGGAGAGGAAGCAAAATTTAGCACAGATAACCTCATATTATGATGCTTGACCAACTCATTTGGGGAGTTGCTTTGAAGCAAAATTATGTTACAGAAGATCCATATTGGGCAGAAATGGCTAGACCCCATGATATGGTTTGGCTGTGTCCCCACCCAAATATCATCTTGAATTGTAGTTCCCATAATCCCCACATGTGATGGGAGGGACCTGGTGGAAGGTAATTGAATCAAGGGGGCAGTTTCCCCCATGCTGCTCTCATGATAGTGAGTAAGTTCTCACGAGATCTGATGGTTTTATAAGGGTCTTCCCCTTTCTGCTCAGCACTTCTCCTTGGTGTTGCCATGTATGTTAGTCCATTTTCATGCTCTGGTAAAGACATACCTGAGACTGGGTAATTTATAAAGACAAAGAAGTTTAGTGGACTCACAGTTCCATGTGGCTGGGGAGGCCTCACAAACATGGTGGAAGGCAGAAAGCGAAATGCATGTCTTACATGGCAGCAGGCAAGAGAGAGAATGAGAACAAAGCAAAAGGGGTTTCCCCTTATAAAACTACCAGATCTTGTGAGACTTATTCACTACCATGAGAACAGTATGGGGGAAACTGCCCCGCTTATTCAATTATCTCCCACTGGATCCCTCCCACAACATGTGGGAATGATGGGAACTATAATTCAAGATAAGATTTGGGTGGGGACCCAGGCAAACCATATCGCCATGTGAAGGACATGTTTGCTTCCCTTTCTGCCATTATTGTAAGTTTCCTGAGGCCTCCCTAACCATGCTGAACTGTGAGTCAATTAAACTTTTTTCATAAATTACCCAGTCTCGGGTATGTCTTTATTAGCAGCATGAGAATGGACTAATTCACCACAGTACCTCAACTGTGTTCAGTCATCACCTGGGGCTGCCCAAGAAGAGCTTGACTATATCTCTAAAGATGAGGCAAATACGGAAGGTGCTAACAGCTGCATGCTATCAGCTTGCAGACCTTATTGCAGCTCAACAGTAATGTTATTTTGTAAAGGGAAATTCAAGTGGTGCAGCTCCATGACTGCCACAAGCAATAAAACATATCCTATAACTAGGGAATAAATGTAATGAAAGAGGTGCCAGACTTGTATACATAAAACTACACAATAATATTAACAGAAATTAAAGAAGACCTAAATAAGCAGAGGGATATAGCATGTTCATGGCTTCGAAGGCACAACATTGTAATGATGCCAACTTGAATCACTAATCTATCGACTCAAGGCATCCCAGTAAGTACTATTTCTTTTGTGGACATTGACATGTTGATTCTAAAGTTCTATAAAAATTTAAAGAATAACCACAACATTCCTGAAAAACAAAGTCAAAGGTCTTATATTTCCAATAAGTAAGAAAGTATAGTGTTGACACAATCTTCTAAACAAATGATCAATAGAATAATACGTCTATTCTATTGTTCACCTAATTTATACCAAATTGCTGTTGAAAATAATGGGAAAAAAAAATCTCTCAATAAAAGATACTGGTCAAATTGGATACCCATGTTGAAAAAATGAACTTTTACCCCCGATACCAAATATAAAAATTGCAGATGGATTGTAGTTGTAAATCTGAAAGTTAAAATAACAATGCTTCTAGAAGATAATATAGAATAGTATCTTTATAACCTTGGAGTAGGCAAATATTTCTTAAAGGCATTAACTAGGAAAAGAAGGATTGATAAATTGGAACACATAAATGTTTAGAACTTTGTTCATTATAGGACACCTCTAAGTGAGTGAAAAAGCAATTTATGGAATGAGAAAAGATATTTGTAATACATATAACCAACCAAATTCTCATACCCAATAACTAGAAAGAATTCCTGCAAATCAATAAGGCAGGCAATCCAGCTGAAAAATAGGCAAAAGACTCAAATAGGTATTTTACAACAGAGCATCTCCCAATGTTCGTTAAGAAAAAAGCGCTTTAATTAATCATATATTCATATTATTTGTATTCTGATGCTTTGACATCTTAGAGCTTTGCTGACCTCAGAGGGACCTTTCCTTCCAATATTAGCTAATTCCTAGAGATAGATTAAACAATTTGAGAATGTGTTTCATATGTAAACCAACCAATCCAGAGCCTCTATTCCAACCTCCTCCTTTGTGGGTCTCTAACATTTGGAGCCACTATTCTCCTACCCTAATCACCTCAGGGCCAGGTATCAGACAATTAGGAACAGCCCCTACACCCCAGAGTGTACAAATATTATTCTAAGTAGCCAATTCTAAACCTTTTCACCTTGCCTCTCCTGTTCCTTCCTGTGAAAACCACAACCAAGGCACTTGCCCAGGTTTTGCCCTTGCTTTCCTAACTGCCTTGTTGCTTTCCTGTGTGGCCCCCCATATGGTGTGCTATGCCTCCTGTTTTTAGGGAGCTGTGAGTATTAAAACTGTGTCTGTGTGTCTTTTTATACCTGATTAAAAGAAATGCAAGTTGCTCTTAAAACAGTGCTTCACCTCATTGGAAATGCAAATAAAAATCACAGTGAGATGCTACAACTTACCTACCAGAATAGCTAGAATGAAAAAGACTAAAAATACCAAGTATTTATAAGAATGTGGAACAATGAGAACTTTCACATACTGCATATCCTGCTGGTGGGTGTGCAAATTGGCACAACTATTTTAGAAAGTAGTTTGAGAGCATCTACTAAAGTTGAATATTACATAGCCTATGACTTGCCATTTCTACTTCTAGATATATGCTCAACAGAAATTCACAATATGTGTACCAAAATACATGTACAAGAATGATCATAGTAACATTATTTGTGATAACTCCAAATTAGATACAACTCTAATGTCCATCAAGAGTTGAATGAGTAAGTATATCACAGTATATTCATACAATAAAATACTGTGGGACAATGAAAATGATCTACAACTATGCACAGTGAATCTCAACAAATATACTGTTGAACAAAAGAAGCCAGGCAGTGAAGAGTATATAATGTATGATTCCATTTATATGGGACTCAAAATCAGGGAAACTAGTCTATGGTGACAGAAGTTGAGATAATAGCTTACCTTTGGGGATAGGGGGAGGCTGGAGGGATTATGATTGGGAGGAACATGAAAGGGAACCTACTTGTGTGTTCATAATATTCTCTTTCCTGATGTCAGTGGTGGTTACATAGGTGGATTCACTTTGTGAAAATCCACAGAGCTGTACATTTAGGACTTGTGCACTTTCTGTATGAATGCTGTAATTCAACAAAAATGTTGAAAAAATCAATGAGAATTTTTGCCTACAGAATAATTGTTGCAAGGATGTAAACTATATTGTTATAAATACTTGCAATCTTTTATGATGAAAGCTTGTCCTAGTAGGGGATCACATTGCTGGAACACATGTGAAATGAGCTTGCAATCTAAATTTTATGAGGCTCCTATGTCAAATGCTGTCCTGGCTGTCGGTCATGAAACTGTTTTGGTTATTACTGAAACTGAATGAAACTGTGTTTGGGGGGCTCCCACCTGGAGAGTTGGTGGCTTGTTTAGAGTTGTGTTTTACTCTGTGCCCTTGGCCAGGTGCTACTTACTGACGTTAGTTAATCTTGCTGAGTCTCTATTCTCTTATCAGTGGGATGTGACTAATAATGGTAATTGCCTCACAGAGTTGTGAATAATCAATAAAGTAGAGTATGTGAACGGCTCAGTGCAGAGGCTGGCGCCTGAGTAAATGCTCAGGAGTTATTCGCTGTTATTGTTTTTGTTGTGTTTGTGTTCTGACATGTTTTCTAGATTTATAATTTTGTTGTGTTTCTGTGATGTGTAAACAGGAAGTAGGGGAAGGATATTTTAAAGAGGAGTTTGGGCACAGCTTCACCTACCCTGCCACAACCCCAGGTTCACCCATGGAACCTGAGATCTTTGATGAGGGCCCATCCTGGGTCAGACTAGGTTTGGTGATCGTGCATGGGGGATGATTCTTTGAATACAGGGCTCTTGGGCTTGCAAAGAGAGTAAGAGATGGTATTTCTACTGGAGAGTTTGATCTAAGCCTGCTGAGAAGCGGTCAACACCATACCCAGGGAGCTCAAGGCCATACGTGAAATGTAAGTTCAAATTTACATGGGCCAAGAACTGAAGCTCCTGTGTTTACCTGCTTGTCTGAAAAATAAGACATTTTCTTTTTTTTTTTCTGAGACAGGGTCTTGCTCTGTCACCCAGGCTGGAGTGCAGTGGTGCAATCATGGCTCACTGCAGCCTCAACCTCCCAGGCTCAATCCATCTTCCCACCTCAACCTCCTGAATAGCTGGGACCACAGGCTCATGCCACCATGCCTGGCTAATTTGTGTACCTTTTGTAGAGATGGGGTTTCATCATGTTGCCCAGGCTGGTCTTGAACTCCTGGGCTCAAGCTATCCACCAGCCTCAGCCTCCCAAAGTGCTGGGATTACAGGCATAATGAAAAATTAGAATCCTAAAAAGATCATTGTGAATTTGGAGAAGAAGTCCTAGACCTGAGGTCATAGCTATACTAAAGTATAGTGGGGCAATACTCACTATTTGTAAAGCACAGTAAAAGCTCATATGAAAGTACTTAGAAAGGGTAAAAATTATCCAAAAAGACAAATGGGCTTTTGAGTTACCCAGGAGACTCTGAGCATTGCCCTTCTTGCCTTTAGCTTGTCACTCCAAATGCTTCCAAAGACTGGGCTCTGAGGCTGGCCTCACCTTTCAGTGTTTCACCTCAGGGATTCTCCATCAGCCAACTTCATAGGCCAGGAGTTATTACAGGCTGCTTCACGAGATGTGCAAAGGCCAGCTGTGAGTTTGTTTCACTTAGGGAAGGTTAGTGGAACCTCGGACATGAAATCTCTAAGTAACACATGAAATTCCTCACTCACTTTATGCAGCCATGGTCTGAGATGAGAAATCAGAAGAGGAAGCAAGATTACTACAGAGTTAGGCTGGGATCCCACCAAGCGGGCCATGACTGGCTCCCATTCCCTCCGCATATCTTACATGTTAACCGGAGACAACTGTTAAAGTTCAAGGAGGAACCAGCTCAACAAAGCCTGATCATGAAAAGTTATACCCAAATCTGGAACCAGTTGTTCTGACTCTTCATACCAGCACCAAAGAATTTGTTTACATTAGAAAGAAGAGCGTCTTTCCAATACGCTTTTGGCGATAAACTACAAGCAAACATGGAAACCTATACAAAAAAAAAAAAAAAATGTGGCTTTTAATATTTTTCCTAATTGATAAAAATCCTCATTAACTAGGCATCCAGAAAAAGGAAGGCATGAAAATCTCTTGTTCCATGTTACCTCTTCCTTACTACATTTTGACTTATTCAGGCTGATTGTGCATGCAATTAGACAAAAACCGAAAACAAGGGTATCTTGCACTTTTTTGAAAGATTATTGAGGAAGGCAGCTATTTGAAGTGAGAGTTTTGCTTCAATCTCTGCCCTGCCACATACTAGCTGTGTGACCGTGGGCAGGCCACTGTGCCTCTGTTCTTCATCTGTCAAGTGAGGATAGGAATGCAAACAGACAGACGACAAACACAAGTCTTTAAGGTGCATCCTAGGCCCGCTCTCTTTCTTGTAAACAGTGCTTCCAACAATTACCTGCTCCCTAGGTGAGCTCAGCCATATTCCCACCTTCCATGTATGCCCTGCAGGTGCACCTGCCTACCTGACAGCTCTACTTAGTTGTCACAAAGAGAACTTAACATATCCAAAATCAGACTCATGGTTTTCCCCCAAATTGATCTTCTTGTAGTCTTTCTTAACTGAGAGGCTTCTTTTATCAAGTCATGAAACTAGAAACCTGAGAGTCCATTTTGATTCCTCCCATTCCCTCTCATTGCCTCCTCTCCCACTTCCAGTTCATTTACAGTCCTAGCTTGTAAATGCTAACTCCCAAAACCTCTTGAATCCACCTACTTCTACCCAGGTCCACTGCCACCACTCTGTTTTACTTTACCATGATACATTCCCATCCAACAGGTCTCATCTTCAATTACTCAAGATCCTCTGGAGTCTCTCTCCTCTGCCTTGGAGCCAGCGTGATCTTTTTAATATGTTCGTCTTACAGTGTCATTTACCTGCCTGTGCCTTTTGGTGGCTTCCCATTGCTCTCAGTATAAAGACCAAAACCTTTAACATGATCTTCAAGGACAGCATGGTTTGGCTTTTCCCTGTGAGTTCGGCCTCATCTCACCTCACACTCTTATCTACTGAGCTTCACTCATAGGAGTTTTCTTTCAGATTTTTTGGTTTTTTTTCAAACTTTTATTTTGAGGTAATTTCAGACTTACAAAAATGTTGCAAAAATAGTACAAGGAATTATTGTATATCTTTAACACACATTCCTCATATGCTAAATTTTACCACATTTGTTTAGTCTATTTTTTTCTGAACTTCTTGGGAGTATTATAATAAAGAAATTAATATAAGTATAGTATCATTTTCTAATAAACAAACCTTCTTTACAATTTGAGTAATTATCCCATTAATGTCTCTTATAACAAGAGAAAAAATGTTCTGCCCCAGAATCACAGATTCTACTTAGTTGCCGTGTCTCTTTCAACTCCTTAATCTGGAACAGTTCCTCAGTCCTTTTTGTCTTTTATGACCTTGACACTTTGGAAGAGACTTGGCCAATTATTTTGTAACATGTCTCTTATTTTAGGTTTGTGTGATGGTGCCTCGTGATTAGAGATAGGTTATAAATTTTTGGCAGGACCATCACAGAAAGGATTCTATGTTCTTCTTAGTGCATCAAATCCGGAAGCACGTGATATCAATTTATCCCGTTACTGTTGATGTTAACTTTGAGCACTTAATTAAAGTGCTATCTGTCAGATCTCCACAGTAAAGTGACCATTTTTCCTTTTGTGATAAAAAATATCTTGTGGAGAGATACTCTGAGACTACAAAATAAACTTTCATCTTTTAATATTACAATCTATTGATGATTCTCGTCTGAAATAATATTTACTATGGTGGTTGCCAAACGAAGACTCTTTCAAATTTAAAATGCAATGTTCTCCCCAACCCCAGGGCCTTTGCACATATTATGTCTTCTGCCTAAGATCCCCCTCCTCCTCAACTGATTAATGATTATTTCTTTAGATCCCAGACCAAATGTCATTTTCCAAGATGTCTTCTTTGGCCCTTTCACCATACTAAGTAAGTCTCTCATTTATATATTGTTGGGCATCATGTAGTACTTTGTGGGACTTGGAGTTGTAGTTTTTATACTTATTTCTGTGTTTATTTAAAGTCTGTCTCCTCCACTAGGCTATAAATACCATGAGGGCTGGTTTTTATGCACTGTTATCGTTCTAATGCCTAGCACAGTTCCTTGTATACATAGGCTGCTCATTAAATTTAAAGAACTCATAGAGTTATTGTGATGATTAAACAAAATAAGATACATAACATTCCTAACATATAGTAGAATCTTAACAAATATTGGTGCTCTCCCCATCCTCCAGCCCTCACAATGGGTAAGGCTTTCTATAACAGGCGAAACGTCTTATACCAAACAAAAATTTGTCATTGGAGGTGACCTTCTGTGCCCTAAAGGTTGATCTTCACTTGAACTTTACTAACACTTCAATGGAAGGACATTTATAAAGAACAAATCAGACTAAAATACAAGGTTACATTTCCTTTCTTATCTTCAACATGTGTTGAAATGGGCTTCGCTTGCCAATTTGAGAAATTAAACCTCTCTCTTCTACTATCTTTCAAAGTGACCCTTGGTTATTTATGAGAGCTCTGCAGACAATTGATTTACATGTGAAGAACTTGTCTCTCAGGGTTTTCTAATCTGGTCTCTTTGCCCTGCTGCCATACAGCTCCTGTGGCTCATCTTATGAGAGAGCCATTCTGCTCTCTTCGAACGATTGTCCTTCACAGGCAACCTCCATTGATGTCCCCTCTGGCCCTGGGGGAGGGACAGTACTGCTCTCCTCTAATCTAAACATCTCAAAACAAGTGTTGGGGACTTCTGATTCAGGATGCAAAAATTGCTCATTCATGATCTCCCCCTATTCCCTGAGACACCATTGAAATTGCAGGACTCAGAGAAACATGAATAGAAATATGCTTATAACAGAAAAGAGTTTGGAAGGAAAGATCACTGGTGAATACATGATTTCAAGAAATTCCCAGGCCAGGCACAATGGCTCATGCCTGTAATCGCAGCAGGTTGGGAGGCCAAGGTGGGAGGATTGCTGGAGCCAAGGAGTTCAAGACCAGCCTGGGCAACATAGCAAGATCCCTTCTCTAAAAAAAAATTTTTTTTTAATTACGCAGGCACAATGTTGCACACCTGTAATTCCAACTACTTTGGGAGGCTGAAGTAGGAGGATTGCTTGAGCCCATGAGTTCGAGGTTGCAGTGAGCCATGATTGTGCTACTGTACTCTAGCCTGAGGATGGTCTCAAAAAAAAAAAAAAAAAGAATTCCCAGAAGAGGGCAAATTAAAATGTGTTGATTAGTGTGCAATGCAGAGGAAGCCATAGGGCAGGTAGGGCCAGGAGAGGAGATGGGAGCTGATCTTACCTGTGAAACTTAAGAAGCTTTGGGCTCTAGGTCACAGATATAAGAGGCAGTATTAAGAGAGAACAGAAAACAGGAGAATTTATTGAAGATAAGAGGGTCAGAAGTCAGCTCCACACTCCTTCTCTCTTTGATGTCCAGTTACAGAACAATTAGGAGCTTAGATTCACTCCAAGACTGAAAAACAAATAAAAGCCAAAACTAAACCAAACCAAACAAAAAAAGTGGTCATTCCTCTAAAGAAAGAGAACAATCTTGGAGCTCCAGTGGTGCAGTCAGTTAGCACGTGGTGCTTATACAGAAAGAGAACAATCTTCAGAGACTGAGACTTCTAGGTGGGTATTACTTCCTCTAGAATAAAACATTTTTTTCTTCTGGAATTTGGTCAGATTGTTTCTCACTCATCATCCTGAAGCAAAGCCTGCCATTGGCTATTTCCCATTCAGATACACAAAGGTTACAATAAGCCTTACCAGGGCAGAGGACTGTTAGGGAAAATAATTATAGAGTTTCTATAAAGCAGGAGAAGGAAACCATACCAGCTACCTAAAATAATCAGCCTTGTCCCTCATTCTTGAATATACATGAACAACATATAAGGAAGAAGACTAATATGTAAAGAATGACCAAATAAATAAAACTGACCCTGGAGGAAGCAGAGCTATTTAGGGAAACAGAAGATAACTTTAAAAAAATCTAATTATATTCTCAAAGAGAAGTGAGAATATGTTGTCAAGACAGGAATACAACAATATAAAAAAGGAATAGTCAAAGATTAACCCTTGTAATTAAAAAATTCTGTTAAAATATTTAAAAATCAACAGCAAGATTTGGTAATAAAGTGAAAGCAGTCTTCCAAGCTATAGAACTAGAAGATAAATAGAAAACATGAGAAAAAAATAAGCAAAAGATCAATCCAGGGTTCAACATATGACTAATAGTAGTTTCAGAATTTAGACTATGTGATATAGGGTAGATTTTTTGTAATTGTGAGGAAAATTTCCAAGAGTTGAGAAAGGCACAAGTTTTCAGTTTGATGGGGCTCATCAAATGCTTTGCCATATGAAAGGGAAATTGATCCATGTGTAAGAATAATTTCATCAAACTCAGAAAGGTAAAAATAAAAAGAAGGCTCCAAAGGTTTCAGAGTGAGACAAACTAACACATCAGGTAGCCTACATTGTAACCAAAAATCTGGCATCAGCAACTCTGGATGCTAAAAGTTATGGAGCAATGTCATAAAGTTCAAAGGGAAAATTATTTTGACTTGGATTTAATTTGACCTAGAATTCTGTATCCCGCCAAACTGTTACTCAAGTGGTGGGGGACGGAGGCCGTAAATACAGTTTTAGACATTCAGGGACTCAGAACATTTGCCTGACAAAATATGAGAGTGATCCTATCAAAAACAGGGGAAAGAAAGCTACGATTAAGGACAGAGTGGTTTCTAACCTGACAGTGTGCTGAGGAAAGTTCCAGCATGGCAGCTGTGCATCAGGCCTGGCGACCAGTTAGTCTACAAGGGGAGAAGAATTGGAGAGCTGTTGGAGGTTGTCTGGGTGAAACGAGGGTTCCGTGCAAGACTATCATTGAAAGGCAGGGAGAAATTGAGGATACTCTAATAGCTTATTAATCTTCATTCAACAAGAAAAACAAAAGGTAATTTGAAATCTTAGGAAAAACCAAACAGAACAAAGTCATGGGTCACACAGAAAATTCACTACTTTGTGTTATGACTGGGGAATGGGTTGAGTGTAAGGACAGGGAATTTATTTGATCTTGACTCTACCAACATTTTTCTCCAAATGTCCCTGGGGTTAAAACATTTTACTTGTAGAGAAAGAAGAGTAATTATATGATACCAATTGGCTCTGTGATAAACAATATTTACATAGTAATTGCCATGTAAAAGGTGTTTATTGGCTTGTTAGTGTTGAGACTCAATCTATAAACAAAGTGTGGAAGATTTAATTAAGCTTATGGAATTGTATTTAAATGTTATTGTCCTCAATCATGTAAAAGAAAATATACAACAGAAGTATGGATACGGAAAGAAGAGAAATGAGAACAGTAAGTTAGGGACAGTCAGATCCTCAACTTATAATGGTAGGTGGTAGTTAAGAAATACTGCCAAAAGTTGATGGAACCAAAACTAGGTGTTTATGTATGTTATTTAAAATTACACTGGCAGCTGGTAGATAATGTGAATAGTTGAGTGCTACTATTTATTCCTGATAGAAAATAGAAGATGGTAAAAGAAAGACTGTTGTCATTTCTCCAGCTCATCACTAAGCAGTAAATAGTCATGTTTGTTGCTAAGAATATTGACTGGGGTATACTTGAAAATTAATGAGTACAGACATACAGTGCTTTTCAATTGCTAAACGTTTTCGTTAAAGGGGACAGGCTCTCTAGGGCACTGACTTAACATTTTTAGTGCTTGAGGCCCAAGCAGAGTGAAGGGTGTGAATATTCCATGTTTCCAGCCACCCTAATTGTATATGATAATGATAAAACTGCTGGAGAAATGTCCCGTTAAAAACCAAAGAGGGCCAATTTCCAGATGCACCACTGAACACAAATGCACTTATTCTGCTGGTCCATTTGACAGCAGCCTCCTCAAGCCCAACTCAAGTGGCACTTGCCAGAGAGATGAGGCTGGAGCCAGTGGTCCCATCCACAGGACCAGCAAGGCTGTAGCAGCACCTGTCTGGGCCTCTATGGCCAAGGCAACTCTCTCTGCCAAGCTATCACCTGAGATTCAGATGCAAGAGGATATTTGCTTCAGGGAACATGTCTTGTACAAGGCAGGTAACAGCTTCAGACTCATGTCAGTGCTCTGTTTGCTGCCCTACAAGACAGTGGAACTAAATGAGTGGCAAAGGCAGTCCTTCTCTGGCAGGCTTTCTTCTGAACTGATCTAGAGACAGGAACCTCTTGTTATGAAGAAAGACAGTTTCCCTATTCAGGGAGAATTACTGCCCTCTCCTGCTGACGCTGAGAAACCTGCTAAGTCTGATACCTTAAGTAGGATGCCCTTTAAAAGAGAATTCTTGTCAGGCATCTAAGTTCACTCTTCACTTTATAGTAGAAATTGGGCCCAGCTTGGTGGTTCCTGCCTGTAATCCCAGCACTTTGGGAGGCTAAGGCAAGAGGATCACCTGAGCTCAGTTCAAGCCTGCAGTGTTCTATAATTGCTCCACTGCACTTCCAGGATGGGTGACAAAGTGAGACCCTGTCTCTCTGTATAACTATCTATGTTTTTATCTGTATCTATCTGTATATAGATATAGATACAGAGACAGAGTGGAAATTGGGTCAAATGCCTGTAGTTATATTCTTTCTTAACACAGTGAGAATGAGATTCTGTAAAATAGGATTTTAAAACAAATTATTTACTATGACCCACGAAATATACAGAAGTATGCTCAGGTAACTGACAGCTGAGTTCTTACCTCCTAATTGTTCAGGATAGATAGGCTAAGCTTTGAAAAGTCTGCCTTGACCACAACCTCATGCTAAGGGATTGCTGTGCACTGGCTTCTCATGATGGAAGTAACGGTCAAGTTACACAATAGAGCCTCACTTCTATAGCTTAAACCAATCAGACCTGTACAAGGTGTCTGATGTATAGATTAGCAAATCCATAGGCTGATGAATGGCAGCCTGTGATAGCACACAGCATGGGAACTGTGCCAAATAGGAACATCATGATACTTCCTCAGAAATCTGAATTGGAATTAGAGGAAGACAGTTGATGAGTTTGTAGGAGTAACAGAAGTGGGACAGCACAGTCTGAGAAGGTAATACACAGATAAAATATGGAAGCGTCCAGGAGACATCATTACCATGAGCATATACATTTCAAGGTAGAGCAAAGTCACTAGAGTAGAGGCTGGTGTGGATTGTGGAGATGGGGTGGCAGAAGCAAACACAGAGACGAACTGAGTCAATGTTAATGGTGGAGTTCAGAGAGCAGATTAATAACATTCTGCAACTGAGAGAATGTCTGAGGTGCTCTGGTGCTTCCCTTGAGGCCTGGTATGCAGCTGTTTCTCGGCTTCATGGCATCCCCTTGCTTCCATGCATAACTTTATGAGAGACTCCCACAGTGTGAACGAACCAGCAAGGGTCTCTGTTCTTTGCAGCCCAAAGAACCCGGCTAAACACAACAACCCATCTGTGCTGCCTTTCTAGTTGGACATGTTCTTTTGAGACTGCTTTCCTGGGGAGGTGATAAAGTAGCTGAGGCATTGAAAAAACTAGTCTGAAGCAAAGAAAATCAGCACTGCCCACTAAAGCCTAAGAGTAGCATACCAAGGCAAGTTCTTTTCTGGTATCCAGGAAAAGACAACTGAGGAGCAAGTGCTGAGTGCTTGGGGATTATGTCAGAAACTCCATTTCCAATGTCTTCACTGCCAAGGAATCCCCATTACCCCCACCCCACCCCACCCCACCCTCAACCAACCACTTTGGTTTTTCTCCAAGGACACTAAGTTTTGAAAAGATTTAATCTAGCAAACCGGCTATGTTTATTTAGGTAATGCATCATTTTCTCATTGGAATAGATATGAATCTTACCCATAAGCTCAGGACGAATAGATAATACTTTTTTTACTCTCTAGCACTACCCAATTTTATTCTGAGTCCCCATTTCACTGAAGCAGGAGGAAATTTAACTCAGTCAATCTCGAGGCACTATGTCCCAAGTGAGGTAGGGTGCAGGGGATGGTACTGGTCACTGGCCATCTCTGTCCCCATGAGCAGTTAATTCTGAGATCTCCATGGTTCCTACAGGCTCATTCTCCACACCTCCCACACCACAGCTGGGCATTGAAAGCTTCACTGTGACCGGAAACTCAGTGCTAGGGTCCCTTTCCCTGAGTGTGGCTTGCAGCCATCCCCTGGAAGGTGTGGCCCTTGCCTAGGGGCACTGTCTTGGAAAAGGGCAGTGGTCCAAGATTTTTCTCTTCCTCTTTTGGGCCAGTTGGGAAATCTTTGCTTTTTAGTTGCAGAGAACCCTCCCCTATAAAATTAATCTGGATGATAGGAAGTTGAACAGGAAGCCCAGTGCCTGTGGAAAATTTATTATATAACTGTAACTTGAGCGCTTAGCCATACACACACAAATGTGCATGCATGTGTGTGCTCAAGTGAATTAAATTAGTCACTAAAATCATGTTTTCTCTCTCAGAATTAAATAATAATTATGTTGATTGAATGCACACGACGTAGGAAGCGACATGGTAAGTATCAATAAGCTAGTGGGATTTCTGGAGTTTCTTTTGGTTGAGTCCCAAAGCAAAGAGGAGCCATGTGGATTAGAGACTCTCATAAAATAAATTCCGTGAAGCAAGTCAATGAACTGTTAGCTCAGTCTCATTAACTTTAGGGAGACCCCAGATGAGGCCTTATTTCTGAAATATCTGGTTGCAGGAAAAGTAAAAACCTGCAAATGTCTCCTTAATGTCTCTTGTTGCCACTAAATTGCTGCCCACTTAATTCTAACCCTGACCCTCTGCAGAAGGAACTGAATGACACTGGGCTTGGGGATACAGTTTATTTCTGGGCTCCGGAATTTCTCTTGTAAGTACCCTCCTGCCTGTCTTCCAGAGTGAAAGAGTCCTCTCTGTTTCTCTCGGTTGTCTGTACTAACAGCCTTGAAATTATAGACCTGTCCCCAGTGATTGGAAAGTGCTGAGTCATCAGTTCCAGGGTTTTCTAAAATGTGTTCAGTGGCCTGTGTGGGAAGAGAGGGAAAGACAGAGCAGAAACATCTTTCCTGTGACTAGGGCTTTAAGTTTAGTGTATTCAGGACTTCAGTGCACAGTATTTATCTGACCTCACACAGCACTGTGCAGAGTGGTGGCGGTGTCCTTCCACATGAAAAATGGGGCTCAGAGAGGCAGAGGGGCTTGCTCTGGGTCATACAGCAGAGCTAGAACTGGACCAGCTCTTCTGTTTCCCACCTCCATGCTCTTAGCCTGGTACCCAGTCCTTCTCAGTGGAACTAGGTAGTAGCCATACAAGGAGCTCTTAATATGAGCACGCTTCTGGCCCAGTAGAAATAGCAAGAAAATATTAGATACATTTCTTGCCCTTGAGTCACATAGAGCTTAGTTGTTTTTTGTTTTTGTTTTTGTTTTTTTAACTTTTATTTTAGATTCAGTACATGTGCCGGTTTGTTTTACAGGTAAGTTGCATGTCACAGAGGTTTGGTGTAAAGATTATTTCATCACTCAAATAATAAGCATAGTACCCGATACGCAGTTTTCAATCTTCTCACTTCTTATACCCTCCACCCTCAAGTAGGCCCCAGTATCTGTTGTTCCCTTCTTTGTATCAATGTATACTCAGTGTAGCTCCCACTTACAAGTGAGAAAATGTGGTACTTGGTTTTCTGTTCCTGCATTAATTCACTTAGGATAATGGCCTCTGGCTCCATCCATGTCCTTGCTGCAAAGGACACAATCTAATTTTTTAAGGCTACATAGTATTCCATGGTATTTATGTACCACATTTTCTTCATCCAGTCTACCACTGATGGACATTTAGGTTGATTCGATATCTTTGCTGTTGTGAATAGTACTGTGATGAACACATGCATACGTGTGTCTTTATGGTAGAACAATTTATATTCCTTTGGGTATATTCCCAGTAATAGAACTGCTGGGTCAAATGGTAATTCTGTTTTAAGTTCTTTCAGAAATCACCACACTGCTTTTCACAATGGCTGAACTAATTTACATTTCTACCAGCAGTGTATAAGTGTTCCTTTTCTCCACAACCACACCAGCATCTGTTATTGTTTGACTTTTTAATAACAGTCATTGTGACTGGTGTGAGATGGTATCTCATTGTAGTTTTGATTTGCATTTTTCTGATGATTAGTGATGTTGAGCATTTTTTCATATGCCTGTTGGCCATGTATATGTCTTCTTTTCAAAAGTGTCTGTTCATGTCCTTTGCTCACTTTTTAATGGGGTTGTTTGTTTTTTCATGTAAATTTGTTTAAGTTCTTTATACATTCTGGATATTAGACCTTTGTTGGATATATGGTTTGAAAATATTTTCTCCCATTCTGTAGGTTGTCTGTTTACTCTATTGATAGTTTATTTTGCTGTGCAGAAACTCTCTAGTTTAATTAGGTCCCATTTGTTGATTTTTATTTTTGTTGCAATTGTTTTAGGTATCATTGTTATGAAATCTTTGTCAGGACCTATGCCCAGAGTGATATTTCCTAGGTTATCTTGCAGGGTTCTTATCGTTTTATATTTTACATTTAAGTCTTTAAACCACCTTGAGTTTTTTTGTGTATGGTATAAGGAAGGGGTCCAGTTTCAGTCTTCTGCATATGGCTAGCTGGTTATCCCAGCACCATTTATTGAAAAGGGAGTCCTTTCCCCATTTCTTGTTTGTGTCCAGTTTGTCGAAGATCTAATAATTTACAGGTGTGCAACTTTATATCTGGGCTTTCTATTCTGTTTCATTTGTCTATGTGTTTGTTTTCATACCAGTACCATGTTGTTTTGGTTTCTGTAGGCCTGTAGTATAATTTGAAGTAGGGTGGCATGAAGCCTCCAGCTTTGTTATAGCCTTGGCTATTTGGGATTTTCTTTTGGGTTCCATGTGATTTTTAAAATAGTTTTTTTCTAATTATGTGAGGAATGTCATTGGTAGTTTGATAGGGATAGCGCCGAGTCTATAAATTGCTTTGAGCAGTATGGCCGTTTCAATGATATTGATTCTTCTTATCCATGAGCATGGAATGTTTTTCTATTTGTTTGTATCATTTCCGTTTATTTTTTCTCAATGAACGAATTTTTTTATTCCTTCTCATTTGCAGATATATGTATATATGCAAACACAAACATATAAACAAATGTGTTACTTTTTTTAGGATGTTTCTTTTTTTAATTTTACTTTAAGTTTCAGGATACATGTGCAGAATGTGCAGGTTTGTTACATAGGTATATGTGTGCCATGGTGGTTTACTGCACCTATTGACCCATCCTCTAAGTTCCCTCCCCTTGCACCCTACCCCCAACAGGCCCTGGTATGTGTTGTTCCCCTACCTGTGTCTGATTGTTCAACTCCCACTTATGAGTTAGAACATGCGGTGTTTGGTTTTCTATTCCTGTGTTAGTTTGCTGAGGATAATGGCTTCCAGCTTTATCCATGTCCCTGCAGAGGACATGATCTCATTCTTTTTTATGGCTATGTAGTATTCCATGGTATATATGTACCACATTTTCTTTGTCCAGTCTATCATTTATGAGCATTTGGGTTGGTTCCACATCTTTGCTATTATAAATAGTGCTGCAATAAACATACGTGTGTATATGTCTTTATAGTAGAATGATTTATATTCCTTTGGGTATATAACCAGTAATGGGATTGCTGGGTTAAGTGGCATTTCTGGTTCCAGATCCTTGAGGAATTGTCATACTGTCTTCCACAATGTTTGAACTAATTTACATTCCCACCAACAGTGTAAAAGCATTCTCATTTCTCCACAGCCTCACCAGCATCTATTGTTTCTTGACATTTTAATAATCGCCATTCTGACTGACGTAAGATGATATTTCATTGTGGTTTTGATTTGCATTTCTCTAATGATCAGTGATGCTGAGGGGTTTTTTTTGTATGTTTTTTGGCCACATAAATGTCTTTTTTTAGAAGTGTCTGTTCATATCCTTTGCTCACTTTTTGATGGGGTGAGTTTTTCTTGTACATTTGTTTAAGTTCCTTTTAAATTCTGTATATTAGACCTTTGTCAGATGCATAGATTGCAAAAATTTTCTCCCATTCTGTAGGTTGACTGTTCACTCTGATGACAGTTTCTTTTGCTGTGCAGAAGCACTTTAGTTTAATTAGATTCGATTTGTCAATTTTGGCTTCTATTGCAATTCCTTTTGGCATTTTCATCATGAAGTCTTTGCCCATGCCTATGTCCTGAATGGTATTGTCTAGGTTTTCTTCTAGGGTTTTTATGGTTTTAGGTTTTACGTTTAAGTCTTTAATGTATCTTGAGTTAATTTTTGTATAAGGTGTAAGGAAGGGGTCCAGTTTCAGCTTTCTGCATATAGCTAACCAGTTTTCCCAGCACCATTTATTGAATAGGAGATCCTTTCCCCATTGCTTGTTTTTGTCAGGTTTGTCAAAGATCAGATGGTTGTAGATGTGTGGTGTTATTTCTGAGGTCTCTGATCTATTCTACTGGTCTGTATGTCTATTTTGGAACCAGTACCATGCTGTTTTGGTTACTGTAGCCTTGTAGTATAGTTTGAAGTCAGGCAGTGTGATGCCTCCAACTTTGTTCTTTTTGCTTAGGATTGTCTTGGCTATATGGGGTCTTCTTTGATTCCATATGAAATTTAAAATAGTTTTTTTCTAATTCTGTGAAGAATGTCAGTGGTAGTTTGATGGGAATAGCATTGAATCTATAAATTACTTTGGGCAGTATGGCCATTTTCATGATATTGATTTTTCTTATCCATAAGGATAAGATATTTTTCCATTTGTTTGTATCTTCTCTTATTTCCTTGAGCAGTGGCTTGTATTTCTCCTTGAAAAGGTCCTTCATGTCCCTTATTAGCTGTATTCCTAGGTATATAATTTTCTTTGTAGCAATTGTGAATGGGAGTTCATTCATGATTTGGCTCTCTGCTTGTCTTTGTTGGTGTATAAAAATGCTTGAGATTTTTGCACATAGATTTCGTATCCTGAGACTTCACTGAAGTTGCTTATCAGTTTAAGGAATTTTTGGGCTGAGATGATGGAATTTTCTAAATATAAAATCATGTTATCTGCAAACAGAGAAAATTTGACTTCCTCTCTTCCTAATTGAATATGCTTTGTTTCTTTCTCTTGCCTGGTTGCCCTGGCCAGAACTTCCAATACTATGTTGAATAGGAGTGGTGAGAGAGAGCATCCTCATCTTGTACTGGTTTTCAAAGGGAATGCTTCCAGCTTTTGCTCATTCAATATTATATTGGCTGTGGGTTTGTCATAAATAGCTCTTATTATTTTGAGACATGTTTCATCAATACCTAGTTTATTGAGAGTTTTTAACGTGAAGGGATGTTGAATTTTATCAAAGGCCTTTTCTACATCTATTGAGATAATCGTGTTGTTTTTGCCTCTGGTTCTGTTTATGTGATGGATTATGTTTATTGATTTTCATATGCTGAACCCGCCTTGCATTCCAGGGATGAAGCCGATGTGATTGTGGTGGGTAAGTGTTTTGATGTGCTCCTGGATTCAGTTTGCCAGTATTTTATTGAGGATTTTTGCATTGATGTTCATTAGGAATATTGGCCTGAAGTTTTCTTTTTTGTGTGTATATTTCTTCATGGTTTTGGTATCAGGATGATGCTAGTTTCATAAAATGAGTTAGGGAGGAGTTCCTCTTTTTCAATTGTTTGAAATACTTTTGGAAGGAATGGTACCAGCTCCTCTTTGTACCTCTGGTAGAATTTGGCTGTGAATCTTTCTGTCCAGGGCTATATTTTGTTGGTAGGCTATTACTGCCTCAATTTGAGAACTTGTTATTGGTCTATTCGGGGATTCGACTTCTTCCTGGTTTAGTCTTGGGAGGGTGTATGTGTCCAGGAATTTATCCATTTCTTCTAGATTTTCTGGTTTATTTGCATAGAGGTGTTTTTATAGCATTCTCTGAAGGTAGTTTGTATTTCTGTGGGGTCAGTGGTGATACCCCCTTTATCATTTTGTATTGTGTCTAATTGATTCTTCTCAATTTTCTTCTTTATTAGTTTAGCTAGGGGTCTATGTATTTTGTTAATTTTTTTCAAAAAAACCCAAGCTCCTAGATTCATTGATTTTTTTGAAGTGTTTTTCATGTCTCTATCTCCTTCAATTCTGCTCTGATTTTAGTTATTTCTTGCCTTCTGCTAGCTTTTGGATCTGTTTGCTCTTACCTCTTTGGCTCTTTTAATTGTTATGTTAGGGTGTTGATTTGAGATCATTTTAGCTTTCTGATGTGGGCATTTAGTGCTACAAATTTCCCTCTTAACACTGCTCTAGCTGTGTCCCAGATATTCTGGTACATTGTCTCTTTGTTCTCATTGGTTTCAAATAACTTCTAGATTTCTGCCTTAACTTCATTATTTACACAAGAGTCATTCAGGAGCTGGTTGCTGAATTTCCATGTAATTATGTAGTTTTGAGTGAATTTCTTAATTGTGAGTTCTAATGTGATTGCACTGTGGTCTGAGAGACTGTTATGATTTCAGTTATTTTGCATTTGCTGAGAAGTGTTTTACTTCCAATTATGTGGTTGATTTTAGAATAAATGCCATGTGGCACTGAGAAGAATGTATATTCTGTTGATTTGGGGTGGAGAGTTCTGTAGATGTCTATTAGGTCCACTTGATCCTGAGCTGAATTCAAGTCCTGAATATCCTTGTTAATCTTCTGTCTTGTTGATCTGTCTAATATTGACAATGGGGTGTTCAAGTCTCCCACTATTTTTTTGTGGGAGTCTAAGTCTCTTTGTGGGTCTCTAAGGACTTGTTTTATGAATCTGGATGCTCCTTTATTAGGTGCATATACATTTAGAATAGTTAGCTCTTCTTGTTGAATTGTTCTGTTTACCATTATGTAATGCCCTTCTTTGTCTGTTTTTGATCTTTATTGGTTTAAAGTCTGTTTTGTCAGAGACTGGGATTGCAACTCCTGCTTTTTTTGTTTTCTATTTGCTTGGAAAATTTTTGTCCATCCCTTTATTTTGAGCCTATGTGTGTCTTTGCATGTGAGATGGGTCTCCTCAATATAGCACACCAATGGGTCTTGACTCTTTATCCAATTTGCCATTCTGTGTCTTTTAATTGGGGCATTTAGCCCATTTACATGTAATGTTAGTATTGTTATGTGTGAATTTGATCCTGTCATCATGATGCTATCTGGTTATTTTGCACACTAGTTGATGCAGTTGCTTCATAGTGTCGTTGGTGTTTATATTTTAGTGTATTTTTGCAGTGGCTGGTACCGGTTTTTCATTTCCATATTTAGTGCTTCTTTCAGGAGTTCTTGCAAGGCAAGCCTGGTGGTAGCAAAATCCCTCAGCATTTGTTTGTCTGGAAAGGATTTTATTTCTCCTTCACTTATGAAGCTTAGTTTGGCTGGATATGAAATTCTGGTTGAAAATTCTTTTCTTTAGAACATTGAATACTGGCCCCCAATCTCTTCTGACTTGTAGAGTTTCTGCTGAGAGGTCTGTTAGTTTGATGGGCTTCCCTTTGTAGGTGACCCGTGCCAAGACCAGCTTGGTCTGGGAGACCCTAACCCAACGGCACTAGAGGAATTAAAGACACACACACAGAAATATAGTGTGTGGAGTGGGAAATCAGGGAGACTCATAGCCTTCAGAGCTGAGAGCCTCGAACAAAGATTTACCCACATATTTACTGACAGCAAGCCAGTGATAAGCATTATTTCTATAGATTATAGATTAACTAAAAGTATTCCTTACGGGAAACAAAGGGATGGGCCAAAACAAAGGGATGGACTCTGGCTAGTTATCTGCAGCAGGAGCATGTCCTTAAGGCACAGATCGCTCATGCTATTATTTGTGGTTCAGGACTGCCTTTAAGCGGTTTTCCACCCTGGATGGGCCAGGGGTTCCTTGCCTTCATTCCGGTAAACCAACAACCTTCAGTGTGGGCATCATGGCCATCACGAACATGTCACAGTGCTGCAGAGATTTTGTTTATGGTCAGTTTTGGGGACAGGTTATGGCCAGATTTGGGGGCCTATCCCCAGAAGACCTGGCCTTCCTCTCTGGCTGCTTTTAATATTTTTTCCTTCATTTTAACCTTGGAGAATCTGACAATTATGTGTCTTGGGGTTGATCTTCTCATGGAGTATCTTAGAGGTGTTCTCTGTATTTCCTGAATTTGCATGTTGGCCTGTCTTGCTAGGTTGGAGAAGTTCTCCTGGATAATATCCTGAAGTGTGTTTTCCAGCTTGTTTCCATTCTCCCCGTCTCCTTCAGGTACTCCAATTGTATATTTGGTCTTTGTACAAAGTATCATATTTCTCGGAGGGTTTGTTCATTCCTTTTTATTTTTTCCTCTAGTCTTGTCTGCATGCCTTATTTCAGCAAGGTGGTCTTCAAACTCTGATATTCTTTCTTCCACTTGGTCAATTTGGCCATTGATGCTTGTGTATGCTTCACAAAGTTCTTGTGCTGTGTTTTTCAGCTCCATCAGGTCATTTATGTTCCTCTCTAAGCTAGTTATTCTAGTTAGAAGCTCCTCTAACCTTTTATCAAGGTTCTTAGCTTTGTTGCATTGGGTTAGAACATGCTCCTTTAGCTCAGTGTAGTTTTTTATTACTCATCTTCTGAAGCCTACTTCTGTCAATTTGTCCATCTCATCCTCTGTCTAGTTCTGCACTCTTGCTGGAGAGACATTGCTATCATTTGGAGGAAAGAAGCACTCTGGTTTTTTGGGCTTTCAGAATTTTTTCATTGATTCTTTTTCATCTTCATGAGTTTGTCAAGTTTTGATCTTTGAGGCTATTGACCCTTGGATGGAGTTTTTATGGGGGCTTTTGGTTGTTTTCGATGCTCTTTTTGTTGCTTTCTATTTGTTTGTTTTTCAGTGGTCAGGTCGCTCTTTTGTAGAGCTGCTGTGGTTTTCTAGGAGTTTTCTTCAGTCCTTATTCATCTGGTTTGCTCCCATGCCTGGAGATGTCACTCAAGAAGGCTGGAGAACAGCAAATATGGGTGCCTGCTCCTTCTTCTAGGATCTCTGACCTCAAGGGGAACCAACCTGATGCCAGTAGGATCACTCCTGTATGGGGTGTCTGACAACCCCTGTTGGAGTGTCTCATCTAGTTGGGTGGCATGGGGAACGGGACCCATTTAATGAAGCACTTTGTCCCTTGGTGGGGTGTGCTTTGCTGGAGGGAAACGCATTCATCTGGGCTGCCCGGATTCCTCAGAACTACCCAGAGGAAAGACTTAAGTCTGCTGGTCCACAGAGACTGCAGCCACCCCTCCTGCTAGGGGCTCAGGCCCAGGGAGTTCTGGGTTCTGTCCCTGAGCCTCTGGCTGGAGTTATTGAAGTTCCTGCAGAGAAGCCCTGCCAAGTGAAGAAAGAACAGTCAGGGTCAGGTCTGAAGAGGCACTCTGGCCGCAGTCTGCCACAGCCTGTATGTTGGGCTGGCTGTGGGGGACACATCTTGGGACAAAGCCATCCAGCCTCCCTGGCTCCAGCAGGGGAAAAGTGTGGCCTGGAGCAATAAAGATGGATGCTGCCCTTCCCCAACCCATGGAGCTTAATGTGTTAGGCAGTTGTGAGTCCCAGTGCTGGCTGCTGCCCCTCCTACAAGGAGCTCATCTGGCTTAGACAGCAGGCAACTGCAGCTGTGGTACTGGTCTCCCCTTACCCCAGGAGCTCAGTAGGCTTAAGCAGATTCCAGCTGAGAGACTGTTGAGAATCTATGTGGCTCCAGAGTTGCTATGCTAGGGCCCGGTGGTGTGGGTTTGTGAGTGGGATCTTCCAATCTATGGGTTGTAGTTCTGTGGAAAAAGCATGGTTTCCCCGGCTGGTTAGCAGGCTCACTCATCACCTCCCTTAGCTGGGTGGGGGACCTCCCCTGCCCTGTGTGGCTCTCAGGTGGCCTGCTGAACCACACTGCTCTTCCTTCCTCTCCGTGGATCATGCCAGCCACCTAGTCAGTTCTGATGAGAGAACCTGGATACCTTGGTTGACAGTGAAGGATTCACAGTCTTATTATGGTTTTTGTCAATGGGAGCCTCCGATTGCTACTCTTTCTAGTCTGCCATCTTGGCCCCACCCCTTCTCTGTTTTCTTTGAGCAGTGTTTTATTGTTCTCATTGTAGAGATCTTTCACTTCCCTGGTTAGCCATATTCATAAGTACTTTATTCTTTTTGAGACTATTGTGAATGTTACTGCATTCTTGATTTGTCTCTCACCTTGGATGCTGTTAATGTATAGAAATGCTACTGATTCTTGTACATTGATTTTGTATACTGGAACTTTGCTGAAGCTGTTTTTCAGATCTAGGAGCTTTCAGGCAGAGCCTGTGGGGTTGTCTGGATATAGAATCATATAATCTGCAAACAGAGATAGTTTGAGTTCCTCTCTTCCAGTTTGGATGCCTTTTATTTCTTTCTCTTTCCTAATTGCTCTGGCAAGGACTTCCAGTGCTATGTTGAATATGAGTGGTGAGATTGAGCATCCTTATCTTATTCCAGTTCTCAAGGTACATGCTTACAGCTTTTGTCTATTTAGTATGATGTTGGCTGTGGGTTTGTTATAGATGGCTCTTGCTATTTTGAAGTATGTTATCTCAATGGCATTTGTTGAGGGTTTTTAACATGAAGGGATGTTGAACTTTATTGAAAGCCTTTTTTTTTTTTTTTTTTTTTTGCATCTATTGCAATGATCATGTGGTTTTTGTCTTTAGGTCTGTTTGTGTGATGAATTACATTTATTGATTTGTGTATGTTGAACCAACCTTGCATCCCAGGGATAAAGACTACTTGATTGTGGTAGATAAGCTTTCTGATGTGCTGCTGGATTTGGTTTGCTAATATTTTGTTGAGGATTTTTACATTGATGTTCATCAAGTAAATTGGCCCGAACTTTCTGTTTTTGTTGTGTCTTTGCTAGGTTTGGTACCAGGATGGTGCTGGCCTCATAAAATGAGTTAGGGAGGAGTTTTTCCTCCTCAATTTTTTGGAATAGTTTCAGTAGGAATAGTACGAGAATACACCAAGTAGAATTTGGCTGTGAATCTCTCTGGTCTTGGGCTTTTTATGGTTGGTAGACTTTGTATTACTGATTTAATTTTGGACCTTGTTATAGGTCTGTTCAGGCATTCGATTTCTTCCTGGTTCAATCTTGGGAAGTTTTATGTTTCCAGGAATTTATCTGGTGCTCAGCTCCCAACTCTGCACTGTGTATTCTAACTGTGGGATACTTGTATCGGGCACTGACTTTGTTCTCTGGCTCCTCAAGATTAGGAGTCCACTGCATTGGGAAGGCCTAAGTGCTCCCAGACTTCTGGCCACTACACTCTGATGGGTGGTGTCAGCCAAAGCATTTCATAGTATGGTGGTAGTGGGATCCATCCTTGTTTGCCTGTGCCAATAGTGGCAGCAGTGGCAGCGCAGCAGAGTGCATGCTCTTTGGCTGTGGCCTGGTGCAAGAGGGTGCTGGGGTGCCTGCCTCCATGCAGCCATTTACCACAGTGGTGGAGGTAGCATGGCTTGGGGGGTGTGGGGCCCCTGCTGGTGACTATACACATGATTGTGCTGCTGTTGGTGTCAGCATGGGGCCATGGCACTGGCAGGCACAGGTCTGTGTGAGCATTCTTGCACCACAGGCAGGAGTGGTCACTCAGGGTGGAGGCGGGTTCACTGTTCTTTGTGCTTAGTTTCACTCCCATGGCAGTGTGGGCACAAGGGCAGGGCTGGCTGACTCTGTGCCCACCAAGGTGCCATCTGCTATGGCAGTTCAGTGGAGGCAGGAGTGGGCAGTGTGCACTCCTGCTGTAGCAGTGGTAAGGAAGGGTGCATGCACACATGTGTGCTGGTGGGGCAAGGAAGACAAAACCTGTCCACACACACATCCACCAGCAAAGTAATGTCGGGGATTGCTGTGGGCCTAGGGGAAGTTGCATTGTGGGAAGGGAGCAGGTGGGCTGGTGTGTGGTTATGGAGTCCACTCCACTGGAGCTCTCTGCTGGTCAAGCATAGTCTGCCAGCACAGGAGCTATGATGTAGGCCCCCAGGGCACCCAAGGCTGCCCTGCAAGCAGGCATGGCCAGGCTGGGGCCCCAGGAGAGGCCAGCCAAGCAAGCGTGCTCAGGTTGGCCCAGTCTGATGGGCAAGACTGCCCTGCAGAGTTCAGGTGAACAGTTCCCCTAGGGCTAAAGTCTCCTATGGGACCACGTCGAGCCTCGGGGGATGGACATCCCTGGTTGTGCTCCACTAGAGACGCTCCTGCACAAAACCCTCTGGGTTTCACATCAGCTTGCTTGCTGTCACCACCACTTCTCTAAACAGCTCTCCCTGCCAATTCAAGTGTCCATGGTGGTTGAGGTGTCTCTCCTGCCAGAATTCCAGAGGCCCATGGTGAGAGCATATTGCTCCTTGCCAGTTCAAATCATCCATTCCCCCATAGTTGTTGGGGGCCAGGAACAAATCCCATTGTGCAGCAGCCCCATGCAGGGATCCCAGCTTCCTCCCTCTTCAGCCCACCTTCTGTGTCTTCCCTCTGTCCACGCTCGGTGCCTTCCCTCTGAGCTGTAAGGAGTGCTCCAGTTATCTTGGTCCCTCAGTGGCAGCTGTTCCACCTGGCTGCTGCTGTTCGGCCATTTTACCCAGTATTAAGGTGCAATTTTCTTTGCATGTGAAATGAGACCCATCTCACTGAGACTCCTAGTGCTGTGTGTGTGTTACTGGTGGTTACTATTATTTCCACAGGACATATCCTTCAACCTGCTGACCTCCATCCTCATTCATTCTGTCTCCTCTCCAGTGACCTGAATCCCATGCCCCTGAACCCATTCTGGCATTTTCCTCCGGCAGGAATTGCCACTCTCTGCTAGGTCATTCCCATCCATGTCAAGCAAGTACTATAATACCTCCTAGCTTTAAGAAAAACTACCTGTCCTTGACCCTGCTTTTTTCTCCTTCTACAGCATCGTTTATCTGCTTCTTGTTGCAGTAAAACTAGTACTAAAAAAAAAAAAAAGTCTGTATTCACTGTCTTCACTTCCTCTTTTTTCATTTCCTCTTGAGATCACCCAAACAAGCTTTGATCCTCACCGCTTCACAAAACTAGTCTTGTTAAGGTCACCAGAGGCATCCCTGCTGCAAATCCAGTGGTTCAGTCTTTGTCCTCTTCTGATCGGCCTCCTGCAGTATTTGGCACTATTCACTCGCTGCTCCTTGCAACCAGTTCTTCGTTTGGCTACTGGGACACCACTTTTCTGGTTTTCTGCATACCTCATTTCCTAGCTTTGCCTTTTCCAGGTCTCTAAATTACCACCTTCCTCAGAGCACAGAGCACAGTCCTCTTTTCTAATTACATTCACCTCCCAAGAAATCTCCTCCACTTTTATGCTTTAAGTGGCATCTCTCTGCTGTCAGTTCCTGTGAACTCCAGGATGGTACATCCAACTACCCACTCAACATCTCTACATCTCGCTTTCTCTTACACTCCATATCCAATCCATCAGCAAATCCTGTTGGCTATATCTTCAAATTTATTCAACTTCTCACTTCCCTTCACAAACTAGCCCCAGCCATAATGATCTCTCTCCTTGAATACCACACTAGATTTCTTAACTGTTCCCACATCTATACTTGTCTCTCCATAGTAAATTGCTACATGTCAGCAAGAGTTGTCTTTAAAATGTAAGTCATATTATATCATTCTCCTGCTCAAAACTCTCCAATAACTTCTCATAAAATTCTAAAGGTCTACAAGGCCCCCCATGATCTGACCCCTAATTCTATCTTTAACCTCATGTCCTCACACTCCCTCTCTATCACTGCTCCAACCCCACTGGTCAACTTACTATTCTTGGAGCCTGCTGAGAGTGTTCCCAGCAGGGCCTCTACCCTTGCTATTCCCTGTGCTGGACTCCTTCTCCCAGAGAGTAGAGAGCCAGTTGCAATAGTTTTCTATTGCTGCAGTCATTTTAGAAATTACCACATATTTAGGAGCTTAAAACAGCACCCATTCATTGTCTCACATTTCCACAGGTCAGAAGCCCACCACTGTGGCTGGAGCATTCCACTCCTAGGTATATTTCCAATAGAACACATACAGGAGAGTACCAAGAATGTGTACAAGGATGTTCAGAGAGCCTGCTTCATGATACCCTCATATGAGAAAGAGCCCTAACTGATAATAATCAACAGTAGAATGAATAAATAAATGCTGTATATTTTTGAGATGGGATGCTAGGCAATAAAAAGAGTGAACAAATTATAGCCACAGACAATGATGTGGATAAATCTAAATAACATAATTTTTGAGTGAAAGAAGTAAAAAATCTAAAATGTGTGATTCCATTTAGTTAAGTGAGTTCAAAACACATTGAAACTATAATATTTAGGGATAAGGAATATGTGACAAACTATAAAGGAACAAAAGGAGTAGTCACAGTCCAAGTCAAGATGGTTTCCTTTGTGGAGAAGGATGAGAGAGGGATGGGAGAGGATTCTGCACATTTCCTTCTTGATCTGGCTGGTGGTCACACAGAGCTCCACTTTATGGGAAATTATTTAGCTATATAATTTTGATTTATGTGGGGTGTTTTGGTGTATATTATAACACAAAGAGAAAAATATATATGTACCTGGAAATATAGGTTTAGAGGAAACTGTTCTGCGTCTAGAATTGAAGGCGGGTTGTGGGTTTTATTCAGTGGGATAGGAAACTGTTGAAGTGCTTGTTTGCTAGGCAGGCAGGGGATCTTTTTACCAAAACATTAACATAAATCCAAGTAAATGAGAAGATTTCCTGTAATTCTACCATTTTCACTTTTGAGTACTTCTTAAAAAAATTTTACCATCCTTACTAGATAAGTGGATAAAACAGGATATGGCTTTAATTTTCAATACTTTTAAAAAAAGATATAGGTCAATGTTTCATGTCACTAACCAGTCTTCATAATAATTTTTATTGACTTTATAATGTTCATTTGAGTGGATTTACCTTAATTTACTTAACCATTCTCTTATTATTGCTTTAAATCCATTCTGACATTTCATTATTATAGGCAATACCTCATAAGCATCATATCCCCATTGAATGATTGCCTCAAAACACATTCTCAGAATATTATTTTAAGGTCAAAGATTATGAATATTTTAATGAATATTGATACTTGCAAATTACTTTCCAAAAGAATTTTTACTGGTTCATATTGCCAGCCAGTATGCATGAGCAGATTCATTCATTTAGTCATTCAACAAATATTCAATGAGCACCTATTGTATTCCAGGACTACCTCTGCTGTCAGAGAGTTCAGTGTCAAGTAAGGAAGACACACAAGCAAAAATAAACTATGATTGGGGGCCAAGGAAGATCCCCCAGAAGATCAGGCCCACATAGCAGATTAACTGTGAAATGCATGTGGCTGTGTTTTAATAGATGTGAAAGTTTGTTGACAGTTTTTGAGCAGTGTTGATATGAAAAGAACAACACTTCAGAAAAGTTAATTTGGCCACCAGTTGCAGGAGAGATTGGTTGTGAGTGGCTGGTGCCAGGGAGAAGGGTATGAAACTTTGGGGAAAGAGGGAATGAGGGTTCCTGAACCAGAGAAGAACTAGGAAAAGAAGAGCAGCAGAGAGGTGAAAGTGACTGTAACACTGTTTAACAAGCTAGGAGATCATGTATTAGCCATATAAAATGTTATAGTACAAACACAAAGCATGACTACATCATTAGGGTTGACAGTTCCACACTGCAGATGGCTGATTGACTTTGGGGTCTCATTGTGACATTCGTCAGCTCTACTCAGTGCCATGCATAACCTGATGGTTAGAAAATCATGTGGCCCGATTACTGTGACTGTGGGAATCTTAACGTCTATATTCCTAATTTCCTGTGTGTTTAAAACTATGCTCTAAATGATACTTGAAGGTAGTTTTTGCATCCTGTATATGCTGTGATTTTCCCAGGACGTCACTGGCCTTATACGATAATAGACTCTGACTGTCTGATACATTTGCTCTTGCAACACTGTCGCAATTTATTGCTGAAAATGAATACAAGTGGCATCAAAATGCTCCCCAACAGTTTTTACCAGCTCTCTTCACAAAGCGAGGCGGCCATAAATCAGGCAGATGTTAAACATCTGAGTTGAAGCTGTATCTCTCGGCCTGAGCCCAAAGCCTCTGGGTTGGCATTGATGTGTGGCTGGGAATGGTTTATGCTTGTCTTTCCCTCCAGAGCATATGGGACAGCACTAACCGAGAATTACAGACTGGGGATCCTGAAATCTCACAAAATTAATCAACTGTAATGTTTTTACAGAGATGGGGGAAATAGAAGAAGTATAACTTAGGAAAATGGCTTGGTTTAGCAACCCATAAGCTGCTATCTGTTCTGCTGCTTCTTGTGTGCAGTGGATGTTGAGGTCAGTATTTAGACAAATGCTGCCCCAGCGCTGTGGCGGCCACGCATCATTGCTAAAAGCATTCAAACCAACAAAATGAGATTTTGAATGTTCAGGAGATGTTGACTTGACTTAAATAATTTAAGGTCTTGTAAAACCAGGAACAAGCCCTGAAAAACTAAAATCTACATAAAAGAAACTTAGCTGTTCATATTTTCTTCTGTTCCCCTTGGCTGCCCATTAAATGTTCTGGTCCTTCTCCACCTATCTTCATGGAATTTTTTATTTCCCTGCTCTTTTTAGTGATTTTCTTTCTAATCTAAAAGTCAACACTTATTTTCTCTGTATGTACCTCCTGGAACATTGTGTCAAAATCTTTCAGAATAATACATTTATCATTTCTTAAGAACTTACTATGTCCCAGGCACTGTGTTGATTCCTTACATGTATTATTTCTATAAGGTTATTACCATCTTTCACTGGAGACAGTGGAAACTCAGGCAGGTTAAATATTGTCCCAAGTCACAAGACGACAGTGGCTTAGTTGACATCAGAATCTGTATCTGACTAGCTCGAAAACTTATTTTTCTTTCCATTCCGGCTTCTACCTCCCAGATCTAAAACTTAGCAAAATAATCCAAACCCAGTTTTTCCCCTCAAGGATTTTATAACGTTTGATATTTTATCAAATTTAACTGCAGATTGCACATTGTCACGGGCTCCTGCACCCAGGAGGAGTTAATGCCTTGCTGGGCTTCCAGCAGCAGCACTCCTATTCTTGGAGGTCTGGCTGAAGTTTTGCAGAGAGCAAGGAAAATCCCATTTGCTCCAGGCTGCAGACTCTGAGCAGCTTGGCTGCTGAGTCTGGGTCTTGTCCTGGAGCTGAAAAATATCACTAACCATGTCCTGTTTGGCAGATAAATCTTGCCACCATCAGGCCTGTCACTGGTCGCATCTCACATGCCCCAGGCTATCTCCTGAAGAAGAATTGCCTTGCCAGGTGGCTATTTGGCCTGAACCACTGCTGCATATATCACCCAGGGAAATCAGATCAAGCCAAGAGTGAATTCATTGCATGTATTGAGGAGTGATTTCACCAGATAAAATACATAATGTGTCTTTGTTGATCTAGCAGTCACCAAGGCAACCTTGCTGAGAATGGTCTGGTCTGGTCAGGAAAAGGAAGGGCTTCAGAGAGAGGAGTTAGGGAACCACCACATAGTCACTGGCAAGTTCACAGCAGGAAAAACCCTAAAACAATGCTGCATAAACAAGTTTTCATCTTTTTATTATAACTTTCAAACACTCAAAGTTAGAGAAAGTAGTAAAATGAAGTCAGATCAGACTCAACAGTTATTAAGATTTTGTTACATTTGCCTCATTTATCCCTGAAAACCCACTTTTTGGGGGCCAGAAGTAGGATTTCCACTTCAGGTCTTGGGTCTGCCACAGAAGAGGAATAGCAAGAGTTGAATTCTAGCTCCTTATTATTTTTATGAGTAAATTGATGCCCATTTATTTGTTTTAAAACATTTACTGAGTGCCTGAGCACTACAAATGACAGAAAAAGAAAAAGGCAGCATGCTTTATTGGAAAGAGCTTTGGCTCTGCCATCTACTATGTGCTCAGCAAATGGCCATGAACAATCTTCGTGGTCATGGAACTATAATTACTATAATACTATCAGGATAAGATCCTGCCAGTAAGGGCTTTCAACCTCACTGGGGGAGACAGACCTTCAAAATAATAGGTGCAACAAGGTCATTAATATGGGGATAAAATTTTCTATGGGGGCACAGTGGGGAAAATAACAAGAGGATGAGTTGTAACTGAGTGGTAATTGAACCGAGCCTGGACAAACACAGTAGGTGCCTCCAGGTGGAGGCTTGAGTATGGGTGGAATGGCAATCCAGGCAGATGGAAGATCCCCAGCAAAGGCACAGGGGTGTAACCCTTATGGGGAGCTCATCACACTTCAAATAGGTACATGACTGATCTAGTGGGTAGCAGGGGCCACATCAGAAAGAACCATTTATGCTTCAAACTTTATCCTGTAAACAGTGGGGACTAATGATGACCGGAGTCACAGGATTCAGCCTGGAAGCTGTACATGATGGTGGGCTTAAAAGACTGGAGGTGGGGAAGCTAGGTAGTAGGTGTTAATTCAGATGAGAGATGATAAAGGCCTCTGCTAAGACAGTAGCTTTTGAGGGCAAAGAAAGAGTCTAGATAGGAGAAATGTTGGCGCCAACATCAATAGAACTTAGTGATTCACTAGATCTTTGAAGGGGCAGGGGCCAGAGGTACCTTGAGGAAGAAGAAGGAGTCAAGGCTGGTTTGAGGGTCCAGCTTTGATGTAATTCACAAGGGGAGCAAGTCTTAGACTCTGGTTACAGGCAGGATTGATCAGAAGGCACTTGATCACACACAATGATGTATTGTCCTTATGGTTTTCATTATATTTCATTTATATATACCATTATATTTCAGCTTTTATAATAGGCCTCTCTGGAACTTTATGAGCATATAATATTTATTTAACAGTTTTTTCAATAATTACTAGGTTCTGCTAGTCTAGGCACTGTGAATACTAATGAACCTCATTAAAGCAGGAACCCCCATGATCTAATTTCAAAACAGGATTATGATTAAGGAAAAACATAGTCCATCAACTGAAAAGAAATTTCTAAGTGTTTTAATAATTGCTATTTTTGGATATGTTGAAAGGACTCACAGTCCCGAGAAACAGTTCTCTTTTTAATCTTTTTCTCTTCCATCAATTTTTCTCATACACTGCAAATACTCCCCCACATTTCTTCAGAACCACTCCTGTTAAGCCTTCTCCCTGCACTGGCTCTGATCACTCTTATTCTATTCTTTCTCCTTCTCTAGATTCTGTGCTATGAAAGGCCAAAGGACCAGAGGGCAAGAGCGGGCAGTAATTGATCAGACAGGCAAAGCCAGATCCCCCTTTAATGAGCAGTGAGAGAGAACAGTCTGGAAATATATACAATTATAATTTGGGTTTCATCACACAAAGATGAATAAGCCATCTGCGATGATGGACACCTCGCTCCCCAGTGATGTGTATATTATAATCATTTTATGTTTATTTTTGTTGTAGGCAACTTTCATCTTGTGGATGGCAATGCCAACATTATAATGAGCCAGGAAAGCTTGCTTACTGGAAGAGGGGTTGAGGGCAGCTGGTGTTAGAGGAACTGCCTCTGCCAGGAAGCTAGGACTGTCTGTTCTCCTTCTCCAAATTCACACTTCAGGCTGCTTTTGGTTGACGTTTTAGGGAGATGTTTTGGGATTGGCTCTCACAAGGGTAAGAGAATAATAGTAAGGCAGCCAGGGCTGAGCCAGAAGTTTGCTGCGGCTTTGCGGAGTCTCCTTGTTGTTGGTAACCTATGACTGTTCTCTCGCCTGCTGGCTGCTCCTGCCTGGCCCCTTTAGCATTTCCAATCTCTGATTTTGCCTGGCCCCTGACTTTGCCTAGTCACTTGCCTAGTCATTGGCTCCAGTATCTCCAGGGCCTGCCAATAGGTCTTAATTTTGGATGCTGTTTGCTATCTGGCCTTCAACCCCACTGCTGCTGTGATCCTGCATTTTGAAGGGCCCCACTAAGCAGTCCTTAGGGTCCTAAGCACTCAGGCAGGTGCACCCTTGGTACCTACTGCCAGAGACCTACTGCCAGGGGTGCACCTTCCTGACTGCTTAGGACCAGAGAGAATTTAGCAGCGGATATGATGAGCCAATTAAGGACATGCAAAAGAAAGGGATTAAATTGACCAAGTTGGGCCAAAAGAGAAGGTAACTTAGGAGAAACTGTATAGAGTATAGTTTTTAATCTTGGTGGCAAATTGGAGTTACTAGGGAGTTTAACAAAAGAAAAAGATGATTGGGCCCCAAACCAGTTAAATTAAAATCTTTGGGAATGGGGTCTGTAGAGGCAGGTCTTCAAGGCCCCCAATGTTTCTTCCCCCTGATATTCTCATCCTTTTAGGATTTTACCCCATTGAGTGTGGGTAGAACTTAGTGATTTGTTTCTAGTAGAATAAGGTGGAAGTGAAGATATGTGACTTGGAAACTATGTCATAACAGGCAGAGTGGCATTGCTTTGGAGAAAGCAGAATGCCATGCCAGTAGCAGCCTGGTGGAGAGGACCAGGCTGAGAAACTTTGGCCAAGAGCCAATAAATGAGTGAGCTAAATGTAAAGTATAGCCTCCCACCCAGTCAAGTCTCAGGTGACATCTTGATTACAAACATCATGAGAAACTCTTAGAACTACTTGGCTAAACTGCTATGATATTTCTGATCCACAGAAACTGTGACATAATAAATGTATGTTTCTTAAGCCACTAAGCTTTGGAGTGATTTGTTATACAGCAATAGCTAATTGATACAGGGCTCAAGCATCTATATTTTTTACAGGTTTCCCAGGTGATTCTAAAGTATAGCCAGAGTTGAGAACCTTCTGGAATCAAGGACTGAATGAGAGCAGGAACCTAGGAGCTCACTGGGAGCTGTGAAATGAAACAAATGTCGTGTGTCAGTAACCGTGCTAGATATTTATATATGGTATCACTTGCTGAAGTCAGAGCACCTTCCATAGGTTATGTGGTATCCTCCCTATTTTACAAATGAAGAAACTGAGACTTGGCAAAGTTACCCATTAGGAAGACTTGAAACCCAGGTCTAACCTTATTCAGAAGCCTGAGTTTCCTCTGCTATTTCTGATGCAGCATACCCAATCCCCTGTGAGATAGCTTGGACCAAAAACAGAGGTCTGGCTCCTGCTAAGCCAGGAGCAGTAATTTGCCTGCATGTCAGTTTACCTGGATTTACCTTCTGCTCCAGTGGCTGCTGAGAGCTTGCTGGAAGGAGTGCTGATTACATGCTCACCAGGGATGTAATGTGCATCACCATCTACCACTCAATATACATTGCAGGGGAAGCCTGAGGCAAGAGCATTTTTGGAGAGAAGAGGCCAGGCCAGACTGTGCAGTCCTGACTGCATGATCCTAGTGAGGCCTCTCTCTTTACCCCTTGGAGAAGATTTGTGGGCCTGGAGTCCTCAGCTCTTCTCTCAGACCATTTTACCCCACCATTTAACTATGATTTTTAAATTTGAAGCCCTTTATGACTTCACGCAATGTACTAAAATGGTCCATGTGCTAGGGATACCTGCGCTTCCAACATACACTGGCTAAATCTATGTCCGTCTCCAACCCTAGGGAGAAAATCTGCCTTTAATTAAAGACAGTTCTGGAATGAAGTTTAGAGAACAACTAGCCATAGAAAAAGTGAGAAAGCAGATGTCCTTCAGTTGGAACTTTATAGGAGATTTTTAACAAAATCATTATCATCCACATAGTGTTGTTCATCAGGCTTCAGCTGCAAAAACCAGTCCTAAAAGAAATACATTATCATAATTGAATAATCTTTAATTACTGATACCAAAGTGAAAAACAACAAAACCAAACCCAAACCCAGCTCTCAATTTATGTTTAGTGTGGATTACTTAAAGTTAATATCTTGTGGAAATAGCTCAGTAAATTTAATTACTCAGCAGTGGTGTCCCATAAATCTGAAAGTCAATAGCTAAGTCAATTAGCTGCTCTAGTCTAACTCACATTATCTTCACCTTCTATGGTGGCTTCTGGGTAAGTGCCTTTAGTGACCCAAAGCTGTTTTGTCATAGTGCTCAAGTACATGGAGATACTCCTGGGGCTTTGAAAAGTAGGGACAGTCATAGGGAGACATCACATTCCTTCAATGACCATTCATCACTATAGGACAGAGGGTAATGAAGCAAGGCACACCTGAGCCACCAGCGGCATGGGACTTGATGCAAAGTGGAAATCAATGAGGTGCAAACACTACGCCCATGAGGTCAAGGCAACATTCACTCACTTCTCCAGTTTTGTCTCTGCCCTTCAAATCTGGATACGATTTTAAAATATGTTTGCAATAAAGGTAAGAGTATGGCATTTATGAGGTAAAAACATTAATATGGAAAGATATGAAGAAGAAAATAAAATTGCCTGTAATCCACAGATAATGCTTCATAGATAACCACTTTTAATATTAATAGTTTGGTGTTTTCTTTTCTGGTCTTTTTTAACAAACACACATATTTTTAGAGTCTGCATAGTTTCCTTTCTTGCTTTTTAATTTATAATTATGTCATGAACATTTCCTCTTGCCATTTAAAATTCATTTAATGGACGATCAGTATTCTGTTGTTAGGCTGAGTCACAAGTTAATTTATCCATGTTGTATTATTGGACATACAGGTTGTTTTCAATTTTTCTTTATAGAAACACTATTTCTAGAAGTGTTCTATGTAAATATTTGTACTTTTCCCTGATAATTTTCTTAGAATAAATTCCAAGAAGTGGACTTTCTGGGCCAGAGGATTGCACATGTTTAGGTCCCTTTAGTCATGCTGTTAAAGTCACTGTACCTGTAGATACAGGACTGCCTTGTTTGGTTGCACAGTTTGGACACTGTGCAAAGGTACCTAGCTGAGAGGATGAATTAGGGCTGAAATCCACTCAGCAGTTCCCTTGCCCAGCCTTGCTCCCTGCAAGTGCGACACCACAGAGAAAGAAAGAAATGCTTTCTACTTTGCCCGAAAGCTCCACCAGGTTGTCATACCATACCACCCCACCTGCCCAGAAGGGGTTTGTCTTTCCACCTTGTCAGCCTAAATAGACATATTTTTGTAAATTCTACATAGGTACTGTATAAGTTAGCTGGAGGCTGGCTCCGCAGTATAATTTTTTAAAATTGAGAAATTTAATGGCAAAAATTGATATCTCATTAAAATTTACCCGGGATGTCTCTTGCAGTTGTGTGGATTGCCAAAGCCTTCCTTCAAACCACATCCACTGTTGTGTTGCATCTTCATATCAAAGTGCTTTCGAATCACTGTCCTCTGGATCACAAAGATCTCCAAATTGGGCATTCTGCCTTATCAGAATCACTGCCGTCCTGATCTAGCAATGTATGTGTTTCTTAGCAACCTCCTCCATGAGTCCAAGCTGGGTTTGCTATAAAGGTAATGTAGCTTATGCTTCCAGGCCCTTCCCAAGGCCCTAGATCTAATTTGGTATTAGTAATTTTTTAAAGAAGAGTCATCCAAATTGTATAATCTTCAAATCCTGCAAAACACAATTCACTCCTGCCTGGGAGCTACACTTCTCAATTATTTCTGGTTCTAAATTTCATTTGAGTTACTATTCGCACTAACTGGGGTCTTTAGAAGCCATGGATATAGGAAAGTGCTATCTTAAAACATTTTTTTCAGCCTAGTCAGGCCTTTTATTACCTACTCAATACTTTCTCAGTTATTGCCTCAGGATTACAATCTCTTCTGTCCATCACGATTGTTTAAAAATACATAATTTTAAAATATGATTTTTATAACTTTTGCCTTGCTTGTCCCTTGACTGTCAGCTCAACTCCAGTAATCCTCTGCCTCACATTCCTGTCCATGTGCATGATACTCCTGAAGGATCCCCAAACCGTCTCTGGGTAACAAAGTCATCAGTGCCTCCTGATTATATTCATGCTGACTTTGAGCCTCTTGGCAACCACAGATAACCCTCGGGGCTACTTAAATATATGCACATTGCTAGACAATTTTTTTTTTGTAATACATCTGTTCACATTTCAACAGTGCTAAAGAATCTTATCTTGCTTTGTAACCATAATCAGGGATGCTGAATTTAGCAGTAAGTAATTTAGTCAAACTGCCTGGTGTTACATCTTGTCTTTGTCCTTCTCTAGCTGGGGCAAATTACTTAACCTTTATGATTTTCACTTCTGTAAAATAAGAATGATAATAATACCTACCTCATGGAGTTTTCTGAAAAATAATAATACATATTAACTAATTAGAATAGAGCTTATAACTTAGGCAGTTATTATAATAATTGTAATGGTTTTTAAGGCAGCACTGGTTAGAATTAGAATTTTGGAAGAGTAAGTATATTAAGATGAGGTCTGTTTTGTACATTACTATGTCCCTGATGCCTAGAACACTGCCTGGCATTTAATAGTTATGCAATAGATGTTAGTGCTTAAATGAGTGAAAGAATGAAGCCTAGAACCAGAATTTGCAACCTTTGAATTGAAGGGCTACAAAGAAACTGACGTTTGGTTTGAGAGACTGAAGCAGCAGATGGCGGATGCAGTGGTTTATGATTTAATCAGAGATTGTCAAAAACTTCAAGTGGAAACAATCAATAACTAAGACATGATTTACTTAAAGGAATCTGGCTGTTTCCTCTAGACCCAAAACACAACTACTGAGCGGTCCATGGTGCCAGTTTAACTGGCAAGCAATCTTTGTGCTGAAACCCAGCAGTTGGAGAAGGTGGGAAGGAGTGGAGGAAGAAGGGATATTCATCTAGGGTGATGTTCTGGAGGGGCGTTAGCAACAGAGGGCCTGCCTAGAAACAGGGCTTCTGAATCTCGAACCCACAGAATCTGGGTCTACAGATGGGTGGGGGAGTGTGGTCTGTGAACTCCCTTAAAATTATATCCAGGGTATGGGAAAATCTGAGTATGTACATATGTACATTATTCTGGGAATCCCAGTACTGTTGACAATTCTCAAATAGTTGCAAGACCCAGAAAGGATTAAGAATCATTTGAGTATCTGCTTAAAATCAGGAAGCTACAGGGAGGTTGTGGAGGGTTCAGGGTGGAAGATGACCAGCAACATTCTGTGTGATATCTTCTATCACTCTGCCTCTCAGGCAGGAAGGAACAACTGTTTCTCAGATGGAGCTGTGCTGTTCTCTCCAGTGTGGCCCCTTTGGGTGCTCACTAAACATTAGCTGGTCTTGGTCTCCTTGTTGAGCCATTCATTTGATGCTTGAGCTTCCATCTGATGCTTGGCTTGTGTGGGACCAGGCAATGTCCATACCCTAAAGACACTGAGTCAGAAGACAAAGAATGTACAAGGTAAGCATCTAGGACTGGAGGAAAGAATGAGTCAATGTCCATGCTCATCTCCTGTCTTACTGAGGGCTGCCCACATTCTTCTTCCCTTTAGTTGTTTCACCATAGGGGATCTGGGAAGAAAAGCTTCAGGCAAAGACATTGACTTTTAGGAAGTGGTTTTCTAGATGAACAGCTGCTGACTTTGTTGCTAGAGTTATAAACTCTCCCCTGGTCTTCAGGAAACACTGGAGTCTTCCTGATTTTGCCAGCCAAGAGCTGGGTGGAGATGAAGTAGTCACTTCAGGGCAGACAAATCGCATTTGGTTTTCAAAAGCTATAAATAGAAAATGTATTTTTACAGAATATGCCCCTGTAGGTCTAGCCCAACTTTAGGGTCCTTTACATTCAACAGACTCATCTGTTGGGTGTTGTCTTAGAGTCTCTCTGAGGTTTGTTAACACAGCAGGCAGACTAGATGCCAGCAGCTGTCCAGGGCGTTCAGCCTCTGCTACGTGCTGCCTTCTAACATGGCCTATTTGAGGTCACCACCTCACCTCGCCCTTGAAATGTAGGGAGGTGGGGCTTACTTTGAAACTGAAGATGAACATACTACTCACTTGAGTTTGAGAGCTTTGGAATACTTGAAATAACTGTTTTCTTTTCCACTATTACTTTTTTAAAGGTTTTTTGTTTTTTTTTTTTTTTTTTTTTTTTTTTTTTTTTTAACGGAAATACCTGAGAGGTTTAATAACACGGAAGAAAGTCTGATAAGCTTGGTCTGGGAACATCAGAAGGTTTCAATTTTTTTCCTCTAATGAACACTGCATTGATTGACACATTTAAAAAATTGCTATCAGACATGAATGACTAAAGATCTCATAGGGCTGATTGTCCTACACAAGAGGTCATGCTGATTTCCATCTTATTGGTTTTACTTAAATACCACTCCCAGCCTCCAAGTGAGCACATTGTTCATGTCAGGGACTTTAGGTTATATGACCTTTTTGCTGCCATCCTGCCCCAAGCATCATACCTTGTCTCTCAATAAAGAACATGAGTCTGATGGTGATCCCTGGGATTTTGATTTCCAATATTAACAATAATGAAGTATGCTGTGAAGATGAAGATAGAGGAAGAAGGGACATTCACTCATGGCTCTGGGCCTGGTGGTTCATGCCTGTAGACTCAGCTACTCAGGATGCTGAGGCAGGAGGATCCCTTGAGCCCAGGAGTTCAAAGCCAACCTGGGCATCATAGCGAGACCCTGTCTCTTAAATATATATATATATCTAATATGTCTCTAATATATATATATATATATATATATATATTTTCACCCCAGAATTCATACAGGATAAAAGAGAATTTTTTAAAAAGAAAAACAAAAAACACAATGAAACAAAACAAAACAGGGTGCTATTTTTTAATGTGTCTTCAGCCAGGAGAAAATTTTTATCTAAATTGTGTTGAGCATCCACAACTCATGATGTAGTAAAAACTCAACCCTATCATTATCAGTTTTTGGGTAATTTAAATTTATCCCCTGCCCCTAGAAAATGTTTGGTAAATCATAGATGGTCCTATGGTCATTCTGAGTCTCAACACATAATCTCAATTCAGTAATAGAATCAATCCAGTCCATGACATTAATCAATGTCTCAGTCTTCATTCAGAGGAGAGACATCAACTTCTTTTTAGTGGGCTGAGGCCAATAATTGGCAGCTACCTGCCTTTAAGGTTCTACTCTTTCTCTTACTTACCTTCTTTCAGACTCCCAAACTCCTATATTCTATCCTGCAAGGGCTGAAGAGGGGCAGAGAAAGAGGAGAGGTAAGGGGAAAGGAAAGCTCTGACTGGGCTGAGCAGCTTTTGCTCTCGGTGGAGAGTGGTTAAAACTCATTCTTTCTCTCCTGGGATATGCAAATACACCTGTCACTAGGGACCTCCCACATGCAAGTCTTGGACTATAAGGGATGCTGTCTATTCCCTAGACAAGCTGCTTCCCTTGTACCCTGGCTCCCTAGTGGCCCACTAGCCGAATGCTGGAGCTGACTTACAATACAAGCAGCTCACCAAAGCCAACTGTGCATGTCCGTTCCCAACTCCACAGAGACTTCAGACAGGTGGCTGGAAATTGGCCATGAGGGAATATTTACACCCAAGAAATTGGCAAATGCAAAAAATCAGAGCCTTTTTTTTTTTTTTCTGGAGAACTGGTTCTTAAACATTTACCAGCACATCGCTGAGTCCACCCCATCCTGGCTCGTGCTTTTGGAGTCCCACTGCTCTCCAAGGCAGTCTTCATGCGCAGGATTTAACCAGCTCTGGCCCAGCTTTCTCTCTCTCCTGTGTCTACAGGAAAGCCATCTTTTGTCTTACCAAGCTCTGTGAGGACTATAGGCAGATCCCAAGGTAACAGTGGCAGCTACTTTCTCCAAAGAATCTCTTCATCACATTTTCTGTCCTCTTCACATTTTGATTGTTTTTTAATAGCCTTTATCTGGCAGGGAAGAAGGGGCAAGTATCATGGAACCAGTTAAACTGGTCATTTCCTTTGGAAACTGCATCTGGGGAGGCTGTCTCACACTCATTTTGATATTTGATGTATATGGACCTTGTTTTAATTCCTCTTATTCATCCATGTGTCATTCTGGGCCAGGTTATCATTCTGCGGCTTTCAAAATGCTGGGAAAGCAAGCACTGTTCCATGTCATAACAATTAGAAGTCGTGCTGTCTAGTATGGTAATCACTGCACTCCTGTAGTTAAATGTAAGTTTAAATTAAATAAAAGTAAATAAAATTTAGTTCCTCAGTTGTACTAGCCACATTTCAAGTGCTTAGTAGCCATATGTGGCTACTGGCTTTTATTGGACAGAAGATTTCTGACACTGCAAAAAGTTGTATTGGACAGTGCTGATTTAGATGGACTTCGCCATGAGAAGTTCAAAATGGCAGGGATATGATACGATAATGAAGGAGAGTCCTAATTCAAAATAAGTGCCAGTGCCTATCATATTAAGATCCTTGAAGTCCAGTTTGTACAGGCTACACAGCGTTTCACAACTAAGATTCCACTGTCAAGCACCAGAGAGGGACAAGAGACTGACATTGCACACCATCTTGTAGCCTTTGGCTGCAGCACCACAGGAAATGAACAGATTCCTTGGCAAATGTCATGAACATTTGCAAATTTTGATATGTATACTCTGGACTTTTACACTTGCTTTTAAAATATGGCGTCTGTTTGACAATGTCATCCTTCAACTGTTGTTAGTCTGCCTGGAGGTGAAAGTTGGGATGTGAGGCTGAGAAGAGGAAGCTGGGGAATGTCAGCCAAGGGGCATTAAAAATTAGTAGGGCTGGGTGCAGTGGCTCATGCCTGTAATCCCAGCACTTTGGGAGGCGGAGGTGGGTGGATCACCTGAGGTCAGGAGTTCAAGACCACCTGGCCAACATGGAGAAACCCTGTCTCTACTAAAAATACAGAAATTAGCAGGTGGCGTGTGCCTGTAGTCCCAGCTACTCAGGAGGCTGAGGCAGGAGAATTGCTTGAACCCAGGAGGTGGAGGTTGCAGTGAGCTGAGATCGTGCCATTTGCACTCCAGCATGAGCAACAAAAGCAAAACTCTGTCTCCCCCCCCTAAAAAAGAAAAGAAAATTAGTAGTTTCAGTAAAGCCCAAACTTTATGGGCTCCAGGAAAAATTTCCTTCTTACCAAGCACCAGAAATGTTTCAAGTTATATGGGAATTTTGAAGATTATTAGACTTAATATAGGGATTTTGACTTTATACCATCTTGACCAGATGATTTGTAATCCTAGTGAGTGGATTCTTGTACTCACTGTAGGCTGTGGATTTTCTGCAATAATGAGTAAGGGGAATTGATGCTCATGTTTCAGCATTCATGTATGAATGTCTATATGTTTTGAGGTGGTCAAGCTAGCTCCGATCACCATTTCTGAGGTCTGAGCAATGGGCCATGCCTGGGTAATACCTCAAAGCTATCACCATGAGCATTACTGTGCAGTAGTTTGAGGCCCCCATAGACAGGGTGTTTGAGTGAAAAATGGCTTTGGTCTTGGAAGCGGCTTTCTGGGGGCAACCCCTCAAGTCCAGTGCTTGAGGGACTTGTGTAAGCTGTGAGAAATCTTTATAACCTGGAGCAGAGACAGCAGTGAGGCAGTTTTGCTGAAGTATGTAGGCTTAATGGTCTGGATATATTCATCCAGAGTTATGAGGCTTTTCCAAGGCTGACAGCGGTGCAAGATCTGATGGTGGAAGAGGAAGTTAAGGTAAGGAAATGTGAGGAGCTCCAGTGGTAAATGAGGAAGCTCACCACAAATACAAAAGAGCTGGGCTTGGCCTAGGGAGGCACTTTTCCCCTAGGACACAGGAAAGTCTTTCAAGAAAGATCACTAAACTTTTGTGAGCAAGAAGCAAATGACCTAAAGATCACTTACTTGGAGGTTGATGGGTTGATGAGTAAATGGAAAATGATTGCAGTTTTTCTTTCTCTCTCGGATGCAAATATAGAATGATGAAGTTGTCTAAGTTTCTAGACACCATGCAACAGCAGCAGCTCTGTCCCTCTATTTGTTTTGGAAGACCAATACTTTTCTTTGCCTTTTTGGGGAATATAGAAAGAGAACATAGTTGCTCTTAGAGAAGTTCAAACATAAATCAGGTTGTATACCTTGAAGTTTTGGGGTTTTTTTCTTGTTCAGTTTTATAGAGAGAATATTCATAAGTGTCTGCCTAGAGGAAGCTTTGGAAACACATCTTAGCCAACTGCCCCCAGGCTCCTGCTTAACCTGGGGTGGATACCCGTATGGATGCCCGACTCTGCAGATACCATATAAAAACTTGGATCCTAAATCAGGAGACCCTATTTTGTTTTAAAGTCCCTTTTACCACTGGTGTCTAGTACCTGAATCTATTGCCCGGGTTCTTTTTGGGGGTCTTTTACTTATTCTTTTCTCACTTCCATTGGGAAATTGAAAGATTTCTATTCCATTTTTCAAGTTTTGCTATATTTTAAGTTTTTCCATACAGACTCCATCCCTGTGTTTTCAATATCTGGATGTCTGGGTCCCAGATCCTCATCTGGAATCCATGGGCCACTGATCATCTGCTTCTATAACTGTTAGAAAAAAGATACTACATTTGCTATGAACCCAGACTTAGGTTTGCTCTCTTTAGGATAGTATTTTGGAAACACCAAAAGGAAGAAAATAGATTTACGCCAAATGTTACTTTAATCTCTAGTCGCAAATACAGCCATGCATCACATAATGACATTTCAGTCAGCAATGGACTACATATGCAACACTGGTCCCATAGTGTTATAACATCATATTTTTACTGTACTTCTATGGTTAGATATGTTTAGCTACACAAATACTTACCATTGTGTTCCACTGCCTAAGTATTCAAGACAGTAATATGCTGTACAGGTTTGTTGCTAGCAATAGGCTATATCATATAGCCTAGGTGTGTAGTAGGCTATGACATCTAGGTTTGTGTGAGTACAAGCTGTGATGTTTGCCCAGTGATGAAATCACCTAATGATGCATTTGTCAGAATATATCCCCATGGTTAAGCAATGCATGACTGTATTTCAAGAACACTTATTGTGGGCATTAACCTATGAGAATACAGAAATGTCTAAGACTCAACTCCATCCTTAAACAACTTAAACTTTAGTTAGATACATAAAACAGAAGCATATGAAAAATTAAATGAGACCAGTATTAATAGCCAGTGTATTAAATGCCTACTGTGTGGTAGGTGATTTACATGCATTATTTTAATTGTCACAATTACTCCACAAGGTATGATTATCTGCATTTAACAGATGGTAACCCCCATGTCTTAGAGAGGGTAAAAATTTTCCAAAGTTTACTTGGCTAGCAAGGAGAGGCACCAGGGCCTGTCTTCAAAGTCAGAACTCTTTCTGCTGAAATATATTGACTTTATATTTGCTCATTTTAACAAAAATAGAGATTATTGCTGTGTACAACATAAATGCTTAGTAAAAAGTTATAAGGAATTCTGAGGAGGGAAAGTGTTCTGTGGCCTGGGGTGGTTAGGGAAGACCTTGAGTAGAGATGGAGTGATTTGATCTAAGATCCAAAAAATTAGGAGGATTTGCCTAGGGAAGAGGAACGAGAGACCAGCCTACCTACAGGGGGAATGGCTTGAGCCACAGCCTTCTGGAGCCATCTTGAGGGATGCACTGGGAGGCACAACTTAGTCTCATTTCAGTTCCAACTGAGAGGCTCTACAGGGCTGGAGAAGTTTTGGGGATAGGATGGAGTTATGACTGTTATCCCCATGGTTGGGTTACCTTTCAATGCCCAGGTTTGCTTCTGGAAGGATTTTCTTAGTTTGTGTCTCCCATGGCAATATTCTATACGGGCACTGGGAAAACACATTTTGGGAGTGTAAAACAGTGTTGGCATCCCACTTCTTAATGGTGCAAGTTACGGGGCCCGAGAATTGCCTTAGAGGTTGAATAATTACTGGGTTTTGGATTTTTTAGTTCTCTTAAAAACTCTTCAGGCTTTGAGTCTTTGTGTATGCTTCTGATCCAGAGCCAAAGTTCTTAACTACACAAAGCTATTGAGCCCAAGAAATGCTGTCTTTCTTTTTTAATTGAGACAGAGTCTTGCTCTGTCACCCAGGCTGGAGTGCAGTGGCACAAGGTTGGCTCACTGCAACCTCAGCCTCCCGGGTTCATGCAATTCTCCTGCCTTAGCCTCTCCAGCAGCTGGGATTAAAGGTGTCCACTACCATGCCCAGCTAATTTTTGTATTTTTAGTAGGGACAGGGTTTTGTCATGTTGGCCAGGCTGGTCTTGAACTCCAGACTTCAAGTGATCCACCTACCTCGGCCTTCCAAAGAGCTGGGATTACAGGTGTGAGCCACCTGGCCCGGCCCAAGAATTGCTGTCTTTCAACCAAGGGCCGGTGCTCTGATGTCTCCCAGATTGTCAGAATAATAGTTTTGGGGCACCATCTGCAATCCTACCCCATAATCCAATCTTGCCCACCTTCATCTTTGCAACCACCTCAAAAAGTTATCATCATTATCCTAATTTCACAGACAGAATAAGACACCAATGGAAAGGAGCAGAGGTCTTCAGGGTTCTCTCACTTCTCTAGGTTGGATGAGGCCCTGGCACACAAGTTCTCTAGGGAGTCCCCAGGTACATTCCACAAAGTTCTGGTCCATCTTTCTTAACAAATCTTTTGCCTTTGAGGTTTCTCTTCATGCCATCCTTCTGCCTTTGATCTGAGAAAACACAGACCCAGTAGGTGTCAGGACTCTGGACTCATGGATCCTCCTTTTTAGAAGTGGGCAGTAGGGTGTGAAGCTTCAGAGAGTGCTCCTGGCCCCCTTTGCCTGTCAGAACCACAGGGAATAAATCCCCTCTTGGCCCAGCAGTAATCAGCTCATGCCTTGGAGCATGAAATTTGATTAGCCCTTTATCTCAGCTGCATTACTTGGACTGTTATTATGAGTCATAAAATTTACAAACCCCCATCCCACCCACCCCTCTGTCAGTGTGACACTGGTGTAGGACTTGGTGACCTTTAGGGAACAGGAGCAGGGCTTTGCTCTTTTTCATGTCTGTGAATTTGCATAAACAGACCAAGGTCATACTGCCACAAAAGGAGACTCACTCATTAGGGAAATCCTAAGAGTTACTGAGGTTACTTTTTGCCCTTTTGGTATACCACTCGTACAGGGGAGGGAAACGGTGTAGGTATGCATAATAAGACATGCCTATCGTATTTGCAATGCAAATTCTGTCCCAAATTAGAAAAAGAGCTACATTACTCTGTAGAAATGAGTTGAGGGTCTGTATCTGGAAATAGTAGCCTATACTGATTTCCCAAACTGATTTGCAAATTAGAATATTCTAGAGCACTGTTAAAAAAAAAAATTATTTCTAGCCCCTACTTCATACCTTTTGTATTGGAATCCATATTTCTAAAAATTCAGCCAAGGAGTCTGTATTGATCATTTTTGACCAGTGTTTTGGGATGCACTCATTAGCCTCCATTTGGATGCCTAAGGATCATGCATATCACAGCTTGGGTGCCCTAGAGATGCCTTGTTAACAGACAGAGAGTCACTCAAGCTTGAGTAAAGAGGGTTTACTTTAAGGATTCAACAGGCATGAAGGGCCAGAGAGAGAGTCCTCCTGAGTCATGTGAGAACAGACACTGTAAGTGGGAGTAGGGAGTCAGGACGGAGCCTGCCCTCTTGTTCCTGAAAGGCCACAGGCCCCTGCCTGACAGCTTCATGCCTCATTCTCTGCCTGTACACAACCCAGCCTACTCAGGTCAGGCATCTGCCATGCTGACTGGTTTCTGTATTTTGTGATCCAAATTATTTGGCTTTTCTGTGTCGTGGGTTCAATCACAGCCAAACTGACTGAAACTGAGAAAACCAGGTCAGTGAGAGTCCTAGATCTCCCTTTTCCAGTCCTCTGAAGATCTTTCTCATTAAGATATAAGGAACAGGCTGGGCATAGTGGCTCATCCCTGTAATCCCAGCACTTTGGGATACTGAGGCCGGTGGATCATTTGAGGTCAGGAGTTTGAAACCATCCTGGCCAACATGGTGAAATCTTGTTTCTGCTAAAAATATAAAAATTAGTGGGACATGGTGGTGGATGCCTGTGATCCCAATTACTGGATAGGCTGAGGCAGAAGAATCACTTGAGCTTGGGAAGTGGAGGTTGCAATGAGCAGAGATTGCACCACTCACTCCAGCCTGGGTGGCAGAGCAAGACTCCATTTCAAAAAAAAAAAAAAAAAAAAAGACGTAGGGAACAATGAGAATGACAGGCCCATTGCCCAACATGTTCAATACACCATCAAAGAATAACATGCCATTTTAACCAGAAACTTTTATATGGACCAGAAGGAATCATGGTGGCATGACCAGCACATTCTCTTCTTGTAGTCAAGATGCATGGGAGGTCAAGTCAGAATCAGTAATTTTTATGGCATTTACTGTTCATCTCTTGATTCATTAAAAAAAGTATTTATTCAGCACATATTTTGTTCCAGGTGCTTTGGGACCTTGGTACTGTTTAGGTGCTTAGAATACTTTCATGAAAAAAATAAAGAAACTTGATTTTAAGGAGCTTGCATTTTAGAGGAGAGATGGGGGAAGATAGACAATAAATAAGTTATGCAGTATGTTAGAAAGTGATTATTTCTATGGAGGGAAATATGTTAGGGTAAAAGGGATCAAGAATTCCAGAGAGATAGATTGCAATTTTGAATAGGGTGATCAGTATGGTCTCATTGAGAGAGAACATGTGAGGAAAGATTGAAGGAGGGTAGATATGTGTTGGGAGAGCATTCTGGACAGAGACAACAGGCTAAGAAAAGGCCCTAAGGAGAGAAAACGCCATTGTCACTGGAATGGGTGAGTGAGGACTGATAATGGTGGCAGAGGCCATAAGGACACAGCACATGGGAACTCGTAGTCATTTAGACTTTGGTTTTTTACTCTAAATGAGATGGAAGTCAAGGCAAGGTTGTAAGCAGAGGGATGACATAATTTGACTTGCTTTTTCATTAATTTTGTGTTTAATTTTCATTATGTAGACATAATATTATCACATTATTATATTATTATATAATATATATTGTCATATTATATTATTACATAGTAATTATAATGTTGTATAATAATAGGGTCAATTATTATACATATTTTATTATGTAGACAAATTTATATTTAAATTTTTTATTTATTTTTTAAGCTAAAAAAGCAGACAAAATAGTATAATAACCCTTCATGTGCCCATTACCCAATTTTACAATTATCAACTCATCAATATTTTATAAATATACTCCCCATTCACTTCCCCTCCTCTCTGAATTCCAGATATAATATTTACTCAGTAAGCACTTCCGTTATGTAATGTCTTTTTGATTGAGGTACAATTTACAATAAACTACAGCTTCAGGAATATTTTCATACCCTTGTAACCATTATTCAGATAGGGATATAAAACAGAGTCTTTCCAGCACTCAAGATTCCCTTGTTTCTCAATTCATAACCCTACCACCACTATCCAAGGTAGTCACTATTTTAACTCCTATCATCAAAGATTAATTTTGCCTGTTCTTGAATTTTTTTGTAGAAAGAATCATACAGTATTGTAGCCTTTTGTGTCTGACTACTTTAGCTCACCATTTTGTCTGCAAGATTCATTGATGTGATTGTATGTAGCAGAAGTTTGTTGTTTTTTACTGACGTATAGTATTTTATGATATGACTATTCCACAATTTATCCATTCTGTTGACAGCTGGATTATTTCCAATTTGGGGCTACTGTGAACATTCTTGTGCATGTCTTCTGTCAGACATATGAACTCATTTCTCATGGATAGATACCTAAAAGTATTGCATCTAGGAATGCAATTGTTGTGTCATAGGGCAGACAAATGTTTAGTTTTAATGGGTATTTCCAAAGTGGTTGAACTGATTTCACTCCCTTTTGTAATGTAGCAAAGTTCTAATTGTTCCACATCCTCACCAACACTTAGTATTATCAGGTTTTTAAAAAATTTTAGTCATTCTGGTGGGTATTACTTTCCTAATGAGTAATGTTATTGAACACCTTTCCATATGCTTAATAGACATTTGAATTAATATTTTATAAAATATCTGTTTAAGCATTTTGCACATTAAAAATGATTTATTTTGTTTTGTAGGTGTTCTTTATATATTTTGGATACAAGATCTTTGTCAGACATTTGTATCATGAATATCTTCTTCTGGTCTATTGGTTGTCTAATAGCTTTCTTGATGATTTGATCAACAGACATTGTTAATTTATTAAAATGTAATTTATCATTTTTTCCTTTTATGATACAGTCTGGCTTCTACATGTAGATATATGATCTACCTAGAATTAGTGTATGTTTATGGTAGGAGGTAGAAGTCAGAGTTAATTTTGTTTCACAGAATATCTGATTACTTCAGCATCATTTTTTGGAAAGACTATTCTTTCTCCACTGAATTGCAGTGGCTGGCTTTCTTTCTCTTCCTTTCTCTTGTTCTCTCTCGCTCTCTCTTTCTTTGCAAATCAAGTGATTACACAGGAGAGGGACTATTCTGGCCTCTCTATTGTGTTTCATTGATCTATTTGTTTACATTTGTACCCGTACCACGCTGCCCTAATTTCTATAGTTTTATGGTAGGCCTTGAAATCGGGTAGTGTGAAGTCCTCTAACTTGATTATTCTTTTTCAACATTGTCTTGATTATTTTAGACAGTGTGTTTTTGCATTTTCTTAAGTTTTAGAATCACTTTGTCAATTTCCAGAAAATCTCTTTTGATTTTGATTGGGAAGAATTGAATCTATAAATCAATTTGGCAAAAATTGGCATCTTAACAATATTGAATCTTCCTTTCAATGTACATGTAATGTTTCTTCACTTATTTAGGTCTTCTTTGATTTTTCTTAGCAATGTTTTGTAGATTATAGTGTAGAGGTCTTGTACATTTTTGTTAGATTTTGTATTAGGTATTTTATCATTTTTTGCTATTGTAAGTGGTAATTTTTTCATTTAATTTCCTAATTGTTTTTTGCAAATATATGCTAATATAATAATTTGTTTTGTATGTTCACTTGGTATCCAGCAGTCTTGATCAATTAACTTATTAATTCTAATAGTTTTTAGATTCTTTGGGGGAATTTCAACGTATACTATTATATCATCTGTGAATAAAAGACTTACTGATTCCTTTCTAATCTTTATACTTTGTATTATATTTCTTATTATTTCCTCATCACATTGCTAGGACCTCTAGTACAATGTTGAAAAGAATGGTGACAGTACATATCCTTATCTTGTTCCTGACTTTAGAGGAGAAAGATTTCAAAATTCACCACTGAAAATCATGTTGGGTCCACTTTTTTGTTGTTGCTGTTGTTGTTTCTTTGTTTTGTAGATACCTTTTTTTTGTAAATTTTTTAAGGAAGTTCCTTTCTATTCCTAGTTCACTGAGAGTTTTTTAAAAACTAAGAATTAGTTTTAGCTTGGGTTCAGGGGCTCATGCCTATAATCCCAGCACTTTGGGAGGCTGAGGCAAGAGGATTGCTTGAAGCCAGGTGTTCAAGACTAGCCTGGGCAACAAAGTGAAACCCCATTTCTACAAAAATAAAAAAACATAATAATAAATTAGTTTTTTATTTTTTTTAAATTGAGACTATCTCACCCTGTTGTCCAGGCTGGAGTGCAGTGGCTCAATCACAGCTCATTGTAGTCTTGACCTCCTGGGCTCAGAAGATCCTCCCACCTTAACCTCCCAAGTAGCTGGGACCACAGGTGCACACCAGCACACCCAGCTAATTTTTTTAATTAGTTGTAGAGATGGAGTCTCCCTGTGTTGCCCAGACTGGTCTCAAACTCCTGGAACTCAAGTGATCCTCCCACCTCAGCCTCCCAAAGTGCTGGGATTGCAGGTGTGAGTCACAGTGCCTTGCTAGTTTTGAATTTTATCAAATAATTTTTCAGCATCTATTGAGATAATTATGTATGTAGTTTTTCTCATTATTCCATTAATGTGATTAATTACATTGATGGATCTTCAAATATTAAACCATTTTTTCACATTTACAAAAGGACTACTCTTACTGTTGTGTTGAAGATAGATTAGAAGGGCCCCAGATAGAGGCAGGGAGAGTTATTAGGAGGTTATTGTAGTCATCCAGGAGAGAGATGTTGGTGGTTCAGACCAATGTAGTTGCAATGGAAGTAGCGACGAGTAGTCAAATTACAGTTATATTTTGAAATATAGGGATTTCCAGATATAGTTTATGTGGGAACTGTAAGGAAAACACTGGAGTCAATAATGAAGTCAAAGTTTTTTACTTGAGCAACTAGAAAGAGTTGCCATCAACTAGGATAGGAAATGATGCACTTGAAACAGGTTTAGGAATTAAGAGTTACGTTTTTGACATGTTAAGGGAAACTGTGGAGATGTCCAGTGGGAAGTTGGACATATGGATCCAGAATTAAGGAGAAAGTTCTGGGCTGAAGATGTAAATTTGGGAGTCATTGAGGACTAGATGGGATTTAAAACAATAAGACTGAATCATATCATCAAGGGAGTTGAGTAGATAGAGGAAAGGTCCACTCCAAGAAGACAATGGGAGGAAAGAAAGAATAGTAAAGGAAGCTAAAAGTGGAATCACTGGGATAGGAGGAGAAACAAAGAAAGTCCATCCAGGGACCCAGTGAATAACACTGAATCGGGAACAGAGGCATGATGAGTCGTGCCAAAGGCTGCTGGTGGAACAAGTTAGATAAAAACAAAAATTAAGTATTAGACTTAGGAGTGTGTAGGTAACTGGTAACCTTTATAAGAATAATTTTAAAGACAAGAAACTGATTGAAGGGTTTAAGAGAGAATGAGAGGAAAGTGCTTGATTAGAATACATAGCACTTTTGAAGAGTTTGGTAGCAGAGAGAGCAAAGAAATGGGGCCAGAGCTAGGGGAAAAGTAGGATTAGGAGAATGTTTATTTGCTTTAAAGATGGAAGAATTAATAGTATGCCTGCATGCTCATGGTAATGATCCAGTAGGAAAAGAAAAACTGAAGATATAAGAGAAGGAAGTGAATTGCTGGAGCAAAATCCTCAGGTAAATGAGAGTTGAGATCTACTGCACAAGTGGAAGATTGGCTTTAAACAGGGAAAGGAAATCACCCATGCCTTAGAGACTGAACATAGTTCTGGGGGCAGGATTGGTAAGCACTGAAATCCAGGTATCTCTGACTTTGTCAGATTGGGAATAAAGATGTAGTCCCCATGAGAGCCAAATCTTAATGTCTGTGAGCCCTCTGCTTGCCGCTGGAATCTCAGCCTTTTCTCCCAGTAGATTTAGAGACCCAGGGATGCTGCTTATACTTGTACCCACATGAACCCTGTTTATTAATAGCTATCACAGGTGGATAAACTTAAACTTCACACATTCAAACCCTGACAGTTCTACAAGGCTCAAGGCCAGAGCTCCTTTATCCCTGCTGTAAATAAATACTTCTTCTTAGTTATGCAAAGGCCCCAGAGCGGAGTTACTTATGCAAACTATGTCTCGAAAGGCACACATGTGACACCGGCAGAGCTGGATCAGGGTAGATTCTGGTGTCAGTTGCTGCACAAAGCCAAGAGCCACTATTTCCTCCCAACATCTGGTCTTAGCATTAGCTTGGGCTCATGATAGCTCAAGTCTTCTTCCCTGTGGTGAGTAAAGTCTCAACATCTCCACTATTGCTTCATTTAAGCTGGCTTTCACTAGTCTCCCTGCTCCCCACCAAACTGGAGCATGATAAAGACAGACAAAGGACAAAGAAAGACATTTGTCTCCAGGCACCAGTCTGTGTGGGTACTAGAAACACTAGGTGCAAATTTCAGTGCTGTGGCAGCAGAGTAGAGGGAGAGAAGGAAAGCACAAGCACATTTCACTGTCCCTGGGCATCCTACACCCTCTTCTTGCCACTGCACCAAGTCCCACCATATGCTAAGTCCACCAGCTGTGTTGTTTCTCACTGAACCCCACAATTTGAGTCTTTGCCCCAGTGATTTCTCAGCTTTTATGTAAATCAAGGGTCTGAAATGTATATACTGGAGGGAGTGGCATGACCTAATTCCTCCAGCTTCTATTCAGTCAATACATGTGGAATCAGAACAAGGAATGCTTAAGTCTGTAGCAGTGTGAGGCTAAGATGATTCAAAGGATTTTTCTACAAGGGAATCCAGACTACTTAAGTGTCTCTCTTTCCAGGACACTGCTGTCATGGGCACTGTCAGTGGCTGTCTTTATGGCTTTTTTTCTGAGTGTCATGGCTGACCAGCTGACATTTGCCTAGGCTCACTTTTCCTTTATTCATGTTAATTAAATCAAAGGTGTCATGGCAAAGTTTTGCTGGCCAAGATGCCAGAATTTTAGAAAGGATTTAACTCCAAGAATTGTAGAACTTTTATGTTAATAACTCAAATTAAAGTATTTTATGGGATGAAAATTGATGAGGCTTGTAAAAATCACTAGGGGAGGAGACTTAGTGCTCTCTGACAGCCTTTGCACATTTCTTGGATGAGTCATGAATCTCTCAGTGGAATTCAACTGGTTTGCTCTAAATGAAGTTATCAATCTGCCTTTCTCTGACCCCCAATATATACATTGATCACAATGGAAATTACAGGGTTGCAGCATCATAACACTGCTGTTACTTGTTAAAGATGACTATGAGTGAAAGTCCTGTGGATCTGGCCTTGTGGGAGACACGTCTTCTGCTTCATGGTCTCTGTGTTGGGTCTGCTCATCTGTTAGGTGTTTCTCTCCAGGGCTGACTCCTGGGAGACTGACTTGCGAGAGATTCTCTATTCTCTGTGCCCTGTAGAGCGATGGGGAAAGCTAGGCTTCAAGTAGCCACAGACTGGAACATCTATTTCTGCTGCTTCTTTTGGTCAGGAATCCTCCTTCTTTATACCCTGTGTCCAGATCCTACTGACTCAGCCTAGATCTCTGTAAAACAGAGGGACTATGGGTCACTGTAATAGCCATTTACCTGGTATTCCCTCAAATGATAGATTCAGACAAGAGAGCAGAGTTTCTTCCTCTGACATACACATCCCTGGGATACATAGTCTGGGTAGTGCATACGACTTTCCACTATCCTAGTGTCATTCCCAAATATACATCCATTTGCAAGGTGTGGTAGCAAAAGTCTTTTGAGTAAAACTAACGCATATCCAAATTCTAGTTTTGCCACTTATCCTGTGACGTTAGGAAAATTAATTTATTCTTTATATGGGAATAGTGGTTTACAGTTAAAGCGGTAGCCATTTGTGGGTTCACAAAACCAGCTTGGTCAATCCCCTCCACAATCCTTTGAGGCTGCTATAGTACCCCAATTCTACCAACAAGGAAAAGCAGCCTGGGCAAGGAGAAGAGGGAGGACCAGGTTTGCCTGTCCAGAGCAGTGAAACTGGGTCTTGCCCCAGGCTTTATGGAGACAATCCCAGGGTTCTTTAATTTTTTGGTTGTCACAACTGCAGGGTGAAATATTCCTGGCATCTAGTGGGTGGAGGTCAGGAATGCTTCTAAACACACTGCAAGGGTGCATGGGACAGCTGCCCACAATAAGGAATTATCCAGCCAAAATGTCAATAGTGCCAAGGCTGAGAAACATGGCAATAGACCCAAATATGACTTCATCAAAGATGGGTAAAAAATGTCCCCCAATTTGCTCAGTTCCCTTGAAAAGAATTGTATTTTAAACATATGTCAAGCTGCAGAGAATACTAGAATGTTCCTCTTGGCATTTCACCTTGGCATTGGCTCACTTTGCATATGTTCCTCTTTGCATAGGCTCACTTTTCTTTTACTCACATTAATTAAATCAAAGGTGTGATTGCAAAGTTTTGCTGGCCGAGGTGCCAGAATTTTAGAAGGGATTTAACTTCCTGAATTCTAGAACTCCATACCATACACATAAAATAATTCCAGGTAGATCATGTATCTAAATGTAAAAGCCAGACTATCATTTCAAAAAAAGATAAACTAGATTTTATTAAATTAAGAATATCTGCTGATCAAATCACATCAAGAAAGTTATTAAGCAACTGTGATGGTTAATACTGAGTGTCAATTTGATTGGGCTGAAGGATGCAAAGTATTGTTCCTGGGTGTGTGTGTGAGGTGTTGCCAAAGGAGATTAATATTTGAGTCAGTGGGCTGGGAAAGGCAGACCCACTCTTAATCAAGGCTGCCAGTGAGGCCAGTATAAAAGCAGTCAGAGGAATGTGGAAAGGCTAGACTGGCTGAGTCTTTGGGCTTTCATCTTTCTCCCGTGCTGGATGCTTCCTGCCCTTGAGCATTGGATTCCAAGTTCTTCAGCTTTTGGATTCTTAAAGGACTTACACCAGTGGTTTGACAGAGAATCTTGGGGCTTCAGCCCCAGACTGAAGGCTACACTATCAGCTTTCCTACTTTTAAGGTTTTGGGACTCAGACTGGCTTCCTTGCTCCTTAGCTTGCGGACAACCTATTGTGGGACATCGCCTTGTGATTGTATGAGTCAGTGCTCCTTAATAAACTCCCTGTCATGTATACATCTATCCTGTTAGTCCTGTCCCTCTAAAGAACACTGACTAATAGAGCAACCAATAGACTGTAAGAAGATGTTCATGATATAAATGTCTGACAAAGATCTTGTGTCCAAACCATATAAAGAACTACAAAGAAAAAGAAAATAAACCATTTTTTAAATTGAATTAATCTTTTATAACAAGCATTTTATAAAAGATTAATTCAGATGTCTAGTAAGCATATGAGAAGGTGTTCAATAACATTCATTAGGAAAGTACAAATTCCCATACGTACCAGAATAGCTAAAGTTATTTTCAAAACTAATAATACCAAGTATTGCTGAGGATGTGGAACAATTAGAACTCATACATTATAGGAGGGAGTGAAATCAGTTCAACCGCTTTGGAAATACCTATTAAAACTAAATACTTGTCTATCCTATGACACAGCAATTGCACTCCTAGATGCAATGCTCCTAGTTATATATCCATGAGAAATGAGTTCGCATATCCAACAGAAGATGTGCACAAGAATGTTCACAGTAACCCCAAAATGGAAACAAGCACTGTCAACAGAATGGATAAACGTGGTATAGTCATGTCGTAAAATATGGCATACATCAATAAAAAAATAACAAACTTCTACATACAATCACATCAATGTGAAACAGCTTGCTGTGACAAAGAACAGAATTCTAACAAGTAGGAAACTCTTGGGTAGACAATTTAAAATATAGACCTGTATTAAATTCATAGAATAAACTAAACAATTTTATAAGGGAAAAGAATATATTAGAAGTTGTTTACATATTTCATAAGCTCTAACCACTGGTGTGCTGTATGACAAGACTTACAATTTCTAGAAACTATTTGTATACTAGATTCCCTGATAAAATAGTTCATGTCTTTTTGTAAGCAAAATTTCTAATAAATGTATTTGTCAGTGGGTAGTGTAGTTTATGGACATCTGGCAGCAAAATCACCAAATTTCAAACTAATAACCCTTGTAACATCAGATCTTTACACATTTTACGTGTTGTTTTGAGATTCATAGATTCACATACATTTACTTCCCTCAGCTCATGAGAGTAAGGCTCATATTTTTCACGGCATATTCAGAGGTCTCAATCGTAAATTCTTACACAAATTCCAAAGGCAATATTTTCTTTAGACCCAGGGCACGTATTAGTATTTTGGGCTGGAGTTAGGTGAGATAACTCTCTAAAAGCGATGGCGATGGCAGAATATTAAACAGGCAAGTAGAGAAATCTCATACTTGGAAGCTACTTAAATGAGCTTGTTCCCAAAATCGGTGATTCTAATACCAATGATGTCGACTGTTTCCCACTGAGGTGGCCACAGGAGTCTCCATGAGGAGGGCTGTTTTTGAGTTGACATTTGAAGAAAGACTGGAATTCTGATGGAGAAAAAACCACCTAAGTGAGAGAAATGACATAAGCAAAAGCCAGGGTCTGGGAAGTAAAAACGTAATTGAAGGAGAGTAATTTAAAGTACAGTGTTTATGAAGGAAGTATTCATGAAGAAAAGTAGTTGGAGATAAGACTGGAAAAAGCGATTAAGATTAGAGCTTTGAGAACACGGATTAGGGTTTTGGGTGTTTAAGGGGGCAGAACCATGTAATTACTTTAGCAGGGTGGGAATAACTTTCTTTAAAACTATTTTTGAAATCTCAGCCAAATTATGAAGTCTAAGCTTCCATAGTCTAATGAAGAAGAAGTGAAAAGCAGAATCCAGAAGGAGTAGTTAACTTATGGTTGGCAGGGGTTGGGAAGACGGTGGAGGAAAGGAGCTCCAGCCTGTGATGGGCATGGTGTGCCAATGCCGGGAGCCACTCTGGGCTGCATGAGGCAGGCGTGCACCTTGGATTGGCTGGGATGGACGTGTCAGCAGCTCTGCCCCAAGCCCTGCCTGACTTGGCTGTGGTTTCCTAGTGTTGGCCTGAATAACCCCAGAGAAAGTGAGCTTTCTTGTTGGCATTCCTCACCTCTGACTTGAACTTGGCTCCTCCTCTGGAAGCAAAGATTTCTCTGTGTGGTTATGCTAACTGGCAGATTTTAGAACATTCTCTGGGTCTCTCTTCATTCTTCAGTCTTGTATATGTGAATCTAGATAAACTCTCTTTTCCATTATGGGACCAGGAGAAATTGTTGCTTGGTTAAGTGTAAGAGGAAAAATACCAGTAAATTGGATTTGAGGTAGGTAATTTACTGTTTTGTCTTCCTGGTTTCCCTTCTGCCCTTGTCTGGCATTCCCTTTCCTTAGGGAAATGCACAGTTTTCTATTCCATGTGGTTCTGGTGGTACTGTCACTGCTGATGCTCTGCTTCACTAAGCCACAGGTGTGGGCATGTGACCAGAGTCTGGCCAATCATAGTGTCCCATTCTCCAGGCCACAGTGATTGGACTAAGATGCAGGCATGTGACTGAAGCAGGACCAATCAGAATCCTTCTCTGGGACTTACGGGATCTGCCACAATGATGCTTAGAATTTTCTGTAATAAAGATCGTTTTTCAGTTAAAAAGAATGAGGCCACCACACTGAAAGAAGCAGAGCTGAGAGAGAGAGAGACCTGATAACTGTCCTTTGTGTTCCTAGATCTCAGTATGTAGGAGCCTGTTCCCCTACTGTCCCCTTTCCCCAGTACCTATTTCTTTTTTGCTTGAGTTAGTTTGAGTTGTATTTTGTTCACTTCAACTTAAAAACAAACCCTGATTAATATAAAAGTTGTTTCTTGTCATTTGCTTTATTATTAGCTTCAGCTGTATAACTTTTTTGGTCCTACATAACCAGCAAAGCCTTTTGAGGATGAGACCCTCTGTAGTGTTCATTTAAGCTTAGTCCAGGAGGTATCCTTACAGATGTGACATCTTTTCAATGTCTCCTGGCTTTCTATTCTCAATTCTGTGGAGTTATGCATCCCTAAAGACATCTGAAAATACTTGCTAACAACATAGACAGGGATACCTGCTCTTTGGGTCTAGTTTCCCAGCAAGGAAAATAGATTTTGTAGAGTATTTCTGAAAAACAGATGAAAATTGTGGTGATAACATACATCAAATACTAAAAAGAAAAGTGGTTCAGAGAAAAGGCATTTTATCTATGAGTATCATTAAGGTGTTTCATTATGTAGTAAACGAAATGCAGTTTCACACTCCATCAACTTAAGTTTAAGATACTGCGTGTGTGTGTTTGTATGTATGTATGTGTATAAGATTTTGCTACAGAAAATGGGACAACCTAAAGTCACTACAAAAGCCTTGAATCTTGATATTAGGAAAACATTTCACTCGTGTGTGTGTGTGTACACAAGAGTTCTTAAAGTGTTCTAGTAATACACTTCCTGTCAGAAACATTGTTGTTATCCTAATCCATGCATGCTCAGCTGTGAGTGAGTTGGGACAAATGAAAGGGGGAGCCAGGAAAATGTCCCTGAAATGAGATCATCTGAACCAGCCTCGCCAGTTAAGATGAGTGACTTTGTGGGGCAAGGCATGGCATTAGGAGTGGCCAGGCCCCTGGGATGATGCCTGAGTGTGCAGTGGCAGCACTGTGGTTCTGAGTGGTTCTTCTCTTTGGAGCAGGACTTCAGGTGGCAGCTTGCAACTGAGGCAGAAAAGCTGTGCAAAGCTGCTTAGCCCAGCAATAGCAGGAAAGAAAAGCAGTCCAGGAAGAAATGCGACAGGACACCATGATGTCTTCCCCTTGCAATGCTTAGATCTAGTAATGCCTCCTATGAAGTCAAGTTTGCCACAGTGACTTCAAAGTGTAGCCATCTGTCATCTCTACAAAAAGCCTGAGGACATGAGAGTTAGTGCAACGTGCCATGGTCTGTGACCTTACGACTGATCCCAAGGTCTCAATCAAGATTCGTTATCCTCCACCTGGGTTTCTACATTCCCTCACCACAGTGAGCATTTTAGTGGGTCAAGGCTGCTACCCTGTAGGGTGGCTTGAACTTTCATCTTCGAAGGGTCTGGGCCTTTCCAGGCCTCAGTTGTATACCAATGGCCTATTTATGGTTGTCATGGGCACAGGAATCCCTGAGAGACACCCCCGGGGATCTCTGGGTTCCAGAGGCACTCCTTCCTGCCCCGTGTTGTAGAGTGGCAACCTGGCTCCTCGTGGTCATCAGGGCTGATTGCCCCTGCCAACAATGTAACTCCTTGCCATGCCTACTTCTTCACTGGCAGGAGAAGCCTAAAACAAACAGATAGCAGGCATGTCTTCTAGCAGAATTCCAACCATGTTCCCCCTTGGGACCTGGAACCCTTAACCAGCAGAGCATAAGGTCATGGGACAAGGACTGCAAATTCCACAGGGGGCCACTGGGAGTGATGGTGAGGGAGGAACCACTCCTACTTCCACCAGGTCACACCTTTGCAAACTGGTTGCCATGGCAGTGTAAGATGGAGCACAGAAGACGGCCAACACACTCAGACTCTCCCTCCATCTGAGTTTCTGTCTCTGTCTGCCTCTTTCTCTCTGCTCTCTGTCTCCTCCACCTTCTGAGAGCCTGGCTCCCTACGAGAGGGCAGAGACAGTGGCTACTGAGGTCACATCTGCACCTCATGGCCTTCCCAGCTCTGCCTCACCTGGGCTGCTCCTTCCTCAGAGTTCTGGGAACTCTGAAAAGCGAGAGCAGAGGAAAGCCTGTCGGTAGTTTGTGCTTGTGAAGCCGGTGCCCAGAAGGAGGGAAGATTCTAGAGCAGAAGGCTTCACTGACAGAAATTTGGTCAAGGATTAGAATTATTGGAAACTTGAATTTAACTGAACCCATCTCAGAGCAAACATCCCTTCTGTCCTTCCTGCCCCCTCAGTGGGTAAGTCACAGGAACAGACAGGAAATGCTCCATCTCTTTGTCCAGAACCACTCTTCCCTGGACGCAGTTAAGAACTGCTTCCTCCTTGCAGCAGGAGCTCTGTAGATCATCCGGACAGGCTCCTCCCTTGGGTACACAGGCCCTGCAGAGCCTGGGAGAGGAGGCCTGAGGTTCCAGCAGCTTCCCCTTCACAGCTCCCTCCGCACTCCATCCTCTCACCATCCAAGAAATGTGTGTATTTTCACTTCTGAGCCGTCGTTCATGCTGGCCTATCCTCTAGCATGACCTTCCCATCTCTTTTACACTTTTCTTAAAACCTTAAACACTTTTTTATAAAGCCCAGCCCAAGGATCATTGTCTGTGTGAAGGTCCAGGTGGAATTCTCAAGTATCCTATCTTCCTGTGATGATATCTCTACCCTAGCACTAAGTGATTTATATGTAATAATACATTTAATTCTTATCACAGTCTTTGAGACAGAGCTTATTATTATCCCCATTTACAGATGAGAAAACGGAGTCACATGGAGATTAAATAACTTGCCCAAGGTGACACCATGAGTAATATTATATTCCAGGACCATGTTTTGTCTTCATACTGGCATCCACCAGTGTGTGGCATTGTGTCTGTCACATAACAGGCCATAGACAATGCTGCCAAGTGAATGATGTGGATGCTGGTGCTTGTTCAGAAGAGCCATATCAAGTCTGATTTAAGCATAAAGCAAGTGTGGTTGGTGCTTTGTAATACTAAGGCAGGTTCTTTTGTTTGTGAACTCTCTGGGCCTTGCAGTGCCCTTTCTACCTCTTTTCTTTCTGCTTTCCCTGTTTATTTCTTTCTCTGCTACATGAAGAACATAAAGGTGAATTACAAAGAGGAAGAGGTTTGCTTGGAGAAGAAGATTGGGGCCCTTGCTAAGTTAGGTGTCTGGTGACTCCATTGGCTTCATAGTCTTTTTCAGGGTTGGATAAATGAGAATTGACTCTGGAAGGGGTGGAAGAAGGAAGCTATCAGAGTACCTGGTGAGAAATTGAATTCAGAGAAGGGGAATGAAGTGGAATATGTTCTTTTCAGTCCCATTGATCTTCCTTTCCATCAAGGCATTTCCTGCAGGCTTCATTTAAAGGTACAGAATTATAGGAATTAGATATGTTGCCCTATCTACAATGATGGCAGGATCATTTGTCAATGAAAAAAAATTCAATTGTAGAATTTCTAGAACACTCTTCATGCCTGACTTGTTTCTAAGATCCTTTTAATTGCATATGAGCCTTTTGTTTCTTAGGACAAAGTCATTAACCCCTACTGCACTGAGCTGAAAGAAGAAATGAAATGCAGTTTGATTGTCAGGGAACCCTGAGTAAAATGTTTCAGAGCTAGAATCTGTGCCTGCTCTTTGTAGTGAGGATCTACACCTGCTCCCTCCTCATTTGCAGTACTGCTGGGAGAAAGAAGTGATGTGGTCCACTATGACCCCCGTTCTTATTAGAAGTTTTCTAGGAAAGTAGCATCACAATCAAGGCTAAGCCATGGGAGTTAAGAATATGCTTATCTGGTGACAGAGGTGCGGGGTGGAGAAAGTAAGTCTTCTCTATACTTCTGATTGTGTTGTTGAACTATAGATTGGGAGAAATAAATGTATTAGTGTTGAAAATGTTTCCTTGCTTGTAAAAGGAGAGAGAATGAATTAAAAGTGTTCTAGACTCAGAACTGGATTTCAGTGTGAAATGCTAGGTCTGCTATGAAATATAGGCACACATTTTTCCTTATTCCTCATTCCCTTCTTAATCCCTCCTTTAATCTTTAATCCATTCCCTCTTTAATCCTTCTACTCTAAATCGTGTCCTCTGAAGACGGAACAGATGAAGATGATGATGATCAAGATAATAATAATATGAATGTTAGTGATGATAATATTAATATGAACTATACTTTATCAGTTAGCATGTAGTAGATACACCAAAATATTTAATTCTCAAAAAATTCTTCATAGATACAGTTATTTCTATTTTAGAGATGGGAAAACTGAGGTCCAGAGAGGGAAAGTAATTTGTGTATGATTTGTGTAGGTTCACAGTAAGTAATGGCTGAGTCAGGATGGGCTTCAGAATATTTTTTGCCCCAAAGCTCATGCATGCTCTTAACCAGTATTTTACCCTTAGTAGGAAGAGAAATGTGATCCAACGAATCTCGGACGAAGAATCCAGTGGACTTTTCCTTCATAGCTCTTGGCCTCTGAGACAGTGTTCATGTTCCATTGCCATTAAACCCTACAAGTCCTCATCTTTTGTGATAGTTAATTTTATGTAGCAATGTGCCTGGGCCACAGTGCTCAGGCATTTGGTCAAACATTCTGGATGTTTCTGTTGAGAATATTTTTTTGGATGAGATTAACATTGAAATGTGTAGGCCCGGAATAAAGCAGATTGCCCTCCATAATGTAGGTAGGCCTCATCTAATCAGGTGAATAGAACTGACCTCCACTGGACGTGGTGGCTCACAACTGTAATCCCAACACTTTGGGAGACTGAGGCAGGAGGATCACCTGAGGTCAGGGGTTTGAGACCAGCCTAGCCAACATGGTAAAACCCCGTCTCTACTAAAAATACAAAAATTAGCAGGGTATGGTGGCACACCCTTATAATCCCAGTTACTTGGGAGACTGAGGCATGAGAATCGCTTGAACCCGGGAGGCGGAGGTTGCAGCAAGCTGAGATCATGCCACTGCACTCCAGCCTGGGTGACAGAATGAGACTCTGTTTCAAAAAATAAAAAACCAAAAAGCTGACCTTCTCTGAGCAAGGGGGAGCTCTGCCAGCAGGAAGGCTTCAGACTTGAACTGTAGCACTGGCTCTTCCCTGATCTGCAGGTTTTGAACTTGCCAACCTCCATAATTGTATAAGCCAGTTCCTTAAAATAAATCACTCTCTCCCCCACCCTTCTATACAAACACATCTTACTGATTCTGTCTCTGCAGAACCCTGACTCATACATCTTCCTTCCTAGACTTCTTCTCCTTCCCTTCCTCACTCATCCTTCTGCCCTGACAAGAGAGCTCCTCAGTTTTTAGATGGCAACTCTGTGCTTTTTTTCCTCTCTGTGTCATTTCCCTCAGAGAACACGCCCATCCTCACAACTTCACAATAGATGTGAGTCACTCCAGGACCCGAGTTTTCAGCCCCGACTGCTTTCTGTACCTCCAGATCCTCCATGCTTGCTACTGACTGCATCTTTGCAGGCAGATGTCATCAAACCCAGCAGCTGATCATTCAGCTCCAACATCATCGTGCCCTCTTCCTAGTCATGGGATTCCTTTAATCTCCCAGGCTTGAAACCTTGGAGTTTCTGACCTCTCTTTTCTCCCTGCTCCATATCCAGCTGGCCAGCCAATGTTTCACATTGCATTTCCTTGGCACCGTCTTTCTAGCTGTTCCTTTCTCTTTCAGTGTTGGCACCACCTGCTGCAGGCCCACTTATCTCCTTTCTGAACAGGAATCCTTGTCTTCAGGTCCACTCTCTTTTCCAGTCCATCTTGCGCAGAAATGGCAGATTAGCTTCCCAAAAGCACATTTTCTTCCTCTCTCATTTCCTAATTTGGCAGGACTGGAAGGCCCAAACTTATCTTGAGTCAGTGGTAAGGATAGTCCTGAAGTTGATCCTTTATTTGAGAATAAGACCCAACTCAGCATCTCACCACATGCTTCCCAGTCCTGGGAACAAATGCCACAAAGAATCTTACCCTCGCCCAGAAACTCCTCTGCAGCCCACAGTCTCTTATCAGGAGCTTCAAACATCCAGGAGCACTGAGTGAAGTTTCGATTGTATTGGACTTGGAATCTTAGGGAGGGTTACACCAGAATCCAGGACCCACACCCTGCATCATTCTTCCAGCCCTCAAGGGCTCTTCCCTGCCACCAGCCCTTGGCCCAGCAGGGAAGTCTCCCTCTTTCTCCGTGGTGTCTCCCTGGAGTCTGAACTCACATGTGGATGTCAGGGAGGGGACAGATTTGGAGAAGCAGCTCCAAAGAAAGTAAAGAATTTTTGTATTTCTAAATGTTACTGCAACCTCAGGAAGCTTCAGTGAGCTCATAAAGGCCAACAGCTGCTAGGGCAGTGACTGATGGAAATAACTTACCTGTAGGTATCTATACTGGAAGGAAAACTATTTTGGAGGGTGGGGATAATATTGCAGAATTTTGCTCTAGTTCCCCTAAAACCGGGTTCTTGTCACATGACCAGGAAAATTTAGGGTTTTATTGGGCAAAAGGGGAAAAAAAGGAAAAAAAAAAAAAAAAAAAAAAAACTCAGCAAAGCAAGATGGAGTCCTGCTGACAGGCCCCCCACCTCCCAGATTGAATCCCAGGCCACCACACAGGAAGAAGCTAGGCCCTTCCCGCTTGCCGGTGGCTCCGCCCTGTTCCCCCATTGCGCATGTGGGCATGTTCAGACAAGGCCCTGGGCAGGTTCCCTCATCTGCACAAAAGCATCTGTTGTAAACACTTGTGGGGTGGGTTGGAGATTCTCTGGGGACCCCTTTTTATTTGCCTAGGCATTTGGCTGTCTCATTGTGATTTTTAAAAGTTGCCTTTCAAGAATGATACAAGTATTTTTGGGTACTTCAAGCTAAAGACATTTTACAGAATTGGGCCAAAGTTGTATAGTAATAATTGCTCTTATTTGTTGAGTACTTAATGGTGCCACACACAGTGTTAAGTACCTTGTATATGTTAACTCATTTACTCCTCACAATAACCTTATGAACTATAAACAAATATTTTAATGTTACAGATTGGAAACTAAGGCATAGAGAGGGTTGCCCAGGGGACAGCTAAATAAGTAGCAGAGTGAAGATCCGGACAGGCAGTCTGGCACCAAAGCTCATGTTTGTAGCTACTTAAAATTTGAAGACATAGAGAAGGAAGGATATCTAATTGATTCCTCTGTTTGGTAGGTGAGAATTAACTCTAAATGGTGATATTCATGTCTTGTCTTTAGGCCACAGAGAAACAATGATCACTAAACAGGGTCGGATTAACAGCTTTAGAAAAAGCTTTGGGGAAGACAGTTGTTTTTATGGAAGCCTGAACCATGCTGAATGGGCTAAAACTTGCTGTTGTAATATAATTCTATGTTGACTGGCTGGTGAGATTTGGTTCATTGCTGCAATCCACAATTACTTATCAAGCACTTACTACCTATTGGGAGCTATGCAGAGGAGTGAGGATAAAAGAGTGAATCAGGCAGACCTGGCCCCTGTCCTAAGGGAAGGGTTGTCCTTCGTTGGAAACAAAGCTTTAACCCATAGTTTGATAAAAGATGGACCCAAAGGTAATATTCTATATGGGCAAACAAGTTACTTGAAAAATTAGAGCAAGGATCCTTTAGCTTATAGAGTAAAAGAGTGAAGAGAGACCACATCAACTATCAGAGTAAAAAGTCTGATAGTGCACGGGACGGAATTGGTCTTGTGCTGCTCACTGCTCTGTTGAGTACAAGAGGGTAAGATTTCTGTGCAGATTATTCTCGAAAAAGTGTCAAGTACCTGTAGGCACTTTCAAAACCCATCTTTTGATGTTGATACTGTTGGTCACCAAGTCAGTATAAATTTTCAGTTGAGGGGAACAACTTGGGGGAAATCTCAGAGGAAGACTTGGAGCACAAGGAAAAGAAAAACAGAAAACATCCCTGGACTAGTATTAAAGTTCAGGGGACCTGCCAACAATCAGGCATTTTGCTTAAGCTGGTGAAAACATTGACTTGGGCTAAAATTAGTGTCTGTTTTGGGGCAATCAGAATAGCTTTAATTAGACATTGGCCCAATTGGAAGAGTTTTATCTTGACTGAGGAAAGAGTAATTTCTCTATGATGAAAATCTAACTTTGAAGCTCCTGATAGGTGACTTAGAACTTGCTATGGTACCAAAGGGCTCTCAAATTTGGAGTGGAGTTAAGGTCAAGGCAAAATTTAATATATCCCTAATGGCTGGTGGGTGGTGTGCAGGTAAGGACCTAGAGGCTGCTTTCTATTGGGTCACAGGGTGACAAGGGGAGAGATAAGAGTAATTGAGGATAGATGGAAAATGTTAAATCCACTTGCTGTAATTGAGGAGAATTTTTCTTCCTTTCAGTGATACTGATTGCTCAGGGGCAGATAGAATGAGCAAAGGTATCACAAATGCTGAGTCTAAATTCCTTTGGTGTGTAGATAAACTTTAGTGGTTGTCCTTCTGCCTCACATTGATGAGGCAAAGCTGTTACATGAGAGTGACACGTTGTTCACAAACCTCAGGTACTTCTCTAAGCACTGGGGAGCTGCTGGGGCTGTCTTTCTGAGGATTTCCATCTGAAATGGGAAAGTTCCCTGGCCCTCCCTCACAGGACATGTGACGGGGTATGGCTCATCTGTTTGGCCACCGTGTGTGCTCAAATCCCTTACCGAATGGGGAGCACATAGATGGGCAGGTGCAGGAGCCGGGGCAAGTTCCCCTGGACTCTGGCCCCTCGGTAGCATCCAAGGGCAACTGTCTGCAACTCTCGAAACCCAAGTGGGCATGTGTTACAGTGCACTCTTTTAGCCTTGCCAACCATGGACAGCTTAAGTGTTAACCAGCTCAATGCCCTCTTAGTATCCAGGTCTTTGTCCAGTGTCCAGGAAGAATCAGGTCACACATGGACTTGAAGGATGGCGAATGCAGAGGTTTGAGTGGTGGAGGTGGCTCTCAGTGGGATGGATGGGGAGCTGGAAAGGTGATAGAGTGGGAAGATAATCTTCCCCTGGAGTTCAACTGTCCAGTGGCTGATCTCTCTGACTGTCCCCAGCCAAACTCCTCTTGACATTCAGATGCTCCTCTTCTCTCTACCATGCCACTCTGCCATTCTGTTGCTCTTCTGTTCATCTCCTCATCTGCTTCTGGGGCTTGGGGTCTGGGGTTTACCTGGGTACAGGATAGGGGAGTGAGGTAGGCATGAAAACAGGAATGGCTTTTCCCATATAGGTCCTCAGATTTCCAGGCTTGAGGGTGGGGCCTTTGCTGTGAACCACCTTCTTTTAACCAGTATTTCCCTGTCTCCTGTCCCTATCACATCCAGTTGGAGCCTTTTAAATTGTAACCTCCACTTCCCCAGATCATCCTAGCCTTCAGTAGGGTGTTCAGAGAATGTGAGTGATTATGACAGTGATAACAGAGACCACTTTTGGCAATGAGTTCCCAGTGGACCTGCTGGGGCTTCAAGTTTCCCTCTTCCTTGGCCCAGTCCCTGGTAGCTTCTGTGTTCTACTGTAACTCTCCAGTGGATTCTTCTTGCCTGCTGTCCAGATAGAGTCAATTTGTCAAGGCAGGAGAATTGCAATAGAGAAAGAGTTTAATTGACACAGAGCCAACTGAATGGGAGTTTTATTATTACTCAAATCGGTCTCCTTGAGAATTGGAGGGCTAGGGTTTTTCAAAGGAAGTTTGGGGACGGGGTGGGGTTGGTTAGGCAATGGAGGCTCACTGCTGATTGGTTAGGGGTGCAAGCATAGGGGTATGGGAAATGATCCTCCTGGACACTGAATAGCTTCTGGGTGGGGCCACAGGAACAGTTGGCAGGTCCAGGTGGAGTCATCATCGGTAGATGGGTCCTTGGAGCCATAGATTTCAGATGTGCAAAAAATCTGAGAAGATACCTCAAAAGGCCAATCTTCCAATTCTACAATAGTGATTTTATCTGCAGGAGTAATTGGGGAAGTTGCATGTCTTATGACCTCTGGAATAAAGGCTGTCAATCATTTTTGTCTACAACTTAACAGAATTCAGGCCCCCCTCCTTCCTATGAACCCAAAATATCTGAGACAGGTTTCATTAATTTAGAAATCTTATTTTGCAAAGATTAGGGACGCACCCATGACACACCCTCAGGAGGTCCTGAGGACCTGTGCCTAAGATGGGAGCGAGGGGACTTCCAGATCAGGTAGATTTAAACATATTCTGATTGTCAATTCATTGAAAGAGTTATTATCAGTAGAAAGGAATATCTGAGTTAAGATTAGGGGTTGTGGAAACCAAGGTTTTATCATGCAGATAAAGCCTCCAGGTAAATGACAAATATAATAGATTTGATAATGACAGATAATGATGATAATGACAAATAGATAATAGATAATACATATAATAGATGATGACAAAGACAACGGATTGTAAATGCTTTGTAGCCGACTTAAGGTCTGTGTTGATTCCAGAGGGATATAATCAGGCACGTCTGACCCCCACTCCTCATCATGGCCTGAGCAGTCTTTCAGGTTAAATTTTAGAGTGCCCTGGCCAAGGAGGGCATCCATTCAGATGGTGGCAGGGTTCAGGGGACTTCGAATTTCAGTTTTGGTTTACATTCTCCTAGGCTGGTGTTCTCTCAATAGCTTTACAAAGGCAGTTGAGTTTTGGGGAAGGGCTATTATCATCTAAAATATAAACTAAAAGTCTCCCAAAGATAGCCCAGGAATAGTTAAAGGTAGCTTAAAGGCTAAAGGCACAAGAGGGATTGGTTAGATCAGCTCTCCTCCACTGCTATAATTTTCTGACTGATACAAGTTTTGCAAAGGTGATTTCACTATGTGGCAGGCTTCAAGTTCTCCTGCAGCCACCAGTGCATAACCTGGCTCTTGTGACTGTGAAGTCACATTCCAACCTCTAGGAAAGTAACATTTCCTCTGCCGTTCCCAAACCCTGGGTTTGACTCATTTGACTTCAAAAGATAGTGGGATTTGGAGAGAAGGGAGAAGAAGTTAAAAATTCTTATTTCTGAGGAGAATATCCTTTTGCAATCCTTCTCTCTGTCAAACCTGTGGGTTCCCTTCTTCCTACTGTCATCTTCCTCTTCCTCATTAGATTAATTTGGGAGAAAGTCCATTTGGCTTTCTTTGATAAATTGTGATGAGATGGGATAGTCCCCTTCACCCCCTTCGTGTGCTGTGTGCGGGAACTGGCTTGTTTCACTCAGCCCACTGCTGGCCACTCCTCATAGGAGGAAGCGTGAGAGCAAGTGAGTGCAGAAACCAGGGTGAATGAATGCTGGAACCAGCCAGTCGCTCCTCTCTGGCAGGAGCAGGCTCTGTGTGGGCCCTGCAGCAGCGTCCAAGCATGTTACAACCAATGATATTTCAGTTCTGCCCTCCGGGGATGGCCAAGTGCCAACCAGCTCAGTAAAGGGTGGGGATGGGCAGACCCTGCCCTCTTGGCACCTGGGTTCTTTTCCAGCATCCAAGAAGAATCAGGTCACACAAACTGTTTGAAAGGTAGTGAATGTGGAAGACTTTGTTGAGTGGTGGGTGATTCTCAGTGGAAAGGGAGGCTGAAAAGGGGATGAGAGGTGATCTTTTCCTGAAGTCCACTGGTCTCTGGTTGGGCGCCTCTCTGAAGCCACACCATCTGAAGTTAGCTGTGTCTATCTGTAGTCTCCAGCGCTAATTGCTTCTCTGTGTGACACTCAGCCGCTTGTGTTGCTCTGCTAGCTGAAGTCTTTTATGGGCACAGGATAGAGGCAAGGCAGGCCAAAAAGGCAACATTTGGGTAGAAGAACCGGGTCAGCTCTTTTCACTTAGGGCCACAGTTCCAGGCTTAAGAGTGGGGTTTAGCTGGCAGCCCAGCCCTTTTGTATCAGTGGTAAGATGGGCCTGAGGCAGCCTCTTACTGGACAGGAGTCCCCGCTCCACGTGTACTGCAAGCAGGGCCTAAAAGGGAGCAGAAGGAAGGCATAGAGGGACTGGAATGGACTAGGTGTTCAGAGCCTGAGAGATATAACAGGTGTGACTGGCTGGGGCCGGCATCACAGGCAGTAGAGAATTTACCAAGACAATTATAGATAAAGGAAGGCAGATTTATTATTATATGTTGCAGGAGTGCAACAGGCAGCACAGCAGAGAAATGGCTGTCTGCAAAGAGGTAGGGGCTGGGGGAAGTTTTATAGGGTCACGCTGGAGGGGCTACATGCAGACAAGGTTTGCATATAAGGTCATGCTGCTGGGACTCCATGAAAGGAGCAGCGAGGTATTTGGGAACAGGATGTCGTACCAGTGGACCTGGTGCCCTTTCCTCATTTTTACTTACTTATTTTATTAGGACTCCACAAGACTGAAATCCCGTTTCTTCCTGTGTATGTCCCTCTGTGCTTCTCACCAACAGAGCAGTTAGAACGGATGCCTAAAGCAGGATGTCAGCCTTGGGGACAAAGACAGAGGGCCACTTGACCTGCTTCCAGCCCAGTTTACCAGCTGAGGACGAGGTTAGGCTGAATGTTCAGGGCCACCATGTATGATGGGTGTTTTGTGCATTTAAGACACAAAGGTCTTGACTGAGGGAGCAAAAAGCGGGGACTGGGTCCAATTTATGTTCCTTTAATTAGGATGACTCTGTCCAGAGGAAGGGGCACAACACTGTGAGCCTAGGGATATTTGCCCAGAGAGGCCTCTTTTTCCTAATTTTCACTAAGGTGCTACATCAGCTGCCCTGCCTTTCAGAGGTGTTCATTGTGCCACTGATAGCCCTTAGTATCCTGCAGCAGCTGTTGTTGGAGGAGTTCAGGGTTTGGAACCATAGCTTTCTCTCTTTCCTTCAAATGCTAGTCATAATATACAGCTGCTGCTTTTGCCATGAGAATCTGTCTTGGCCTTTCTGTAGGGAACTGACTGACTTTGTAGGGAACTGACTGACTTTGTTGGGAAGTTTGACACTTTCTGATTCTCTTCCTTTATGTGTGCAACAGGGATTCTCAGGAACATTTTTAATCTGGAAACGTAAGGATTTGGAGAGCTGATTCTCAGAGACTATGGGTTAGCAAGGCTTACATTGTTCCACTCCCAAGAGAAAATTTTAGGGAATCAAAGGAATAGAACAAAACCAGGATGGGGTGAGGGTTTTATTCTTCATGCCTTACACAATGTCATTGAACTTTTTGCATGATCAATACCTGTAGAATATCTGTCAGAAAATAGAGGCCACCCACTTCTTGGAGCACCACATGACAAAGAAAAAGCTTTAATGTATGGCACCTGTTAAACATCTTTTGGTGTAAATGAAAGAGATTCGTCACTTCCAGGGGGACGCGGGGAGCAGCTGGTGTCTGCAGATCTTTTCCTTCCACAAACCTCTTTCATTCAACTTTCCCAAGACAAGTGGCAGGCAGGTCTCAAATCTCTATTCTGATGTTTGATGCCATTCAAGGAGCAATCTCATTAAAGAAAAAGGCTGAGAAACTAGTTTGAGTATTATCTGACTGTAATTTGACATTATCATGAGTTGAAAATTACAGAATTTTGTTGAACAAAAACCCTTTTGACTGATGTGTGTCTCTTCTAGTTCTGAGCATTTCAGTCATTGTTTTATAAAAATAATTTTATTTACTTGAGGTTTGGCAAAGAGAAAGAGAAACTATTTACTCTTTAAGGCAAGAATTGCCTTATAAAGAGTATATGGCCTGTTTTATTTTTTGCACAAATTTATGCAGTACATGTGCAACTTTGTTATGTGCATAGGTTGGGTTGTTGTCAAGTCATAACTTTTAGTGTATATTCCTCACCCAAATAACATACATTGAACCCATTAACTAATTTGTCATCATTCATTCTCCTCCCAACACCCTCCCACCCCGCCACTCTTCTGAGTCTTCATTGTCCAACATCCCACTCCCTACATCTATGTGTACATATGTTTCAGCACCCACTTATGAGTGAGAACATGTAATGTTTGACTTTCTGTGCCTGGATTGTTTCACTTAAGATAATGTGACCTGTTTTGTTTTGTTTCCTTTCCAGAAACTCTTTATATCTTTCCCTATCTCCAGTGCTCTAAACTGTCATGATTATATGCCTTGGTCTTTTCCATGTATTGTGTTGAGAGCTTGGTAAGCCTTTTAATCTGAAAGTTTATGTCCTATGGTCTGCGACATTTATCTCTTTTACATTTCTTTGAAAATCTTGTCCCCCTCTGTTTACTCTGTTTTATCCTTCTGGAGCTCAGAGGATTCAGATGTTGGATTTCCTGAATTAAACCCCTAATTCATTCAAAAATATTTTTTTTCATGATTTTACTTAGTTAACTATCTTTAACATTTTTTAATCTTTTATTTATCTTTTATTCATGAACTATTTTTAAACATTTTAAGACAAACCCAAACTTACAGGAAAGTTACAGATACAACAGAAATAACTTTTTTCCTAGTCCATTTGAAAGCAAATTGTGAATATGATACATCATGACATCTCACTGCTTTAGTCTGTATTTCCTGCAAACAAGGACGTTCCCCTACAAAAACACAAGATAAGCATAACAATTAGAAAATTAACATTTATACATGACTACCATCTAATTCTCAGACCCCAGTTAAGTTTTTCTGTTTTTCTCAATCATGTCCTGGACAGCAAAAAGATCCAGTTCAGAATCACATGTTGCAGTTAGTCATTTCTCTTTCGTCTTCTTAATCTAATTTTTCCTTCATGACTTTGAGACTTTGGAAAAGCACAGGCCAATTGTTTTGTAGACTTTCCCTCAAATTGGGTTTGCCTGATGCTTTCTCTTGATTCAATTCAGGTCATGCATCTTAGGTAGTAGATTTCACAGATGGGCTGCAGAGCAGTCTCACTGCATCCGCTCAGGTGGTGCATGACTTTGATTTGTCCTATCCCTGATGATGTTCTCCTTGATCGTTTGATTAAGGAGGTATCTGCCACATTTCTCTGTAAAGTTTCCCTTTTTCCCTTTGTAATTAACAAATGCTTTACAGAAAGGAATTTTGAAACTTTGTAAATATCCTTTTCTTCATCAAACTTCCCATATAGTCAGTATTTATGTGGGTATGACTCATGGTTTCCTATTATGTTCAGTGGATTATAATCCCTTACCATCATTACTGATTTTGATGTTCAGAATGTCCCCAATTTGAGCCAGTTTCTGGATCTTTTGATGTGTCGCATCATTCTTTGAGAGCTTTCTTACTTTTAGGTATACAAAATATTCCAGACTCACCTTAGTGTTGGAATTTAGCCATCTTTCTAGTGGTCAATGGTATTTAGAAGTTGAGATTTGAGGGCTGTGTTTATTGCTATTGGGGCACTGCCAGGCCCTCTCAGAGGGTAATACACACAATACACACACAAATGCACAAATAGTATATACATAACTATATATACATTTTTATTCCTATATCTATCTATAGTGAAACAATATATAGGTTCATTCCAATACCTCTAATACCATAAGGTTTATTCTAGTTTTCTCTTTTTCCATATTTTAACTTCCTTCTCTGAGAGTGATATCTTTAACATCTTTACTTATCTGGTCAATGGCTTTATGTAACCAATTCCCAATCAAAGCCATCTTCCCCTCCCCCATGAGGATATCTGCCTCATCCTGGTCAGGATCTGACTCCCTGTGCCAGGCTGCCGCTGACCCCCCAACTACGTGGATATCTTCCTCACCCCTCTCGTGTTCAGACACCCCAAGCAGGGCTTCTGAGTCTGCACAGATACTATTTCAGGGTCACCCTGCACCAGGCCACCACACCCCCATACCCCCAGGTAAAGCTCCAATTCCTGCACTGAGCCACCACATCCCCTCCCCTCCCTTAGCCACCACACACGTAGCCTCCATACTTTTCTCAGCCTCATCTCATGGTTTTGAGACAGAATTGTTCATAAAGGGAAAAAGAAGAAAATCTCTTGATCTTTTTATTTTGCCTTCTAGAGTCTCTCTTTTCCTTTACCTTGCAATCTTTCTTTTAAACTTTTAAAAATCTATGACTTTTTTTTTTAAAGACAGGCTCTTGCTTTGTCACCCAGGCTGGAGTGCAGTGGCACAATCGTAGCTCACTACAGCCTTGAACTCGGGGGCTTAAGTGATTCGCCTGCCTTAGTCTCTCAAGTAGCCCAAGTGTGTGCCACCATGCCCAGCTAATTTTTAAAATTATTTGTAGAGATGGAATCTCACTATGTTGCCCAGGCTAGTCTCAGACTCCTGGCCTCAAGCAATCCTCCCTCCTTGGCCTCCCAAAAAGCTAGGATTACAGTCATGAGCCGACATTGATAACAGTGGCAGACCCTCCAGAGCGGCTGCTGCCATCTGCCAGCTGCAGCTGGAGGCATGGGTGGTGGTGGCAGGAGTGACTGCAGGAGCAGTAGTGGCCACGGTGGGCCCCTGTGCCTCGCGTCCCTGAGGCAGCTGACTATGCCACCCCCATCGTCTCACAGCCGGGCGGGACCCGCTCCCAGACCCAGAGCCTCCGCTGCAGCCTCAACCTTGCTGCCTGCTTCATCTCGGGAGCCTGTGAGCACCCGGCGGAAGGCACAGCCGGGACTTACTGGGACAACTCTGAGAGCGTCAGGTTCATTTGTATGGGGCTGGCCAGGGCCGCCATGCCACCTACATCTTGTCCACCGATGCTGCAGGGAAAATGTGGACAGGAGGTGGGCAGTCCCTAGAGCCCGCCCCTGGGAGCCCCTCAGAGCCCACTGCCCTGGGAGCCGCAGTGATGGGGTCGGACTGAGTTGTCCGCTGGTTGGGGGAGCAGCACAGTCAGGCATGGAGGGGCAGGCAGAGAGGGGCCTCGAGGCGGAGGTGTGTCCAGGGTGGTGGTGTGCTCCACTCTCCACGGAACCAGCAGGGGCTGGGAGCAGGCAGGAGCTCCACCCTCCCAAGTGCAGCTGCAGCCACCCAAGTCATGGCCGCAGACCCAGGCATCTCTGCACTCTCAGGGTCGGGAAGGCCCCCCCGCCCTGCCCCCGCAGGCTCAGAGGTGTGTGCTCCTGCTCCCTGGCCCCTCCCCACTCCCTGCACCTGCTCTGATCTTGGAGCAAGGTTGTAGCCTAGCCTGCACGCTGCCGCAGCCCGGGCAGGTGTGTGCACGCTCGAGGCAGCGTGGACATGCCAGCCCCCTGCCTCCTCGCCCCGCTGGACTTTGGACGCCAAGGAACACAAGAGGGAGTCCAGGTGGGCCTGAGGGCAGCTCAGTGCTGGCCTACAGGTGCCTATTGGCCCAAACAGCCTGAACGCCATGAATGGCAGTAGAACGCAAACAGGCAGAAGCGGACGGGTCCTCTGTGAATCCCCACCTTCAAGCTGGGGAGCGCTTGAACCCCAAGGGCGGGGCTGCAGTTCCCATAAACCATAGTGGGAACTTGTGGTGCTTTTTCCAGGCCCGCCCATCGACCAATCAGCATGCACTTCCTCCCCTCTAAGACCCGTAAAAAGCCTGGGACTCACCCAGACCCAAAGAGATGACTGGAGACCAGCTGCAGAGAGGTGCTGGCTACCCTAGGGTCTCCTCTCTGCTGGGAGCTGAACACTCCTGAGGATGACCTGCCCAGCAGAGAGGAGCTACCCTCTCTGCTAAGAGCTGAACAATCGTTGAGACACCGTTGGGACACCGAGAGGGGTTGCCCACTGTGGGTCTCCTGTGAGCTGTTTGTTACTCAGTAAACCTCCTCTTTGTCTTGCTCACCCTCCACTTGTCTGTGTACCTCATTCTTCTTGGACTCAGGACAAGAACTTGGGACCTGACAGATGGTAGAGCTAAAAGAGCTGTAATACAAACAGGACTGAAACATGCCCTTTGCTCACCATACTGTGGGCAACAAGGAGCAAAGAGAGGAGAAAAGAGCTGCAGCCCTCAGGTAGCCCAGACCTAAGAGCTTGCCAAGCTGGGGCTGTGACACCCTCTTTAGGGCTCTGTGATTCCTGGTGTCTCCAAGCTTCTGGGTGACAACACGTTCCCTGATGTCAGCCGTAGAAGCTGCCTATGGTATGCCTGTTCCAGCTGCTGCCTCACAGGGAACCAGCCCCTTTGCCAGTGCCTGGGGCTGCCCACCCCACTGGAGCCAGCATGCCTCGTTGTGCACAGTGGCCGGACCCCATGCTCACTTGCTTACACACCCCTCGCCGCCCTACTCACCCTTGGCAGGTGTGGATCAGGCCAGAAGCGTGAGCTGAGCACAGCCTGCAGGGGCTGAGCCAAACTTGGACTTTATCCTCAAGAGCTCTTTCTTGTTCTCTGAGATGGAGTCTCGCTCTGTCACCCAGGCTGGAGTGCAGTGGCACTATCTTGGCTAACTACAAGCTCTGCCTCGCAGGTTCACGCCATTCTCCTGCCTCAGCCTCCTGAGTAGCTGGGACTACAGGCGCCCGCCACCACGCCCGGCTGATTTTTTTGTATTTTTAGTAGAGACAGCGTTTCACCGTGTTAGCCAGGATGGTCTCAATCTCCTGACCTCGTGATCCGCCCGCCTTGGCCTCCCAAAGGCCTGGGATTACAGGCGTCAGCCACCGTGCCTGGCCGAATGTTCTTTTTAAATAGCACTCTGATCTTGTTTAACAATTATATTTCTTCTCTGTCTTTTTATCTGTTGCTTTTCTTTTCTCCTATTCTCTGCATTGTTTCTGAGAGTTCTAAATTTCTTTTTTATTGTTTGTTATAATTTCTGTCTTTCATGTGGGAGACTTCCTCAAATACCTGTTGATGACCTGTCCATTTGTATTTAAGAATGAGCCAATAAAAAGCCAAATGCAGGTCCTATGTATGGACGAGACCTGCCAGCCAATTAACCTCACCATGACAAAGACCTTCCTTATGACTCCTTGGTTCCCTTTGTATCACAAGACACCCCTACACTTAAGCTTCCCTATGTCACAAGTTACATCTAACCATAAAAAAGAAATAGGTATTAGGAAGAAATCCTTGACAGCTTTCTCAAGTTACTAATCCATTTCTGCATAAATGTTCCATGCAAAGACATAGAAGAGAACATCTAAAGCTTCTTAGACTTGAGAAGGCTGAGGAGTTGAATCTCTGAGATACTCAACTTCTGCCTTTCTTCCTCTTCTAAGCAGATTTTAGTAAATGTCGATTATAATCCAAAATTTGAGTCTTTATTTACAAACTAACTATCGGATATAGATGTGCGTGTGTGTGTGTACACAGATTTATCTTCTAGTTCTGTCTGCTGAGAAGACCTTGAATTAATGATACCCTTGTAACTAAAGGCACATTTAGAATCAACACTAGTTTTTAAATTTCATTCTCCAGTAAAAGCAATGAGAGCTCCTTGGCGAAATGGCTCATTTTAGGCTAGGTTAGAAAAAGTACAAGGTAAACCTGGAACGTCTTATGTTTCCAGAAAGTAAGAAAGTACTCAAAAATTGTTGGGGATATGTCAAAAGGACAGAAAAGCCTATTTTAAAAAGTTTTCACTGGTCAAATTTGGGACAATTTGAACAACAAAATAAATAATGAGAATAATGGAAAATAACCCATAGAATAAGAGAAATGTCACTGAGTCCATCCTGATATAGATACTTTAATAAATAAATAACAGAGGAAAGACAAGAAAGCTCTCACTGTAGAATTTCAAATAAAAATGTAGAAGGAGTTATGCAGAAAAAGAAAATCATCATTTGGCACTCACCAGAGTAATAGTTGTTGCATGCAAGAAACATCAATGCATGCTAAAACTAGTGGGTCAAAATTTGTTGAGAAACAGAATATGTTGCTCCCTATAATATGGTTAACTAATTTAAAAAGCAATGTTAGGGTGGAGAGGCCTGGCAGACACCACATTAACCAAGTGATCGAAGTTAACCTCACCAGTAATGAGATACATGGACATTATGTCCTTCCTGATATGGTGCACTGAGAAGGAACATTCTCCAAGGCAACTGACTAGTACTTTTAAAAATTATTAAAGTCATTCAAGACAAAGAAATAATGAAGATCTGTCTTAAATTGGGAAAAACTAAGGAGACACAAGAACTAAGTGCAGTGTCCTGTATTAAGTCCTGGACCAGAAAATTAAAATTGGTAAGGTTTCACTAATGGCTTAAATTAATTAATAGTATAGTATCAACATTAATTTCCTGATTCTGATAATTATACTATAGCTATGTAAAACATTAACATTTGGAGAAGCTGGGTGAAGGGTGTATGTACTATACTTGCAACTTTTTTGGTAAGTCAGATTGTTTCCAAATGAAAAGTGTTTAAAATTTTTAAATAAAATAATTAAATCAGGGCCCTACCTTGCTTTTACACAGCCCTGAAACATCATCATAGATAAGTCTTTCACCAGTGTTGTTCATTTTCTCCAAAGAACCTCTCTGCCAGCCTTCTGGGAGGGGATGAAGAAGGCACTTAGAGTTTCATTATTTATTCAGTGTGTAGATGTTCATGCAGTTCTCTCCTTTTCATTTAGTGCTTTACCCTTTATTGAGCCTTGTGTTTCTAGGTCTGAGACCTTTATGGCTCAGTTTCTCCAAGGAGTATGCTTCTTGTTTCCTGTAATAGGTAGAGCAGGGCTGGCCATGTGGCTTCCTGGGGTAGGAGAAAGGATGGGACTCAGCTCTAAATGCTTCTCATGAAGATTTTTACCAGTTAGGTTGTTTTCAATCCCACTCCTCGACTTCCCCTTCAGAGATACCCAGTGCCTCCAAACCTAAAACTTTTTAGGGGCTGCGTGGTACAAGTCAGCTTGCTTCTCACTGGCCATCCCTCTGAAGGCAGCTGGGCTTGGACTTTCTCCGTGAGTCATCACTCATCCATTCACCTTCCATTGTCCTGCTCTATATTGTCTCCCTGCCCATTCTCTTTGTCTATAGGGTTTCTTCCTTTAGGTGTCTGTATGGTCATTTTAGAGACATTGCAGTGGAAAGCAAAGATAAATGCATGCTTCTAATTTCCAGGCCTTACTGAAAGTTCTCAAAGTATTTTGTATCTTTTCTGTGAGCAAGTCCATCTGCTCCTCGTGCAAAATGGATTTGGGCTAATGCTGTAACATTCAGAATTCTGAAGCGATATATGAAGACTAGGTTCCTCCTTTGGACCCTTGCAACCTTGAGGGTCATTTGACCTTGGCATTTAAAAAGGTCTCTAGTCATATGAAAGACCAATATAGGTTTTCATTTCAGAAACTAGCGTCTGTCAAATATTCAGGCAATAGACCTCTAGGTGTATTGTAGAGGGGACTTTTTTCTGGGGGCTTGCAGATACAGGGCCATTTAACTAAGTCTTGAGATGCAGCCACTCTGGGAAGGGAGGGAGTAGAAAGTGAAGAGGAAACGTAACATGGCTAAGAGCATGAGCTTTGGAGCTAGACCTTCTGAGTTCAAATCTCCCCTCAGCCACTTGCTTGCTGTATGTTCTTGAGCAAGTTATTTATCCCTCAATATATTCAAGTTATTTACCTATAAAATGGGTATAACAATACTCATCCCATTGGTTCATTGTGAGGATTAAATAATAGCATGTATATAAAACATAAATGTTACCTAATTTTATTACTACACTCTATTAAAATGGTTTACTTACTGGACCTTCCAAGGATGACAGAAGCAAATAGTAAGGAAAAAAATAGTGTGCTTGTTTAAGAGACAAACCACGATAATCTTGCCATTTGGAACCAAGGTGGAAAGCATGGACTGGGCGCACTGCTCCCCTGGATGCTCTGAGCTGGTTTTGGTGTCTGAGCCATTCGAGCTGCAGGGATCACCTTCCCACTCTGTGCTCTTCCCTGCCAGTGACACTGTTCTCTCCTTAGCAAACCAGAGACCTTTCAGGTGAGGCTTCTTGGCAAAAAGGACCATTTTTGTTCTCCTTTGGAGTCTGTTTGGCAAATAATCCCTGTCTCCTTTTTTTTGGAGGTTTAAACCCATGTGTATCTTTGGTGTAAAGCACTGATAACTGACCCAAGGCCTTTACTCCGGATGAGAAGCCATGCCTGAAGGAAGCAGCAGGACTTCTGGCCTAGGCAGCTAGCTGCCTTTGAGTGGGGCCATTAGATACATAGGGATGTTGTCCAGGGTCTTAGAGAGCGCTCTGTTTCTCTTTCTCTCTCTCAAGTTCTCCCTCTCTCTTGCTCTTTACTTTCCTTCTTGTGTAGTTCATAGAAGGAGGGGTTCATAAGCCCCATCCTGCATGGTTAGCTGGTGGTTGCCAGGAGGTCTTCTGGATCAAAGAGGTCGTGGATACGTGGCGTCTGCTCTTGAATTTTAGTAGATTCCCTCCAGGAAAGTTATATGGCTGCCAAGAAAGATTCTGTTACAACAATAAGAAGCGCAGCTGTTGTCTCCATGACCGTTGTTCCAGAAACTCATAACAGCATGAACCTTGGTTTTAACATTCTTCTAGAGGGGCTTGGAGAAGACATTTTACAGCTGGCAAATGTTTTTAATCATAACATGGTGTGTGTTCACCAAGAAGCCTGCAGAAACCACGGGGGATACAGAGTATGACTAGAAGCCTTGCAATTTCTATAGAGAGCAAACCGGGGGAAGAGAAGTGATGGTTGTTGTCTTAGAAAACAGGAGAAGTTAACTTCTCTTAACATATTTTGGGGAATAAGATTGTTTTCACTCACATACAGGCAAATATTTTTAAACACATGTTCTCCCTAATCCATGGGTAAAATAAAATGTCTTAAAGGAAACAGACCCACTTCATGCACATAGGTGACTAGCACAGATCACCTCTTGTAAGTGTTACTTTTTCTGTTGCAGATGAAAATTTCTGAAATCCATTAAATGGTACTGTTTTCAGGCCACAGAAGATGATTTTGATACAAATGGATGTGAAAGTCTTTCTGTGCAGCATGAGCAAAGCATTTGAGCTCTGGTTTTAAGTACTGCGGTCCATAGAACACATCTATAGTTCCTTCATTTAGACCCAGTCACTGGGTAGGGCCCACGAAGTAGTTGATTGCATGTAAGAAAGCACCCAACCCTTTTGTTCCTATATGAAGTTGAAAAATCAAACACAATTAGAGAAATGATAATTCCAACTTCCCTGACTACGTAACATTAACCACTCCCAAAGAATCTAAGGAGCATCTTGAGCAAATAAATGGTCTTACAACATTTAACATGTAGGATATTCTATTTTAAAACGAAGATCCAAGGCTACTGTGAGGAAGCATTAAAGGGTTCAGCCGGCTGCCCACACAGGCTTCTTGGAGTATCCTTTAGCAGGGACATCTTTGTCCAGTATCTGAATCTTCAGCATCAGTACGTACATATGTGCCCTAGCTCTCAAGTATGGAGGAACATTTTCCAAATGCATAAGACACTGATTTTCAAACATATTAACATAGGACTTCTACAATGAGAGACCAGGCTTTTCAGTAATTGGATACTTAGTCCACTTATCTGTGTCATCTCCCTCTCAGTGTCTTCCCTGAAGACCACAAGGTTCCTTGGTGAACTTAGAGAGGAGAAAAGATTACCTAGTTTCATGGGACCAGCATGTCACAAGAACTGGAAGTCTTGTCCCAGTTCCACAGGAAAAGCCATTTTTCTAGCAACCAGAAACCATGAATTGGTCAGACTACTGGTTAGATGGATTTTTAAAACCCTGACCAGGACTTCTCTATTTATCTCCTGTCCCTAGGGTCTTTGGAGAGCTTTGCATTTGCATTTGTCATTAGCATGCCACAATTTTCAAAACTGTAGCTTACTCAAAAAGCTAAAGTTCATTTGAGATGAGAAGTTTCCTGTGGAGACACACAAGACACCCGGGGCCCTTGGCAACATTCGGGAGACACTCCAGTCTTATCGGTAATGTTTGCCAAACATCTCTGAGTGTGGATGACTCACAGGGGAGGAAGAGCTGTTGGGGGCTAATCCCATGCATTGCATATTGATTTGTCACTTTGTGTTTTCAAAGATGTCATTTTCTGACTTGTTTCTAAATCCTAGTGCTAATTTTAGGGACTTTTCTGACTATCCAGAATTATATTTTGTAGGATATTTATTGGATCACCAGGGAAACAACTTGTTATAATTCTACTTAGTGAAGCTGCATACATACAAAATCAAAAAGAAGAAATAAAACAAACCATGGCTTACCCCCATCAGCTTCATTCATAGGCGTGCAGCCTCTTGAGATTCTTCTAACTTAAAGTGGGGACAGGAGGAATGTTTAGGATGCCTCGCATACCAGTCTGCCATCCAGATGCATTCATGGAAGTGTCTCACCGTCTTCAGCCAATCAGCAGCCTGAGGGTACTTGACCCTGGTATTTGACCATTGTCTGTTCATATGTGTCTGGAGACTTCATGGTCTCTCTGAGAAGCTCTGAGTCTGCTTCTTGGGTACACAGTGGTAAACCACTGAGATGGACTGGGACCTGATGAAAACTGCAAATGCAGCTGGAAACAGTCAACTTTGCCATCTCTCAAAAGATAGGCTGAGATGCTCAAGTTTAATCTGTTGTGTATGTGTGATGAGGAAAACATCAAGAGCCTGGGAAAGGAACCTAAACCTTCTTCAGCCTTCCCCTTGATCGGAGTTGTGTCTGCCTCTGCTATATTTGGGAAACTCTTTCCATATCCTGGAGAAAGCCCAAGAACTTTGACCTTAAGTTCTATGTAAGAATTTGATCCAGGATATTGGAAAACCTTTAAGGAAAAGTTTTATTTTCAAAGATCCTTTTCCATCTTGTTAAAAGTTGCAATCAAAATTCACTTCGAGGCCAGATGCAGTGGTTCACGCCTGTAATCCCAGCACTTTGGAAGGCCAAAATGGGGTGGACCACCCGAGGTCGTGAGTTCGAGACCAGCCTGGCCAACATGGTGAAACTCTCCCTCTACTAAAATTACAAAAATTAGCCAGGCATGGTGGCACATGCCTGTAATCCTGGTTACTCAGGAGGCTGCGGCAGGAGAATCACTTGAACCTGGGAGGTGGAGGTTGCAGTGAACTGAGACCATGCCACTGCACTCCAGCCTAGGTAACAGAGCAAGACTCTCTCTCTCTTTTTCTACATATATATATGTGTGTATATATATATTTTTAATTCTCTTTGATTCTTTTGTTTATGTAAAAATCGTTCTGTGAGAACTTTTTTTTAAAAAAAGTTTTATTTTTTAGAACAGTTCAAGATGTACATGTCTCTGCTTGGCTGGGATAGTTTGCCAACCTTTTCTTGCTTTTGATGACCTTGGCATTTTTGAGCAGTACTGAGCAGGAATTTCATAGGACACTCCTCTATTAGAATTGGTCTGATGTTTTCCTCATGATTAGCCTGGAGTTATAGATTTTGAGGAAGAAGATCACAGAGATAGTGTCATTTTTACCGCATCATATCAAGGTTACATAATCACATGATTTATGGTTGTTGATGTTGACCTTGATCACTGGACTGAGTTGTGTTTGTCAGGCATCTCCACTGTAAGGCTACCTTTCATTTTTCTGTCTTCGTATACTCTACCTTCTGGAAGGAAGCCACTCAGCACGGCCCCCCTTAACAAGTGGGGCAGTACACTCCTTGAGGGCAGAGTGTGTATATAAATTGTTTGGAATTCTGCGTGGGAGATTTATCTCTCGCTCCCCTCCCCGCATTTATTAATGTATTCCATCATTTACTTATATCAGTATGAACTCATGGATATTTATTTTATAACTGGATTATAATCCAATATACTTAATTGTGTTGCCTAAATTGCTTCAATACTGGCTATTGGGAATTCTGATAATTGGTTCCTGGGCTCCTTTGATGTACTCCCACCAATGTAGTATTTTTGTTTGAGTAGGTTTTTAGTACTTCCTTTCTTTCTGGCATTACACAATCATCCACGCTTATCATGTACATTTTTTGCCCCAGCCTTAGAATCAGCCATTTCTCCAAAGCACTCTGGTTCCTTTTATTGGAGAATAATAATAGAAATAAAAATCTGGGTTGTAGATGCACTTGGTGCTACTGGAGTGTCACTTCATCTAGGCCCTCTCAGCTGAGAGAACCAAGAAATACGTGTGCGTATCCCAACACATGAGTATACATGCATCTATAAATATTTTAATATGTAACTGTCTGTATCTGTATTAAACTAAGAAATTCCTCTGGTATCTCTATCTCTAATCTATTACCATACAGGTCATTCTAGCCTCCTCCCCTTGCTTATCTGTAAATTCCCACTCCAACAGTGAGAAATCTTGCTCTTCGGGAACTGTTTTATGCAGATAAACCAATGCTAACATTTAAGCAAACATTTTAAGCAAAGACAGAAATGTCTTTGTCTCTGTCCATGTTCTTGCCTTTCTGCTAATATTTTTCTAAACATATATGCTTACATATATTATTTCCATATTTTCACATAAATTGTACATATTCTTACATATGTACCTTTGTAATGTTCTTTTGTCCTATGTAACTACTTATCAGACACATATTTTTTCCTTATTTCCATAAGTTTTCAGGGAACAGGTGGTGTTTGGTTACATGAATAAGTTCTTTAGTGGTGATTTCTGAGATTCTGGTGCCCCATCACCCAAGCAGTATACCTGTACCCAATTGATAGTCCCTCATCCCTCTCTCATCCTTACTCCCATGTCCCCAAAGTCCATTGTATCATTCTTATGCCTTTGCATCCTCATAGCTTAGCTCCCACTTATGAATGAGAACATGCAATGTTTGGCTTTTCATTCCTGAGTTACTTCACTTAGAATAATGTTCTCCAATTCCAACAAGGTTGCTGCAAATACTATTATTTTATTCCTTTTTATGGCTGAATAGTATTCCACGGTGTATATATATATATATACCACAATTTCTTTATCCACTCGTTGATTGATGGGCATTTGGGCTGGTTCCATATTTTTGCAATTGCAAATTATGCTGCTATAAATATGCGTGTGCAAGATGTTTTTCATATAATGGCTTCTTTTCCTTTGTGTAGATACCCAGTAGTGAGATTGCTGGATCAAATGGTAGTTCTACTTTTAGTTCTTTAAGAAGTCTCCACATTGTTTTCCATAGTGGTTGTAATAGTCTACATTCCCACCAGCAGTGTAAAAGTGTTCTCTTTTCACGAAATCCACACCAACATCCATTTTTTTTTATTTTTTTGTTATGGCCATTCTTGCAAGAGTAAAAGGGTATTGCATTGTGGTTTTGATTTGCATTTCCCTAGTCATTAGTGATGTTGAGCAGTTTTTCATATGTTCGTTGGGCATTTGTATATCTTCTTTTCATAATTCAGACACATCTTTTTATGTTAGTAAATTCTGAGGCACTCTTTGTTTTTAAACATATGTATTCCATAAATTCACTAGTCCCTTATTAATGAATGCCTCGTTTGTTCCCAAATTTATCACTATTACAAATAATGCCACAGTGCAAAATCCTTCTGGATGTTACCTCTGCAGAAAATGTTCCTAAAAGTGGAATTTGCCCTACAGATAGGAGTCTTTAAATTTTTCAAAGCACTTTCAGGAATATGAAATTTAATTTAGGCTGGACTTCTAGGAGTCAAACAAAATCTGATAGTTTATTTGGGGGTGCACTGAGTGAGGGCCCCACTGGCTCTGTCTTGGTGCCACAGTGGAGAGGGTCTGTAGGAAGGGCCCAGGTCTGTTTTGGCCTCCTCCATGGATCTGATGCCTTCTCCCCTGCAGGTTGCTTTGGACTGTCCTTGGGTCAGCACCTGGGATCTCCCTAAAGACAGAGTCTGGGTCATTGCACATGATTGTTCTCTGGCCTAGTCTGACCTTACTCAGCAACCAACTGCTCAAATCTTCTCTGAGCCCCGGTCCCCCGCCACCACCTTTCCCCATGTTCCTCTCTCTCGGCATTTCTAGGTCGATTCAACCCCGACCTAATTGATTGCTGAAAGCTCTGTGCATATCAGCCTCTGCTGTATCCTGGGAGCACCATTAACACATTTCTTTAAGTATCTGGGATAGGTGAGTCAATTTGCAGATCAAGCAAGAAAGAATAGAAATTAGATTAAAGCTTCACTCAAACCTTGCAACCGAACCCGGGACAAGACCTACTAGAAAGTCAGACGTAGAGGCTCTGTCTTTGACATCCTGGTGTGCTGATTCTACTAATCTCTGCCCTCAGTGTCAACTGCCAAGCTGCTTGCTGAAAAAGCTGTGGAGAACTTTCTTACAGGTATTTTCTTTAAAGAAACTCTCAAGGATTAGAAGTCTTCTTGATTCAAGGGAGTGAAGTGGTGATGAAATGGCAAAATGACACTCTGTGGAGTCTGTGACTCCTAAACTCATGCCACCTGGGTAAGCATTTATTCCCCTCATGTATTTGTTGTGAGAATTAGATGAGAAAATGTATAGGATTTAGCATAGAGTGGAGAGTCCGTAAATATATAGTAACAGCCAAAATAGCTAATATTTATTGAGAATGGATTATACACCAGACACTCTTCTAAGTATTTCACATGATCCCCACAGCAATACTGTGAATTGGGTGCTATTCTATTTCCTAAGTTTACAAATGAGGAAACCTAAGTACAGGAAGTTAAAGCAACTGGCCCAAGGTCACACAAGTAGTAATGAGATTCAAGGTCAGCCATCTGTCTTCAGAGTTTGTACCCTCCACTCCACTCCACTGGCCCTCATGAGGTGCAGTGTTCCCTAGTGGGATGAGGGTTACCTTTGAATCCATGACAGACACTGCTAGATGCCTCCCCAGTGTCCCTTTTCCCACCTCCTTGCTAATTGAACTCCAATATTTTTTGCAGGGTGGTAACATGTCAGGTTAAAAATAAACACCTTCCCAGGATCCCTTGCAGCCAGGGTGGATGAGTGGCCCAGTTCTGGCCAATGAGAAGGAAGCCAAAGGGACAGACTCAGCTGGCACCACCTGTCCATCATTCCCTCCTCTCCTCTCCTCTCCCGCCTGCCTGTGATTGTGCTTGCTGGAAGTGCAGCAGCCTTCTTGTGGGCAGGAGGATGACGCCACATGCCCAGGGTGCAGGAGCAGGAAGACAGAGGGTGGCTGGGGTGTCGGCAGCAGTGCAAGCCACCAGCAGTTCTGGAGGGCTCACAGCTGACCTTTCAGTGAAGGAGAAAAATGATTTCCTGTTTAGTTCTTTCACTGTGAGTCTGGCTTCTGTTATCTGCAGCCAACAGCAATGGTAACTGAAACAAAATCCTAGCTGTGCTAGGAGGTCCCTCAAGTGAGAGGGAAGTGTGTGTGCGCATGGGTGCATTTTGCTTCATTAGTTCTGAGCCTTGGTTTACTAATTTATTCTTATTCCTCATGTTACACCCCACAATATCTGGAAAGGCAGGTATATAGCCCATAACTGATGAGAATGAAAGGAAGAAAGGAAGGAAAAAGGGGAGAGAGGGAGGGAGGGGAGCAGTAAACAGCCATAGTCCAGAGGGTGATACAGAATAGGACTTATCCTTTCCCACCAGGCTGCAGAGTCAGCCTGGGATGGATGCCCAGAAGCTTTGTGTCCCCTGGCCTTGTCTCAGTTTCCCTTTTCTAGCTCTTTCCCCTCCCTCCCACTCCAGTTTTATCTTGTGGGTGCTCCCTGTGGTCAAAGCCAAAGAGATCCTCAATTTTGGTTTTACCCTACAAGGACAGCAGAGGAATCTCCTACTGTTCTCTGTGTGAGGGTCACTCAGGGGGTTCTGAGACCTGCTGAAATTGATAGTACTAATAGCATGGATGCAGGAGACAAACGATACAGGTTCAAATTTCACTCTATCATTCTTAGCTGTGTGATCTTGGAGAAGTTACTTGCCTTCTCTGTGCCAAGGATTACTTATCTCTTAAATGAGAGTAATAATAGGGTTTATTAATAGAGTTTTTGTAAATGTATATGTCAAATATTTAGAAGAGTGATTCTTGACTGGGGGCAATTCCTGTCCCCTACCCCAGGGGCCGTTTGGCAATGTCTGGGACATTTTGTTGTCCTCACTGGAGGAGGTATGCTGCTGGCATCTCTCTAGTGGGTAGAGACCAGGGATTCTGCTGAGCATCTTATAATGCACAAGATAGCCCCTACAACAGAGAACGATCCAGCCCCAAATGTCAGTAGTGACAAGCCTGAGAAACCCTGATTTAAAACTATGCCTTGCTCATGATAAATGCTATATAAATTAGTGTCACTTTGATGTGTTATGCTAAAGATTCCCTTTCCACTCTGGGTGGAGATAAAAAAGAATCAAAGAGGGAAAGGGGACCAACATTTTTGTTCTGCCATGTATGTGAGAGGTACAATAATGAGAAATTTTAAGAGGGTTGCAAGTATTTGAGATGTGTCTTTAACATGCCCCACACTGTGCCTGGCATGTAGTAGGTGCTTCTTAAATAGATTTTAGGACAATCATACTTTAGTCATTGATCACATTGAGGGCTATGGATCTTCTTGTGAGTTGGAGTTGCTTTGTATTTTCCTGAAGCCCTTTGGTAACAAGACATGAGGTGGGGGTGGGGAAAGTGCTGGAGCTGTTGAGTTCAGCCTTGGGGAGGTAGTGTCATGGCTGGCTTTTTTCTTCTCCCCTGAAAATGTTGCCATTCAAGGAGGGAGAGTTGGTCTGCTTGGCCTTGGTATTTGGGGTGGGGGATCTGGGAGGTGGGAAGACTGAGTGTCCTGAGGCTAACTGCTTAGAGAAGGGGTTGGCAAATTGTTTCTGTAAAGGGACGCATTTAAATAATTTAAGCTTTTGGGGCTAAGAGGAAAAATTAAGGATATTATGCACATAATCATGTAACAAGAGAGAAAACACATGGCTACACATTTTTATTGAGATAATTAAAAACTTTATGAACACTAAATTTGAATTTTATATAATTTTCACATATCATAAAGTATTATTCTTCTTTTGATTTTGCTCAATCATTTAAAAATGTAAAATTCATTTTTAGCTCTTGGGACGTATAAAAACAAGTGGTGGACTGCATTTGGCCTATAAGGCTGTGGTTTGCCAACCCCTGGCTTAGAGCATCATCACTTCAGCCTGTGGCTGGTCTTTCCCTGAAGCCCTAGCCTGGTTCTCTCCGTCACTAATGCCGGTCATGTTCCTTTTAGTGAAGTCCCTACTGGAATCCCAGGCTATGCAACTGAATCCCTGTGCAGCTCCCCAGCAGCCAGACTGATTGCAAACAGTCAGCCCCCTAGGGCATTGGGCACTTTGTGCTAGAGGCCAGGACTACACAGGTGGAAAGGTTGTGTCCCCACCCCGGCATTGCTTGCCATGTAGTGAGGAGACACCACGAATCAGGACAGTGAGATGGAGGTCATCGTGGGCACAGTGCTCAGATCAAGGGCATGGGGAAAGGAGCACCCAGGTTCTCAGAGGGCATAGGGAAAGCTTCACGGAGGTGTTATGCTTGAACTGAGACTGGAAGAATATATAGGAGTATTTTAGAGATTGGGGGTTGAGGGTGTAAATTTTCAGGCAGCTGAAAAGAGCATGTGTGAATGATGGGGGATGAGATGAGAGGGCATACCATGTTCATGGACTTAGAGATGCCCTCCTTTTTATTGCCAGCACATAGTTTGAGAAGGGAGAGGGTCAGCTATAAAGCTGGACCAGCAGGCAGTGCTGAGTGTGGCTGTGGGCTTGCCTCTGGGACCTGCAGAACACTGCCATGTTCTCATCTGTCACCCAGGCTTGCACCTGCTGCTCGGACTCACACCTTGAGGCTGGGCTACAGTTGGTGCTTTCAGACCTCCCACCTGCCTAGACTTCTGCATATCACCCAACTTCAGACTGGGCCAAACCTGCCCTTTGCCAACCTGGTAGCCAGCCCTCCTGTGCCCCTGCTGGTGTACCTGCTCTACCCCTGAGGATTTTTCAGCTCTGGCTTCCACAGAAAAGACTCCTAATTTCTGATAAATAAAATTGTTTCCTGGAATCTGGCCTGTTTCCTCTCCTTCCTACTCACCAGTGACATCTGGACTCACTTATTTTCCTCATCGGCTTTGTAAATGGGAGAAAGTAGAGATGCCACATGTGGGCATTCTTACCTAATCAATCAAGGAGACAGGGCATGTGATGCCCTTGCTATTCTGAGCTGCACAGAACCCCTGCCTCATGTGATGGCTGCAGAGAACACATCTTTGGAGGTGCATGGCTAGAGGCATCAGGGATAAGCTCAGATTCAGCCTGAGGCTATTTCTCCATTTCAGATATTAAATTCTGACTCTGTTTATCTCCAGTTGGTTGTATTTTTTTTCAGGGTCTACCAGAAAAAACCTGACATTAGGAATTGGACACCTAAGATCTTTAAAAGTGAGTGAAGTGGAACCCTTACACACTACTGATGGGAATATAACATGGTACAGCCACTGTGGAAGACACATTTGGGATTCCTCAAAAAATGTTAAACATTTGACCTAGCAAGTTCACTCCGAGCTATATACCCAAGAGAACTGAAAATGTATATTCACACAAAAACTTGTACGCAAATGTTCACAGCAGCCAAATATTCATAAATGCCAAAAAGTGGAAACAACCTAAATGCCCATCAACTGACGAATGGATAAACAAATGTGGTAATGCCCACAGTGGCATACTATTCAGCCATGGAAAGAAATGAAGCTCTGATATATGCTATAACATGGAAGAACCCCAAAAACACTTTGTTAACTGAATGCAGCTGGACACAAAGGACCCCATATTGTATGATTCTATTTATATGAAATAGCCAGAATGGGAAAATCCATAGAGACAGATAATAGACTAGTGGCTGCCAGGGGCTGGGAGGAGGGGGGATTGGGCAGTGAAAACTTAATGGGTACAGGTTTTCCCCTGGGGGTAAACATGCTCTGGAATTAAATAATGGTGATGGTTGCACATCATGAATATACTAGAGGCCACCGAACTGTACATTTTTAAAAAGGCAAATTTTATGTTATGTGAATTTTATCTCAGTAACAATAAAAAAGTGAGTGAGGTTAGCATTCAGCTTCCTGCGCAAATAGAACCCCAGGTGCCACAGAGATGTTTCCGACGTCCTTAGCTCCTGGCTCTTACAGATCCTGAAGCCCAGTGGGCCTGAGTCCAATTTATGCTACTCTCTAGAAGAAGGCCAAATGAAGAATTGGCCCCTCTCCAATCCCAAGAACAGGCAGTAATTCTTCTTTTGTGACACCATTGAGATGGATATTTATATTTGGATAGTTCATCTGTTATTCTTATGGATTCTGTGTTGACACTTGGTTTGTCCCCTTGATCTGGAGGCCCAGGGCTCGTCTCAGGCAGGGGCTCCTGATCTGTGAGGAGGGGAAATGTCTTTTCTCTGTCACTTCACCAAGTCTCCCCAGCTGTCCACAAATTCTCTCCACAGCCTCTCAAGCATTCACAAGCTCATGCATTCCAAAGGCACCCCTTCAGGTTTTTGGGCCAGGACCAGGTACTGTCCTAGGCCCTGAGGAGATGAAGATGAACAAGACACAGTCTCTGCTCTCCAGGAACGAGTTGGGGAGGCAGAGAGGTGAGAGCACAAGTGCAACACTGGTGTGACAGAGGAAACGGCCAAGGGTGAGGCAGTTGGCAGAGGGGCCGGTGGGGGGTGCACGAGTTGGGCCTGGGAGAACAAGTAAGAATTCACCAGGGAGACAAGGCAAAGAGACAGACTTTTCAAAGCCACAGTGTGTGAAATAGCCTGGTACCTTGAGGGAAAAATTTGGGAGTGGGGACAGAGGGTGGTCAGTAGATGAGCAGATAAAGTTGGATAACTAGGCAGGAGCAAGATTTGGAATGCCTTGTTTGCCAGTCTGAAATTGGGGTCTATCCTGATAGTGAAGAGAAACTACTCAAAGATTTTAAGAAGAGAAGTTCCATCATCACATTTGTACTTTAGGGGGTAAAACATTCTGGGAGCAAAAGAGAGCCTGGATTGGAGAGAGAGTTGGAGTGGAGGTCAGCCAAGAGGCTACTGCACCAGTCTACACGTGAGATGAGGAGAGCTGGATGAAGGTCACGGCCGTGGGGTGAAGGGGCAGGGACAGAACTGACTCGGCTGTAAGATGCTGAGTAGCCATGGATGATGCAGTAGGGTCGGGGATATGAGGGAAAGAGCAGCCCTGGGAGACTCCAGGTTTCTGACTTGAAAAGAAGTCATTATGTGAGAAGAGGAGCATATTTGGGAAAAAAAAGTGACAAGCTGAGATTGGGGCAGGATGATCTGAGAACCTGAGGCACATCCAAGTAAAGATGTCAGGCAGGCCAGCAGGGCTTGGAGCTGGGGCTCAGGGTGGAAGTCAAGACAGGATGGTGGCCTTGTGCACATGCCCCATTTCTCCCCAGAAGCTTGGTTTGGGGAGCCATGACCTGGAAGCTGCTGGCGCCTGCTCCTGCCAAGGTCATCCTGGTTTAAACTCTTTCTCCCCGTTGGCATGTGATTTAATGCTTTTCACTTCTCCCTTTAAATGGAAATGCATACAATGATCTCTGTCCTCCAGTGGGAATTGAGATTTTTTTCCTCTCTCAGCTCTGACACCTGCTACTGTTTCACTCATTATTAAAGGTCTGTGTGACTGGGTGGCATGCCTCAGGCGGTGCTAAACAGGGGTGCAGGAGGGCCTGGAGAAATGTCAGGAGAGAGGCATCAGAAAATGATTCACAGCAACAGAGAGCAAGAAAAGACACGGCATGTGCTCCAATGTCTTTGCAGGGCCTCCAAGTAAAGATGCCACCCTGTCCCTGGAATATTAGACTCTGCTGCCGTGGTGCCTTCCCTCTTCCCAGGCCTCCTTCCTACCGTAGCTCCTCCAGTCCACCTTCTGGGTGTGTCATATTCTGCAGGGTCACTGCCTTTCCTCAGTCCCTCCTGCAGGATGCTACCCCGATCTTGGCTGCTGAAATCCTCCCCTCTGTACTGGTTACCTATGCTTTTGTAACAAATTACCACAAACGGAGCACTCACACAGCACAGATTGATCATCTTACATTCCAGAGGCAGAAGTCTGACACGGGTCTCACTGAACTAAAATCAAGATGTTAGCAGGCTGTGTTCCCCTCCGAATTTCTAACACAGAATCTGTTTTCTTGCCTTTTTCAGTTCCTAGAAGCCAGCAGCATTCCCTGGCTCCTGGCCCCCTTATATCTCCCAAGCCAGCAACAATGGATGGAGTCCTTACATCGCATCACTCTGACCTCCTTTTCTGCTTCCCTCTCCCACTTCTAAGGACTCACGTGATTACACTGAGCTGGCCTGAAAACCCAGGCTGATCTCTCTACATTATGGCCAGCTAATTGACAGTCTTCATTCCATCTACAATTTTGGTTCCACTTTTCCAGGTCACATGTAAACAGATTCCAAGAATCAGGATATGGACATCTTTGAAGGGATTCTACACTAGGCACACATGGCTATTTACACTTAGATTTAAGTGAAACTTTAATTCATTTAACTTACGGTGAGGCTGATACTCTGCAAGTCTCTGAGGCATATAGCAATAAATCAAACAGTTTGATCTAGAGATATATGAGCTGATAACACTTGGGTCTGCTTGTACCAGACCTAGCTTCCAGGGAAGATATTTATGTTTGAGCAAGGAGATTCTTGTTAGGGGATCGCAATTATAATATTAGCAACATTTATTGAGCATTTAAGTTCTATGCTAGCAATATGCTAAGGAGTTTTCATGCATTTTCTCATTTAATTCTTAGAATACCCCATGAGGTAGATAGTATTATACCCATTTTACAGATAAGAGATTTTGAGGCTTGCAGTGGTTAATCAGCTTGTCTAAGGCCGCATAGTCACATAGTTTATAAGTAGTAGAGTCAGAATTCAAGGTGGGGTTGCACATGGCAGTCTGGGGTCTCTCTGTCTCTGTCCACTGTGCTGCTTCTGTCACCATGAGGAGTGGCCCCATTGGGGCCAGACTAAAGGGCAAGCTACCCAACCCTACCAGGCTCCAGTCACAAGTAATACGCTCAAGGGAACCTCTATCTGAAAGGCCAGTGGCCAGGAATCAGATATTGGGGTGGGGACACAGGCTGTGGGCGGTGTTCTACACAGCCCGCTGTCCTGGCTTTCCTCGGGCCTGCCGTAGCTGTGGGTTGCTTTTCTTCTTCAGCCCTACTCAGGCTGTAGAGGGAGGCAGGAGCCACTATCTAGTCCCAGCTTGTTTGCCAATTTATTATCTTGCAAACAAATCCTGCCTTGTGGTATTGTTGCTGTAATGGGAAAGAAGTTCATCTATTTCCAATTCTGCAATGTAGGCAGACTTCTAAGGGGTCTGTTTTCAGTTCACATATTAATGTGCCTCCTGCCACAGCTCCAAATAGCTTCTGCTCCTACATGTGGGCCATTTTACTTGAAGGGATGGGGAGGGAGGAAGGGGAGTGGAGCAATATTTTGTTTGTGTACACTTCCATCTGGGACAAGGCTAAAGGGACCAAACCTTGTCCTGTCTTGAGACAATACCCAAAGGCACCTGGACAAGATAAAAATCCAAAACCTTTATCTGTGAAAATTCTTTGCTCCAACAGAGCTGAAAAGAAACATGCATCTGTGTGTGTGTGCGCGCTCATGCGTGCAGCATGCATAGTAAAGCTGTCAAGATCTCAGGTTGCCCCTCCTTCAAACAGCATGTTACTTACTGTCGTCTCCATGATCCTCAGAGCTTCCTGTTTATCTGGGGACACCACAGGTCGCAGAAGGACCAAATCAAGGAGTGGGAGATCCTTCTCTATGCTCTTGAGGCCAGCCAGGGACACATTTTACAACATCTTGTTTCCCCCAAACAGCGCTAGGCTGAGACACTGCCAGTTAGAAATTCTACATTGCAAGGGTTTTGCTGACATTTAATACCCCAGTCCATACGATGCCATGATATTATTTCATGTTTAACAAACTGAAAAAACAAAACATCTTCTCAGCCTCGGTGGGCAGACCCAGGCAGAGCTGAGCTGTTGGGAGGCCAGGGAGTGAAATCCTGGAGGGGACCCAGGAGTTCTGCAGCCCCTCCACCTCACATCTGCGGCTCTGACCATGGCTTCTCTTGTCCCAGTGCCTGATGAGTTTTATTATTATGATTATTACGGAGACGGAGTTTCGCTCTTGTTACCCTGGCTGGAGTGCAATGGCGAGATCTCAGGTCACTGCAACCTCTGCCTCCCAGGTTCAAGCAATTCTCCTGCCTCAGCCTTCTGAGTAGCTGGGATTACAGGCACCCGCCACCACGCCCAGCTAATTTTTAAATTTTTAGCAGAGACGGGGTTTCCCCATGTTGGCCAGGCTGGTCTCGAACTCCTGACCTCAGGTGATCAACCCACCTCAGCCTCCCAGAGTGCTGGGATTACAGGCGCGAGCTACCACGCCCGGCTCTAATGAATTTAAGAAGTTAAAGTTCCAAACTAGAGAGGAAGATGTAAATGTCCTTAATTCTCTGTCCTGAGACATCATTCATTAAAACCCTAATGTTTTAGTCTTTATTTTAGATTACATTTTTTAATTTATCTCCCCCTTCCTCATATGGGAACCTAGTGACTTTCAATTACCGCTATCTGAGAAGAGATGTGTTTGTGTACATAGCCAGGGGCTTAGATGTGTGCTTATTGTTTGCAGAGTAGTTTTTGTGCTCTCCCAGGTTTTTTCTCGCTTATGTGATGCTCCTTAAAATCTACCTTTTAATCTTCACAGTCTGGTTCTCATTTGTGTTCAGGCTCTGGGTCTTCTGACCCATGTGTTGCCTGCCCCACCATGTATTATTCATAGACACACCTGTTCTTAAGAAGAAACCAAACAGAGATGAATTCATTTTTTGGAATTAATTCGTTTTTAAAAAATTCATTGTAAGTGGGAAATCACAACTCTCAATTGTAAACCTGGTGCCCTTATCCACTCATGAGTTATTCTGGAAACATCCCTTGAAAGCCCTCTTCCCCAGCAAGCAGAGGCCTGCTTTTCTTTGCTTCAGAGGGAACCCAAGAGCCCTGCTGGAGGGTCTTCGCCAGGGACATATCTTTGTAATCTCTGATGTCACTCAGTTGCATTGTTTTTGCCTGGCAGGAATGGTTCAGCATTGAGAACAAGCCTGTATCACTGGAATGCATTTCGTGTTGATATAAGAAATTTGCAGAATTTGGAAAATGGAGCAAATTGTATCCTATGAGAACCTTGCAAGGTTTGCATTATTATCGAGCTTTCACCTTTGCTATTATTGATTAGTTTTGTTCCTAACCTTTATTTTTAAAGCATTTGAAGTAGTCTTCTGGTTGAGGATGATTCCTAAATTCTTAGTTGTTCCTTTGATGCGTATTTGTCTTTGAGCTTCTTAGTTATACTGGGACCCAAATAACACCTCTTCTTATGGTAGATTTTTCTCCCAGAATGAACCAGCTGCTGTTTTGATTCAGAGCAATGCGGCAAAGAGGCATGGCACGTGAGGCAGGGAAACCCACAAAAGCTTTTGACAGTAAACTGACATTTCTTTCTTTCTTTTAGAGATGGAGTTTCCGCTCTGTTGCTTAGGCTGGTCTCCAACTCCTGACCACAAACAATCCTCCTGCCTCAGCCTCCCTTACCTGGCTGAAGTTGACAAAGATGTTAATCACTTTGTAATATAGTTTAAATGGTTGAAAGAATGGCCTCTAGGGTAGGAAAAATTCTACCCATATTAGACAACTGACTTTGGACAGGCTATTTAACATCTCTAAATCTAAGTAAACTCATCTGGGGGTGGGGGTGGGGAGAGAGAAAGAGTAAAGGTTTAAATGAGATATTCGATTTTAATACTGACTGCTCTCATTGTGTTAGACATTATTACTGTTGAATTTGTGAACTGAGATTTAAAAGTATGACATTGAATGGGATATGGTTACATATCCAACATGTGTAGATAGATGCACAGGATGGTTTGTGTTGAAGACAGCTGTCTCCATGACAACCACGTTGCCCTCTACTTAGCAGGTCCCCTGACAAATCACCTAAGGCAGCATTTTACTTATAGCTCAATGATTCCTGGCTGTTCCAAATGCTTTAATAAGGAGGAAGAAAAATTTTTCTCCTTTTTAATATAAGAATAGCTTTTATTAATTTTAATTGCACATATAATACATTAACACATTCTTTTTACTAAAAAAAAAAAAAATTACAGATAAGGCTGAAATCCCCTTTGACCGCCAGCTCCAATCCTCATCTCTGCCCCTGAGGTAACTCTTGGTATCAATGTTACATGTCCTGTGCATTTTACCATGCTTTAAAGACCCATAGTATCTATACCCATAGAAAAAATATTGTTTAATATGCCTGGGTGTTTTATATATAAGTTATCATAGTGTGTGTCAGTCTGCAGCTTGATTTTTGTTCACTCAACAATAGGTCTTGGGGATCTTTCAATGTCAGTACATGTAGTATATATATTTTAAAACACTGCTGTGTGTATATATATATATATGTATACACACACACACACACGTGTTTGTGTGATGAATGAACCGTAGTTTATTTAATCAATCCAATTTTTACACTCAGTTCAGTTATTTCTGCACTTAACATTTGATATTTTGCAAACAAAGCTGCCACAAACTTGCTGAGACCAACCTTCTGGGCACATGGATAAGTGTTTCTCTGGGGTAGATATGGAAGTGGAATCACTGGAACAGAGTATGAATATTTTGCATTTTAATAGATATTGCCAAATGTCTCTGCAAAGTGATTATACCAGCTTATGATCCTACCTAGAGAGTGAAGAGTATCATTTCCCCCATGCCCCTTTTAATTTTTTCTAATTTAGCAGGTAAATAAAAGACATCTCTCTCTGATGTTTGAATTTCTATTTTCCTGACTACTGGTAAAACAGAGTATTATTGTCATGCACTTATGGGCCACTTACATTTTCTTTTCTGTGAATTACCATTTTATATCTTTAGAATATTTTTCTGTTGGATTTTTGTTTGCTTGTTTTCTTTTCAATCTGTAGAGGTTCTTTATATAATCTAGATACTTATCCTTTGTTACAAGTATTTTCTCCTTTTGTCTTTTCATTTTGCTCATGTTGCCTTCTGTCACACAAAAGTTTTTGTTTTTGATATAGTCAAATTTATCAGTTTTTTAATGTGTTTTGTTTTTTGTGTCATTTAGAAATCTTTTTCCATATAAAATCATAAAAAATCCTCCCACATCATACTTTAATTTTTTTTACATCTCAGTCATTAATGAGAGAAGCTTTCTAGATAAGCCAGTCCCTATGTATGTTGCAGGTGTATCTGCAACCAGGTAGGAGTGAAGGTCCCTTCCTCTGGAACCCGGAAGGAGCCCTCAGGGAGGATGGAGCAGTCCCAATAGTTTCCAGCAGAGGGCAGTGTCTGCGCAGGTCTTCCTCTACTGGGACCCTGAGGGGTTCCCTGCCTCACCAAAGGGAACAGGTAACTGCTCTGAAATTAGCAGGTCTTGGGGAGGGGAGCAGGTATCTGGTCACAGAAAAGACTAGGAGCAAAGTCTGTTTCTGCATGTGTTCCACAGTGGGAAATAAAACAGGGCCACGGGGACAGTGTCCTGGTGGACCCTGTGTTTTTTGTCTGCATATGGGAAGAGAGAAGACTGGAGTGAGCCAGGATCATAGCCAGCTTTCTCCAAGGGAAGCTTCGAGTCCAGCTTCAATCTGGTCAGCACACCTGAGATAAAAGCTTAGGTTTTACAGAGAACACATTATTTACCAGACAAACAACAGGCAAGATGGAAACATGCAATCCCCAAGCTTATTCTTTTGATTTCATCAATAATTCAAGCCCTGTCTCCTTTGGTGGGGGAGTGGGGAGAGGAGAAAGAACAAAAGAGCCCCGTGGCCAGAGGCACAGCTGACTTCAGAGGGGAAACCAAGGAAACAACAGACAGCTCTGTTCAGCACGTTCCCTCCCCACCTCACCCCAGGCACATCCCGGGCTAGCAGCTCTGTCTTCTGTTGGTTTGTTTAATACTATCAACGTGCGCTATGCTGTATCGTTATGAAACCAGGACAGCCTTGGCAGTGAAACTCACAGACCCAGGTAAATATATTAATCTGCCTAGATTTGCAAATCTGAACCAGTCTCTTGGCCCACCCATGTGCTGGTTTTTCTCTGCTTGCCTTCCTGTGTCCACTTCGCACCTTTCTCTGGCCTTACTCTGTGCCTGGGAGGCTGCCTGTGGGGTGAGTCAATGGGCTCCTGGCTCCTCAGCTTCTGCTTTAGGTGGACCAATGGGAGGCACCTGTGGAGAGGTCTGGGCATTTCCTTCCCAGGATCTCTCCTGGTTGAACTGTAGTTGGCAGTGGATCCCTTCTTCTGCAGATTCAAGGCAGCCTCCTGCTACACTTGGACAAACAACTACCCACTCTCCCCTCTTTTCATTTCATGCCTTGGGGTGTTGGTGGTTTCTGGATAGTTTGTGCTTCACTGTCCCTCACTGGCTTCCCTTTTCCCTGCTCACACCCTTAGAAATAGTTCCTTCATTCATTTCTCTTCAACCTTCTCTTCTGAGTGTACTGTTTGATTCTTGCCCTAACCCTGAAGAAAACAGAAAGCTAAATCTGTCTTAATTCTTCATCCTGAAACAGATCAAACATACAATTAAAATTTTATTATAGTTTTGGATTCTCTTTTCCACACAGTCTCCAAGCCCAGGGTGGCTGCTGCCCTCACACCTTTCCAAGAGACGGCACAAGGAGTCATTGCAAACCTGCCTGAAAATCTCCCACTGGCTGTATTCCTTTTCTGCAGTTCTCTAGTGTTGATTTATCAAAGACCCCTTTCCTCAGGCCCACAAAAATGTCCTATCGCTATAAATACTCTTCAATCCAGTTCTAAACTTTAAAGGCAAACAACCTGGAAGATGAAAGGATCATACGAACCAATTTGGATGCCTGGAGGTTTAACTAATTCATTAAGGGATGGTTGCAGAAAGTTGCTGGATATGTAAACTGCATTTATATGCAGCCCTCATCTTCAGGGACAGGATTGTTGTTCTAAAAGCTAAATAGTTGCAATAAGCTGGCATTCCAAGTAGATGAGGCCACTTGGTTTTCATCTCTCCACAAGGCGTACATGAGTAAGTGAACTGGGTCCCCCAAATCCCCCTTCCCTTCTCCTTCCACCTACTGGTGAAGATGTAAATGAACAAAGCCCAGAGATTGCAAGAGGAGCAACAGGACCCTAATTAACACATTGGATAACCCAAATAACTGAGAGCTGTTTGGACACCTACTTTAATTAACTGCTAAGTGAGTCTTATTCCCTACAGACTGTCCCAGTTTTCATCACGTGTTCTTTCTGCGTGCATCTCTTCTACATCTGCAGCTACGAGACTGCCTCTCTTCCTGTCTGGCTCTCACCCCATTTTTCAGCCCAGCCTCGTGTCTAACAGATTCCTTGGACACCTTACCAATGTCCAATCCATATCCAAAGCCTAAGGATGTCATCCAAGTCTCTCCTTGATGTGCACTCCTCTGCTCACCTCTACCACCAGCACTTGGTCCCAGGCCCCTGAACAACTTCAACAGCTTCATAGTTGCTCCATACTCCTAAATCAGCACTTCCCTCTCCACGGCACAGCCAGAGTAAGCTTTACAACATGGAAATCTGTCCTGGATACTCTCCTACTTAAAATCCTTTGAAGGCTCCCCATCACTTTTAGGATAAAGACTCAAAGCTTTATAAACCTGCGGCCTAGTCCTGCCCACCACTTCTGTGCCCATCTGATGCCACCACCCTCTGTCATGGCCTGAGTCTCTTTATGGTGCTTTTCTCTGATCCTTAAACTTGCCATGCTCTGTCTCAGCTCACGTCCTTTTCCTTTGCTTGTGATACTTTCCTTACCACCATCAACACTTGCCTTTGCCTAGTTAATTCCTGTGCATTCTTCAGAATCCAAACTCCAACAATCTCCTTCCTTAAAGGAGCCTTCCCTAACCTGAGACTAAGCCAGGTTCCCTGTCACACACTCCCCCAACATGGTCACATGTTGTGATGACTACGTACTTTAAAAATTGAGGGTTGTCTCCTCCACTAGCAGGTACACTCCTTGAAGTTGGGAGTTGTGTCTTTGTGCACCTGCCATTGTGTCTGGCATCTAGGCCTATCTCAGCAAAGACTTGTTGAATGAATGGATGGACACTATTGTGCTCTTTCTTTTAATATCAGCGGGTGATGAGGGCACCACTACAAACTGAAGAAATGCAGGTCCTCAGTCTAGAGAGATGTACGCGTGGTACTGATCAGAGTGGGAGGTGGACTGTGTTGTTGTCTGACAGCTGACAATTCTCTGATTTTGCAGAGTAGGAGGGTATCCACATGTTCTTGCCTCTTCTGTCTGTGTAGATACTCTCCCCTTTTGGCTCCATCTTGTGCCAGTGTTGTGTACATGCCCACCCACACCCCCAGCCTGTGACCTGGGAGAGCCCCACCAAAGCCCCGCTTCCTCGTGGCTTCATGCCCTTGTTTATTCTTGGGCTGGGAAACCTGAGTCTTCCATTCCCAGGCCTGCTTCTGATCATATACAATATAGTACTTAAAAGCCAGTTGGTCTCCTGGAACTTCTTTCTTCCCATTAATTGTTGGCAATGCAAATGAAGGATTAAATTACAAGCAAGAGAGACTTTTTGTTCAGAAGCTTGAGTTTTAAGAACCGTCCCCAGGGAAATCAAATGGAAGGGGGAAAACCAAGCATACAAGGCCTTCCTTCCATTCCCCCAAATGTCAGCCAAGATTGCAGCCTAAGGGATGAGTTGGAAGTCGGGGAGCCAGGGCTTGGAAAAGTAATTGTTTATACCAGGGCTTTTCATACTTTACCATGCATCAGAATCAGCTGGAGGGCTTATTAAACACAGATGGTGAGGCCCACCCCTAGAGCTTCTGATTCAGTTGGGCTGGGGTGGGGCTCAAACATTTGCCTTTTCAAAGTACCCTGGTAATGCCTATGCTGCTGGTCTCTGGGGCCCATACCTTGAGAACCACAGCACGACACTGTACTCTCTCCCCATGTATTCTAACTCAGTGCCTCTCAAACTCCAACGGTGATGAGGATACTGCTGCCACACTGAGGTCCCTACGCTGAAAAGCAACACTAGGTAAACAGTTGTCTTCTGGAGCTCTGCTTCTCTCCGATAGACATCTTTTCCTTCCTTTATGCCTTCCTGGGATATTGGGGATATTTGGGGAGACCTTCGAGAGAGACGGGTGCCAGGGAATATCACTCTAAGTCTTCTTGGGTCTCATTGGCCTGACCGACAGGAATCCAACATTTATGTGCCAGAGGTTTATTTTGTCTAAGCTACGAAAGGAAACTTGGCCTTCTTTAACCACCGTTTGCTGGAGAGAGCCTTGCCCATGATGCTGATGGGTATGAGGAGGAAATACAGTGGAAGAGCTGCCCTGGAGGAATCATGCTGCCAAGTCAGACAACTGGAACATGTCCCACTACCGGGAGTAGTTTCACTAAGGTTGTGAAAGGGTGGGATTCAACAGGGAAAACGAAAGCTTGCTCCCTTTATTATAAAAAGTGTTGGCCGGGCGCAGTGGCTCACACCTGTAATCCCAGCACTTTGGGAGGCCAAGGAGGGTGGATCACCTGAGGTCGGGAGTTTGAGACCAGCCTGGCCAACCTGGTGAAACCCTGTCTCTACTAAAAATACAAAAGAAATTAGCCGGGCATGGTGGCAGGTGCCTGTAATCCCAGCTACTAGGGAGGCTGAGGCAAGAGAATCCCTTGAACCCCGGAGGCAGAGGTTGCAGTGAGCCGAGATCGCGCCACTATACTCTAGCCTGGAGGACAAGACCGAAACTCCATCTCAAGAAAAAAAAAAAAGGAAAAAGTATTGTGTTGGCAGCATATGGTTTCCGACCACGAGCTCTGTCTGGGGTTAAGGGACATAGACTCAAAGGCTTAAGTGAAATCGCATTTGTAGGTTGTTTACCACAGAGCTTAGCCCTTAGTATGTGCTTCATCAATGACGACTGCCATCATTTTTAAATTGGGAAGCACCAATTGTAGTAGAATCAGAATCCACATCGGAGGAAAACTGGCAGCTTCATAGCCTATAGAATCAAACTGGATGTTTTGGCCACTGGGATTTCCTATGCTCCGGAGGCCTAGCTCAGCCCCTATGATATTTGCTACATTTTTGTTGAATGAAAAGAAGGAGCTATACAAGTCTGGGTAAATGGGTAGGTGGGGAGATTTGATCTCATGGAAATTGTCCAAAAGGAAAAAATGAATGGAATTCTGAAAGTGAGGACTTTCAGACCCTGGATAACCTTGCTCGGTTTATTTATAAAATGGGTCACTCCCAATCCTTGACAGGGTTATTGTGAGAAATGTTTTATGATGGAAAGTGCTTGGTTAATTATAAAGCATAAATCAAGTATTCATTATTTTAATAAAGTGGAGGACCTAAAAGTACCTCACGGGTCATCTGAGTTGTGATCACCTCAGTGATGAGGCTGGGAGGAAAATTTTCCAGCCATCAGGTGTTGGTATGTTGGACAGGCCTTTCAGGCTGGCTCTCACTGGCTAGAAAACCCTCTGAGCTTCTTAGTATTATTTGCTAAATGGGACATAAACCTTTTCAGAAAGCCGGAGTACAGGTGGGCCAGCAGGTAAGGCTGCCTGAGAAAGACTCACCTTTGTCGACCCAATAGGGAGCCTGTGAGCCTGGCTGGCAAGGAACGGCCCTCGAATCTCCCTCCCCAGCCCCTTCTCAGTCTAATGCATCTCATTTATTGTTAATGCTGTTTCCGCTGGCTCATTTGCAAACAGCCTGAATAAAACATCAGAGCAGAGCGGGAGGGGTAATCCTGTCTTCTGCAGCTGCCTCTGCCACACTCCTGTCCTCCTTCCCTTCCTCTAGTCCCTTCTCCCCTCATTACTCTGATTAACAATCTTTACCTAATTGGCTTGTCATGAAACAGCCAGATAGGACTCCTGGGCTCTTGCAGGGATAGTGAGGAAAAATCTTGGGCAGACCCAGCATTTGTGTTTTTTTGTTTTTGGTTTTTGGGTTTTTTTTTTTTTTTTTTGGTTTTTGTTTTTCTGGATGTAGGGGGGAAAAAAGCAAACACTGAATCTTCTCATAACCTTAGAGAGGAGATCTAGGAATAAAGTGGCTGCTCTGCTCATTCCAGGGAATTGCCTTAGCCCGCAGGAGGATGGCAAAGGGTTAGCCCAGTAGCAAACCATTCAGCACAGGTGAAACGCCGTGTGGTGTGAGGCCCTGTGGTTTCTAATGCACGCGCTACACATTGGGCTAGAGATGCAAACCTACGCGTTGTCCTGAAAGAAGGCAGATCAGGAAAAGCATGGCTCAATAGGCATGTAGTGAGCATGACTTTCAATCCACACACACAATTGTAAAGAAATAGAGTTTCTCTAATTTTCTCTAGTTTAACTTAATTACTGACTACCCCGATTCTTATAGCAACCACTTCCTTGCATTTCTTTATAGCTTTCTCACAAAAAGTGCATCCCTAAGGCACTGTAATTTAGCTTTGCCTATTTTTTAAAATTTGCTATGTCTTTTAAATATTTTTAACTTAGAAGTTCCACCTAGACTTCATCTTATTCTTACAGATTGTTTTTGTTTTCTTTTGTTTAAGGTAAAGTTTCCCACAGTCTGGATTTTGCTGATTTTTTATTTAAGAAAACAGTTCAATATGTTCTTCTGAGCTCTGTGTTTTCTGCAAATTGGTAGCTGGATCCAAAGGCTTGATTAGACTTAAGTCTGATCCCCTTGGCAAGATTATAGATGGTGTTGTGTTTTTTGTTAGGAGGCAAATACCGTCTGCATGTCTCCCTTTTGTGATGTTAGCAGCTGTTGAAGTTCAGTGCCGAGATCCATCAGTTCACTGGGGGTTGCAAAATGGGAATGTTCTAATTCCCTTTTTCATGTATTAGTTGGAATACTTCCACAAAGAGATGCTTTCTCTCCTCTCTGATTTGGTTACCCAGTGGCACAGTTCACAAAAGAAAGACAGGATAGATGCTTGATTCTTTGCCTTTATTTATCCGTTTTCAAGATAATAAGTAGGTGCTTTTTATCCTCCAACAAAGCAACCAGTCTGTTTTGTTTTTCAAATATCATGAGGAACTCATGGATTTAAACACATTAGATGGATTAAATATGTATATACAATTGAAAAATTATTTTTGAGATACAAATGTCTCATCTTTGGCAGCAAGAGCTCCTTCAATTGGCTCCTGAGTCCTTCTGACATGACCCTAGTAGTCTTTGATAGCTTCCCTGCTATCTGGAATAACAAGATGTTCCAGACCCATCCCCTGTCCCAGACTGAAACCAGCCATTTTTTTTAAGAACCCTGATTTCTTTTAATGGGATATAGTATTTTGAGACCTTAATCATTGTGCTATGGATGCTCATTGCTATTCCACTGTGAGGTTAGTCATTCTTTTAAGTCCTTTCCATTGGACAGAGCTAAAGGAGCTGGGGGAAATCTATCCCCAGCCATTCTGCAATAACGCTTATTTTGAAAACACTAATTTGTTCAACCACAATTGGTATGTTAGGGAACAAGTGGAGCATGACACAAATTTTGTGTTTGGCTATTTTATACAGAAGAAATAATCAACGAATGCAGAAAACCACACTAAGCTGAACAAAACCATGTAAGAATACATAAAATAATAAAAAATAAGAATAGTCTTTTTCAAAATCAAAGAGAAGCACAATCTATACACCATCTCTCTATAAACACCTTAAACAGAAATTGCCAGATCTAGTAGATGCGGCACATTTTACTGCTGTGAGTAGTGGGTTTAGTGGTTTCAAACACCACTCTAATTTCCAGAATTTTCAACTGAGGGGCAAAGTTGCAAGTGCACATGAAAAGGTAGGAAAGGAACGTCTAGCAATTACTCAGAAATTAACTGAATAAAGCTACAGAAGAGATAAAATTTTCAATTTTGATGAAACAGGTTATCTATTACAAATGCATTCCTCAAAGAGCCTCTCTCTCAAAGGCAGGAAAACATGACCCAGGATTTAAGGCTACAGAAGGTCAGATAACTCTCATGTTCAGCGTCAATACCCAACAGAGGACACTGAGCCACGTTCATCCACATCTAATGTGACAACTTTCCGTCCAGTTTCAGACAAGCTTTCTTCCACCCCTTCATGATAGCTGAACATGCTGCAATCCTTCCAATGCCCAGTTCCACAAGCAAACTTCAGGTCTTTTTCAATGTGAGGTACCATATTTATTGTATTATTTACCTATTTTTAACATATTTTTAACCATGTATATAACTGCTATGTCATTTTTGCTAGATTTATATCCTTTTAAAAATTTGTCACTGAAGTTTTTGAGTGCTGTGCCTTTACCCACATTTTGACCATAAACCCAGTGGTTTTTAATCTTGTGTTTTTTTGCACAATGAGGTGATTTTTTTTTTTTTTAGGAATGCATATGTTATATTCTGGCAGAACTGAATACACACACACACCTCATGAATTCATATGGACTTTCCAGTTTAATTTCAGTACTATAAGATTTTTACTTAATCTATAGGACACCTGTACTTCCTTTCTTCTATACCCAAAATCCTGGTTGTCAAGTACACAGGAAATAATAGACTATTCAATAAATTATTAATTTGCATTATCCCATTTTATACACACAACAGCCTCAGAATAACAATGCGAAAACCACCACCACCTCTATGATTCCTGAGAACCCTCCCAGGGGGAGCCCTGACTGCTCCTTTCAAGAGCTGGCAAGGTAAAGACAAGACTGCTCTGGTCTCTCCAGAACTCCTTACAAACCTCCCTGCACTCACTATGACTGGAATGGTGTGATGGGTAATTTTATGTGTCAACTTGACTAGATTAAGGGATGCCCAGATAGCTGGTGAAACATTATTTCTAAGTGTGTCTATGAGGGTGTTTCTGGAAAAGATTCACATTCTAATCAGCAGTCTGAGGAAAGATCTGCCCTCACCAATGGGGGTGAGCCTCCATTGAGGCTCCACTTGATAGAACAAAAAAGTGAAGAAAGGGACAATTCTCTCTCTCTTCTTGAGCTGGGACATTGTGATCTGCTGCCCTCAGAGCTCCTGGTCCTTGGGCCTTTAGATTCTGGGACTTTCACCAGCAGCCTCCCCAGTTATTAGGCCTTTGGTGTTGGACTGGGAGTTTCACCATCATCTCCCCTGGGCCTAAAGCTTGCAGACCACGTATTGTGGAACTTCTGAGCCATAATAATCATGTGAGCTGATTGCCACAATAAATCTCCTCCTATCTATCTATCTATCTATCTATCTATCTATCTATCTATCCACCTGTCCATCCTATTGATTCTGTGTCTCTGGAGAACCCTGACTAATACAATTGAGTAAAATCCCTCCTAGGTTCAACTGCTATTCTCATGAGACCCTGCTTTGCTTCCCAGTTTTGGGGTTGGCCTATTCTCAAATCTGTCAGATTCCCCCTTCCTCTCTCAGCTTCTTCTGGCACATACACTGACACCTTGAAGATCTTGAAGTTGCTGGTGGTTTGCCCCATCTGCTTGTATTTTAGGGTTTGTGAGAATACTTTGTCACTTAACCTTGTAAATGTTGTCCATGGATTTTATAGTTTTTGGCTGTCTAATTGCTCCATCTGTTTTATGTAGGAATTATGGGAGATTTAAAAACTATGCCACTGTCATTTCTATATTCTCAGAATCCCTCCTTGATAACCATTTCTTTCATTGTTTGTCTTTGAAGATAAATATTGATTTTTTAAAATCTACAGATGTTTTACATTTTTATTAGTTAAATCTATTTGATCTTACCCCATTGTTTTTATGTTAAAAAAAAGTCCTTTACCATGTAGAGGTTAGACAGAAATCCTTCTACAATTCCTTGTGATGTTTTAAGTTTCATTTTGTACACATAACTCTCATATCCATCTTATCCATTCGGAAACTATTTTGTAAAATACTCTGGGAGGAATATCTAAGTCAATTCTTTTCTCCTAAAATACTAAAATTTTCAACTCCATTTATTGACTTTGTAATTCCTCCTTTATTATAGATCAATTATAAATATCAAAGTCTATATCAAGGTTATCTCTTCTTGGTGTGTCTGTCCATTTTTCACAATTGTACCTCAATACTTACTTATTTCAGCTTACTGGTATATTTTAATATCTAGGGCATGTCCCACCTCACTATTTGTATTTAAATAAGAAAGCCTACTTGTTTTCATCTGTATTATCTCTCAATGAATTCCAGCAGAGGAAAAGTTCAAAGTCCATCTTTTGGGTAGCTCTTTGGTTCCCTGACAATTGTTTTATTTGAAATGTATCCATATCTACTTGTTTGACCTCTTCCAAATGGTGCCAAACATTCCAGGAGGTGCTGTCCATGGCTGTAGCTGAGGATAGGCTGGCCAGGCTCATGACATCTTATTCAATGCTGTGCAAATAAGTTTGGGGGAAGGTTTAGGGCCTGACATTACATCTGCTCAGTAAGATGATGGAAAGTCATTGAGCTTAGGCATACCATCTGACAGTCAGGGTTCAACCAGGTAGACAAGACTTCTTGTGCCAAGAGACTTAGCCTTTCCAGCTATGGTTCGAGAACATGCTCAGCACTGATAGGTCCAAGATGGGGAAGAAGGTCCATTCACAGGTAGCAAGAACTCAACACCAAGCTTCAGGTCAGAGCAAATGCTTCTTAAAACACATGACATACATTTACAAGACAGCTGGTTAGAGCTATGACCATGATCTGAAGCCATAGGACAGAACAAAACTCATGAAATTACATGGAACACGAATCCATGGTCTTAATCTCTCAAGGTTGCTGAAACCATCTGACCTGGCACAGTCATAAGTCAGCAATATAACATATTTGAATCCTGGACTTCAATTTTTTCTACACAGAACTTTCAGTTCTGACCTTGTGAGGTGAGACTGACAGCTTATAAATGCCTTCTCTTGTCTTCCTGAGACAAAAACAAAAACAAATGAATATGTCCAATAAATGGAATATAAATACTCATCTTGTAAATAAACTTGGAAAAATATTCTGAAATATCTCAGAAAGCATCATGCTAGAGCCTCAGCTGAGATTCAGTAGATTTTATTTTATGTACAGCCTATTGTTTAAAGGGATATGAGGAGTCAAATAATAAAACTCAGCCTTCAGGAAGATGCAGAGATACTAAATGGGAACAGGCAGCTCATGTCTGTCGGCAGTGAATCCTCTGGTAACGGGCCCATTAATCTTTTTGTATTTTCTGTTTTCAGCAGTCAGAACCTTCAATGCACCTGCAAGAAAACATATTCACTGATTCCATTATCTCATTCAAATTTAGAGCGTCAAGAACTCTTAAGGATGACCACTTCCATCCCCCTCATTTCATAGCCCTAGACAGGAGACCCACAGTCCTGCAGGGGAAAAGGACTGGCCCAGAAAACCCATCTGCAGAAAAGCCAGAACCTCTCAGGTCATTGCTGTAAAATGGCAGCTGCACTCAAAGACTTCACATTCTTCTCATGTTGTAGAAGGGCCAAATGAAGCCAGCAGTAGGGAGACTGTGGGGACAAATTACCAAGGGATATCCCGGGAATCCTACTGGTGAGAAAAGCATCAGGCTCAAAGGACCAGAGCTTATATCGGTTGCTTTTGTATAAACTGCCCACAGTGCTCTCTCAGCGGGTGCAATCCTATAAGCAGCCACAAATAGAACATGGGAGCAGTGCATTTTAATTACCTAAAGAAAACAATAAGGAACGATTTTAAGCTAGGAGGGCTGCCATAATACTGTAAGTAAAGTCAATGCACTGCGTAGTACATGAAATGAATTAATTAGTATTTAAATAATAGAAATGACTATCAATTAGAAAACATTACCACAAATCACTTGCTACACAAACAGCGCTTTTTGTTTTGCTATTATTAATAATTCCAGCTACTGATTTTCTGTAATTGTAAACCACAATTTCCTTTTGGATGAACAGCTGAGCAGGGTCGCAATGCAAGGTCAAGTTCCCACTCACAGGGATAAAAGTCACCTGGTACCCCGTTCCCCCTTCTGCTGACCCTTCAGAGCTCGCTTGCTTCTCAGCCTCTGTTCTCTGCTGTCGGAGAAACCTAAGAGAATCAATCGCTGAGGATTTGCCCATTATGGATAGAACTGGCTTTTATATTAAAATCTAACATTCAAGAAAGCACCTGAGGCAACATTTTCTGTTTCTGAGCATGGCTTGCTCCGATGAAATCATTCCACCTTGTATGACCAGCTCAGTAATGGTAGGAAGCAGATCTTGTTGGGTAGCAGATGACAGGGAATAATGTGATTCATTAGGAGGCCTGGGCCTGTGCTTTGGAAGAGCAGAGTTCAGACTCCTACTCTTTAATAATCTCAATGTGGGACAAGTTATTTAACCAGTTTGAGATTTTATTCTCCCAGCTATAAAAGGTAGGCTGTGCTTCTAGGCATTTATTTGACAAAGAAACAAGTGGAGATTGTAACTGTTATTTAAATCCTAAAAAGGACATATGACAGATGAGGAAAAACTTTGCTCTCCTTTCCTCATTTAAAATAAGTTGTCTGTTAAATCTCGGGCTGACTGTGGTTGGGTCAGCCGTCTATCCTGGGTGGACAGGGCTCCAAGAACAAAGGTGCAGGCTTCGTGTGTTCTGTACTTTCCTCGTTCCCTCTGAAAGACACACATAGAGTCAGGTGCTGCCAAATTAGCAGAGCTGGCCTTTACCAAGCGCTTCTGGTGGCCAGCACCATCCAGAGCCTTGACGCGGACTGTCTCATTCATTCCCCCAGCAGCTCTATGAGGTAAGCCATTTGTGTCCCTTTTTACAAATGAAGACACTGAGACACAAAAGGTTAAGGTCACAGAGCTAGCAAATGATAGAACCAGGATATCAGCCCAGGAGGACTCTTAACCACCCTGCCAAACTGTCAAATATACAGTGGTCATCTTGGAATGGGCTTCTGCCCTGAACCCCTGCCACCTCTCCTGTTCAGTAATCTGGGTCTAACAACGTAAAAGACAATAATTGTCTTACATCAAAGGGCCTTTCCAAGCAGATGCCAGCTTAGACTGCACTTCCTCCAGGAAGCCCTCCCCAAGGCTCTCATGGCTCCTGGGCTCTCCCTATCCTGGCTTTAGGCTCAGTGGCCCTACAAGACTGGGAGCTTCTGGAGGACAGACAGTTCATTGTGCCCTCAGCCTCTTTTGCAGAGTCTGCCACTAGTTAGTAAATGTTTTGATAACAAGGCCTTTCTCTTTCTCTTTCACACACATCCAACAAAGACTGATGACCTTTGGACCCCAAAAGTCCCAGAATTCCTCTCCAGAACCCCTGAGTTTGTAATCTCTTCCCTCTGACCAAGGGCCTTTTCTAACCTATCCCCAAAGATGGGTAGAGGAAGTGGGGACAGGAAAGAACGGCTGTCCCACTCTAATTCTGGGTTTCTATCAGACACGATGGGGGGTTTCCAGTGCCTCTCTGCCCATCCCCCTAGGCACCTTTCTCCCCCAGAACACTGGATATCTTTTCCCAGGCCCTTCCTCTGGGGGGCTGGGTGGAGGAGGCAGCAGACAGAGCCCATGAGAGCCAGAGGACCCCAGTCTCTGCTGGGCTGCTCTCCTAGCTGCCACCTGCGAGCCACCTCCACCCTGCGAGCCATACCACCCTCTCTTCAAAGGTTACTGCAATAAAACAGGAAATAAAAAGCAGAAAGCCCATATTCTTTGGCTGATCAGTCTTTGTAATAAATGCTACAAGGTGGAACAGAAATAAATTTATGAACTATCTGAGCTGCAATTTCTTGATTTCAAAGTAATCCAATTGTGGGGAAATGTCAGTTCCAATTGAAAAGGAAAACAAACTTCAAGTGTCTGGTGTTCCCTAGCCTGAGCAATCACCAAGGTAATAAATGTGGTAATTGTTTGAGAGCTCCAGCAAGTCCTGTGCCGGGCTTAGTGGCCGTGTGTGTTTGTGTGCACTCTCGCAAACTTTTCACTCCTCAATAGCTCACGCTCTCACCTCTCCCAGTGACCCTCCTGCCCACCATAGAAGGGGCATTGGTATTTGAGCCACAGCTGGTCTACAGAATTCAGAATCCAGAATGCAAGGGAAAAGAGCCCAATGCCATATTAAAACCAGGAGCCACCATGGATCTAGAAGGCAGAAGCCAGGCTGAATCGATCAGAGGCTGCCAGGGCATTCAAAACATTTACCTGGATCAGTGGGAAATGACTTAGAGACTGCACCCAGCCCAAGTGCCTGACAGACGTGGCTTCTTGTGGACTTGTAGGATGGTGTAGCAGCCAATAAAACAGTCTACACTGGCCCTGATTTCTACCATGCAATTCTTATTGTGTTACTCTCCATTGTCCATTGTTTTTGAGATAGAGTCTAAATTCATGATCTGACCCCCAGCCTATCTGTCCTCTCACACGACCAATCACACTCTGCTCCTTTTTACTGCGTTACACTTATTTTCAAAGTTTGCCTGAACTCTCTTACTGCCAAGCCTTTGCACAGCTGGTTTCTTTGCCTGGAGCATCTCCTCATCCTCTTCCCAACCCCAGACATAGTTCCCATCCCACCCATCATCTGGCTAATTCCATTTGTTCTTCGGGTCTCTCTTTTAGCCTCAAATCCTCTGAAAACCCTCCCTGATTCCAAGATAAGGCTAGGTTACCCTTCTATCCCTAGAGACATTTCCTTGTTTCTTGTTCTTGTCCCTGCAATAACACATAACCATCCATATTATAATTAATTACTCAAGGAGAGAAATAATGTCTTTGTCCTAGTGCTTAGCCACTGTGCCAAGGTCACTGTAGCTACTCAATAAATAATTTCTAATGGATGGATAAAGTATATCATATGGGAATCTGTCCATGAATACTAGTTTAGTGCCTTTGTCTTTTTCTTTTTTACATAAAATTAGATAAGATATCTATATATAAAGGCTCAAAGTGGTGTGGTTCAGTTGATGAGATAAACATTTCAGATTTGAGCATAAAGTGTGCCTTATTCTGAATGGAGATCCACCTGTTTATGCATTGGCACATTTAAAAATGAAAAGCAAATCATGTTTCTGTGACAGACACTGCTAGTTGCCTACTACTCAATAAATATTGCCCCTACTTCTCTTTTAATAGAACTTCGATTCTGCTTGTGGTGTCAATGTGCCCAACCCCAGAGGATGATTCCTGTGGTTAGGAAGAACCTGAGTCCAGGTTGCAGCATCTAAGCCAATCATGGAATCCTGGTTCCCTTCGCCAGGGCAGACATGTGACCTGGCTGGCCACTGATATCTGGGGTGAGGTCAGCTGTCTACTCCAGGAAAATGTTCCTTTCTGATAAAAGAGGGAGCATGTATTAGTTCATTTTCATGCTGCTGATAAAGACATACCTGAGACTGGTAATTTACAAGGAAAAACAGGTTTAATGGACTCACAGTTCCATGTGGCTGGGGAGGCCTCACAATCATGGTGGAAGGCAAGGAGGAGCAAGTCACATCTTACATGGATGGCAGCAGACAAAGAGAGAGAGCCTGTGCACGGAAACTCTCACTTATAAAAGCATCAGATCTCATGAGACTTATTCACTATCATGAGAACAGCATGAGGAAGACCTGCCCCCATGATTCAATTACCTCCCACCAGGTCCCTCCCACAACACATGGGAATTCAAGATGAGATTTGGGTGGGGACATAGCCAAACCATATCAGAGCAACAGGAAGAGAAAGAGTCCTCCTCCCCATCCTCTTCTTTGGTGCTTGGGAAGATGTTTTGTGAGGATGTGATTCTGGTGAATGTGCAGCCATCTTGCCACCATGAGGGGAGACATCACTGACCTACTGGGAAAGGCAGAGCAGAAAGGTAGAGAGTGCCTGGATCTCTTCTGCCCCTGAGCTGCTGCCCCCATATTGGAACCATCTACTTCTAAGCCTTTTGTTACAGGAAATAGTTAAATGCCTTTATTGCTTAAGCCACTGTTTTATGGTTATTCTATTATTTGTAGCTGAAATAATTCCTGGCACAAATGACTTTGAAATTTATCTCTGAATACCCCAAATTCATTATTAGCAAATATCAGAAACTTCACATCACTCCAGTCTGTAATTTTGCATCGTTTTCTTAGGGTCTGGAAAGTTTTTACAGCTGGCTTTTATTGACTGTGGTGGCTGATATGTTGAAGAATGGTGCTCATTGGTTTGAGGCTTCTGCCACTGCTTTTTTTGATGAATGAATATTCCAATCCTTACATTTTTCTCATTATATTCCTTGACTCCTCAGAGGAACGGGCCGGGGTGGAACTGAGACCTCCTCACCTGTATTTTGAGACTTGTCCTAGGAATAACTCACCAGTGTGCTAGGGGGAATAATGGCCCCCCAAGATGCCCATGTGCTAATCCCTGTGAAGAGTTCACATTGCAAAAGGCACTTTATAGGTGTGATTAATTTAAGGGCCTTGAGATGAAATTATCATGGAATATCTGAGTGGGCCCAATATAATTACAAGAGTCCTTAAAACTCGAAGGGAGAAAGAGAAGAGGGTGAGGCGGAGATGCACTACAGGAGAATGGTCGAAGATGCAGCACAGTTGGCTTTGAAGATGGAGGAAGCCTCTAGAAACTGGAAATGCAGAAACAAGGAATGCAGGCAGCCTCTAGAAACTGGAAATGCAGAAACAAGGAATGCAGGCAGCCTCTAGAAACTGGAAATGCAAGGAGAGGGATTTTCCCCTAAAGCTTTCAGAAAAGAACACAGCTCTGCCAACATCTTGATTTTAGCCCAGTGAGGCGCATTTCAGACTTCTGACCTCCAGGACTACAAGATACTAAATTTATGTTACTTAAGCTGCTAAATTTGCGGCAATTTGTGATAGCAGTGAAGGAAACCAATACAATGAGAGGGCCTTATTGACTGTAAAACTGAGCACTCCTGATTTGAGCAAGTACCTGGGTGCTGTCTGCCTGAGGGAGCATCCATAATGCATAAACTCAAGCCAAAGCTTGAGAGGCCGGGCTCAGTACTGGAGCAGACCTCGTTTCAAAAGCATCAGTAAGTAGGTAGGTCTCTGATATGGTTAGCCTTTGTGTCCCCACCCAAATCTCATCTTGAATTGTAATCCCCAGGTGTTGAGAGAGAGAGACCTGGTGGGAGGTGATTGGATCATGGGAGCGGTTTCCCCCTTGCTGTTCCTGTGATAGTGAGGGAGTTCTCATGAGATCTGATGGTTTTAGAAGTGCCAGTTTTTTTCCTGTGCTCTTACTTCGCTCTCCTGCCACCTTGAGACAGCTGCCGGCTTCCCCATCTGCCATGATTGTAAGTTTCCTGAGGCCTCCTCAGCCACGTGGAACTGTGAGTCAGTTAAACCTCTTTCCTTTATAAATTACCCAGTCTCCGGTATTTCTTTATAGCAGTGTAAAAACGGACTGATACAGCAGTTCTCCTTAAGGGAGAGAAAAACCACCATGCTGTGAAAGACAATACACATCCAGGTGGGCTGGGATTCTAAAGATGTCATTTAACACTTGGGAAACCAGGGCATCCTACCCTGCTGCCTTTTCTCCCCACTCCCCTCTCCACCTCTTGTTTTCCCATCTAATGCCCATGGGAGTGCCCAGAGTGTGTGTCTCTTATAGCCTGCAAGCAGCCTTATATCCCACATGTGGTTAGGAAGAACCTGAGTCCAGGTTGCAGGGTGGAGAGAGTGCTCTGGATCCAGCCCTGGAAAGATGTCATTTTCTTCTATCAACAGCAGCAAATAATGGGCCATTCATTCAACAAATGTGAGTTAAGTTCCAACTCACTGCACAGTGCTAGATGCTGAGGATACAGTGTTGAACAAAATAGATATGGTCCCCATCTTCTCCCCTAAATTCTTCTGAGGAAGACAGATATCAAACCAAAATACATTAAATAAAAATATAACAACACTTAAGATATATGATATGTGCAATGGAGAAGAACAGGATATTAAGAGAGAATATGAAGTGACTAATTTGGATTAGAGGGCCAAGGGAGGTGTTTCTTAGGAAACGATATGGAAATTGAGATGATAAGTAGGAATTAATCTAGAAAGAGCTAGAGGAAGGGAGATCTAGGCCCAATAAGCAGAATGTGCAAAGGCCCTGAGGCAAGAAGGGAGGGGCAGGTTGCTGTTGCAGTTGTGTAGTGGATAAGGGGGAGCAGGGTATGAGAGGGGCTGCTGCCTTTTTAAAAGGCTTTGGTGGTTTCAGGCAAAGGTTCTGATTTTCATTTGTCAAGATGTCTGTGACATTAACTATGGGTGCCCATTTATTGAAGAAAAGCAGTACAGAGGAAGGCTCAGGGCCCCAAGCTCCACGGTCCCCTGCAGCCCATCCTTTCTCTAGGGGGTGAATCATGGGGCAGGAGTGAGGGGAGCCAGCAATACTTGTATCATTTCTGTGTATGTCTTTCTTCCTGGCTCAGTTTCTTTGCTATAACCTCTGGAAATTTTCAAAATTAGAATAATTACCTATATGGGAAGCCTGAGATGCAAATCAAATGAAAGGCAGTGGAGGGCTAATGAAGGCCAAGGACCTGGCAACTCAATGAAATGAACAGCCCTGTTACAGGTAGAGGATGACACCATATTATATGCTGCTTGAGCAGGAACAAAGGGAAATTCAGGACTTGTATTGTGCTCTAAAAGGGCAACTAAAACTTAAATATCTATTATCCATCTGCCTGCCTGTCTGTCTATCTATCTGTCTATGTGGCAAAGGGAAAAAATAAGGTTTAGATGCCTTGGGCAGGCAAAGTGCTCTTCTTATGTGATACAGTTAATTGAGTTTTCTCAGGTCTCAGTCAAGCTTCAGTTAATGAGGTCGTGAATGAGTCAGAAGATGAGCCTCTAAAGCCAATATGGTAGAATGTACTTTGTACTTTGGATTGGCTAAGTCACATGTATATGTTCAAACTGAGATGAAGTAAGATTGAAGGATAATGCAAAACAAAACAAAAAAAATTTCCTTTTATATGTAATAAAATCTGAACATAGTATGCATATATACTTAAAAGCTTTGATACTTATACACATATGTAAAGTTAATTTATTCATTTAAAAACCATTCTTTGAAAACTACATATGTGCCAGGAACTATTGTAGGAATAGACCTGATTTTTCTGAATCACAGATGTTTGAAAAATACAGGTTGTCCCTGAATTTCATCTGATCCAAATTTTATGCCACTTTTGGAAAATACATGTCAATGTAGTTGGCAGACCATCATCCTCGGAGTCTATCTTAATGGGTTTTTCAGTTTGGGAACTCAGTGAGGTCCAATGCTAGTAGGCTCTGTTTAGGTGTTTCCCTATTATGCTGTGGGGTTACAGGATCTTGGATTCATCCAAGAGATACTAATAAGTGCACAGATGAGGTGCTGGGACACTCTGGTAAAGATGACAATCAAAGTTACAGCTCTGAGTGGGCTGACAATCGACTAAGAATTTAGCGATCAATTCTTGACATTAAACAATGTCAAGAAAACACTGGAAGCTCAGAACTGGGGAACATTTGCTTGAAACCCACTAACTCAGGGTAAATCAATTAAGCTTGCATTTTCTCAGCTCATCCAGTTTCCACAGAAGCTTTTGTTGGTTCATTTTCATGAAAATTCAGCCCCTACTTTTATTGTCAATAAGTTAATAGGCTTTATTTTTATATTCTTTTATCCTGAGATATAATTCTTTATGTTCATAGATCAATATTAGGGGAAATTTCTTTGCCAAGTAATGATCCATGTAGTCATAATAAAAGGGAAAAATTCCAAAGGTTTTTAGAGCCAAAAAGAATTATTATAGATTCAAGTGGTTCCATAACTGTGTTGTCCAAATGTTTCCCCAAATTTATTAGCCATTTTCAGTCCTTTCATGATTGAGAATGAACCTCTTGCTAGCTGGGGCCAGAAAATAATCTGTTGAATTTTAGAGCTTGAAGGCATCTTACATGCTATAAAATCTAATTCATGCACTTAGGAATGAGGAGACACAGACCATGCTGTTGACAGCTCTGCCCATGCGAAGTCTTCCAGGTCATGGCCATTGATTTCATAAATTACAAATAGGATCTTGCTTAACCACTTGTGTGAATCTTTCTGCCACTCTAAGTTGCTTTTTGAGAAAGGCTGAGGCCGAAGGAAGTTAATCTGCTTTAGATGTAGCCGTCACTGTAGAATTGAGACTAGAACTTAAGTCTCCCTAACAATTAATCTAGGACTAATTTTCATGTAACCAAAAAGCATCTGTAAAATGGGGATAGTAATACCACCCCCACTGTGTTATTGTAAGGATTAAACAGGACAATTTGTTAGAAATCATTAAGTTTACCTAGAATTTGTTTTACTGTAGGTCACTTGCCTCATCAAAAAGGTGGGTTTCTCAAAGCACCTGAGGGCAAGTTTGCAGGGAGACTTCAGGCAAGAACTGTAACCAGGAACTAGAATGCCTCAGGGCTCTCTCTCTAGCTGTCCTCTCTAACTCTGCCTTCACATTTGTTTGAATCTTCTTTATTTATAGACCATAAATCATGATTCATAAATCATGGTCACCGAATTTATGTGTGGGAAATGAACTCTTTTAGTTTCCATTGGCCATTCTCAGGGAAGAAATTTACTTGCCCATATGTTAGGCACAAACCAGGGAACTGGGTATGTTAGGGACAGAAGTAGTGGGGACAACAGCAGGATGACCATAAGTTTGAAAAGTGTCAGTAAATAGGTAGTTCTCCTCAAGGGAGAAGAAATTTTCATGAGTCCTTCAGGACTCAGTACAAGCCCAGACTGGCTGGGAGTTCTAAATATTTCCTTTAACATTTTGGAAACGAAGACATCTACTCTGCTGACTTTTCTTCTCACTCCTTCCCTCCACTTCCTTTTTCCCCTTCCTAATGCCCATGGGAGTGCCCAGAGTCTATGGAAACTGTGAGCAGTCCTGTGTGTGATTAGGAAGAACCCAAGGCCAGGTTGCAGGGCGGAGTGTGGGCTCTGACTCCAGCCCTGGAAAGATGTCAGCCATTTTTAAAGCAACAGCAGTAAGTGATGGGTCATTTATTTAAAAAACGTGAATTAATTTCCAACTCACTGCATGGTGTTAGTTGCTGGGGATACAATGTTGAACAAAATAGATAAGGTCTCCATCTTCTCCCCTAAAATGTTGTAGGGAAGCAGACGTTAAACTGAAGACAACAAAATATATGATAACACTTATGATAAGTGTGATAAAGGAGGAAAATAAGATACTAAGAATAACAGGGAGGACTAATTTAGATTAGAGAGCCAAGGAAGGTTTTTGTTTTTTTTTTTTTTTAGGAAATGATATATAAATTGAGACTTGAAAGATAAGTAGGCATTAATCAGGGATACAGCTGGGGGAAGAAAGATTCCTGTACAGGAAACAGCATGTACAAGGATCCTGAGGCAGCAAAGGGGCCTTTGAGCACCCTTTGGGCTCCTATCATTTAGAATGTGATAACTAGAGGTGGGGAAGTATGGTACTCAGAAAAAGAGGACCAGAAAAATAGCTCAGGAACTATCCTCTACAACTGTAAAATGTTGTACATATAAGAGTTTTAATATAGACTTAGAGAATCTAAATTATTATAAACTTAGAGAATCTGTCCTCACATAGGCAGATTGTTATACAATTAATAACCTGACATTGGGACTTTTGGAAACTACTCATGCAACAGATGCAGTGGGACAAGTGGAGAGGGACATTGTGTGGACTACCTTTGGGGCCTCTGCTCTGGTGGAAGAAAGTGGCAGGATCCTATTGATTTAAGGATCCAGCTCGGGACTTGTCATTAGCCTTATGGGATAGTGCAGAGTGGTAGCCAGTTGGCTTATCAGTCGGGTCAACAACAGTTTGTGTTCTTGGTCTCTTTTCCTTTCATGAATATGGAGCAATTTATTTCTAAGTAAGGATCATTCGCTTGGAGCATATACAAGGGGTCTTCAAAAAGTTCATGGAAATGTGAATTATGGAAAAACTGTGCATGGATTTCAATATTTTTTGCACCAAAATAAATGTGTAATAACTTGTTATAACACGTCTTAACAGGATATAGTTTGAGGTGCTAAGAAGGATAAGACATCCACTTAAAAAGAGCCCCTATCACTTCGGGAGGCTGAGGCAGGCAAATTACTTGAGGTCAGGAGTTCGAGACCAGGCTGGCCAACATGGTGAAACCCCATCTCTACTGAAAATGCAAAAAAATTAGCTGGGCAGTGTGATAGGCACCCGGAATTCCAGCTACTCGGAAGGCTGAGGCACAAGAATGCTTGAGTCCAGGAGGTGGAGGTTACAGTGAACTGAGATTGTGCTACTGCACTTCAGACACAGCAAGACTCTGTCAAAAAAAAAAAAAAAAAAAAAAAAAAAAAAAAACCTCTATCAGAGCAACATTAATTCTGCTAAATTTAAAGCAAGAACAAACATCAGATTTGTGTTGAAGCTTAGGTGGAAGAATGGTGAAATCATTGATGCTTTGTGAAAATTTTATAGGGACAATGCCCAGGAAAATCAGCAGTTTACAAATGGATACCTCATTTTAAGAAGGAATGAAGCAATGTTGACGATGAAGCTCATAGCAGCAGACCATCCACATCAATTTGAGAGGAAAAAATAATCTTGTTTGTGCCCTAATTGAAGAAGACCAATGATGAACAGCAGAAACAATAGGCAACTCCATAAACATCTCAATTGGTTCAGTTTTCACAATTTTGACTGAAAAACTGAAGTTGAGAAAACTTTTCACTCAACAAGTGCCAGAACCATTGCACCCCAGATCAACTGCAGATAAGAGCAGAGCTTTGAATGGAAACTTTAAATAAGTAGGACCAAGATTCTGGAGCATTTCTTCAAAGAATTGTAACAGGAGATGAAACATGGCCTTACCAGTACGATCCTGAAGACAAAGCACAATCAAAGCAATGGCTACCCAGAGAGGGAAGGGGTCCACTCAGAGTAAAGGTGGACTGATCAAAAGCAAAAGTTATGGCAAAGTTTTGTGGAATGGTCATGGCATTTTGCTTGTTGATTTTTCTGGACGCCCAAAGAATAATAACATCTGCTTAGCATAGGAGTGTTTTCAGAAGCTAAAGCTTTAGCAAAGAAAAGAAAAAGACAGAAAGAAAAAACACCTGCAAAATCTTCATCAAAGTCCTTTACCACGACAATGCTCCTGCTCATTCCTCTCATCAGACAGGCAATTTTGTAAGTGTTTCAATGGGAAAACATTAGGCATCCACATTACAATCCAGATTTGGTTCCTTCTCGCTTCTTTTTGTTTCCTAATCTTAAAAAAAAAAAAAAAAAAAATCTTTAAAAGGCATCAATTTTCCCTCTGTTAATACTGTAAAAAAAAAAAGAAGAAGAAGAAGACTGTATTGACATGGTTAAATTTCCAGGATCCTCTGTTCTTTAGGGATGGACTAAATGGCTGATATCATCTCTTACAGAAATGTCTTGACCTTGATGGAGCGTATGCTGAGAAATGCAGTTTATATTTTTTATCTTTATGTTTTAACTCAATTTTTTCATGAGCTTTTTGAAGTCCCCTCTATTTGTGAACTTCTATTTTCAGACCAGGATGTGAGAGAAATGCTATCAGGTCAAGGGCAGTACAATGAGTGATCTAGCTCATCTCAGCTCCTCCCTCATTCAGTTTAACCATGGAGTTCTCACACAGGCTTCAAGAATTGAGGAAATTGCTAATGGAATCATCACAGGGGTTGGCAAACTATAGCCCATGGACCAAATCTGGGCTGCCACCTGTGGTTTACTTATTACCTATCACTGCTTTCTCACTTAACTGAATGACCCACAAAGCCTAAAATATTTACTCTGGCCCTTTACAGGAGAAGTTTTCCAGCTCCTGGACTATACCACGTATGACCCATAAACTATTATGGGAATGATAATTTCACACTGAAAAGCTTGAAACAAGTTACAAGAGAAAGTGTAGGGCTAGTGAAGTTTTATTTTTTTCATTTGAGGAAAGGGCTCCATGTGAAGAGAGGGAGGGAGGGAGGAAGGAAAGCAGGCAGGCAGACACTGATTTGGTCTAGTCTAATTCTTTCATTTTACAAATAAGGACACTGAAGCTCAGAGAAGTAACATGGCCTCCTGAGGGCATACGACTAGTCACGTGACTCCCAGTGCAATGCATCCTCTCCCTACTCAGTAGGGCCTAATACATCAAATTGCCAACAGTCTTTGTTCTAATTTCCAGTTTGCCTGCTCATATTCTATAGTTTCTTTACTTGGTAGGTATAGGAGTTAATGGCTTGGAAACTTACCTTTTGGATGGTCAGAGAGTTGCCTGGATTACTCACAGGCAGGCCACTTTCACTGTAACAGTTATGAAGAGGAGGAGGGAGTGTGTCCAGGGACCGTGTGCTTGGAACCAGCGTGGCAATGTGTGAACTAAGCAAGCATGAGCCATCACATACTGGCACCGCTGCACCCTTGACTCCTCACACATGTCTGCAAACACACATCAGGCTTCCTAAACGGGGCGGATGGATCTGAATAACTTCAAGTACCCTGAACACCAGCCATCTGAATGTAGTCAAGTAATATTGGAGCTTGCATTCAGCACATGCCACTCATCCTTCCTTATCTGCCACAGTCAGCAGCATGTCAGCAGCTGGGAGTGCTTAATCCACATTCCTCAGGCTCTCCCATTTCCTCCTGGTGCCGGGAAGAATTAGACAAACTCCCAAATAGGTCCGGCCAACTTGCGTGGGGCCAGGGCACCTGGCAGAGCGCTGCTGGTGGCTGATTACATCCTCTGTTCTCTCAAGAGCAAGTTGCAGGACGAAGTCTGGGGAATAGACAAATCCCTTCCTGGGCCATTTGATCAGAAGGTTCATGAGTTCAGCTTTGGGGCAGTCCCAGACCAGTCCACTCACAGCGATTATCATGGTTTCTCTGAGGTCTCCTCTTTCTCCCCTCCACCAGGGAGATGATGGCTCTGAATATTTGTCCTGGCCCCTAAATAGCCACAGCCTTTTGAATCCCCAGATGTTCACATGGGCCTTTCAGGTCATTGTCTTTTCTATCAAATAATTTAGCAGATAATTTACCCTAAATAATCTGCCTAAAAAGGCCACAGCATATGCTGACTGTCTTTTACCTGAGGGTGAGTCTGCTGTCTGCTGCCTCATTTCTTTTTAGGGCTGCTTCTTTGTTCGGCATCCCCACCACACACACACACACACACACACAAACACACACACACACACACACACACACACACACACACAGCCACTTCTGAGATTGGAGCAGCCCTTTGTTCGAAAGGCTCAAGACACCATTCGAGCCTCGAGCTCTCCCTCATCATGTTTTTCATCAGCTCTTGATTCATTCATGCAAAGAGGCTCCTAAAAGCCCCATGCGAGTCTAATGAACTAAAACCAGGCCTTCCCTAGGCTTCTCCTTCCATCACATTCAACAAAGATGCGATTGAAGCATTCACTGTAATATTGGGTTTCCCTACCCTTGCACACTCTGCTATTCTCCTAGATGACTCTCAGACTACCAATGCCTCCTTCACTATTCTTGCTCTAGACAGATAATCTTGTTTCTAATTCTCTGGAAAAATTGAAGAAGAAACTTTCCACATATTCTCACAACCACATCTATCCCCCACCAGCATCTGTACCACAGATTCTGCCTCTGTGTATATTACTTAGATAAACATCCATTTTCTTTTGTCTTTTCAAGGACATTCTTCCAGCAATTTATCTTTCTCTCTGCTATATCATCAATTTTCTCTCTATACTGAGTCATTCTTTACTTGGGAGATACACGCATACAGTTATTTCTCCCATCTAAACAAAAGTGGGAAAAAAAGCCTTGTTCTTAACTCCACTTTCCCCCACCTACTACATACCATTTCTTTGCTCCTCTTTGCCACAAAACTCCTTGGAAGAGACGAAGGCACTAGTTTCCATCAGTTCCTCTCCTCCCATCTCTCCTAAACTCTTCTAACATCAAAGTCTTCTTGTCAAAATCACCCATAACTTCCATTTGGTTAACAAAAGGTAATCCACGTTCCTCACTTTCCTTGCCCTATCAGCATCATTTGACACAATTCAGCCTCTTCTCCTCCTGGCTACACTCTCTTTTCTATTTGTTTGTTCTGTTTGTTCTATCTAGGCTTCCAGAACCCCATACCCTCCTGGCCTTCCTTGTTTCTCAATGAATACTTCTCAGTCTCTTCTGAGTCATTCTTTTTCCCAACTTTTCAGTGTTGGACTACCCTGGGGGTCAGTCATTGAATCTCTTCTCTTCTCTGTCTGATTTCATTTCCTTAATGATCTCATCATGTCTCTTGGCTTTAAATACCATCTGTATTTCTCCAACCCAGACCTTAGTCTGGAACTCTAGACTAGTAATATGCCACTGCCTACTTGACATCTCCACTTGGATGTCTGCCTTAGTTCATTCCTGCTGCTATGACAAAATACCTTAGACTGGGTAGCTTATAAATAATAGAAATTCATTTCTCATCGTTCTTGAGGCTGGGAAGTCTAAGATTAAGGCACCAGCTGATTCGTATCTGGTGAAAGCTAACTCTCTGCTTCATAGAGGTGCCTCTTGCTGCCTTATCCCATGGCAGAAGGGGGAAACAATCTCCCTTGGGCCTCTTTTATAGGGGCAATAACTCCATTCATAAGGGCACAGCCCCCATGATTTTTATTTTTTATATGGTGCCTCACTCTGTCACCCAGGCTGGAGTGCAGTGGCACAATCTCAGCTCATTGCAGCCTCCCAGGTTCAAGCGAGTCTCCTGCCTCAGCCTCCAAAGTAACTAGGACTACAGGCGCATCACACCACGCCCAGCTAATTTTTGTTGTGGTGGTTGTTGTATTTTTAGTAGAAATCGGTTTTCACCATGTTGGCCAGACTGATCTGGAACTCCTGACCTCAAGTGATCTGACTGCCTCAGCCTCCCAAAGTGCTGGGATTACAGGCGTGAGCCACCGCGCCCCGCCCAGAGCCCTCATGATTGAATCACTTTCTAAATGGCCCCACTTCTTATACAACCTGCCTTCAATTCCTCTCCTCCCATCTCTCCTAACTCTTCTAACATCAAATTCTCCTTGCCAAAATCACCAGTAACCCCCATTCGGTTAAATTCAAAGATAATCCACAATCCTCGCTTTCCTTGACCTATCAGCATTCATTTGACACCAAGATCACATTGGATACTCGTTTCCAATGTAATTTGGGGGAGACGCCAACATTCAGACCGTAGCAATGTCAACCCAGCAGACTAGCACCTCAAATTTGTCCCAAACTCTCAATCTTCTCCTTTGAATCTGCTCCACCAGAAACCCTGTTTTTCTCTGTTGATGGCAACTCTATTTATTTATTTATTTTTTTAGCTATTCAAACCCAGAACTTTGGAGTCACCCTTAACTCCTGTCTTTCTCTCATAATCCATATCTAATCTTTTAGTAGGTGCTGTTTATTCTATCTTCAAATATACTCAGAATCTGACTTTTCTTACCATCTCTACTGCTACCACCCTGATCTGAGCTACTGTCATGTCTCACCTGGATTATTATGAAAACCTTCCTGCTATCATGTTCTTCCTGCTTCTATATTTTTCTCCACTACCTGAGGGTACTTTTCATGCTTTTAAAAGGTACATTTGATCAGGTTTGCTCAAAACCCGGCAGTGGTCCCTGTGGTGGATGGAAAAACAGTCCCTATAACATATCCATGTCCTCGTCCTTGGAACCTGTGAGTGTTGCCTTACATGGCAAAAAAAAAAAAAAAAAAAAAAAAAAAAAAAGGGAGGAGCTCTTTGTTAACTGCAATTAAATTAAGGATCTTGAGGTTGGGAGATGATCCTTGATTACCTAGATAGGCCCTAAATGCAATCACATGTATCCTTATAAGAGCGAGGCAGAGGGAGAGTTAACCAACAGATAAAAGAGGAGAAGCCAGATGATCATGGAGGCAGATATTGAAGTGAAGCAGCCTCAGGTGCTGGGAGAGGCAGGGAACAGATTCTTCCCCAGAGCTCCTGAGGAGCACAGCCCTGCTGACACCTTGATTTCAGCCCAGTGAACCTGACTATGGACTTCTGACTCTTAGTCCTATGAGAGAATACATTTTATTATTTTAAGCCACCAAATTTTTGGTGATTTGTTATAGCAGCTACAGGAAACTAGTATATCCCCAATTTCATTCAGAGTAAAAGCCTATAAAACCCTGCATGATCCAGCTCCTATTAACTTCCTGACTCCACTCCTCCTGCTCTCTTCTCCCTCACTGCTTCTGGGCACGTTGGCCTTTTCCCCTTTGTTCTGAAATAAACCAGGCCCCACCCTACCCCACGAGGCTTTTGCTCGTGTTGTTTCCTCACCTGATGCCCAAATAGCTCCCCCACTTCCTTCAATCATAGTTCATAGCTCTAATGAGGTCTTTCCTTAACGCACTAACACCCCAAGCTTCTCGGCCCTTTACCACCCATTCCTAGTCCTCTTTATCCTGATCTGTTTTTTTTTTCTTTTTCTAAGCACTCCTCCCCTTCTAACCTGCAATGTAATTTACTTGTTTATTGTATATTTTTTATGTATTGTTCTCTTCCCCTGTAAGATTGTAAGATTCTCAGGGCAGAAGCGATCACCTAATTTGTTCTGTGCTGTATCCCAATCACTTAGAATAGTGCCTGACACATGTAAATATTTGATTAATATGTGTTGAGAGCGTGAAAGGATGTCCTCAGAGTTCCTGTGGTGAAGATAAAAATTAGAGACAACCCCTTGTTTCTCCATCTCCCACCCACTTCCTTCCAAGGCCCTCACTGTATTGTCAATGCAAACAAACATAGTAAGACAGAAAATTCAGTTCAAGATGATGGGGAACATCTGAGTAGGTTAGCACAAGCAAAGGTTTCAACCTCCTCCTCCCCTTACCCTGGCCTTTTGTATACATGAATATGCAAGACCCATAACCTACCAAAATTTTGATGGTTAGTCTACAGAATTGTTTATGTAGCAGGCAAAATAATTGCAGGCCACAAAACTTAGGGGTTCAAACATATAAGTTTTAAATTTTTTCTTTAACTATCTTGAGTCATTTCACATGGTTGTGGAAAATGCAGTCTCACCAATTGAGGGCAAACTCAGTCACTTCAGGGTTATTTCCTTCCCCCGCTTTCCCTGGTGTAGGCTCTATGCCCAGGGGACTAACATGGTGTTGTGGCATCAGGACCCTGGCTACAGAGATGCCTGCCAAGTTGTCATTTCCTAAAATGTTCACATTCCTTTTTGCTCCTCAGCAATTACAATTCATACTAGATCCATTACACTTCTTACCCCAGTTAGGAGGCCGGATCCAACTATCACACCTGTGCTACTCTTAGCCTTTAAGAGAGAAAAGCAGTCTGCCTTGGCTTAGCTGCCTGAGCAACCAGGTGATCTGAAAATACCGAACACCACTGAGTCCTGGGCACTGTGGATGGCAATGCACAAGTCCCTACCATCGGACTATTATGTTCTAGAGAAGAGAGCTAGGTCATAGACACGAAAATGAATCAATGAAAAGGGGAGACATGGAGTACTGTGAAGGGAGCCAGAGGTGGTGAAGCTATTCTCAGGTATGACATTTAGGCTGAAACAGAATGATATAAGAAGGAAGCAGCCATGCAAAAATCTGGAGGAATGGATTTCCAAGGGGGAAGAAAGAGAAGTGCAAAGGCTCTAAAATAGGAAGGAATTCGGCCTCTTTCATGAACTGAAAGATGATTGCATAGCTAGAGTAGAGAGAAGAAAGGGAGAAAGAAAGCCACAGAGGTAGGCACAGCCAGATTAGGCAGGGCCTTGCAGGCTATAGTAAGGGGCTGGTATTTTATTCTACGTGTAAAAAGATCCCCTGAAGCCATCTCTATAGCATTCCGACATCTGTCCTGCTATAGTCTGTTGGAAAATATATGTTAGGATTTTCCCCTTCCATGGAAACTGAAGAGAAGCCTGGCACGTAAGCTGTCTACCTGCTCCTCCTCCCCCAGCCCCGTCCCCAAATCCTCAGGTGTCTACATAGCCATACCCTTGGCTTAGCTGGGAATAGGGCAGGACACAGAGTCCCCTCTTAGAGACACCCCTCATACCTAACCACCTTGTCAGCAAAACTTGTGAAAGACTTTGGAAATAGGCAAAATTGATTAGTGGGTGTCCTATCTAGATCACCCTTCTGGGTCATCTTTTATTACCAGCTATTGTACAACTCTGTCAAGATGTGGAATTCTGGTACTAATGCAAGTAATTCCTGCCCACAGGAATGCAAACTCTGTCCAGGGGAAGGAATTTGATTATTTCTATGTAGAAATTGATCAGTTTTGTATCTATCTGTATTTATTTAAGCATTTCTGATGTTCTATATATGTGATATTTTAAAAATTCTCCTTTGAACTAGTTATAACATCTTACCAGTTTCCTCATTAGTAATGATATGTTTATTTTGTATTTGTGAGTCAAGATTCTGCCTTTTGTAAATAAGTATTATTTGGGAACCTTAACCTCCTCTCTATTCTTTCTCCCCTGCCCTCTTTTTCTTATTCTCTTGTTCTGAACCATCACAAGACCCAGAGGTAAGTGAAAGGCAGATGGCATTCTTGTTCATGTACAGAGGAAACAACTGGAGCCTGGGGGAGTGAAGACGCCTTTGGTTTGCTGCCTCCTGTTCTGGGGTTCCATGGTAAGTGGGAGAAAAGCACAGCCTCACAGGCTGTTTGGGAAATGCATTGAAGTATTCTTGGGAATAAGGAGGGGTCTATTCCCAGGATGTAAATTTCCTGCAATGTACAATGCAACCACCCCACCAAATGAAGATTATCCTGCTATAAATACCAGGAGCACCCTCAGGGAGAAACACTGTGCTTGGACAACATAGATCTGCAGAATGTTGCTCTTGCATATGGGGGCTTTAATGACTGCCCCCAAGAATCCAGCTGGGACCCAGACAAACATTTTATTCACTTACCAAATCACTAACCCAGAGTCAGTTTTATGGTCATATCCCCACTGCCCGACATGTGAAAAAAGGTTTATGGCCTTCAGTAAAGACTTTTCTCTATTGAGTATCGAATTGAGTATATATTGTTTTAAACTCCAGCATCCTCCAGTAAGATTTATATTCTTATTTTGCTTAAGAGTCACATTTTAATGTGGCAATAAAAACAAGTGAGATTTGTCTCATTGGAAAGCATCCTGTTTAGTTAATTGTCAGACCCCATGCTGCAAATCACTGCATTGGATTTCTTGTACCCAGAGAAAGCTGCTGTTTCTTCCTCTCCTCACGAGTCACATGAGCCTGAGAGCCATGTTGAAGGGAGAAGATCCGGAGCTAGAGGCAGTGGGGAGGGGAGAGTAGGAAGGAGGAAACTGCCCTATGTTTTGCAACACCTTCCACAAAGCCTGCAATGCATGCATCAGTTCCCTTGGAGGCAGTGCGGTGAATGGACAGTGCCCAATTCTGAAGTCAGATCTGCAATCCCAGCTCTGCATTTACCGGCTCTGTGACCTTGGGTTGTTTAATGTCTCTGAATTTTCAGTCCCCTCCCATCCCCCACATAGATTATAATGATGCTATATCAATCCTCCTGGCTTTGTTTGGAACATTAAATTAGGTAATGGATTCAAAGAAGCTGGCTCCAAAAAAAGCAAGCAGTACATGTTGGATCTTTCCCCAGTAGAGGCTGACAACCTTGAGAGGCATCCAGCACAATGTGCCTGACACTTGCCAGGGGTCACCAGAACTACAGGCAAGTAGCCAGATAAGTGGGGGCAGACAAGCAGACATCGGGGGCTTAGGGATTCAGGCAAGAGTCTGAGCAGCAAGGAATGAGGACCCAGGCAAGATTAGGGAGAGAGGAGGTCAGGAGCAACACGGAGAAGGGGTGACAGGCACACAAGTGAAGAACAAGAGTGGGCTTGTTATTAGCCCAGTTAGCTTCTGGAGTATTTCTGGACCAAGACCAGGAAGGTCAGAGACAGCAGGTAGAAGACAATGGGCTGCTTCACTTGACAAGGAAAACGGCGTGTGTTGGGCAGCGTGAAGCATCGAGGGCTGCCAGGCAGAGGCAAACCAAATAAGTCCCTCTGCAGGGCCCTGCAGTATACAGCACAATCTGCCCCTTAAGTAGACCTTGGTTTCCCAGCCTTCGCCACCCACGGTGCACATAAGCAGTGCTAAGGGCGTCCCGACAATACAGGATGGCAGCTGTGATGCATCAATGATTCAAGCATCCATTCAGTAGGAGCCTCTATGCCCTAACAATAATTTGTATACCCTTGGGGCTTTCAAATGGGTTTTATCTCTAGTGTCAACTCTGAACAACTGGTAGTGGCTGCCTGAAATATATTTCTGTAGAGAAATATTTTGAAGGCCACATTTGAGAAGAATGCTGTGATTGATTATTTATGTCTGCCAAGGGCTTAGAAAGGATGAGTGGAGGTATACTTGCTATCTTTTAGCTTGAAGTAATGCAGCCAATTCCTCCTAGCTGGTGTGCAGCTGGAGCATGCCTATAAGGTGCTGGTGGAGGAAGTTACTCGTTCATGTATTCATTTATTCAGCATTCTCAGAATAGCTTCCATCAGCAGCACTGCCGCACTGGAGGAAGAGAGGATGTGCTGTAGGAAGAAGTTCTGGGGACTCTCAGAGCTGTTTTCCAGACTCGAGTATGCTTTGGCACTTCATTTAGATTCAACGTCAGTAAATAACCCTGAGAAGTAGAAATTATTATCAACCCAGTTTTTCAGGATAGAAAACTGAGATTAATTTTGGTTTGGAAACAGCCAGTGGAATAATTCCTACCATAATAATTATGTCCTAAAATGCAGTCATTTGCATCTTTCACTGAGGGCCCTGAAGAGAACAAGATCATGCTTGTAAGAAGTCATTTGCCCTCTGTGTTATTTAAGGGCAGCCTTTCTGACATATCAGCCAGCCCTCAGTCAAGCTCTGAGCATTACCTAAACTCAGGGAATGCGTATTCAGTGAATTGGCCTGTATTTTATCTCTCTACAAAATAGCTATTTAAATATCCCTCGAGTATGCACTTTCTGAATCATTAAGGCTTCAGGGTGCATCAATTACACTAATTTGGGAAAGTGATCAAATTCATGCAGGGTTGTTATTTTTAAAGAAAAGACATTTTAGTGTATTGATGGGATATTGGTGTCCGGAGTATATAGATTTCCAGTTATCTCCTGTCATGGCAAGAGTCCATCGGGTTCCTTTAAGAGATGGAGAACACATTATGCCTGGTATTAACAAAGATCAATTTCAGTAAAGGAAGACATTCAACACAAGGGAATTGAACTGAGCTGGGAATAAATGATGTAATGTTTGAAGCAATAAGGGATAAGTCATTCTGGGACTCCAAGTTCTTGTATAAATGATGATTAAATGCAATTTTTGTCCCTGCTTTTTGCAAGGGGTGATTTTTCTTTACTGTAAAGCATAATGTATCCATTTCAGCCTTGTCAGCAAAGTATGCAGCTCATAATTGGACTTCTTAAAGATTTCAGATTTCTTTGGTCCTAACGTGAAGGGAGGGTCTTATCTTTATTGCCAACTCATTTCTACTCTTCAAACCAAAGTGACAGTCTTTTATAAGAATTTGGCTTTGGGTGTTATCTTTCAAGAAAACTGTATTCCAAACTTCAATACAGTGAATAGAGTTACAAAGACACCATGAGGATAATATGGAAGATTTTGGAAATAGAGTACAGATAAGCTCTCTGCTGAGATGTGAGATGCAGTGAAAAAAGATGACAAGATGAATAGGAATAACAGTGGTGCAGGATTTCTATCAATGTCTCTATGGGAAAAAGTCAAACCAAACCAGACTTTCTCATTTTTCCTGTGAATACATTTTGCGGAGGGGTGGGGCTGGGGGAGGCAGTCCACAAAAGCTATTTAGCTATTTAAGCATACTCATAACAATATGTAGAGCTGGGAACGACCTCAGATAATTCAACAGATAAGAATACTAATACCCAGAGAGGGAACGTGACTTACCCAGGATCACAGTTTCTCTTCCTTCTGGCTTGAGGTATTTCTTCGTAGCTAATTTAGGAAATTTCATTTTTTAAAGGGAACATCATTCCAATTTTTTTCAATTTTGTTTTTGATGGTGATATTGATTTTTGAATATGCACCAGAAACTAGCACCATGATTGGATGCCAGAAGTTCTAACTTGGAACTAAATTGAATGCTGAGTTTCTGATTCCATGTTTCTTGGGGATGATGTGGCAAGCATACAAAAAGCACATTTTCACAGAGCAACATTTGGAGGGCAGGCAAAAAAAGAGAAAAATTATATTTTAAAAATCAGTTTTGGTGTATCAAGTAATAACTCTTTTCTTACCAGCGCCCTCCCAAGACAGAGGACTGGGAAGCAAAAAGAGACAAGGGTCGAACTACCTATGGGTTGGCATTTGTGATGCCTCCAGCTCAGAGACAGACTTATGGAGGAGCCAAAGTCTAAACCAGAAGAAAAGAACCAAGCACCTCACCCTTATTTTTATTTTTGTCCATACCAACATTTTTTCCCCATCTAACCTTTAGATGGGCTCTTTTAAGGACTTACTCCAGAATGAAGAGGATTGCTGGGAGCCACAATTCTCAACTTCAGAGAAAGACACATCCAGGGTTTTCTTGAGCAAAGACGGAGCTGCCATCCTGACACCTAGAATAAGGACTCTGAAGTGGGGCTTCAGAAGTTTTATTCTTTGGGAGCTACTTATAGCAGAAAAGGTGTACAGCGCTTATTAATGGAGAACACACACAAGATGGCAGCCCAGAGGTCTGGGCTCCAATCAGAGCACTTCTGTCCACCAGCTCCATGTTCTCTGGAAAAATCTACTTCCTGCCATTAGACTAACTGACCTCTAGGTCCATGGGGATAGATCATCCAACAGCCCAGTCCATATTCTCACCCCTGTTATCCCCTCTGCCTTATCCAGCAACTGCCACCATCACATCCAGAACCATGCCACCCTCCTCCCTCTCTTTGCCCTGCTTCAGGTTTGGAATCTCCACACCTGGTGTACTAGTCAGGGTTCTCTAGAGGGACAGGACTAATAGGATAGATGAATATATGAATGGGAGTTTATTAAGGAGTATTGACTCATACTATCACAGAGTGAAGTGTCACAATAGGCTGTCTGCAAGTTGAGGAGCAAGGAAGCCAGTCCGAGTCCCAAAACCTCAAACGTAGGGAAGCCAACAGTGCAGCCTTCAGTCTGTGGCCAAAGGCCCAAGAGCCCCTGGCAAACCACTGGTATAGGTCCAAGAATCCAGAAGCTGAAGAACTTGGAGTCTGATGTTTGAGGGTAGGAAGCATCCAGCACGGGAGAAAGATGAAGGCCTAAAGACTCAGCCAGTCTAGTCCTACCACATTCCTCTGCCTGCTTATATTCTAGCCTTGCTGTAGCTGACTAGATGGTGCCCACCCAGATTGAGGGTGGACCTTCCTCTCCCAGTTCACTGACTTGAATGTTAATCTCCTTTGGCAACACCCTCATAGACACACCCAGGAACAATACCTTGCATCCTTCAATCCAATCAAGTTGTCACTCAATATTAACCATCACACCTGGCCATCTCCCTATTTCTCCCACATATCTCTAGTCCCACCAGAGCTGCCATCTAGTCCCTCCATCCTTCAACATCTCCAGTTCCCTGACTCTGCAGAGCCTCCCAGCATTTTCTGGCTTTCCTTCCTTTTCTACCTATGTTCTTCATGGGTAGTCACTTCAATAACACTCTTCCCAATACCCTTCTCTGCCTCTGGAGCTGTTCTTCCTCTGATCATCACACAACAATTCTAACTCTGGACAAATCCAACCATCCACTTCCTCAGATCCTGCTGCTTAGTGGTGCCTGTGAAAACCTATCATGGTGCCTGCCTTACAAATTAAAGATGCCAACCCCTTGGCACCTGAAGTTTCCAATCTGGTTCCAGATGACTGTTTAAAACCTTTAGCACTCTCCTCAAGCCCTCCACTCCATTCCTAGTCCTAGTTTCCTTCCTGTCATTTGCAGCAGATAACCTGGCTTTCTATTTCCTGAGAAAGAGGTCAGCAGGAGTTGGGATAACATAGTTTTGTGAAGTCTGAATGCCCTGTACTGGGAAACAAGAGGGCAGTTCAGACCAGGGTAGCATGAGCCAGAAGGAAGAACATTCTTTAGCAACCAGAGAGGATGAGAAACCAGATGACTCTTCGAGGTGGGTCCCAGTGCAGGAGGTCCTGAGGCCGAGGGAGCAGGGTTCATTAGATACCTTTCGACAGGACTAGTTCCATGCCTTATGGAATTTCTAGTTGGATTCAAATCTCAAGAGTTTTTAGTTTCTCCTCTACCTGAAACTTTTAAATTGTCCATGTCCTGAGGATGAGGCAGCAGAGTTCATTAGCTACCTTTTGACAGGACTAGTTCCGTGCTTCATGGAATTTCTAGTTGGTTCAAATCTCAAGATGTTTTAGTTTCTCCTCTATCTGAAACTCTTAAATTGTCCAAATCACAAATAAATTTGCTTTGAAAGGCATTTCTGGATATAGAGTGAAAGAAAAGATGCCATATAGTAAAGCTGTCTTCTTTGTATTGAGTTGGGCCACGGGAGTCCTTCTCTGAAATTCTGTAACTCCAGTAGAGTTCTGGGCCAATTATTTCCTCTTTTGTTTTCATCCTCTGGCTTCCCCGCAGGTGTAGAATTTTAGCCTGAAGAAAGATTTTTGGCTAGGGATTCTGCTCAAGCCATGGAGTTGTGGAGGAGATTCTGACAGATCAGAAGTACACTACGTGGAGGGGCTCTATTATGGTTGGCTTCTCTGCCTCACTTTGTTTTTACTCTGCTTGTTTTTTGATGATTCACAGAATTCCTAAGCAGGATAGAAGAAAGTAATGACCAAGAGCAAAGAGTATCGCTTATTTTACTTCTTTTAGTCATAAGGTCTGGATGTATTTTGGCTCTTCCCCAGTGCAGGAAGATAATCCATAGCAAGTTATTTTTTAGGTGCAGTTTTTGGGAATCAATTTCTTGTTATAGAAGTCAGTAGTTCTGTGCACGTATAGGCAGGCCCTAGGGACCACATGGCCAATGAGAAAGACTTTATCCTACATAAAAGTTCCTGGACAAAGTACAGCTGTTGAGCCTTTCCCCAGGGAGTAGCAAGGGCAAATGTAGTGAGAGTGACAGAAAGATTACAAAGTGGACAATATAAGGATTACGAAGTGGACAAAAGAAAGCACCTGCCCAACCTCTTAGCTGAGTCAGCAACCTTGCAACTCCAATGGAGTCACTGGGCCTCCTTTCTTAAAAGCTGAATGAGAGCCAAGGGGGGGAATAATCACTGGGTAATGGTTAGCGGGAGATGGACCCACCACTAAAAGCAGGAGCTATTGGTCAGTGGAATAGTTGTGGGCCAGGGCTTCACTTCAGATATATTTATTAAACCAGGGACATGCTTAAGTTTCAAAAAAATTTATTTAAATGAGTTTATATCCTTTAATAAGTCATGATGTTTGTTATTTAAAGAAGCCTAGACAAATTATTCTGAAATAAAAGTTACTATATTTTGTTATGTCAGTAAATATGGTTATCCATGAGGTTGTTTATGGTAGATACTCTCACCTATTTCTAGAAGAGGGTTTGGCCAGGCGCGGTGGCTCACACCTGTAATCTTAGCACTTTGGGAGGCCGAGGCAGGCAGATCACTTGAGTCCAGCAGTTTGAGACCAGCCTAGCCAACATGGTGAAATGCCATCTCTACTAAAAACACAAAAAAATAGCCAGGCATAGTGGTGCAGGCCTGTAGTCCCAGCTACTGAGGAGGCTGAGGCAGGAGAATCGCTTGAACCCTGGAGGTGGAGATTGCAGTGAGCCAAGATCACTCCATTGCACTCCAGCCTGGGTGACAAGAGCAAAACTCTGTCTCAAAAATAAATAAATAAATAAAAATAAATAAATAAATAAACAAAATGGGTTTAAAGAAAAACAACAAAAGAGGATTTGTAGTGGCATTTTCAATCTCTCATCCCTTTGGCTTTTGTTAACATAGGCTAAGTTCCTTGTTCAGAGTGACCCTGAGTGACCCTTCCTCCATAACTACAGCTCTCACAGGATCCTGGTAACAAGTACAGGGGTGGTAATGGCTTCCGCCCTTAGCAGTTTCTTGGCGCCTTAACGTGTGTTATTGGTTCTCTTAACCCTGCCCACACCTTTGTAAGAAGGCTCTTATTAGGGTCTCCTCATTGAATTCTGTTTCTTGCTGGAACTCTCATTGCTATAATCTCCAACATGTTGGAAAACCTATAAATTGTAACAGTTAAAAGAACCTCTGTTCTTGGACAAAGTATCACACTTGTAAAAAGATAGCCCTGGTGTAGTGCTTTGTACTTGTTTCATGTGCTGTTTGTTAAATCTCAATTCCGTCTTACAGGAAAGGCAATTGGAGCCACTGGGGGTTTAGGAATTGTACGGGGCCTGTGACTAATTAAGGTTAGGGTGGTCAAGAACTCAGCTGTCCAGCACTCTGCTCCAGCCCAGATTGTTCTGACCCAGCAGCAGTCAAAGGAAGGTGAACCTTTGCTTTATTATTTATCCTTCATTAGTTTCTAAAGACTCGAGAGAGATGCTCCTGCGTAAGTGCCAGCCTTAGCATAACTTCCAAATTGAAAATAACAGATCTCCCTTCAAGGCCATGTGGTCATCTCCTCTTAATTTCCACTCAAGATCCCTGCTGCTTTTTAGAACCATCAGCCTTTCATAGGCGGTTCTGTCTCAAAGATCTTTCAGAAATCTGACTAGAATGGGCAGCTAGGAGAGGTCTCATATCATGATGTCAGGTATGTTTCTCTCCTGCTCTGTCTTGCTCTCTGTTTCTGTTTCCTGGTTTCTCTCTGTACGTCCGTTTGTCTTTCCTATTTTCTTCATGCCTTCCTCTCCTGAGAAGTCTTGTGGGACAGGCTGATAGTCCTTTGCCTGTTGAGATACCCAGTAACTGCTAACAGTGGGAAGCCATCGCCACCCCAGGCCATTACCAGAGCCCAGTGAGAGCTGTAGCCACTGAGGCAGGGTCACTCAGCCCCTGCTAGAGGGGTGGCACTGATGCAAGGAGAGAACAACCAAGAAATGCCCTGGTCTCCTCCTCCCCTTCTACCTTCTGATCTCCTGCTGGTGCTTCCATTGTCCCAAAACTGTAGGTCAGAGTGCAGTGGGATTGGGTGATGGGGTCTATAGGAGCAGCTTTTGGGGGAACCGTAGGATAGAAAAGGGCAGGGCATGGATGGAAGCAATGGCTTGGGTGGAGGTGGAGAACAAATAGAGAATAACCAACACAGGGATGATCCCACCTATTGACAACAGTGAGTCTGGATAGTGGGATGAATGAAAGCTATTTTAGTTCATTACTTTATTACTTCCCCCTGCCCAAATGGCAGCTTTGATTCCTTTCTTGATGAATTCCAGAGTCACTGGAAACATCTCTGTTTTCCTCATTCTCTCCTCTCCTCTGCCTCTTGCTCTGTTGGCCCAGGCAATCTACCAGTGCCTGGACTTGATTGTCTACAGCAAAGTTGAGTTGGGAGTCGCATCTCCTTTCTCCTGCATTCTTCTTTGCTGAAGCTAAAAAGGAAGGCAGTTTCCATGTATAGTCTCCCAAGCAAGGCATGGCACATGTCTGTCTACTCAAATGGCAGCCACAGTTGTGGTGCTCTCATTTCTATAAATTTGTGTATCAACAGATACAGGAGACAGACTCTAACCATGAAGCTAATGAAGTTTAATCTTCAGCATCCCCTGACTTACTCACACAGGCCCCTTCCAAGGTCCTACCAACAGTCTAGAAATTCCATATTCACAAGTGTCATTGTTTATCTTACAGAGCCCTCAAAATAGTATAAACTTCAGGCCCCACAAAACCTGGACCTATCCCTTCCTCTTTATCTGTGTCCCTGAAGACACCTTTCTGCCCATGTCTGTCCACAGAACTTGCGGCATTCTGGAGCAGAGGTAGTTAATATATGATAGATCTATTGACTAAGACTCCTCAGACATGTGGTCCAGTCAGTGGGCCCAAACAAAGGAGCAATTGCAAGATGCCATCTCATCCTAATAAAGCTGTGGAAGTGAAACACAATTAGTGACACAGGTGACAAAGGGAGGCTGCTGAGGTCTGGCTAGTCACAAAGCATTGGTGCTCTGCAGTTTAATAAACCCCACATGTGACACCATGGGGACAGTCACCTTGGCTGCTGGCTGGACGACTTGTGCACCTGCTTTTCTGAGAGGTGTGGTGAGGAAAGTTTTGGGTAGGCCCTTTCAGAACTAAAACTGGTCCAGGCCATGGGGATGCCAGCAGGAGCTCTGTACCTGGGTATATTTGGAAATGCCCACCCTAGAATACAGTACCCTGGGTTGGGTCACAGAAATGGGGTTGTGGCTCATTAGTTCCAGCCCCAGCTAATACTGCCAAGCACCAGGTTATGTCCCAACCATCAGATTTCTTTTTATACATAGTCACAAAATACCTACAAAGCTTCATGCTGTTGGCTTTAGGGAGCGACAGGTTTAGGATACAGATACCGTAATGCTGATCCTTCTCTCCACAGAAAAACAAGTCAAAAACCCAATCTAGATGGACAGCCTACTATATGGCAGCACTGAGCATTAAAAAAAAAATTTACATTTTTATATGTATTTAGAATTTCAGAACTTAGCAGGTCCTTATTTGGAGACAGAGGAGAAGGAAGACGGAGGAGAGAGAAGATGGAAAGGAGAAAGAATACTGTACTTACAAAAGGGATTAAGAGCAAAGACTCTGGAGAGTTTGATCCCAGCCACTTTACCAGCTCTAGCCTTCGGGCAAGAAACATCACCTTTCAGGGCCTTAGTTTCCCAATTTATAGGATACGAATAAAAATAGTACCTGCTCCCTGGGGTTGCAGTGTGGATTAAATGAGTTAGCACGTAAAACCCTTAGAGCCATTCCTGGCACATGGGTTGAGCTCAGTAAATATTAACTGATGCTATTTTTTATATTCTTGGACAACATTGCAGGCCAGGAGCACCATGTTTGTTGGATGAAACTCTGTCTTTGCATAGAAAGGACTAAGGCTTTGAGCTTACTAGCCACAGGAACTTGGTCCCTTGACTTCCCCTATCAGTAAAGCAAGGATGCCAATAATCTCTGCCTCATCAGGTGTGTTCTAAGAAGTAAATGAGGCAGCCTTCAGGCCTGACCTTTTGTTCTCTGTCAAGGAAATTGGAATGGCTGAATTATTTGAAAGGCATAAAATTACTAAGTCACCTCGAGTTTGCCTTCCATGTTTGCTGATGCTAGAACCTCTGTCAGCTCCCCTCCTCCATCCTGAGATAAGTGTTTGCCTTCACACATGCTCAAGACTCCTGAGAAAAGCCAGTCCAACCTCCACAGCCTCCAGGATGCTGCAGGGTTTCATCCCGAGGCAGATTCACTTCAGAACCCCCACACCTGCCCAAGATGGGACACTGAGGACCAGCTGAGAGCTCAGGCTCCACAAAATGCTCAACAAACTGGGCAAGCTGGGCCTGGGAGCTACCTAGGCAGCTGGGCCGTGAGGAGGGCAGGAGCTCCGGCTCCTCTCCAGCTGGCAGGTCTGCTTAATGAGCTGCACTCAGAGCACAGTGACAGGGGCTTTTTGATGGGCAGAGTCATTAGCACTCCATTTTAATTATCCCTCCTGGCGTTCCCCATCACTTTTCTTTCACTTTACCTGACAGCGCTACTAGTGGCTCCCAAATGCCAAATGGTAACAAGTGAATAGAATTACTGTAAATGTGGATGACTCTCAAACTGGTTGGAAAACAAAGGACATTAGTCTTCTCTTGCAGTGTCAGCTGAGCAAGTCTTGCCTCCTTGGGGGCCCAGGAAGGGGGCTTATATCTGAGATTCACTTATGTCTCTGTGGGGTCTAATTTCTAACAACTGGTGCAGACAGCCCATTCAGGAAATGCAAAGAACAACATGTCAGTAGCTCCTTAATGCCATTCCAGCAAAGAGATAAGAGAATGGAGAGAGAAGAAGTACAGCTATCCCCTCCTGGTAGCTCTGAGAAGATGGGGACTAACATAGAGAGGTAGTATGAGGAGAGGAGAAGCGGGGGACACTCTCCTTGTTAGGAATTACCCCTAATGGCTTCTATGACTATCATTGTGATTAAGAACTGTTATTTGAGAAGAAAGAGGGATCTCTCAAGATAAAAAGGTTATTCAAGAAGGTTCTGTTGGTGGCAAACTCCACTGGCATTTCTCTGAACAATATTTTTTTTCCTATATTTCCAAAAGACATTTTTGCAGGGTATACGATTCTTGATGGGCAGTTATTTTCTCTCAGCCTTTTGGAGACAGAATCCCTCCACCTGCTGGCTTCCATTACTGCTGTTGAGGAAGCTAAAGTCAGTCAATTGCTATTGTTGGGATCCGAGTTTCCTCTCTGGCTGTTTTTAAGATCTTCTCTTTGCCACACTACAATGTGGCAAAATGTTGTTGATGGAAAAAACCAAACTCTGTAAAATATTTGAAGAGGCTTATTCTGAGCCAAATATGTGAACCATGGTCCATGACACACAGCCTCAGGAGGTTCTGAGAACATGTGCCCAAAGCAATTGAGTTGTAGCTTGGTTTTATACAGTTTAGGGAGACAGAAGTTACTGGCAAAAACATAAAATTGATACATGTAAAATAGACATTGGTTTGGCCCAAAAAGGTGGAACATCTTGAAGAGTGGGGGCTTCCTGATTGGCAATTGGTTGAGAGTGTTAAGCTTTGCCTGAAGAGTTGAAGTCAGCATAAACAAATGCTTGAGTTAAGATGGGGTAGGGGGTTATGGAAACCAAGGTTCTTCTTATATAGATGATGCCTCTAAGCAACAGACTTCAGAGAGAATAGATGGTTAATGTCTCTTACTGGACCCTAAAGTGTTAGACTCTTTGGAAAAAGACCAAGAAAGTATAGGAGGTTCTCTACTGTATGCAGATTTCCTCCACAAGATATAGCTTTGCAGGGCCATTTCAAAATATGTCAAAGAAATGTGTTTTGGGGTAAAATATTTTTATTTTCTTCATGGCCTGCTATGTGTCACATGATGCTATGCCAGAGTCAGGTTGGAGCTGGGTATCTTATTGCCACAAAAAATCTGGTTTTTCAGTCTTACAATCTCCCTTTTAATGTCAGTGCTGGTCAGTTGTGCCTAAACACCTAAGTGAAGAGGGTATAATGAGGTATGTCTAGGCCCCCCTTCCCGTCATGGTCTCTCTTGGCCAAGGAGATTCCATTCAGTCAGTGGGGGGACTTAGAATTTTATTTTTGGTTAACAGTATAAATTTATTTTTATTATCCTGCTTGGAATTTATTGCAGTTCCAAATCTGGAAAATTCTTGGCCTTTATTCTTCAAACATGGCTTCTCCCCATTTTCTATATTCTGTCTCTGCAATTCCACTTAGATGCATATTTGACTTCTCTGCCCTTCATACCTTCTTGTTTCTCAGGTGTTTATCTGTGGGAATCCCAAGAGTCTGGTTGAAGGATTTTCCTCCAGAGAGGATTTGCATTTGCTTCTGCCACATGCCAGACGTGCTTCCAACACTGGGTTGCTTTGAATTAATTTCTCATTAACTAATATCTCTGGGTTTTTCTGGTATACATAGGAAGTGTCCAAGCTCCAAACATGTATGGGCACAGGCCTGTGGTTACAAATACTTAAAAGAGATTTTTCATCTTCCAAAGGCCAAAGCAAAAATAATCACATTTTCTTGTTTGTGCCCTTGTGAAGCAGAATTTTTTCCTAGTGTTTTTTTTTTTTCCCACCAGTGGTTGTAGCATGTAGAGAATTCCTGCCCTTCCAATTCCCTAACTGGTGGTGATCCATTGTCTGGACACCTGCCCCACCATGGCCATAAAACCCCAAGGCTCTAGAAAAGATGATAGGGCCAAGGAACCCCTGGGGGGCAGCTGTTGGCTTCCACAGCCACTTTATTTTCATATTCTGAGCCTTTCTCTACTGTCTCAGAAGTTCTGAATTCTTAAAACATTTTGGTCAGCATTTTAAGTTGTTATTGTTTGCCTGTTTATTTTAGAATGGGAAAGTTTTCAGGATTTCTAGTCCACTATATTTTCCACCTTCTGTATTTATAATCCCCTCTTGGAAGAATTTATCAGCTTCTCACTCTCTTGATATTCCCTTTGTTCCCAGCAATCTCCTATGGTATGGGAAGAAAATACCTCCTTTTGTATGTTTTATCTCATACATTGTTTAGCCTCTATTTTATATATATATGCTTTATCGTGTGTACCTTAGGTTAATATATTAGTATATTCTTATAATGTATTATTAAATAAAAATACAATTTTTAACTGATAGGAATATGGAATCATGAGAGTTTGGAGACTCCACTGCCTTTTTTTGGAGACAGGGTCTTGCTCTGTCACCCAAGCTGGAGTGCAGTGGTACGATCTCAGCTCACTGCAACCTCTGCCTCCCAGGTTCAAGTAATTCTCCTTCATCAGCCTCCCTGGTAGCTGGCATTACAGGCACCCGCCACCACACCCAGCTAATTTTTCTATTTTTAGTAGAGACAGGGTTTCACCATGTTGGCCAGGCTGGTCTGGAACTCCTGACCTCAAGTGATTCGCCTGCCTCAGTCTCCCAAAGTGCTGGGATTACAGGCATGTGCCACCATGCCCAGCCTCCACTGCCTTTTAAAGCCCATTGTCTATGTTCTTATGAGTTTTAAGGTTGGAAAGAAAATATTCAGAGCTTTGCGCACAGTGAACTCTACTTCTTCAGACTAAAAACAAAAGGTCTGGCAGGGTTACGCAAACAGATCCCGTACCTCAGGGTAGAGGTGGGCAGACAGGTAATGTACTTGCTGGGCTGCAGGTTAGGAGATTTTAGTTGACTCTGACTGACCCATGCTCTAAGACTCATTTTCATTTCTTTTCTGTAGCCCATGCTTTTTCATTTCGGTTTTTCTCTCTGCTACCTAACAAGCTTTTCTACAGCTTTGATTCACCCTATTGACACCACAATAGTTTAGTTTTTCTGTTTAAAGAAAAAAAAATAGAGAACTGGCACAAAAAAACCTATCAAAACTTTCAAAAACAATTGACAGCTTCTGGCCCCAAATCACCAGTAGAAGCTCACCTGGGTTGTCCTCCAGATACCTTGCCTGGGGCTGTATTTGCTGTGAGCCCCCCACCATCCTTTCAGCAATCTCTGATGCCATGTTGCTCTGCCGGTCTGTCTGCATTCCCTGTCTGGGTTGTGTTTTCAGGCCTCAGAGAGTGCATTTCATCCTGACAGTGGACACAGTGAACGAGGTTCAAGGAAGCCGTCTGGCTGAGTGACCACAGTTCAAGAAGTCTATAAACAAAAGCTAGAGAATCAGAGCTGTCTTCTTCATTTTGAAACTGAATTGCATGCAGCCTTGGATTCTTTTTTGATTATGATCCCAGGTCTCTCATTTCCTAAAATGACCCCAAATGGGGATGTAGAAAAATGCTCAGTCTAAGGCTATTTACTGTTTATAGCCTTAGAAGACAGTACACAGAAGGCTCACATGATAAATATTATATAAATATGTGTGTATCTGTCTGTGTCTTGTATGCATAAATTGATATAATCCTTGTGATAGCAACAGCTTTTATGCAGTCATAAATAAGTCTTTAGATGTAGAATTGTGATACTCTGGTTTATTAGTATTGAGGAAACATGGCACAAATGAACAAAACATTTCATGCTACAGTGGTTGTGTGCACTGTTACCTCCATCACATAGACACATGAATGTGCCATGTCATAGGTGAGTCACTCCCAAAGATAGTCAAAGCTGAAGCTGCAGCCATTTTTTTAAATCAGAATCTTTGATAACTCTGAATCCATTAATGTGGACAAAAACAGGTTCAGACTGCACTGTGCCAATGGGCGCTATTACCTCCTGTTCAGTCAAGTTAAGTAAACTGGGTCTCCAAATAGGCTTACATTTTCTGAGCTAACAGTCCTCCCCTGTTCATATTTTCTACTTAAGGAGGATATTTTTTAAAAGCCTATTTCACATAATCAATTTTAGTGGGCCCTTTAAAATGGGAGGTGAGCTGGAGGTAGTTCAGTTTGTTTAACAATAACTTCAGCTTATTGAAGTGAGCATTAGCGTATCATGTCCCCATATGGCAGTCATTAGAGAGAGGGGAAACTTGAGAAGCTTATTACTCTGAGATAGCTAGTAAAAGGAATTGAAGACATTTTTATAGGACCTAAAGATAGTGCCAATAAAGTTAGGACAAAATTCATTTGTAGATGATAAGCAAGAGGAGGAAATCTTTGAGAAACTAAAAGGTCTTAGCTCTACAGTATACAAAGTAGAGAAGCTTTCAGTTGAGAAGTCTATGGTTCATGTGCATATTCATTAATGTATTTACCTTTCTCAGTCACTCAGTTAACCAGTGTTTATTGAGCACCTACTATGTTCCCAAATGTGGTGGCTCCTGAGAATACAGTGATAACCAAGGCACAATCCCTATCTCAAGGACCTCACACATAGATGATAGACTAGGAAAGAGGCCACTGAGTGCAAAGGGATGGAATAAGTGGAAAGGGAGGCAGGGGGTATTGTGCCAGTGCATGTGGTGGTTACAGGAACGGTTCCTACCTGACTTGCTAGGGCAAGCATGGGATGTGGGTTGTTCCAGGCAGATAGAGCTAGAGGTATAAAAATCTGCAAGAAGAGAGAAAACGGGGTGTCCTTCAGCAACTTCCAAGTAGCTATTTATGGCTTCCACTAGTTCAAGGAAGGGAATATCAAGAGGTAAAACCTGGAGAAGTAAGCAGGGATCCAGATCACAAAGAACCTTGTATGATTCTTGAAAATGGAAAACCCTTAAAAGGTTCTAAGCAGGGGAATGATGTGATCAGATATCCATTTTAGAAAGATGGTGTATTAGTCTGTTCTCACACTGCAAATAAAAACATACCCAAGAGTGGATAATTTATAAAAGAAAGAGGTTTAATTGGCTTACAATTTAGCATGGCTAGGGAGGCCTCAGGAAACTTACAATCATGGTGGAAGGGGAAGCAAACAAGTCCTTCTTCACATGATGGCAGCAAGGAGGAGTCCCAAGCCAAAGGGGGGAAAGCCCTTTTAAAACCATCAGATCTTGTGAGAACTCACTATCATGAGAACAGCATGGGGTAGCTATCCCTATGATTCAATTACCCTCCACCAGTCCCTCCCATGACACATGGGGGTGATAGGAACTACAATTCAAGATGAGATATGGGTGCAGACACAGCCAAACCATGTCAGATGGTGTAGGCTGCAGGGTGCGAAATGAATTGGAACAGGGAGAGGTGGACATGGAGGGCGAGTTGGGAGTCTGGTAAAGCAACAAATAAGCCAAAGGATACAAGTGGCCTGAACTAAGATATCTGACATGGGATAGAAAGAAGTGAACAGACTGAAGATATGCTAGAAATGTAAAATTAGGACACAGAAATGGGTTGAATATGGAAGAGGAGGAAAGAAAGAAGCTAAAGGGATTTTGGGTTATACCACTGGGTGGGAAATGGTATCACTTACTGAGATAGTGAACAAAAGGGGAAGAGGGAGTTTAAGGAAAACAATGGTGAATTAAATTTTAGATATGTCATGTTTGCCTTTGGGATATCCAATTAAACTCTTAGATATATGTATCTGATGCCCAGGACAGGGAACTGGCAGGACTTAGAGATTTGGGAGTTATCATTTTATTCTTGGTAATGTAGGCAATGAAATATGGATGAAATTACCCTTGGTATGGGGAGAAGAGATCCTAGAACAGAGCCCTAGGGAACTAACCAATATCAAAGGGATGGAATGAGGGTGAGGAGCCCATGAGGCAGCCTGAGGATCAGTGGAGTAGAAGACCTAGGAGAGCATGTTGCCAGAGGGGCCATGGGGCCATGGGAAGAGAGGCTTTGGAAACAAATAGATTGTCAACAGAGTCAAATGCGACAAAGAGGTCATCCAAAATGAAAGAGGAATTTTAAAAGAATGACTGGAGGTGTCCACTGTCATCAATGGTAAGCAGATCATTGGTGGCCTGGGTAAAAGCAGTTTCAGTGGCACAATGGAAGAGGAAACACAGCTGCAGTGAGTTGCAGAGTGAATGGAAGGTGAAAACGTGGAATTTAGAGTAAGAACAACTTTTTCAAGATTCCACATGTGAAGGACATGGAAAGAGGAGGCAATAAGTGCCAGAGGAGAATGACAGGATAGAAGGCAATTATTTAGAAACTAAATGATAGAAGAGACTTGAAGTGATTCAAATGCTCATGAGAATTAGCCAATAAAGAGGCAAAGGTTCATGAGATGGAAGGAAGAAGGGGTGATGATTAGAGGGGTATATGTGAGAAGGTGAGATGGGGGGCTTGCCTGGGTTCTGGGTGCAGAGAGAGGTACTGACCTTGGTAAGGAGGACAGACCTGGTGCCAGTTAAAAAACAATCACAAAAACCCAGGCAGGTACACCAATACATGTTGATGCCCTCACATCTGGAATCGACTGAGGGTCAGCTAACTGGCTCTACTGATCTTGGCTGTACTCACCTCTCTAGGACTCCACAGCTGTCATCTGATCTGGATGAACCTCATCTGCTCCGCAAGACCCTCAGCCTCCTCCTGGGATGGGTAGACTTGCCTGGACTTGTTTATTCTCATGGCAATGGCAGAGATGCAAGAGAGCAAGCTCCAATTTCCAAGCCCATCTGCAGCCTCTCCTTGTATCATGCCTGCTAATCTCCCACTGACCAAAGCAAGTCATGTGGCTGAGCCCAGTATCAGGTCAGTCCACCCACACATTGCAAAGTTAAATGGCAGAGAGCATGAGGTCACAGATATCTTAACACAGATAAAGGGAAATACAGTTTTGACATTTTGTCAAACACAAGAAGAAAAAGCGGTTTGTAAGAATCCAAGGGAAAAAGACAAAGCCTAGCCATTCGCTCCTCTTTCGTGCAGATCAAGGTGCTGCTGTATTATTTATGTCCGGAAAGGTTAACACTCAACTGTGGTTAATGAGCAAAGTCAGCCTAGATGAGAACACTTCATGATAGGGTCAGCATCACCTTATAAAACTTAACGACAGCAAAGTCAGCTTTATTGCTTTTCTTGAAAGGGGGAAAGCCCTCCACCACCTCAATGAAGTTGGTGGAATCTGCTCCTGGGCAAAAGAAAAAAATGTTCTCTCCAAAGCTTGTTTATGAGAGAAGATTACTGGACTGTGAAAGAGTTTAATTTAAAGAGTAGGGTGGGGAGACAGGAGTGTCTGCAAAAGTGAGGAAAAGACAGCTCTGGCTGATATCCATATTATACTTGGAAGGGCAAGAAATGAGCTTGTGGATCAATGAAGCCAGGTTTTCAAGGGCTAAACCACAAAAGTAGGGAGCAAAATGTTGATTCTGTGATGGGGAGTGCTTTCCCCATATGCTTCAGACATTCCCCAAAGTTATCATCACCTGCCCTTCTCCCTCCTCTCTATTTTCAGGCAGAGCCATTCTATAAATACTTCGCTTTGCTTCTGAAACACTAAAGCACAGCACTGCGAATTATAAACCTTCAGTGTACAGAGGTGTCTGTAGTTATCACCTGTGGATCTTGCACTTACATAAATCAGGGGTCTAGATGAGTTGCTCCCCCTTCTTTCAATTCAGTGTGTTGTGATGTATTCCCCGTCAGGGGCATTGATGGAATCTAGTGTCTAATTTTAACTAAACTGTCAGAAAATGAACACATGACTTTGAAAGTTTCCTGCAAAAAACAGCAGTTGGAAGATTTGCTGGTCTTGGACAGGAGAACAGACCTAGTGCCAGTTAACAGCCACAAAGACCCAGGCAAGTACACCGATACATGTTGATGCTCCCACCACTGGAATCAACTGAGGGTTGGCTAAGGAGCTCCACTGATCTTGGCTGGACTCACCTGTCTGGGGCTCCACAGTGGTCAGCTTACCTGGGACTCCAGCAGCTGTCAGCTCATCTGCTACACAGGGCCTCGTACTGGGATCGGTCGACTTGCCCAGGCTTGTTTTCCTCACAGTGTTGGTGTAGATGCAAGAGAGTAAGCTCCAATGCCCAAGCCCATCTGCAGCCCCTTCTTGTGTCATGTCTGCTAATCTGCCACTGACCAAAAGCAACAGGGAAATGGGAAATGGCTGGGCTGATGAGCAGCCCACCACAAGAACAAGCTCTTGGTCAGCTACACTGCAAAGTGACACAGTGGTGAGGTGATGTGATCACTTCAGAGAAGTCAGCTAAAGGGGAAAAAAAATTGAAATGATGAAGAAGATTACTGTTTAAAATACGTATTTATATCCACTATCATTAACTATCATTAAATGGTCCCAAGTGCACGTTGTACCTGAAGTTGTCATAACTAGCAGGACATGAAAACTTTAAGCATTCAGAACCCAGATACAAACTTCTGCAATTGCCTCAGCAATAGCCTAGGTCATGTAGTACCCAATCCAGTGTTTTTAAAAATGCGACTAAACTACAATAAAGAAGGATCTTTAAAGCCTTCTTACTTAGAGGAAGCAAAAGGCCACACATCTTTTTTCTAGTTCTTCCTTCTATTGTGAAAATAACTGAAATCAGATGTGGAAAAGAATATGGCCACACACAGAAATGAATTACTTTGTCAGCCAATGATATTAAAAGATGCATAGAAAATATTGTTAAAGTTTAGAAGAAATGTGTCTGGAACAAGAGTGGGAGGTTTTAAGACTTGGGGATGAAAAGATGTTATCTAAATGAATGGTATTGCTAGGTTCTGTTTCCATAATGGCTGTAGAAGAACTGATTTTGTGAGTCAATAAAAAAAAAGAGGCATGAAAGAAAACAGATTCTCCACAGAAAATGACATCTTGAAAACTGAATATTACCTCCAGTGGAGCAGGTGGTTTGATTGGAGAAAAAAAAGGATTCCAAAGTCAGGCTGTAGAGTTGTCCCATGTGTGAAATTCATTTAGTTCATTTTTCCTTAACAAGCTACTGTGGCAAAGAAGTAGAAGGCAGAATTTCATAGGGCAGTACTCGCAAACCTGAAAGTGCGTATGGTTCACCTGGGGATCTTGTTAAAATGCAGATTGTAATTCAGGAGGGCTGGCCTGTACTGGGATTGTGCATTTCTAACAAGTTCCCAGGCGATCCGGCACTGCTGGTCCATGAACTACTCTTGGAATAGTGAGAGCGTAAAGAAATACAAAATGTTAGGGTTGGTATTTATTGTATAAAAATAAGATCATTGACAATATAATAAAATCTTCAGGTTATTTGGTATGGATCATGCAAATCATTTTCACAGAGAGGTTTGCTGGTCACCTTGTGTCCGTGTCCTAAAGAGCTGTCGTATATGAAGATGTGCTGCTAATTTTACCTTTACAAAAATACCATATTTTCCAATTTCTGACCTTTTAAATAATGACAAATAGTTGTTGGTAGAATTCTATCCAGCAGGAAATAAATAAATACATCTAATCTATTTCTTTATGCAAAAGTGGCAATTTAACAATGAATGGGAAAGTAACTGCTCTTCAGAAAGCTTTGTGCTGTGAAGAGAACATTGTGAAAACAGATGTTTTCATTATGATGAGTTTTTGTTGAAATGACAAAGCACCACCCACAAAAACTTTCTTATTTTCACACTAAAGAATTTGGAAACTGAATTTTCTAATATTTAAGTCATTTACATAGTGAATTTTGAACACATTTGCTAAAAATGTAAAAACATCAACTTCTAATTTCTTTGCACGAAAACTAATTTGGTATCAGAGAATATCGAAAATGTTAGCTGAATTTTCACAAATACTTTTGCATAATTGGTGAATAAGACTGAATAATTGTAAGGAACATGGCTGTGCTTTGGTCAAGGACAGACCGAGGTAAACATCCAGAGTGACTTAGCGAGTTTAGAGCACAGGTGTGTAACTCCACTTGTTATCACAGCCATGTAGCCATAACATAGGAAAGCCATCCCTTGGCTCTAAGTCGCTATTGTCTGTAAAAGGTATAATTGCCCTGCTGACACTGTACAGGTGCACTGGCGCCCAGAGAAAGAGAGAGACAGTCAGAGCTGTCCATCTTTGCAGACAGAGCAGAGGCCAGGACACAGGTCAGCTCGCTAGTGCCCAGAGAAAGAGTTAAGTTGCTGACACTGAAGGCAAGGGAGAACCAGCCATGCAGCTGTGTGTGTGGGAGCCACTAAGCAGCTGAGACAGGACAGACAGAGTCAGAAAGCTGTTGACAACTGCTGCTGAATAAAATCATCTTTCACCTGCCTACGGCCCCCTGAGTGTTCTTTCTGCTCATCTACGCACTCCCTCAAACCTCAGCATGGGCTGGAACCTGACCCTGGCCATGACAATAATGAATACTATAATTTAGTAAGAGAGACCAATGGTGCATGCCTTCCATATGAATCTATGAAGGATCTTTTTTTCCCTCTGATAGAAATTAAAATCAAGCAAGCAAACAAATCCAACTTAGAACTGGACCCTCCAATGAGTATACTACAAAGTCCTAAACCAAGATTTGAAAACAAAGTATTTTCAAGTGCATTGTTCTCACTAATACTAATAGTGTGTAAAAAGAGCTTAGTAAGAATAACATTTTATCATTAATAACACAATTACTTAAAAAGCATTGTTTCTTTTTTATCTTATACTTCATAATTTACATTTTGTATGTATTTTCACATATATAAAACATTGATACATCTGAATAACCTATGCAAATACACATATATTTTAGGGGGTTGTTTACTGTTTTTAACATACGGGTCATGTAACCCAAAAAGAGAAGACACTGATGTAACTTAACACCTTTATAGACTGTAAACTCTGTGTGGCTATTTTCTTTTCTTTTTCTTTTTCTTTTTTTTGAGACAGAGTCTTGCTCTGTCACCCATGCTGGAGTGCAGTGGTGTGATCTCGGCTCACTGTAAGCTCCACCTCCCAGGTTCATGCCATTCTTCTGCCTCAGCCTCCCCAGCAGCTGGGACCCGCCACCACACCTGGCTAATTTTTTTGTATTTTTAGTAGAGACGGGGTTTCACCATGTTAGCCATGATGGTCTCGATCGCCTGACCTCGTGATCCACCCGCCTTGGCCTCCCAAAGTGCTGGGACTACATGTGTGGCTATTTTCATTCATTCATTCAATGAATATTCATTACACACAAACATTGGCTTAATGAGTATTGATTGCATTTATATTCTAAAAGACATTTAAGCTAAGGGTGATTGGATTTTGTTAGCAATATGCAAAAAATACGAATGGGCTATTCTCATGGAAAGAAGGAAAAAGTTATCCTTTAGGTTGGATCAAGCAGCTGTGCCATGGAATGCCAAGAATCTGTATCATCCCCGTAGCATTTATTGCATCCCTGACATGCCTGGTGAAGAAGTGTGAGCCAAGGAAAGGATTTGTTCCTGGAGATCTTAAGATCTTAACACGATTCACAGCTGGATCCCTACTGCTGACTCATGAGATCCACCCTCTGGAGCTGGCATTCTTCAGTGGAGCTGTGCAGAAAAGCTGAAAGGCCCAGTCAGAAGATTTGTATAAATGTTGCTTCATTTTTCTGCTTAAGAGCTTATCTTTTCCTTTAGATAAAGAGTTTCTGAGGAATTCTTATCATGAAAACAGTTTGTATAAGCTGCCTCTTGTGAAACCATTGCTGTGGTTTCGCTAAGATAAGTCCTATTGTACATGATCAGCAGTTTAAAGAATTCCCAATGAGAAAACTGAATGAAGGGAGATATTTGGCTCTTATTTAAGGAGAAGTAGAAATTACTTTCTTTGTATTAGAAAGAATCTGAGGCAAAACCATGCTTTCGGGATAAAGAAATGGGTGTTTTTTCTCTCTCCTTCTAATTTTGATTTAGGGAAGAGAAGTAAAAGAGCTACTGTTGAAAAAAGGGAGTTGAAACCCAGGAGGAACTAAGTCATCAGCAGGCTCTAAATGAGGCTGGAGATAACAGCTGAGAGAAGCCACAAAGCTTTGCAATATAAATCTAGCCTGAAGGTCCAGCTCCCCACATCAGCCTCGAGGCATTCACGTCAAATTAGAACATTTCAATCAATATGGCTATGTGGGAGGATTTAGATTTAATGATGATTAATAGCAAACATATACGGAGTTAACAAAATGTTTCTCTAAGTGTTGATTTTTAAAGAATAAGCCACTTTATTGTTTATTGTTCTTTCAAGTCAGCAATTTTCAAACTATATTATGTAATTACTAATTAATTATACATTTGTTAGCATGGACTTGAGAAAACAACAAAATGTGAATCTCAGGAAAAAATCTTTCCTGATAGAGTGCCCAATAGGGCACTTAACTGCCATTTGGTGGCAATGTATACTGATTGTAGGAAAAGAGCCTACAGGTTTTTTTTAATCCCAATTTTGTATACAGAGATTCATATTTCCACCCACTCTTGTCCTATTTTCTAAGATAATATGGGTTTTCAAAAGCTACAAAGATGAAGACAGCAATGTTAACTGATTCAACAAATCATTACGGAGCATCTACTCAGTGTCAGGCACTATTATAGGCACTGGGGATACAGAGATGGCCTAAAAAGTTGATGACCATGCTCTCATAGTATCCAATATCTGGTAAGAAAATGGACAATGAATGAATGGATGAATAAAATAATTTCTGATGTTGTTAAGTGCTATATGAAAATAAAACAGGGTAAGCTGGTAAGGCGTGACTGGGAGAAGGGCTCAGGGAAGAAGATCTCTTTGAGGAGCTGACGTTTGGACTAAATTACAAAATGGAATTGAACTTTGCAAAGATCTGAGAGAAGAACATTCCAAGCAGAGGGAACAGAAAATATGAAGGCCCCAAACGGAGTGCAACTGTTTATTTTTAGTGAGCCAAGGAGAGATTGGTAACAGGTCAATTCAGATGAGAGGCAGGTCCTAGATGATGTAAGGCCAGTTTGAACTTTATTTCAAATTTTTGAATATTCATTTTAAATGTATTATGAAACTTTATTCTAAGGACAATGGAAAGCTGTGAGAAATGGAAAAAAGACACAATATTTTGCAGCGTTTCCCTTCAAGCATTGGACTCTGTTTTCCCAGCTCTGCCATCTGGACTAGACTTGTGGCTAGTTTTGACCTCAGAATGGCAAAAGCGATATGTTAATTCCAAAGCCTCAGCCTCAAGAGTTCCTGTAGCTTCTACCTTCACCTCTTGAAACAATTCTGCCATTATGTAAGAAATCCCCAGCCGAACTACTAAATGGTAAGTGACCACATGGAAGAACTGCCCAGCTAAGCCCAATCTATATTGCTGATCCACAGAATTATGATAAATAATAATTGGCTGTTTTAAGCATCTAAGCTTGGGGATGGTTTGCAATAGATAACAAACAGGAACCATAAGAAAATTTTAATCCTAGGAATGACATGATCCGATTTATATTTTAAAAGTTTACTTGGGTAGGTCACATTCAAAGAGAAACATTGAGAATCTAAAATATTGAGAGAGAAACACCAGGATTCCAAGGGAAATACTTGTCCAAATGGGATGGATACATTGTCTGGGGGCTGGATAGAATGTTCTCATTGAGAAATGATCACTGCGGGGTTTACTACAGCTAGGATACATGGCTCATAGCAACTGTTGTTGCAACATTAAAGTTGAACTGATAGAATCTAACCCTCTGTCTGAGCAGAGCAAGGTTTCCTAGGGCCCCTGAAAGCCTCACTTCTCTGAATGAAACTCCCTTTGCAGACAGGTTGCATTTTTGTAGACACTGATGAAGCCACTAGGAGAGGTAAGCACAAGAGTAGAGTTTAAGAAGAGTATAAGAATCAGCAATTTGTTTCTGGCTATGGTCATGATGGAGTAATGGGTAGCAGTCTTACCCTCCTGCTTTAAATAGCTATAAAACTGAACAAACGTTGCTGAGAGAAACTAAAGAAGACATAGACAGAGAGAGAGTTATACAGTGTTCATATTTTCCCCAAATTGATCTCTACATTCAACACAATCGCAGTGAAAATTCTACCAGGCATTTGTTTTTTTAGAAATTGATAAGCCCATTCTAAAATGTGTATGGAAATACAAAAGTCTGGAATAGGATCAATCTTGCTAAAAAAAAAAAAACAACAGTAGAGAATTTTATACAATTTGATTTCAAACTGTAGTGTAAAGTTACAATAATCAAGTAGGTGTGGTATTAGCATAGGATAAATAAATAAATATATCAATAAAACACACTAAAGGGTCCAGAAATAAACTCACACTTATATAGGCAATTGATTTTTTAAAAATATGTCAAAGCTATTCAATGAGGAGAAACAAAGTTTTCTTTAACAAATGGTAATGCAACAACTAGATTTTCATGTGGAAAAATGAGTGTCTTGGCCTCTATTTCACCTTAAAGGAAACCAAAATATTTCTCCCCAAAATAGGGAGGATTGTTAAGTGAAAGACACTGTAAACACAGAGGGAACACTCTGCCTTAGCCTCTACTTGCCTGATGGCAGAAGGGAAATCCTTCCTTGCTGAAGACAGCACTTGTTTATCAGCCCAGAGAAGATACCAGCAGGCACCAGATGAATCTGGGAACAGATTTTACTTCCAACATTGTCCTGCCTTTTAAAGATGGAAACTGTTCTCTCCTTTGTCTTGTCACTACAGAATTTGTGACTGTTTGTTGAAACACTGTTTAGGCAAGGCTCCTGAGATACTGCCTTGACAGGGATACTTTTGAACTGAGGCCTCTCCTACATGACGAGCACAGCATGTGTCAATAGACTTCTGCGGGTTTTTCTCTTGTTAATCTGACATTTGTTTTCAGAAGAATGTCTCAACTAAGAACATATGAGGGTTAACAATACATATATTTTTTCTTTCCTACAACATCACATATAAAAACCATCTAAATAGATAACTAACATAAACAGAAAAACTCACATCATAAAGTTGCTAAGAGAAAACATGGGAGAAATCTTGACTTGGGATAAGCAAATCTTTTTACGTACAGAAAACAATGACCATATGAATTTCATCAGAATTAAAAACTTCAATATAAAGTTTATGTCCGTAAAAAAATACCGTTATGACAATTAAAAAGCAAAGCACAGACTAGGGTAAGATATTCACAATACATATGTTTGATAATGAGCTTTTATCCAAAATACATGAAGAACTCTTGCAACTCGACAATAAAGAGACAACCCAGAATTTTTAAAAATGGACAAAAGATGCAAATAGATACTTCACAAATGAAGATATTCAATAACAACATGAAAATCTGTCCAATATCCTTCATTATCAAGGCAATACAAATTAAAACCCCAATGAGATACTACTTCACACTCACCAGAATGGCTAAAATTTAAAAGGCTAACAACACCAAATGATGGCAAAGATATGAAGCAACTAGAACTCTCAAACATTGTTGGTAGGTATTTAAAATGGTTCAATCACTTTGGAAAACTGCTGAGAGTTTCTAATTAAGCACCTATCAATTATATGACCCAGAAATTCTTCTTCTAGGTATTTACACAAGGGAAATTGAAACATATATCCACAAAAAGAATTATAAAGTGTTCATCGCAATTTATTCATAGCTCTAAATTAGTAACAACCTAAATCTCTATCAAAATGAGAATGAATAAGCAAAATGCAGTATAGTTGTACCTCAGTATCTATGAGGGATTTGTTCCAGGGTCTCCTGCAGATACCAAAATCCACAGATGCCCAAGTCCCTGATATAAAATGACATCATATTTGCGTATAACCTGTGCAAATCCTCTCAAATAAGTTATCTCTAGATTATTTATAATACCCAATACTTATAATACTTAATATAAATGCTACATAAATAGTTGTTATACTGTATCATTTAGGGAATCATGACAAAAAAGGTATGTATATGTTCATTACAGATGTAATGTTTTTCAAATATTTTCTATCGCGGTTGGTTGAATCCATGAATGTGGAACCCACAAAGGGCCAACTGTATATTTATACAATAACATATTCTGAGATAAAAGGGGACAAACAACTGATCTGTCAACAACATGAATGACTTTCAAAAGCACTTTGCTCAGCAAAAGAAGCCAGGCACAGAGAGGATGTAAACTAAAACAGGTAGTGAACTATGGTGTTCAGAAATCAGAATTGTGTAGCTGATCTGTGGAGGGACAGAGCAGAGATTCACTGCGAAGGGGTATGTGGGTTAACTGGATCATGGTTTTTGTGGACTTTATAGGATGCATGCAGCTGGCATCTGCTAGGCTTCTAGGGAGGCCTCAGGAAGCTCACAATCATGGCAGAAGGTAAAAGAAGGAGCAGGCATGTCACATGGCAAAGCAGGAGAGAGAAAGGGAGTAGAGGAGAGAGAGGAAGAGGGAGAGAGAGAAAGGAGGGAGAGGAAGGGAGAGAGAGAGCATGAGAGTGAGAGGGCAAGAGAGGTGGGGGATGTGCCAAGCCCTTTTAAATGGCCAGATCTTGCAATAACTCATTATTGGGGAAAACAGCACCAAACCATGAGGGTTCTGCCCCCATGATCCAAACACCTCCCAGCAGGCCCTACTTCCATTGGGGATTACAGTTCAACATGAGATTTGAGTGGGGACAAATATCCAAACTATATCAGAAGGTATTTGTTAGGATTCCTTGAAAACAGAAAGGTTTTCTTAGGATTTAATGTTTTGATTTCTAAGAGGTTTTATCTGACCTTTACAGATGTGGGATACAGGGTTAATAGCCCTCAGGCAGCCTGCCCCACCTCATATAAATAGATTATTTATCTACTCTGGCTGGGCACTATGTTAAGTACCGGATTATCTCATTCCACCTTCACAAAAACCCTCTTCTTACAGATGAGGAGACTGGGGTTTAGTGAGGCGAATTAACTTCCCAGTGTCCTCTAGCTAGGCAGTGACAGGCGGTGACTTGAACCCATTCCACTCTTCTACTTGCTCTACCAACCCCTGTCCCTCTCAGGAGTGACTGGGCCCAGACAGACAGGAAAAGCCGCAGCACCAGTAGTAGAGAAACTGGAGCAGTTGTTAGCAGAGGCGGCGTGTCAGGGAAGCAAAACCATACTGCAGAGAGAAAAAGGGTTGCAGATGCTGGGATTTAAAAGAGCTGACAATGGAAATGCTGTCAGGAGCATCACAATTGCTGGCCCAAGCCGGCTCCATGAGATGTGGTAACAGTAGGATCAGAGACAGGTTTTCCTTGGCAGTTACTGGAGAATGAAGAGTTGGGGGCAGGGTGAAAGAGAGATTTGGAATTATAATAGAAAGGGGAAAATCACCTGCAGAAAATCCTTTCCTGCTCTGGAGCAAACTCTATAAGGAAGCTTGTGGCAGCCATGGAAATGGGGCAGGGCCATGTTTCTGAACAGAGCTAGTGCTCAATAAGAGCAATTTCCAGCAGGAGAACTGGGTGTGGGAAAAGCCCTTGAAAACCTCTGTGTCTGGTTTGTTTGTGAACCTGATGACACAGCTGAAGACTGCCCCAGGGCACAGAATTGTGGTGAAACCTGACCGTGTCTTAGAGACTCCAGGGGAGCTGAGCACTGAGGGATATTGAGTTGGGATTTTAGGGTTCAGAATGGAATGAATTTTTACATCTATCCACTTGTAAAATGATGTAGGGTACATACACCTACAACAGTCTTAGTAGGAACTGAGTGGAGAGGAGGGGATTCTGGGCTCCCCACCTAAGCTTTTGGGGTCTGAGAATTAGTGGTGTTTTTGCCCCGTGGTACTGTGAATTACCTTCTCTCTTAAATGATCTTATCTCTTAATTACCAGTGACGAGCTGTGCTCTGCTTATGGTAGAACATTCGCCTTTTCCCTAGTTGACATTCAGAGTCTGTAGAATTCCAGGCACTAATGAGCTGACTCAACACTCCTCAATATTGGAGAACCCACAACCAACATGTCTGGTAAAGCCCAGATTCTTCCATGCTCATTTGAAAATGGTAACGAGATGCCAAGAGCTCATCAGGGGACCTCCCTGGCAAACATCTCTGCGAGCAGAATGAGGGTCTCAGTGGTAGCTGACTCACCCCATCTCTCCTGCTAAGGCTCTCCCTTCCCTGTCACAGCAGAGATGGAGCAGTCAGCAGCTGCACTCCCTATGAACATGAAGGTGGGGACTTTCCATCTTATTCTGTAAGCTTTGTTCACACAATGTCCTTTCTGAAGCTACAAGGGAAATTTCCATACTAGCTCCCTTGGTATGACAGTTGCCATTCCCTTCATAAATCCGCCCTAAGATTCCACAAGATGGTGCTTGGGTCTCGTTTTAAGTTGCCTCAGCAACCCAAAGAATCACAACTGCTGAAAAGTGGGATCCTGGGATCATTAATAGTTATAACTAGCTCCCCAGCCAGTCAACCCAGTCCATCCCAGAAGGATCTCTTGACTGCCTCCTGGGCTACACAGACTGTGTTTGGGCTAGAAAATGGCCACTGTATGGTTCCCCTGCCCCTCCTCCCATCCATCTCTCCACCAATGTCCAGTCTTGTCCTTCAGTGATACCATAATGACCTTCTCTTCTCCACCTATGTGGAAAATGTGAGGAGCAACCTCTACATCCAGGCCTGGCCTTGAGGCCTCTGGTTTTGACACTGATGTCTCTTTCTCCTCTCTCTAGGCATGTCTGTGTGTCTAGATCTGATTCCACCTGAGTGATTTCCAGCCTCCCTGTTGGCAGCATGGTTTATATTTAGGTTTAGCTGCAAATGGACAGACCGTTGATGCAGGGCCGCCTTCCCTTCTTGGGGTGTGCCCTGCTTTGTCTTCCTGACATTCCCTCTAGGAAGGACACTATGGGGAGCTCTCCCAGAGAAAAGTGTTGTCTTAATGGGCAGGAGTGAGAAAATCATGGCAAGAGGTGAGGGGAGTGATTAGTAGCTAAGGGAAAGGGTATAGAAAATAGAAAATAGGGAAAGTAAGAAAAGAAGCATTAGGAGCTGCCTAAGCACAAACTACCCATCTCAAAAGGAAATAAAAAAAAAAAAAGATATACATAGGGGAAAAAAATTCCCCGTGTCTTTGGAATTTGAATTGTGATATAGACTCAATCATTCAAACTTAATTGAATATCTACTATGAATCTGCACAGTCCCTGCTCTTGAGAGTTTATGCTCAACAGAGGAAATACATTTAACTAAACATTACAATGCAGGAAAGAAGAGAGGCTTGTGTAAACTGCTGTGGAAGCCCAGAGCCAAACTGAAGGGGTTAAAGGGGAAGCACTCCAGGAACTCACATTACAACTGAGTCTGCAAGGATTTTACTGAGTTGGGAAAGAGTGAAAATGTTTTCAGGTGAGGAAGTAGCATGAGAAAAGCATGGAGGTGCAATCAGGGAAAGGCAGGCAGTTTGTTGTGACTGGAGCACATAAGATTTGCTGGAAAAGTGGAAAGAAGAAAAGAATGGAAGGAGTATGAGGCAAGGAAGCCAACATCTGGAAACTGGAAAGCAGCATGCACCATATTAAGGGTTTGGGACTTTATCTTGCAGGGAATGGGGATGTGGCAAAAGTTTGTAAGCAAAGGAGTGACAATGAATATATGTGTTTTGGAAAGATAAATGTGACAATATGGCTTGGAAGCAAGAGAAGTTTTAAGGCAGGGAACTTATATACTAAACATATACTAACATATATAATAATATAGATCTACTAGCAGTTGGCAGGAGAAAATAACTCTTCAAAATTAAGACAGGGTCAGGGAGTCTGAACTGGAGGGAACTGATTCTTGAGGTTCAGCTGAGGAGCTAATGTCATGATTTGTTGTCCAACCAGATGTGTGAGTAGTGAGGGAGGAAGAAGAAAGGAAACCTTGGGCACTTGTGTAGATCTCTGTGCCATGAATCAAAATCTGAAATACAGAAAGAGGAGTTGGTGTTTGGGGATATTACGAGTTGACTTTTGCCCATGAGAAAATAGCTCTGGAGTTCCAGAGTTGAAAAGCATTACATTTTTGGTGAACAAACATGCCATACCTCATTCCCATTTCTGTCTCTTTTTTCCATCAGCCCCCACCCAAGAGCAAACTGAAGAACAGGCAAATGTGAATGTTCTTTGTCTCCAAATAATTCACTCCCCTAGTAGCTGAGAAGACATGTGTGTTTCAAGCCTCACCAGTTTTCCAAGACATCATGCAGCCTTTGCTATATGAACACAATCCTTTCCTTTTTTGTCTTCCCCACACCACCTCCTCACCCCTAGATGTCAGGAGGAATTCCAAAAGGAAAAGAAAGAAAAGGAGGGTATACTGCCACAGCCTCATGCAAGAGCAATTAGGAAATGCATCTACAAAGTAGAAAGTAGGGTTTTTTTAAAGTCTGTTTCTCTTGGAACAGTCAGCAGGGATGAAGCAGATTACCTTAAATTCAAGAAAGGCATCTCAGGAAGCCATTCTTCTTTCCAGGAATTTGGGAACTATGCTGCAAAGAGGTAATCTCCCCAACTGTACCCTGACACTGGGAAGGGATACTTTCTCTCTTGGAGCCATTTCCCTTCACTCCCATGGAGTTGTTGCCTTGAATAGGTTCCTTTAGGGCTTTGACCAATGCCTAGGAAATGAGAATCCAGGTGGAAAATTATACATTGCTAGTCTTTACCTCAAGATCAATGCCTCAGTATGGTTCATGCTGATTTTTGCTTATCTGTTGTTGTGGGAAACAGGAGGACCAGAGAGACCTTGGGGTGTATACAGGAGGATCTTTACTGAGTGCACTCAGACCCAAATTCCTTTGTGCCTTAGCTTCTTAGATAGTGTTTATCAAGGCTTTTCCTGGGTCTGGGCTGTGCCTATTACTGCCTCTGGGATAAGTCAGCCTAATACAGGAAAGCTCATTTCTCTTTTTTTAATTTAATTTTTTTCTTTCTTTAATTTCCCACCTCACTGTAACAGAAGAGTTCTCACTTAGCTGACTTGTCTCTTTACCTGTACTAACATCACATGTGTGGCATTTGATAGTACCTGGGATCAAGGAAGGAGTGAATTTAGTTTTTTCAAGTTGTATAGAAGTAATACTGTTTAAATATTAATGGATGATATTTTCCCTCACCTCCTACCACCCAACTGACTCTATCCCACCCTACATTCAGGCAGCCAGGCCATTCAACATCCATTTTCTTGGGAAAGAGAATGAATAGCAGAAAGCAGGAAGATGGGGGGCAAAAAACACCAGGACTCTTCTAAACTTTTGAGCTTTAAATGTGTAGGCCTTAGGAAATAAGATAGGATTCATGTCACAGATGAAATAAATAAATATATATATATACATATATATATATATATATATAATATTTCCCAGGCTAGAGAGGGGAGGTGTGCAAGAAAGGATAATGAAATGAGTAAATTATGGGTACATATTTGCTGGTGGATTCCTAAGAAAGAGGGAAGAGGGGCAATAACCTAGCTGAGATCTGCTTGTTCAAAGAAATGGGAACTTTGCCCAGGATCCTGAAATTTAAGGGAGCAAAAGTATGAGATAGTGATGTTTAAATATTTTACCTGTTTCAAATCCCCCCTCCACTCTCAGCAAATGTGGCCCCTTTCCCTTCACCTGTCTAGCCTGAGATCAGCTTAGTTCTGCCAGACTTGCCCCTTGCCACTCCCATCAGCCAGGCAGAAGAGATGGTTGAAATGGGAGACCCAAAGTAAGGAGGAGATAGAACTTGCTGTGCCTGAGACCTGTATCCTTTCCCTCCCATTCTTTCCTCACAACCCGTTACCTCTGTTGATTGGAGGGCAGGTCCATGCTGCTTGCCCACATCACTGTTTATGACTCTGTTCTCAGGTATTTTCATGGGTACCATGGCTGGAATTGACCCTGGGAGCTTTCTCTAGTTAGCCTAGATGATGAACTAACTATGCTGGGATAGGTGCCAACCCTCAGCTCAGCTTCCCATAAGACGATGGGTTTCCTTGCCCCAAGAGAGGTTCTGTGATATCCCAACAGTACCAGGTTTTTAGGTGTTAGGCAGTTGGTTTCCTAGACAACTCCTGCAAAGAGCTATACCCCAAACCCAGACTGTTTGTTTGTTCCCTAAGTTACAAGGTCATTTCTCACCCTTGATCTATGAAAAGGCTGAAATAGCAGAGGGCAGGGTGCCCTGGCACCAACATGTCTCTCATGGATTGATGGCTGATGGGGGCATATCCTTTCTCTTCTTTTGTTGACATGAAGCTCTTTTATTTCCTGCAAAAAGCTATTCCCTAACCCATGTTATTGGGGGAATCCACCCCCAATAATTCTTCATAGGTTCTTTCCTATTTTCCCTAAGTGTCGGCTGGTCTGAGAAATAAAGGGAAAGAGCACAAAAGAGGGAAATTTTACAGCTGGGTGTCCGGGGGAGACATCACATGTCAGCAGGTTCGGTGATGCCCCCAAGCCACAAAACCAACAAGTTTTTATTCGTGATTTTAAAAAGGGAGGGAGTGTATGAATAGGGTGTGGGTCACAGAGATCACATGCTTCACAAGGTAATAAAATATCACAAGGCAAATGGAGGCAGGGTGAGATCACAGGACCGGGGGGAAATTGAAATTGCTAATGAAGTTTCGGGCACACATTGTCATTGATAACATCTTATCAGGAGACAGGATTTGAGAGCAGACAACCAGTTTGACCAAAATTTATTAGGTGGGAATTTCCTCATCCTAATAAGCCTGGGAGCACTATGGGAGATTGGGGCTTATTTCATCCCTTATCTACAACCGTAAAAGACAGACATTCTCAAAGCATCCATTTCAGAGACCTCCCCTTGGGAATGCATTCCCTTTCTCAGGGATGTTCCCTGCTGAGAGAAAGAATTCAGTGATATTTCTCCTATTTGCTTTTGAAAGAAGAGAAATATGGCTCTGTTCTGCCCAGCCCACAGGCAGCCAGACTTTAAGATTATCTCCCTTGTTCCCTGAAAATCACTGTTATCCTGTTCTTAAGGTGCCCAGGTTTCATATAGTTCAAATACACATGCTCTACAAACAATTTGTAAAGTTAACGCAATCATCACAGGGTCCTGAGGTGACATTCATCCTCAGCTTATGAAGATGATGGGATTAAGAGATTAAAGACAGGCATAGGAAATCACAAGAGTATTGATTGGGGAAGTGATAAGTGTCCATGAAATCTTCACAATTTATGTTCAGAGATTGCAGTAAAGACAGGCGTAAGAAATTATGAAAGTATTGATTTGGGGAACTAATAAATGTCCATGAAATCTTCACAATTTATGTTCTTCTGCCATGGCTTCAGCCAGTCCCTCTATTCGGGCTCCCTGACTTCCCACAACACCATGTCAAGTAATGTTGAGCAATTTGTTGCACGCCTGTTATATTGCTAATAATGACTGGGAGGCACTCAACTGGCAGGACTGTGCACTTAAAAAATTAAGAAGTCATGAAATGTAGATGAAATAGCACAGGCTCTGAACCTGTATTTCCATGCTAGCTCTGGTCTTTATTACCTGTCTAATCAAATGTGGGCAAATTTACTTCCCAGTCTCCATTCTCACATCTACAAAATAAGCAAAATTATCATCACTAGGACTGTAGTGAAGGTCACATGAGATAATGTCCCTAGTATGTTTGGCACTATAACTGATGTCCTCAAAATTATTAAGTTGATGCTAGAGAAGCATGCTTCAATCTGTGCACAATTTCTCCCTCTCCCAGGGTGTCATGCAGTTTCTCTGCACTAATTAATTTCTGCCTCATCGTGACCCACTTTACTCCTCTATAAAGCTGCATACTTTAAGGAACTGTTAGGAGTTATATATAATCATTTATCTGGGGACTTGATTCCTTATCTGGTAACCTTTCCCAGCCAGAACCCAACCCATACTCTGGGAGAAAGTGACAAAGGCCTATGAGCAGTAGGTGTTAGAAGGTCCAATCACCACAGCTCACATAGATTGGGAACAGAAGTTCTCTGGGTTTGGAGGGAACAAAACGTTCATGGCTTTGAAACCAGAGATTATTTCAAATTTTAGTTCTACCACTTAGGAGTTGTGTGACCTTTGAAAAGTCACTTTCTTTGAGACTCAGTTTCCTAAATTCAAATTAGGGTAACAGGGTATGGTGAAGATTAGAGATAACATTCCTGGCCCATAGAAGCTCCTTCATAACCAAGGCTATTATTATTTCTGTATAGGCCAGGCTCCTCTGGCCCTTGTTGGGAGTCTGTTTGATGCTAACAGTCAGGAACACAGTTGCACAATTGTGAATAAGCTTGCTCTCTAATCACTGAACCAGCAAGTTCAAGCAAGTAAAAGGAAGTCACCAGATAGCAGTGGTTCTCAACCCTGGCTGCACATTAGAATCATCTAGGGAGTGCTTAAGCTCTGATGCCCTCACTACACCCCAGACTAATCATGTCAGGCTATAAAGAAGGAGGGGTCAGGCCCAGGAATCAGTATTTTTAATGTTCCCTGGCCAATACCAATGTGCAGTCAGGGTTGAAAATCACCAGGCTGCTTCTCCAACATTATTGTGCATATTTAACACCTAGGAAAATAATTAAAATGCAGAATCTGATTGAGAAGATCTGGGAGGGGGCCTAGATTCTCCATCTCTAATGGGCTCCCAGGTGATGCTGATACTACTGAATGACAAGGGCTAAAGGAAGACTTTCTCTCATCATCAAAATAGAATGGCTGACAGCCTGTCATTTTGGGAAGAGACAGAAAAACTATAAATTGTCCTCTTGCTCTCCAGAAGTAGAGTGGCCTGGGAGCCATTTAAAGAAGAGGTGTGTAGCCCTATATCTACAAGTAGTCCATAGGAGTATTACTGTTATGACAAAGCCCAAGTTGATGGCCATAATTATGACCCTGAGTCTCTGAAAAAAAGTTACACTGGGTGTAGGAGCATTTGTTTAAGAGTACCAGGAAATGTATTTGTCTTAGTCAGTTCAGACTGCTGTAACAAAGTACCATAGACTAGGTGGCTTACAAACACCAGCAATTTTATTTCTCTTAGTTCTGAAGGCTGGAAGTCCAAGACCAGGGTGCCAGAATGGTGGGAATCTGGTGAGGGATGTTTTCCATGTTACAGACTGCTGACTGCTCCTTATATCCTCACATGATGGAAAGAGGGTGAGAGAGTTCTTTGGAATCCCTTTTATAGGAATATTAATCCCAATCATGAGGGCTCCACCTCATGACCTAACTATTTCCCCTAGATCCCACTTCCTGATACCATTGCCTTGGCAGTTAGGATTTCAACATATGAATTTGTGGGAGACAAAAACATTCAGTCCAATGCAGTATTACACATTGTAGAGACTCTTAAACAAAAACTTATCTCCAATTCTAAGAGGTAAGCTATAGACAAATCTTCCTCTGAGAGATAGTTAATATCTCACTGATGCCAATTACTGAGCTTATCACTCAGGTGTCACTCAAAAGGCACCTGACTGTTCAACCCTAGTCAGTAACTGAGGTAGCAGCATTATTGTTCCCAATTATTCACTCTCCTCTCTCTATAAAGGGATTATAGTTTCTACCCCATATGACTTTTTTTGTCCAATAGAATATGAGCAGATGAAACATGCTGCATGCTACTTCCAACCAGAAGTTCCAAGGGCCATCACCTGGTTTCTTTTGTTGCTCTTTTCTCTCTATCATAAGATTCCTTCTCCCTGGACTCCTAGGTCCAAGAATGAGGAAGACACAGCAGGGGTTACAGCTGACATGTACAGGAGTGAAAAATAAGCATTGGTTATTATAAGCCATTGAGATGTTGGGGATATTTGTTACCACAGTGTAGCCTAGTGAAAACTGACTAACATGTGAGACATGGAGACAGGGCTGCAGAACACAGAGCAGGTCCACATGGGGGGTTATGGCACGAAACAGCCATGAATGTCATCAGTTGTGAAAGTGGCTCAACATATATAGATCCTGGAGGACTCTTCATATATAAATGGGGGCACAAGGAGAATACAGATACCTCTTGGTAGATCTGGGGAGGTTTCTTAGAGAAAACACTCTCCTTGAAATGAAGGGAGGATATAGCAGGACAATAAGAGGGAGCTTGAGGGTGGGTCTGGAAGCAATTAATATAGTGAATTATTCTAATTCACTATATTTGGTGAATAAGAGGGCTTGAGTAGATGTTAGATTTGAAGCCCAACTTCAGAATTAGATTGTGGGAGGGGACAGAGGGAGGACAAGAAGTGGCTGAGGGTGTTGATGAAGAGTGACAAGTTTGTTTCTTTAGTAACACCAGGTCTTCAGGATGTCTCTTTTCTGATGTCCATGGATAAGGCATCTGAGGCCACTTTCAACTTCTTCTCTTTAGGTATAGTTCAGACTGGGGAGGAGTCCAGGGGCCCGACTGGCCAGATTCTAGGGCATTGATTTGGCATTTCTTTGTTCTATCTCTGATTCCATTTTCTCTGGTGCTGATGGATGTGGTTCTGGAGAACAACAAGGACACTGAATTCTCTTGCCTAGAAATGTTAGGCAGTCCAGGACCTACTCCAGCTCACTCAAGTTCTGCCTGGGTCCTAGGTAGAAACCCTAGCTGTCATGAAGTATCACTCTGCTTGGCCCACCATTGTCCTATGCGTGTATCTCCCTTGGAGACCTCCTCTGCAGGGAGAAGTCGTTAATGCAGGCAGGCTTCAAGTATTCCTGGATCCTCTCACCAAAACTCTTTAATACCATTTTAATTCCAAATCTCTCTCTGACCTCTAAGACTACTCATGCCTGCCATCCTTATGACTATCAGCTGATATTCTGATGCATTTTCAGCCAGACTCGAGTCTTAAAGAATTGTGTGTGTGCATGTCTTTTAAGAGCACTACGGCATGCTCTAATTATGCCAATGTAGGGATTATTCCATAAACCCTCCTCACCAGTTTATCAGAATCCAAATGGGAACATAAGATCTGAAAACAGGTGAATGCAGCTCAGCTATTCTGGACATCTTATTTCACAAAAATAGTGAAACTAAAGTGGGCACGTAGGAAAGAGTAAATCCTACAGAAGTAGAAAAGGTGACAGAAAAAGATCAAGTACAAAGGAAAGGAAAGTTTTAAAATGAGAAAATCATCCAGGGAACTAATGACTTTAGCATCTCTGTCTATGTCTTTAACCTCATCGCTCCTTCATTTGATGAAGCAGCCAATTTTAGCTTGCTAAGGCGCTCAGGCGGAGGAGAATGTTTCTTTGTGTTTCAAGCTAACAGAAAAGAGTCTTGCAAAATCATTTTCTTTTCCTTCTCTGCATGTAAAATCCATTATAAAGCTGGAGGCCATCTTTCTACTCTAGAGAAAAGAAAGTATTTACAAAGAAGGCAGAAGAATGTCTTCACACATATCACAAAAGAAAAGGCCAATTAAAGCCCTGAATGAGAGAGAGTTCTGTGAGCTTGTTTCTGTCAGGAACAAAAAAGCCTGGCCATTGACCAGCTTTCTTTAGACAAGGAACCAAACTAGAGTCACAGAGATAAGAAAATAGAAGGGCAGGGTCAGAATTCAACATCCACCAGCTTGTCCTCTGCCATCTTCCTCCAGGCCTCTGCCATGAGGGTGCCAGATAGAATAGCCATGGGAAGCAGGCAGCAGAATTCTCCAGGTACTGGCAAAGATGTTGGATCATCCAGAGCAATTGGAGAGACACAGCCAAATTCAGTCTCCATTTATACAGCCACTTACCTTCGCTTCTGTATTCCTCATTTGTTTTCTACTTTTTTGGTTTTTATTTTTTTTAAATCCTCAAAAATACATTTCTCTTACTTCCTCCTAATCACTACTAACTTAAGATTAACAGGGAAGGCTCTCCTCCAATTTAACTACAGTCTCCAAAGGTCAGCATGTTGGGTACTATGTTAGTGATGCCTCAGGAGTGGAGGCAGCGGTGCTTTGGGCTGTGAGATGGGGAAGAGACTGGAGTTGAATGTGAGGAGAAGATCCTAAGGAGGCAAGATTTGCTGGGTGGCAGTGAGGCACTGGGTTGGGAAGGTAAAGGACATTTGAGTCACATGTCAAGGTAGAAAGCTGGCTTACCATCTCATACCAATGGAGAGGTCATTGTTATGGCAAAGGAATGTGTCTCGAGGAGTCTGACCCCATTTTTTGATGTTTGGCCCCTGACAACTTTTAAGCCACCCCTCCCTCTTCCCCATATACCTACATAAGAAGGCCTGGGCATTCCCTCCTTTGGTGAGGGTAAAAGATTCAGATCAAGCACCCTCATCTCTGCCTCGGAACTTTCAAACCAGACTCACCCACCAACCACAATAAAAACGCTTTCCTGGCTTCCTCAAGCTATTTCAGACCTGCGTGAGAGGACTGCCCTGCTCTCCTCAGAGACCTCAGTTATGTCATCCAAACCTTTTCAAACCCCCTTGTTTTGTATGGCATCATCTGTTTCAATACCCAAACCAAATTTTGGGCAGGCATCTACCTACCTCTGCAGGTAATCATTACAGAATAGACCTAGGAAATACCTGGTATTCTCATCATTTATTGTGGTATCTGGCAGCACTTCAGAAAAGCTGGGCCAAGTTAATGAGTAAAAGACAAGGCTAGAAGTTGATATCATTTATAGGGGATAGAGTGTAAATGGGGGTGGATTAGAGTGGTCTTAATCCCAGTTTATTAGTCAGGGTCTATCGCCTAGGTCACTCTCATGAATCTGGGCTGTCTACAAAATCACATGCTATAAACATGTAAAATGTAAGCTTGGAATGTTGGCCATGGCTCTAGGATGACTCCTGGGCAACAACCACTGTTGTCTCACTTGTTCTGACCCACACTAATTCTCCCTGCTTTTGAAGCCTCCATCTGGTTCTCTATCTGCCTCCAATTTTTATTTTACATGCTCTTGATTTGATGACTTGCTGTCGATACAGTAGCCTGACTTGAGCCGGTATTCCCATTCATATTTCATCTAGAATTTGGTTTTTGCTGCCACTCATCAAGGCTCTAGGTAAGCAATACCTCTACACACACACACACACACACACACACACACACACACACCCCAGGGACTGGGTATGAATGGATTAGATGGATAGGGAGCTAGTGAGAATGAAAAGATATTGAGATATATTCAGAATCTAAACTTACCAGATATCTTAAGTACCCCCACCCTAGCTAGGGTTTATATCAGGTTATACATTATGAGGAAATTACATGAGTACAGAATCTAGTAGTGCATCTTGTTTTCTCTGAAGTTAGAGCAGGACAGCTGATATGGGTCGAATTTGTGTCTCCACACAAATCTCGTATCAAATTGTAATCCCCAGTGTTGGAGAAGGGGCCTGGTAGGAGGTGACTGGATCATGGGGGCAGATGTCCCCCTTGCTGTTCACATGATAGTGAATGAGTTCTCACAAGATCTGGTTGTTTAAAAGTGTGCAGCACTTCCCCTTTCCTGTCTTCCTCCTGCTCTGGCCATGTGAAGATGTGCCTCCTTCCTCTTTGCTTTCTGCAATGATGGTAAGTTTTCTGAGACTTCCCCAGCCATGCCTCCTGTACAGCCTGTGGAAGTGTGAGTCAACTGAACCTCTTCTTTATAAATTACCCAGTTTCAGGTAGTTCTTTAGAGCTATGCAAAAATAGACTAATACAACAGCTAAGATCATTGATGAGAGAGTGGTTTTGTCAAAAAACAAGAGAAGAGCCCTTGGTCCAGTAGTGTCCACTTTTCAGTTAATCAAGAATTGTGGCTAACTTTGAAGTGTGGTTGAAAATATTAAATCCAAGTTATATATAAATCAGCACAAAATATGCTCTGTGATGGTAGAGACAGCTAAATTGGAAATTCCAGTTTGAGTGTTGCCTATCTCTCTCTCCCTCTCTCTCTCTCTAGCACCTCATTTTTCTGTACCTTTGTTTCCTTATCTATAAATTGGTAAGTTTAGACCAATCTCTAAGGTTCTTCAAACTCTAAACCTTTAGTGGATATGTTAGTCAGGATAGTCTAGCCTATGTGACAGTAACAAAAACTGAGAATTCTTGTGACTTAAAACTTAAAGTTTATTTCTCATTCATATAAAATCCACTATGGTTCTTGGGACTGTCCAAGGAAGTTCACATACAAAGATCCAAGCTGACAAAAGCTTCATTGTTTTTGACAGGCTTCCAAGGTCTTTGCAGCAAGCATAAGAGATAAACTGAAGGTCAAGCACTAGCTTTTAAATGCCCTGGCTTAGGTATGACATATATCACTTCCACTCACAGCCTAGTAACAGCTGGCTCTGCCCAAGGGTGGGGCAGCGTGGAAGAGCACGTAGATATTCAATCTTTGCTGTGGTGGTTCTAGGACTCTCATTCATTATGGGCTCATATCACGTATGGCCCTGTTACCATGACACAGAGATATTCCAATGACCATAGGCGATACCTCCAAGAAGGAGCTGCCATCTTCCAGAAATGGCTCAGGACTCACAAACACACTAGCATGTCAATGGCCCCAAACACCTAATCACCAACAGGGCAAAACCAGCCTAAACACGAGGTCTTCTAACAATGCGAGAGGAAATGCACAGATGATTTGTTTGACACCAGTAGGAGGTGGGAAGAGGATCCTGTGTGAAGCTAACAGAGCACTGTGACCTAGTATGTTAGGCCAGAAAAGTGGACCAAAAATAAGTTGTTTGTAGAGTTCTTTCTGAGGCAACAAAACAGATTCCAGATGCAAACTAAACAAGCTGGAGGCAAAGAAAGCGTCTGCACCCAACAAACATGTGTTTACTGGTTGACTACCTGGCTGGCTTTCTCAAACTCAGCAGTAAAGATATATTTCCTCCATACTCCAAGGTGAGTTGAAGAATTTCAGTTGCCTTCCACAGAGCTTGTAAAGCTTTGGTGAATTTCAGGGGATGAGGGGTTCTTTTCAGAATGGATCCAATTGCAGGAGAAGAAAAGGAGGGTTGGAATAAATCCATCTGGGACCGGGGGCTGCCATGAGTGGGTCACAGATTATGCAGGTGTCCTCCTTCCATACCCTGGAATAAATCTCACTGGTCACTGCCTTTATAATTAGAACAAATTTGGCTTCAGAAGGCATTAAAGGGCCCAAGAGATATGCAGAGGAAAGGAAGAAAAATGGAGTGATCATCCAGGTAGCAATTCTGTTTTTCTTTAGGCTGAGGGTTCAACCATCTCTTCATCTTCCAAAAGATCCACTGGGGAATGTTTTCAAAGGGTAACCTCCTCTTTGCTTTACCAAAGGGGCTATCCAGAAAAATAGCTGTCTCACTTGGTAACATCCAATTCATCTAGATGACTCCACATAGAGCTTCTCTCAGGGAAGTCACTTTTGCAAGGCAGGGGGAAGATTCTCAGATGCCAGGCCATTGAGTAGCATTTGCTGAGGCAGCAGGTTCCTATACTCTCTAATTTCCTTACCTCCCCCTGCCCGTTCTGTACCCCAACTCTTCAGAAGATCCCTCATCCACTGGAAGCACAGCTGGGAAGGCCTGAGGTTAAGCCATGCCTAATTCATGTGGACTACTTCTCGGAAGTCTGTTAAGAAGTGTCCTGGGCGATCATTCATTCTAGCAAATAAAAGGGCCAGCATTAACTAGCTTAATTCTCTAAGAAAACCTTGGTGGTCAGAGGAGTTGATCTTAGAAGTCACAACTCAATTTTTGTTTTCCAGCCAGGCCTCTTGAACTCATGTCAGTCTGATAGTGTGAATAAGAACCATTTGCTGCACAAGTTAGAGTTCAGTCACTATACTACATGCTTTCAATACTTTATGTGACTTAATCCTTCTAACAACCCTATATAGAAGGTAGATCCTTTTTTGTGTGGTGTGAGATGGAGTCTCACTCTGTCTCCCAGGTTGGTGTGCAATGGTGCCATCTCGGCTCACTGCAACCAGGTAGGTCCTTCTTAAAGATAAGACACTGATGCTAGTGGAGGTGTTTGGAGGTATAGTGACTGGCTTGGGTTGCAGGGCTGGCATTACAGAGGAGCCCTCCTTCCTACTAAGAAGTGGAGCTGGGATTTGAACTCACCTCTGCCTGATTCCAAGACCAGTGCTCTTCATACCATATTATTTGCCAAAAATACTAAGACAGAGTGTAACGCAAGAGGGTTGCTAGGCCTTCTCAACTTTCCCACAGAGCCTCAGGCAGCCATGAATTCACAAGTGCTCCAGCTGAGATAGGAGAATAAAGAGGTTGAGAGCCAGGATGTTGCCCAGCAAATAGCTGGCATGAGAAGATGGAGTGGCAGCAATGCCTTTCAGGAGCAGACTGGTTAACAAGCCTATGAGAAGTACCCCAGCCCCCTACAGAAACCTGGGGACCACTTACAGGATGGAGACCCTGCATAAGCAAGTGAGGCAAGAGCCCATGAAATCTAGGTTAGTGTCCTTACTGCAATACCACCAATTCTTATGGGAGAGTAATTCCCAGGGAAATTGGGGCCATGAAAACAAACAAACACACTTAGAACCGTCTAACTGGAAAAAGCTTACAAATTCTTTAGTTCAGGGGTTTTTGGGAGGCCAAGGCAGGTAGACCGCCTGAGGTCAGGAATTCGACACCAGCCTGGCCAACATAGTGAAACCCTGTCTCTACTAAAAATAAAAAAAAAAAGTACCTGGGCATGGTGGCAGGTGCCTGTAATCCCAGCTACTTGGGAGGCTGAGGCAGAAGAATCACTTGAACCTGAGAGGCGGAGGTTGCAGTGAGCCAAGATCGCACCATTGCACTCCAGTCTGGGCAACAAGAATGAAACTCAATCTCAAAAAAAAAAAAAAAAAAAAAAAAAAAAAAAAATTGCGCCTTTATTATTTTTCTAATAAGTTTTAAGTGGAACCTCAGTATATTAAAAAAATTTAAAAACCTGAAGCCTGCTTCACTCCCCTTTATTCCTCCATGGGGGCCACTGAACTAATCTGATCCTCTCATTTTGCAGGTGAGGAACCAGGCCCTGGGAGAACAGCGAGGTGCTCCAGGTCACGGTGCCAGCCAGATCAGGTCTTTTTACTCCTAGGTGACGAGTCTTTTCAATGCACTGCACAGGCCACTGAGCCAATGGCTGTTTGCTATGAGAGGCTGTCCTGTGGGCCTGGGAGGAGTTTCCTAACTATACCTGGCCTGTCCTCTAGAGCCATGTTTCTCAAAGTGTGGTTCATGGTCAAGGATGGTCCACAGTCAAGTGGTGGGCTATGAAGATGGCAAAGAGATGGGAAAATACGAGTGCTCTTGGCAATTCTGATGAGAAATGATGCACAGCTCTATAGACTTTCATTTTTGTGTATGAATATTGGCTGGTTCTTAATAACACACCAAGCATGCAACTAGATTTCAGAAAGCTAAAGGTATGTATTTACGAACTAAAATGAGTCTCCTGGGGACTCTGATTCAGTAGATCCCCAGAGTCTGGCATTCTCACTCTATCTGGCACGTAGCTGAAGCTCCTATTATGCGGGTAGATACACAGGGAGCTGGGATTCCTGGAACTTTGAGGAATATCTGTGTTATCAACATGGCATCATTTGTCATCTTGAGCAGGTCATAATTTCAACTGCTGATCTTCTTGAATGAATGAAGATATTTGCAGACTCACACTTGTTACTCATTTTGTGTTTAACTTGTCTAGTATTACTTATTTGTTGTTATTATGTTCTCGAATACCTTGTTATCACCAAGTATTTTTTCCACTTGAGATGGGACCAAATCAGACAGATGGTCTTGTCTCCATTTTGGGGGCTGGGCTCCAGAGAGAAAAGAACTCCAACTACAAATACCTGTGTAAACAGCCAGTAGTCTGGTTTGACAAAAACAAACAAACAAACAAGTAAGTCATTTGAACCAAAATGGAAACCCATTTCAGCCACTGAAGTCCTGAGAAAAGAAGCTCTGATGTCAAGAGCCACAGCCTTGCCAGGCCAGCAGCATATACTCCTGGGGAAGGATGATGGAGTCACAGAGTGAATCTTGGTGGCTTCAAAGTATAACTTTCTGCAGAGCACACAACCATGCCTGTACCTGCAGAAAGAAAGAATCAGTCACACGCAGGAAGAGCCCTCCTCCCACTCTTTGCAATGCTTTCTGTCCCCAACTCTATCCCCTGCCCATACTTCGCTCATTACCCCCATGCCATCTGGTTTCCATTCCCATGTTTTGAGCCAAATGGCGTTCTTGCAAACATTACCACTCACCTCTTGACTGCTAAACACAACCGTCTGTACTAGGTCCCTGTTATAAGGGTTGAGTCATGTGCTCCAAAAAGAAATGTGGAAGTTCTAACCCCTAGTACCTCAGAATGTGACCTGATTTGCAGATGTAATTAGTTAAGATGAGGTCATACTTGAGTATGGTGGGCCCTTAATCCAATATGACTGATGTCCTTATAAGAGAACTCCATGTAAAGACATGGAAACATATGGGGAGAAGACTCATCTGAAGAGATTGGAGTTCTGCTGGCTGTTACAGCCAAGGAACACCTGGGGTCACCAGAAGCCAAGAAGAGGCAAGGGAATCACCTTTCCTACAGGTTTTGGAGGGAATGTGGTCCTGCCAACACCTTGATATTGGACTTTCAGGTTGCAGAACTGTGAGAGAATAAATTTCTGTTGCTTTAGGCCATCCAGTTTATGGTACTTTTTGAAGGCAGCCCTGGGAAACTAATACAAGTCCTCATTTTGTATTTTCAACCTTTTCTATTTACTGCTCCTTTATCAAAACTTGCCTTCATCTTGACCTCCTCACCCCGGCATTATCTCACTTCGCAATTATTCTGTTCGTTTCTCCTCTCTGACTCATATCTCCAGATGTCTCATTCCTAAATGCATACATATGCTCCCTATACTTCTGCACTCAAACTTTGCTCTTTTTGTGCAAAGCTTCTCCTAGGTTTCACCGGTCACATTCATGGAGATGACTCTCCAATTGAGATCATTCATTTATTGGGCACCTGCTGTATGTGAAGCATAGAGTTAGATGTCACAATGACTCAGCTATAGGGCCAGTGGAATATTTAGTTTCAGTTTCCAGTCCTCCAGCTCCATATTACCTACAGCTCTATCTGGCATCTCCACCCTAATTCACCAGCCTCCCGGAACTGTCTGTCTACTTGCTTTACTCTTTTGCTTAATTGCTGCATCAGTGTCCTATCCCCTCAGGCTGGTGACCTTGGATTCATCTTTTATTGTTCCTTTTCCCATAACACTCAATCAATTATCATGTCCCCTAGATTCTACCATTACCTTCTCCCTCCATAACCACTCTTGTTTAAACCCACATCAATCCTCATCTGAAATATTCTGGCAATTTACTCTTCAGTATCCCTCCCTCCCATCTTTCTCCCTTCTGAGTCATCTTATGAGAATAATTACTCTTCCACAAGCACAGCTGTGATTAGACATTCCTTTACCAAACCCCCAATGACTCCCCACTGACTGACAAATTAAGTGTAAATTGCTCACCCAGTACTTAAGGTCTTTTATGACAAAGCCCTGCTCGACCTTATCCCCTGATCCTTCCCTCCTGGACCTCATATATCAATCAGATTAGATGACTTCTGGCCCTTCTCCATCTTCATATTTCTGTTTATGCCATTCCCTTTACCTAAAAAGTGTAGAATTCTTTTCCCCATTCCTCTAACCCAAATGGATGAAATTCTATCTATCATTCTTCATGGCTCCCTTGAAAACCATCATGGCCCTTCCACCAGGTGAGATCTCTACCCTCTTTGACCTCCTATCTTTCATGGTTTGTACCTCTCTTGGGCTGACTGTATTCGTATCACTTGTATTCTTGTCTTGTCCCCACAGTTGGACTGTGGGGTCCATCCAGCATGATAGATGCATGGAGAACATACCAGAAATGGGCAGTGTGGGTTCTGTTCCAATTTTATTGAGTTGCTAACACTCTAGGACTGGCAACACCCTGGGACATAATAATATTCCCAAAGGTGTTATTGAACCAAACTGCGGTTCGCTCGCCCAGAGTAAGGCCAAATGTTTATAATGAGGTTTGTAGTGGGAAAAAGGAGGGCACTTGTTTGTGGGGCACCAAGCAAGGAGAATCCAGCAGCTCATGCTTAACACCTGACATCCCTGATGGCTTGTAAGTAGGAGCTTTAAACGACAGGGGTAAACTTTAGGAAAGCAGAAGTTATAGGCAAAATTGTAAATCAATATATGGTGGTTACACATTAGTTCTGCTTAAAAAGGTCAGGATATCTTAAAGCAGGGTCTTACAGATCATCAGTAGATTGAAATATTTTCTGATTGTAGTTGGTTAAGGAAGAGAAGTTTTGTTTAAAATTTGGAGTCAGCAGAAAAGAATTTAGCTGTGGCTCATAGGTGTGACTTTCTCTAGGCACCTCAGGAAAAAATTTAGAACAAAGAATGGAGTTCAGGGTTTAGTCTTCAGTTTCTTGCTAACACATAAACCTCCTTTTCTGATGTCTATGTGTTAGCGGGTCTGTTTGGCAGGGGTCTGGGTTTTTGAAGAACAACTCAGGGACTTATGTTAAGATGTTATGTTTAGTTTTTATAAGGAACCAGACATTCCATGATTTTAATTTTTTAGCTATTGTTTTAATCTTTTTTTTAATTGTTAAGTTGTTTATTTATATTTTTAGGGCCAGTTACATGCCTGGAAGGAGTTTAAGATTTTTAAAAAGTTTTATGGGACCCTCAGGACCTTAAGTGAGCTCCCTGCTGTGTTTTAAAAGCTCTTCATTAGACTTGACATGGACCTGAGATGCTACAGTGACCTGTCCTTTTGAGATTTAGTGGTATTTGAAAGGAAAGGAAAATCTAATTTTAAAAAAAAAGTTATCTTACAGGTAACTGACATCTTCACAGCATAAAATCATAAAAATAACAGCCAATATGTATATACCACATACTATATGCCAGACATTGTTCTAAATGTGCCACATATATCAATTCATTTGCTCCTCATAAAACCCCTTTGCTGATGAGGAAACTGAGTGCAAAAGGGTTACACATCTTGCCTGAAATCACAGCTAATTAGTGAATGAACCAGCCAGCCCCAGTAGACTGGCTTCACATGCTTGTTCCAAACCACTGCTTTATCATTGCTGTGCTGTAGGGACAGGAAGGGAATCCCCTCCCCGGAGCTGTGCTGAGGCCCCAGGACACATCCTGCCTTTGACCTTGCATGGTTCCATCTAAGAAGCCACCTCACATGTAGAATAGTGTCCCTGACCAGAGGATGAGCATGATGGGAATGACCACTCAGGAAGTGTGTAAAGGGTATGGGGCTCAGATGCTCTGAAGAAACATCCCCAGCATGTCTTGAGGCTGAGGTGGCAGCCTTGCCTGGGTCTATTCCTCTACACCTACCACCTGGCCCTCCCTTTTCCACCCCCTGCCAAAGGGCCACGGTGAGTACTAGGATATAACATTGTGCTAAAGCCACACATCTGGCTCTTTGGCCCCATCCCTTCTCCATTTCCCACTCATGATCTCCTCTACTTAAGAAATGCCATGTCAGAAGATGAAGCATGGAAGGGTGGAGTACACAGATACCAGGATGGGTGGGCAGGCTGGCATTGGGGAGTACTCTACTCCACTCACCCCTTAGACCACACCAGCTAGTGTGAACTGAGCTCCCATTTGGTGCCAGACACAAGTCTAAGTACTTTGTATGCATTAACTTACTAACCTTCACAGTAAGCACTTACCGAGTTGGTGCTCTCTCTCTCTCTCTTTTTTTCTTTCTCATTTTACGTATCAGAAACCTGGGGCACAGGAAAGTACAGTGATTTTTACAAGATCACACAGTTGTTAGTGGAAGAGTCAGGATTTGAACACTTTCAGAGTCCTTGCTCTTAACCACTAACCTGACTGAATGCCCTCCCCAAAAAGGATGTGGTTGGAGGTATGTGAAATCACCCTGTAGAGCAGTCGTTCTCAACCTGGCTGTACTTTAGAATCAGTTAAACCGCTTTCCAAAATACCAGCGGCCAGGCACTGCCTCCAGAAATTTTGATCCCCTTGGTCCAGAATGGTATATGAATGTCAATATTTTTTACAGCTACCCTGTGGATGCTAATGCATTGGACTGGGAGTTGTTTGGTCATCCATGTAAAGTGCATTCATTCTCTCGTTCATCCCTTTGGTCATCAAGTGTCATATGTGCCAACATGCAAGAAAACTAAATCCACCGCTGAAAAGAGTGCCACAGAGTTTTAGCCAACATAGACATATGAGCTTCTAGAAGGATAGATGATATAATCAAAACATATTTAACATTAATTTAGTTATACGTTTACATACATTTAAAATCATACATTACACAGAGTAGTGATTTGTTTTAGATATGTTGCTTTTTCTATTCTCATACTCCACAAAATGATTGGGTTTTTTTGTTTTTGCTTTTGTTTTTGTTTTTTAATTTTGAGATGGAGTTTCACTCTTGTTGCCCAGGCCGGAGTGCAGTGGTACAATCTCAACTCACTGCAACCTCTGCCTCCTGGGTTCAAGTGATTCTCCTGCCTCAGCCTCCCGAGTAGCTGGGATTACAGGTGCCCGCCACCATGTCCGGCTAATTTTTTGTATTTTTAATAGAGATGGGGTTTTACCATATTGGCTAGGCCAGTCTAGAACTCCTGACCTCCGGTAATCGCCCACCTTGGTCTCCCAAAGTGCTAGGATTACAGGCGTGAACTAATGCGCCCAGCCCCACAAAACAATTTTATTCAAACTTCTCATACGTGTCTACCACATTCGTGTCTTCACATCACTGAAGTCATGTTTAGTGTCATCTCCAAAGTGTTCTGGTACACATCATCCACAATTCTGTTTATTGATTGAAATCAGCAGTTCTTTAATATATGTGTGATGTGGTCACTGGAAATTTCATCCCCATGTCACAAAAATGTACATTTGTATAACATCAGGACAGTTGGTTGGTTGTGTGTGTTGTGGGTAGGGCAGGAGTCACCTGGGTGGCTAGGTTTACCTCAGCTGCCTTCTGATTGATCTGCACTTTGTTCTGATCAGTTGTTAGATATTTCAAATGTTACCACTGCTTTCGATCATATTCTTGATTTTTACAATTTAGCAACTCCTTGCCATATTGCCCTTTAAAGTGAACCTCAAATGGCTTATTTACGGCCACACTTGCAAGTGTGAGGTCACACGCGTGGCAATGATTGCAAAAATTGTACTGAATGTCCTTACCTCTAACTTCTTTTTATTTTTTTAAATGATTCTATCAGAGGTGACCTCTAAGATGTTGTTTGGGGCAGTTGCTCCAGTGTTCTGGATTCAAAATAAGGTAACTGAAGATATGTTCCAGCATGTGAAAGACTCTGTAAGGATTCCATTATAAGATGACTGATTTATTCCAAAAGGTCATTCAGAGAATGAGGGATCTCACCTTTCATCCAAGGTAGAGTTTTATTGAATGCCAAATGATGAGGAAGTCATTGTTATTTACATTTCTACCTGCAAGGTGCTAATAGGCATCGCACTTAGGCCTCCGCTTTGAGTTTCTTTCCCTTCTTTTGGTATCCTCAGACTCCGAAAAGTGGCAGAGGCACAAGATATGTCCTCCTCCTCCTCCTCACACCTTCGCCCCTGCTCCTTTCTGCCAGGTGTCTGCATTCTCAGCGGGACTGAGAGGCAGCCAGGCAGCTTCTGGAAGGCACCGTGTTTGAACAGGGATGAGACAAACCTCCTTAAGCTGCTTATTCTAAGTTGGGGATTGTTCCTCCTAGTCAATTGATACTGGAAATAATTACTTCTTAGAATCTTTGAAAACTGAATGTGTAAAGAGAAATTAAAATCTAATTAAATGGATGTAGGCAGTTCTGTCTGAGCTGACAACTCTAAAGCCACTGCAGTTTGTTGAAGGTTACTTATCTCTCTGTCCCTGGATACTTCGGGCTCTGCTTGGCTCTGAGCCCAATGCTCCCTCTCCAACACCCTTTTGTCTGCCCTGTCCTGGGCCCAGGAGTCTCGTTGTTCTTGGGCAGAAATGCTGGCTAAAATAGGCCATCTGGGCGGGAGTTGCTGAAGGGCTTCCTGCAGAGGATGGGGGTTCTCTCTGATCTCGAAGCTTCAGATCAATGCTTTGCAACAGGGGTGCTTCTGGCATTGCAGCAGGATAGTTCTGTTTCATGCATCTCTGGCAGGAGGAGGGGGCCATGCCACCCCAGGTTGAGACCCACTGCCTTGAGCCAGCTCTATTCAGCCACCAGCATGTAGCTGGCAGCCAATAACAATAAGCCTTAGACCCTCAGCTTCAGTGTGACAATCTCATAGACAGTGCTGCCCCAAGTGTGGTCTGTGGACAAAAGGCATGTCTCACATGGCGGCAGACAAGAAAAGAATGCTTATGCAGGGAGACTCCCATTTACGAAACAATCAGATCTTGTGAGACTTACTCACTATCACAAGAACAGCATGAGAAAGACCCACCCCCATAATTCAGTTATCTCCCAGTGGGTCCCTCAAACAACACGTGGGAATTACGGGAGCTACAAGATGAGATTTGGGTGGAGACACAGCCAAACCATATCATTCTACCCCGGCCCCTCCCAAATCTCTTATCTTCACATTTCAAAACCAATCATGCCTTCTCAACAGTCCCCCAAAGTCTTAACTCATTTCAGCATTAACTCAAAAGTCCAAAGTCCAAAGTCTCATCTGAAACAAGGCAAGTCCCTTCTGCCTATGAGCGAGTAAAATCAAAAGCAAGTTAGTTACTTCCTAGGTACAATGGGGGTACAGGCATTTGGTAAATACAGCCATTCCAAATGAGAGAAATTGGCCAAAACAAAGGGGCTACAGGCCCCATGCAAGTCTGAAATCCAGTGGGGCAGTCAAATCTTAAAACTCCAAAATGATCTCCTTTGACTCCAGGTCTCACATCCAGGTCATGCTGATGCAAGAGGTGGGTTTCTATAGTCTTGGGAAGCCCCACCCCTGTGGCTTTGCAGGGTACAGCCTCCCTCCTAGCTGCTTTCACAGGCTTGCATTGAGTGTCTGGCTTTTCCAGATGAAAGATACAAGCTGTTGAAAGATCTACCATTTTGGGGTCTGGAGGATGGTGGCCCTCTTCTCACAGCTCCACTAGGTGGTGCCTAAGTAGGGACTCTGTGTGGGGGCTCCAACCCCACATTTCCCTTCCACACTGCCCTAGCAGAGGTTCTCCATGAGGGCCCCACCCTTGCAGTAAACTTCTGCCTGGGCACCAGGCATTTCCATACATCCTCTGAAATCTAGGTGGAGGTTCCCAAACCCCAGTTCTTGAATTCTGGGCACTTGCAGGCTCAAGACCATGTGGAAGCTGCCAAGGCTTGGGGCTTGCAACCTGTGAGGTCATGGCCTGAGCTCTATGTTGGCCCCTTTCAGCCAAGGCTAGAGCAGCTGGGATGCAGGGCACCAAGTCCCTACGCTGCATACAGTATGGGAACCCTGGACCCAGCCCATGAAACCACTTTTTACTCCTAGGCCTGTGATGGGAAGGGCTGCTGTGAAGACCTCTGACCTGCCCTGGAGAGAGACATTTTCCCCATTGTGTTGGTGATTAACATTTGGCTCCTCATTACTTATGCAAATTTTTGCAGCTGGCTTGAATTTCTCCTTAGAAAATGGGATTTTCTTTCTTATTGCATTGTCAATCTACAAATATTCTAAAGTTTATGCTCTGCTTCCCTTATAAAGCTGAATGAATGCCTTTAACAGCACCCAAGTCATCTCTCGAATGCTTTGCTCCTTAGAAATTTCTTTTGCCAGATACCCTAAATCATCTCTCTCAAGTTCAAAGTTCCACAAATCTCTAGGGCAGGAGCAAAATGCTGCCAGTCTCTTTGCTAAAACATAACAAGAGTCACCTTTGCTCTAGTTCCCAACAACTTCCTCATTTCCATCTGAGACCAACTTATTGTCCATATCATTATCAGCATTTTGGGTAAAACCATTCGACAATTCTCTAGGAAGTTCCAAGCTTTCCCACATTTTCCTGTCTTCTTCTGAGCCTTCCAAACTGTTCCAACCCCTACCTGCTACCCAGTTCCAAAGTGGCTTCCACATTTTCAGGTATCTTTTCGGCAGCACCCTACTCTGCAGGTACCAATTTACTGTATTAGTCTATTTTCACACTGCTAATAAAGACATACCCGAAACTGGTCAATTTACAAAAGAAGGAGGTTTTTTGGACTTATAGTTCCACATGGCGGGGGAGGAATCATGGCGGAAGGTGAAAGGCACGTATCATATGGCAGCAGATAAGAGAATAACACTTGTGCAGGGAAATTTACTCTTTTTAAAACCATCAGATCTTGTGAGACTTATTCACTATCATGAGAACAGCACAGGAAAGACCCGCCCTCATGATTCAATTATCTCCCACCAGGTCCTCCCACAACAAGTGGGAATTATGGGAGCTACAAGATGAGATTTGGGTGGGGACAGACAGCCAAACCGTATCACCTCCCCTGGGCACATTCTTCCACTGAGGCATTTTTGATGGCAAGAAAGAGACTCATTCACATCACCTGGAGAAAAGGTGGGGTGGGATGGGGACTGTCGTCACTCATGTGGAGAGAAGCTGAGTGTATGTATTAGTCAAGGTTCTCTAGAGGGACAGAACTAATGGAAAAAATATATATATATATATAAAAAATATATATATAATAATGATTTTTTAGATATATATATATATAATCACAAGGTCTCACAATAGGTCGTCTGCAGGCTGAGGAGTAAGGAGAGCCAGTCCGAATTCCAAAACTGAAAAACTTAGAGTCTGATGTTCGAGGGCAGGAAGCATCCAGCACAGGAGAAAGATGTAGGCTGGGAGGCCAGGCCAGTCTCTCTTTTCACATTTTTCTGCCTGTTTATATTCTAGCCATGCTGGCAGCTGATTAAATGATGCCCACACAGATTAAGGGTGGGTCTGCCTTTCCCAGCCCACTGAGTCAAATGTTAATCTCCTTTGGCAACACCCTCACAGACACACCCAGGATCGATACTTTGTATCTTTCAATCCAATCAAGTTAACACTCAGTATTAACCATCACAGTGTTTCTATGAGTGTTGACCAGGGAGGTGAGAGCAGAGAGCAGCTGCTGGCCTCAGCTGTCTCCTCTAAGCATCCCTGTGCTCTGTCCTCCACTGCTTCACACCCCAGCTGCCTCCTTGTATGCTCTGCGCGTGATTTCTACTCTTCCCCACTCTGCCCTGCCTTGACACTTCTTGGCCTTTTCCAACCTCATGACCTCAGCTCTACCTGCCAACAACTCCAGCTCTGACATCATCTAGGTGAAGGTAACAGGAGAGGGAATCTGATGGGCTCTGGTCACCTTTCCCTGCCAGGCCTCAGTCTGGACAGATTCATGGATTGACTGTGCTTGAGCCAGGTGCCCTTGTCTGGGCCCATTGGTTTTCTCAGAAGAGGGAGGGGAACAGAGCCACTTGGTCAAATGCAGACCCCTAAGCAGCAGGGGCTGCAGAGGTGCAGTTTCTCTTGAAAACATCCTGGGCTCAGTCTGTTGAAAACACTCTTGCTTCATCTCCTAGTACCCAAGCTGGGTGATGTCAGATAGTCTGACTGACTCCTGGCCCACCCCAGTCCTTGTGAGAGGAAGACTGGACTGGTAGGTACTGGACTCCTGCAGGGGCATCATCTATCAGATTTTATAACTCCATGAAAGGCACACTTGTGGACATTTCTGTCGTTGGAACCATCCCAGCTCTAAGGCTTAGCTGGTGAAAGGGGTGTAGAAGACGCCGGCAGCATTCCCCACTACCCAGCCATAGTGTGGTAGATGACTCCACAGGGGTTAATTGGTTTCTGGCTGATGAAATCACAGCAGAGTTATCCATTGTTGAAGCTCTTCAACAGCATAACAGTTATTACTCCCTGGGCACTTCCCCATTCCCTTCTGAGCCATTTCATTTTCTCGGTCTTGTCAGAAATGAGCATTTGCATCAACATGTCGGTGCCCCCTTGTAATAATGCAATAATATTATTGTTTTCACATGACTGTTAGGAGCAGTGCTGCAGAGGCTGCCACACAGGCCTACCCACTCACTGGCCAAGCCCTGTCTGGGGCCCAGGGCCTCACTTAGTGGTACGCCTGGGTGGAGAGGCCATTCTACCACCACGGACCTCTCCAGTGGCTGGCGGGCGACCTCCCCACTGGCATGGGTGCTTCCATTCCCACGACCAGGCCCTAAGCATCTAGATCTCAACCCATGCCCTTCTGTTGAGCCTGGACAAAGTACATAGTGGGTAGAAGACTGGAAAGAAGGCGGTCTCTTCCACACTGTTCAAGCACATTCTGGCCCTTAGTGGAAGCTCAAGGGCTCCTGCAGTCCATTTCTGGAGTAGGGCACTGCAGCTTCTAGCCCCTGGAGATAAGACTGAGGATCCAGGTCAGACTCAGAGCCTAGGGACAAAAGTAGAAGGACTCCTGTACTATGTCTGGGTTGCAGGGACCTGCAGAAAGCTCTGGCTACCAGCCAAGTGTGGTAGGTGTGGTAGGTGTGGTCTGCTCGCTGGCCTTGTCCCCTGTGCATAGACAGACACCTCAGAGGAGGGTGTCCTGCTGTAGGAGCCGGATTGCCACAGATAAAGAAGTCCAAGATCCTGGCTCCTGCATCCCATGCCTTTCTCTCCTCCTCCTTCTCCCTCTCCTCCCCCCTTCTCCCTCCTCCTTCTCTCCCCCTTTCCCCTCCTCCTCCTCCCCCCTTCTTCTCTCCCTGTCCTTCTTCTCCTCCCCCTCCTCCTCCCTCCCTCCTCCCTTCCTCCTCCTCCCCATACTCCTCTTCCTCCCCCTCCTCTTCGTCCCCCTCCTACCCCTCCTTCTCCTCCCTCTTCTCTCTCTCTGTATCTTTCCACATTACGGATAGTTAGCAACCACTTCTTGCCCCACCTCCCTTCTCCTGGCTTGGACAGAGTTAAAAACTAGATTACTTTTGCCATTTCTTGGACCAGTATCTTCCATTCTTATTCCTTCCCACTAGAAGGACATTAGTCCTGGGACAATCTCTTAGAAACTACCATCTCCTCAAATCATGCCCTTATGAAATTCAATGCCTGACCTTCAAATAATGACCTGCACTTTCCCTGATTTTCCTCATACAGAAGTGAAATAGGTACTAAGAGATGGCTGGAGAGAATGCTGTTGCTATAAATTGCCAACCTGAAATGAGGCCATCTAGGTAGCTTCTCTAAAACTGTGAGGCAGAGAGGAGTGAAGGGGCCTGAGCATCCAGGGGCGCTATTCCCGGACATGCAGCCTTACTGTCAAGCAGTCGCTCTCTGTCTTGCCACATGGGAGGCACATTGGAGGGTTCATACAACTCTGCCAAGTACTTAATAAAGCAGCCAGTGTCAAGGGCTAGTGGCTGGAAGTACACCGCGGCTCTGTGGTGGTATTTTTTTAGCCCATCCCTCTGCTCTTTCGCATCAGACTAAAAGAGACGGGAAGGTCACAGTGCTCTGCAAGGGAGCCGTCTCCAAGGACAGGAGCTAGTCAAGGACACTTGGGCCAGGTAATCTGTTACCTCTGAGCAGCACATAACAGTGACTAATCACCTCTGTGGTTATGGATACATTTATAAATTCGATATTAACACCCAATACATTATTTATGACCCCAAATATGAATAATTCAGTGTGTCCACATTTAGCAGGTTTCTGCTTAAAAACCAGCTTTGCTTTGGGTCTTGGCTCGTTACATTGATCCAGAAAAAAAGGACTAGGAAAGAAGCAGCCTAGCTCGTGTTCAGTGTGCAGGGAGGCTGGGGCTCACCATGGGGAGTGTTTTCAGCCCAGACTCGCACTGACATAGGGAATTAACTTAGCACCTCCACTACCTTCCTTCAGCTTATTCATCCACATAATGAAGACAGTTGGGCTAGATGATCTCTCAGGCTCATTTCAGCCTTAAGATTCTGAGAAGGGGGAGAAAATAAAACTAATGAAAGTGGCAGAAAAATGTAATATCCATGCTCCAGAAATGGTTGCACTTCACTGCCTCAATCTTGCCAGTTGTCCAAGGGATGAGGCTGGGACTGCTTGATGGCCTGGTTTCCTGGGTGTCTACATGCTTCCGTCACCTAGCAATAGGTCCCACCTGCCTGTAAGCTGCTTGAGGTAGGGACTTACGTATCTTTGGGTTTACTGCATCACTGAGCACAGTGACCAGCATTTAGTAGGTCCTTCTCTATGAATGTTAAGTGAAATAACTAATGAGGCAGATGTGAGGTGGACGTAATTCCTACCCCTTTGCCAGTTTAGTCCATCTCTGTAATGGGGAAGGAGAAAATTGCCCAGTGTGGTCTTCCCAGAAGTTCAGAACTCAGTTTTTCACTCCAATAGGGCCATTCCATTCCTTTTTAGCCCAGCAAACTTATGGGAAAAAAATATTGACCATGAAGCTCTCCAAAACTCATTCATCTTTTGCCTTTGGTTGAAGTTGAGCTGATCTCCGCTCTTCCTAAGAGTTAATCTTCTGTTCTTTGGCTATTGAAACAGTGGCTGGGTAGCAGCAGGAACCTACCAGTGTGTGGCCTTGGGCAGATCTGTTCCCTAAGCCTCAGTTTGCTTATCTGCAAAATGAAAGGGTCAGACTCAGAGATTTATAGGGGAATTTCCAATCCAAAATTCATTATAAAAAGTGGGTGGGGAGAGAGGCAATGGGACCTGCCTTGCATAACCCAGAGTTTAGTGGCACTCAGATAGTAAAAAGTAGAATTGTCCATAATGGTTTAAATGATAGAAGCACCATGATATGACCCCCAGACTCAGTGAGCCAATTGCTCTGTCCCAGGGCCAGACCCCAGCAGCCAGCAGCCTCAGATTTGGGCTGATCATCTGTGAACCCAGCAAGTGGCTGCTAAATCACACCTGCTCCTATAAAAATAACTCCAGGTGCACTCCTGTGGGAGAAGGGGAGGGAGGCTGAAAGGCTCCCTTTGGATGATACGTAAGCTCTAGGAAAGAGACATTAGGAGTGATGGGAGTTAAAGTTGGAAGTCTCCTGGTCCAGCCAAATGTTCCCAAGTGCACCTGTTCATGTAGGAGAAATGGGGAATTTTTCTATTTTAAGAGATATGAGCCAATGGAGGCTCAATTACCTCTTTTGAGAGCCTGTTCTGCGTTGTGATCATGGGCACAGTTTTCTCCAAATTGAACTCTCTCTTCATGAGGCCCATTTCTTCTTCTTTAATCTTCTGAGTTGATAGAGAGGCCCTGGCTATGGCTAGAAACTGAATTTAGATTTCCCCATTTCACTTTCCTGCTCTTATTTACCAGCCTTCCTAATAGGGTCTCCTCTTTCTCCAAGAGAAAATACCCTTGTAAGCTTAAGGCTAGAAGCCATTCCTCTATTTTCCATGTCTCCTCTCAGGATCGTTGCAGGTGCTGCACCTTCTTCTCAAAATACAGTGACCCAAGATTAAGTGTACTCACCCCCTCCAATAGTATAGGTATGTTTTCTGTCACCCTGCCCCAAATTTCATGTTTGCTTTTACATAAGTCCACTTCTAATTTAATTCAGCTGCTGTTTCACTGTGATTCTCAGATCGTTTTCTCCCCAGAAATGCCTGTTTTTGTTGTGTGACACTGAGCTCATTTACATGCATACGATGACACTGAGAAATAGCAGACAATGATGACTGTGATGATGATAATGAAAATGAAAAGCAGATGATGATGACATAGTGTTGGTAAGAGTGAATAGTGTTCTTGGAATGCACTAATCCCAGAAAGCATATCATTTCATAGGAACGTACTTCAATATGTGTTTCTAAAAGATAAAGACTTAATTTTAATATAAGCACAATATAATTATTACATCTAAAAAATTCTTCAATATCATCAAATTTCCAATCAGTACCCAATTGTTTCATAAATATTTTTCATAGTTGGTTTGTTCAAACCAGGATACAAACTAGATTGATGGGTCTCTTAAATAGTTTTCTACTCCTTTTTTTTCCTTGCAATTTTGTTGTTGTTGAAGAAACTACATCATCTGTCCTATAGAATTTGCCAAGTTTGGATTTTGCTGATTGCATCTCAAGAACATTTAATGTGTGCCTCTGCTCCCTGTAGTTTGTATAAACTGCAGTTCAATCTAGAGCTTCATCAGATTTGGGTTTAACGTTTTTTGCAAGACTGCTCTGTAGGTGGAGTTGGGCATTTCCATCAAGGGGTTCATAATGCCTAATGGCCTCTCTCTATGAGGTCAGCAGATGCTAATGGTCATCTTCCAGACACAATGCTCTATTGCTTGACCTGGATTACCATAGGAATGCAGATGGTTGCTTTGGAGTTATTTGACAACCCGAATGTGTATGTCTCATGAAATTTCTTGTGTGTGTTATATCACAGTTTTAAAATGTTTAAAAGAAAGAATATGGGCATTTTAATAGGTGGCAGGAAGCCCCAAGGGCTGTGTGCAGGGCAGTCATATCCATGAGATAAAGCAGAGTGCCTAGCAGATTAAAGGTAGGCCTTAACAGCTGACATCCTAATTTCTGAAACCAAGAGGCCAATTAAGCTGCTGGTTCTATTGAGGCAAATGCCCATGGGCCTATGCTTTGGGGTGCTTTCTCCCTAGAGTATATTATGCTTCTGCCTTCCACAAGGACTATTTAGAGGATTCCAAGCAACCCTAATCAAGAGATCTGTGAAAGAGGCTTCTCTGCCGGTGTTTATACTAAACAAGAGGGTATTCTTAAGTGGCTGTTTCCAGCAGCTAATCAGGTAGGAGTGAGCCTCAGCCAGGGAAGTTTCCACATTTTGACCAATTAATGTGTGGCCCTAGGGAGACTCCCAGACAGAAGAGAGGGAGGAGTCTTGCGGAGTCAACTACCCTCAGTGCCCTGAACTATAAAATGGGAGTAATAATAGTACCTATCTCCTAGTGTTGTTTTGATGATTAAATGAGCCTTTGCTTGCAAATGACCTGGCACACAGTAAGGAACCAATAAATGTTGGCTATTCTTGTTATGCAGTTCCTGAAACCTGTGACATTTGCTTCTACAGCCACAGAATAGCCAGTCTTGACGTAGAGTGTTAAGAAATATCGATTGATGAAGACCGTATTTAAAAAATGCCACTTTCTTAGATCTATGAAGGGACTTGGCTATGACATCAATGTGAGTCAAGTGGTTTCTTTCCTTTTCCTTTTTCTAGTAAGGAGATTTTGTGTATTCGGGAAACCAGTGAACTTTCTGAGAGTCAAAGCAGGACATAAATTATGATGATAACACTGATTGCCAGCCTGTGCCTTTGACCCTTAGCCAGAACCCTGCCAATGCCCCATGGGAATTGTAAAGTCATTAGAAACAAAGATATAATTAACATCCAAAACAGGCAGGCAGACGAGTTGTCAAACTTTGTGATCTCCAAATGACCGCAAGGCTAAAATCACTAAAGAGAAAATTAAAACACAAAAGCCAAATGTGCCTGACTTTGTCCTTTACTTTGGTTTAATGAGGGCCTGGCTTGAAGCTCACTGATGGAGATGGGACGGCATGATGGGCTGAGGGCATCTCTAAAATTAGCTTACTCTTTCAGTTTAGAAGTGATTTCCAAATGAGGAATTTTCCAGGACTCTTAACACTGCTATATAGGCAATGATCCATCCAACAAACATGTATTGAGCATATACGGTATAGACGTAGTATGAGATCATGAAAAGCCAATAATAAGCAAGACAGACTTGAGCCTGGCCTTAGGAGACTTACATTCCAGTGGTAGAGACAAATAAATGAGCAATTACAACAGGTGGAGAAGTCATGTAACTCAAAGACAGTCTAATTAATAATATCCAAAAAGTAGTTCCTGGGTCACCAAAGATTCACAAGAATGGATACCATTTCTGCTCCTAACTCCTGTTGCCTTCCTCTAGTTTCTCATCACTTTGTACCTAGACTCCTCTCCCTAATAGTAGAGTCTCCCTAATAGTAGAGTCCTCTTCCCAGAAGACCACTTTTATCAAGTCAGATCCCTGCTCAAAAGTATCTGGGGACTTTCCACACTGACAAGGTTATGCGTAAATTCTTTAGGCTGGGTCTTGAAACTTGAGTACAGTTTTACAAGTAGATAAGGGAGATTGGGTTACGGGAGTAGATTCATTGCAAATGGTTGGAGCAGGGAGTACGTGGGGAAGGAACATTACCAAATGAGACAGGTGGAGTCAGTGACTTTCTTTTCCATTCCGTCTTTTCTTGGTGAGCTGTTGGCATCTTCTGAGCTTCTACACCTGCCCCAAAAGTCTGAAGGGACTAGGGCTGCACTATGATATCCCAGAACTAAGATTGGTTGGTTGCTTCTTCGTGTTGATACTCACAGCTCAGATGAATATCAGAATTCATCTGCATGTCAGACATGACAGAGCCTGCATGTCAGTTGTGAACAATAATGGTGGCCCCGGTTAATGAATGTCATGCAAGGACTGAAGGATGATTAATGCTAAGAAACCAAAGAAAAGAAATTTTAGCCAGAGTAGGTTAAATCTGTCCTAAGCAGGAAATATAACTCCGCAATTCCAATGGCTTTTTTATGTTTTATGTCAAATTCTCCAAACTTAAAATATCAACTTTTGGAGCACTTATCACACTGTATTTTAATTACATGTCTCCTTACTGTCTCTCATCTACCAGACTGTGGCATCTTCTTCAGGAACCATCTTTTACTCATTTCCTAAACAAAGCACCTGGCATAAATTTCAGTCCACAATAGACACTCAATAAATGGTAAGTGAATTCTGTCCCATTGCCTTACAAAGTCATTTCTAAGAACCTGAGGCCATGGTAATTTGTCTTTTCTCTGAAGTTTCAGGGTACCAATCTGTCCTATTCATATATTTTCTGAAATTGCCTTCCAACTTTCAAATGAATTATAAAAGTTCATTGGAATATTCTCTGGTCACAGAAAAAAAATGTTATAAAGGCTGTCATTGCCTATACTAGTCCATAAATCTTATTTTTAAACCATCATATTTGACTCAGCCAACACTCATTAAAAACTTACTATGTGCTGGGTGCTAGAATAGACACTGGAAATAAAACAGCAATTAGGCCCTGTCTTTAAGAAAACTCAAGATCCAGAACAGATAAATGATGATAGCACAGGATGAGGCAGAGGAGGAAATTTTTACCCTGATGGTAGTCACAAAACCTTCCCAGGGAAAGTGACATTTGAGCAAGGTTTTAAAAGATAAATAACTTTTTTTTTTCTTTTTTTTTTTTTTAGAGACAGGTTCTCACTCTGTTGCTCAGGCTGGAGTGCAGTGTTGCAATCATAGCTTAGTGCAACCTCAAACTCCCAGACTCAAATGAACCTCCCACCTCAGCCTTGTGAGTAGCTGGGACTACAGACATTTGCCACCACACCTAACGTTTAAAAATATTTTTGTAGAGACAGGTCTCACTCTGTTGCCGAGGTTGGTCTCGAACTCCTGGGCTCCAGTGATCCTCCAGCCTCAGGCTCCCAAAGCACTAGGACTACAGGTGTGAGCCACCACACTTGGCCCTTGAAAGATGAATTAGAGTTCAGCCAGGCAGCAAGATTGGAAAGGAAGAAACTCTGGCAGAAGCATGAGAAACAGAGAGGCCTGAGGTGCTGCACAGTCTAGATGGCAGAGAAGGGAAGTGCCTGGGGACCAGGGAGCTGAGTGAAGCTTCTGGCCTTAGGTAGAGGGGAGCCAGAGCCTCAGGTTCTGCTCTGTGAGCAATCACCGAGAGCCTTCAAGGCATGAAAGACCTGGGACTTTATTCGGTAGGTAATGGAGGCACTTCAGGCAGAGAAACGCTGAGATTAATCCAGTCCAGTTGCAGACCAGAGGGCATGGATTGGGGATGCAGCAGCCAGAGGCAGAGTCCAGGCAGAGGACACTGCATAGCCTTGGTGAGACATAGTGAACATCAGAACCAAGGTCATCCAAGCTTTCCTAAGCCTTTCTATTTCCCCCAATTGCCTTTTTCTCCACTTCTGTGCTCTCATATTCTCCAAAAGAATGGGCAGTGGGTCATGGGCTCCAGCAATGTAAGGAGTGTTTGTGTTGAAGTATAGACGGGGACATTTGCAAGCCTGCTATTTATTAGTGGAGCTCCCTTGAATGCATCTTATCTTCCACTAACACCATAAAGCACTGAGGGTAAATGTTGCATCTTACAGATCTCTCTACCGCTCTTCCATTCAGCCTCAAGAACAGTGTCCTGCATTGTGTTTAAGCCATTGAAGATTGGTGAATTCAAATGTATTGATTAATCTATACATTTTGCCTAAAATATATACTTGGGGGGCAGCCAGTATCATGTGAACATTTTGTTTACTCCTAATATGTTGTAGACACACAAACACCAATTAAAATCACACAAGTGAACAATTCTAATCTAAAGATGATATGGCATTAAATCATAGAGTTTAGCCTAGACTTGATGCTGATCCTTACCTTGGTCCTGATTCAATTCCACTGCCCAGCCATGGGCTCAGTTAATTTCCTCAAGATTTAGATGAGGCTCTGGCTCTTCTCTACCTAAGTAGCAGCTCCTGTGAACCCGCAGCATAAGAAACAAGTGATGGGCAAGTTTTGATTAATAACTCATGGCTGACAATCACACAATATTTTTCCTTTTTTGAAATTCAGTGAGAATTTCCCAATATATTATCCAGGATTTACAATCACCAGAAATTTGCAAAATAGCAAATCAAATTGAAATTCATTGACTCTGAGAATTTAGGAGCACTTTGGGGTCCTCCAGGGCCCTCAAATAGGGGCCCAGTTTTCATTCTTCTGTGGGTGGGTGGGTGTGGCAAACCTGCACTCCCTGCAGAATCTTGCAATTGAAAGCTCTATGAACCGGGGATTCACTGGGTGTTGGACAGAACTGTTAAAGAGCATTTTCTTGAATTTATTCATTTGACCCACATTTATTGGGTGGCAATGTGTTTTAGGCACCAAAAGGCAAACCAAATAAATAATAAAAAGAATGCTGCCTGAGTCAATCAGACCTGGGTTGACTATGTAGCCAAGTGTTAAGTTGCTTAACCTTTTTGAGCCTCAGTTACTTATCTGCAAAATGTGGACAATAAAATTCTTCTCTGCGTTGTGATCAGAATTAGGAATCATGATATGTAAATGACCTTGCATAGCACCAATATCATAGGTGTTCATATAAACTGAGATCTCCTCTCCTTCCTTGTAAGGATCTTAAAATCCACAAGTGAATACAAATATCAAATAACTAGAGAATTACCTAAAAGCAGAGTAAAATGTTGCATTAATTTACAGCAAACTGCTCAGCATCAAACAACAGAGCCTGCAGCTGTCTAGAGAGAAGCTGCTCAGATATTCAAGGTAATTTTGCAAAAATCCACTCTAAACAAAAGTTGACATAAACTCATCTTTAGCTGAGCTGTAGCTTTGTGGCACTTTAAAAAATCTGTAATATTAAAAGTAAATTAAACAGTGCTTATGACTAGGCATTGAAGGTGTTTAGGGAGTAATTTCACAGTTGACGACTCAAGCCTTCCTGTCTGATGAAAAGTCACATTTTCCCATGGGTGGAGGAGCAGGGTTGCAGGAATTGGAGAGGAGGAGACAAGGACACAGGAAGTGTGACCTGGTTGGGGAAGGTGAGAATGTGGGCTGGGGACTTTGACACATGCCTTCCTTTGAAGACCCTTACATGAGGATGGTTGTCATTTTCTGAGCCTTCATTCAGCCAAGTGAACAGATACTCTTGGCTACAGAATCTGGGTCAGGAAATGTGGGTTAGCCTCCTAGTTTCATTGCAGTCCTGCAGGGTAACTCATTTGGAGGTACAGGTGGTCGTGGTGCTCCCCAGGATGCCAGGGACCTTCCTCTTATCCTCCCACTCCACCACCATGTTGCTATCCTCTTCACCACCACCACCCCCTTCCGCCCCTGTTCCCATCACCTCCCCTCTTGTGTCCTTGGGGTCATTACTGTACATATGGTAGGCTTTGGAGTGAATGTCAGAAGACGGAGCTTCTGTTTCTCCACAGAGAGATGAACAATGAGCTACCTCTCTAGCCGCAAGGAGGGTTCAGGTCTGGCCGAGCTTTCCACGTGCTCTTGTCTGTCCATACATAGGATGGGACTTGGCAGAAACAGAGTCCAGGGCTCTTCTGGGTTATCGGTGAGAGGCTGGCCACTGGACATGGTTCTCGTCCAAGGGACAGAATTGAGTCAGGCTGTATGTCAGCCATCCTGAGGAGAGAGCCAGAAACCCAAAGTCAAGGTGGAGTGGATCAGAAACCAAATGGGACCAGCCCAGAGCCAGGGGAGGACAGAATGAAACCACAGTTGATGATGAGAAGTGAGCCAAGTCACAGCAGACAGGAGTCATCCACCTAGAGCAGCTTTGACAAATCTCACCAAGTTGCTGTTGACCCAGCTGCAAGGGCTGTCACTCTACTGCCATGCCTGCAGGAGGCAAGCCAAGGCAACACAGGCAGTCTGTGTCTGTGGTCAGAGCAAACCCACCTGGCCACAGGAACAAGCTTAACAGTCTTTCTGTGCTTAGGACCTGAGAATTCACAAAGCATTTGACCTCCACTATGATACTCAAGCCTTGTGAAAACCTACTGTTCGTATCCATTTTGTAGCTGCAGGATAATAAAGATAAGAGACTTGCCTGAGGCCACTCAGCTCTTAAGCTGTGGAGCCTGGTCTTGTCCTATCCCTTTCTATATATCCCACATTGGATCTGTGAGCTTGGTTGTATCCATACCATGTTCCATTCAATCTAGCTTCAGTGGAAAGCTGGAACTATTCATTACCCTTGGTTCACAGGCTGAAGGAGAGTCTTGCTCGGTAGTGATCTAATGATCAGCCATTACCCTATTTCTGATCTCACCTGTCCCACCCAGATCTGGGAGGCCACAGCGTCTCTGAGGATAGGATATAGCCCATTCTGGCCACTCATCCTCCACCTGTGCCATGACCTAACTACAGGTGGTGACCCTCATCCTTCCTCCACATATATCCAAACCTCATTTTATTTTCCTCATTTGACTGTGCCTTAACATAGCTGTTCATTTCCTGCTTAGTAACACTTGGCTCTGAGAGGAATCATGGCACAAGTTTTAACAGCTCTCCTATTATTGGATAATCACCTGTACGAAATCTCACCAAATCTAGGTAGCAATCAATCTGTAGTTAATTAATATAAAGCAACCAGTCCCATTAAATCCAAATGTTGCAACTGACACGGTTGGTTGACTAAATATTGGTGCCATTTATAAGTACTGCTTCTTGGATCATCCTGGACTTAAAAATATTTTTCATTAACTAGCTGGTATTTAACAGAAATTAATTGTTGGCCATGCATCATCAATTCCATCTTATAGAATTAAGACCTAGGGCTGTCTTGGAGCAGCGGTGTGCATAGAGGAGCTTCCTGGGTAGTTCTCTGAGACACATGATGTTCTCACCTTATTCACTGATTGTTACCTCACTTCTACATCTCCCTACCCTGCATGGTAATGAGGCTTCTTGTAATCAGGCTGCAACTTTGCAAATTCTTCTTTAATTTGTGTCTTTGGGCTTGGCTCACATTCCAAAACATTTTATTACTTGTTAATGTCACAGTGGGCATGGAGGCTCACAGAGTAAGAGAACTGGAATCAAGAGAGAAGAGTGGGAGTAAAGCGCTGGTGTAACTCTGAATGAGGCATCCCTGAGTTCATCTTGCAGTGTTAGGACTTTCATTTAAAGAACAGCAATAAAAACATTTGCCACCAACCTGCCCCATCTGTACTAGTCAGGATTCCTTTATGTGACAGAAGTGACAGAAACCCACTCAAAAAAAATAATAATAATAATAGAAGCAAATAAATGACATTTATTGCCTCCTATCAGTGAGTCAAGGGAATTCAGGCATGATTGGACCCATGGATTCAAACTATTGTTTAGGACTTTCTTGCTACATCTCTTCGTCAGTTTCCTTGGGCTGCTGTAACAAAGGACTACAAACTTGGGATGCTTTAAAACAATAGAAATTTTTGCACAACAACGTAATTGTACTTAATGCCACTGAACTGTACATATGAAAAGAATCCAAATGGTAAATTTTGTGTTACGTATGTTTTATAGTAATTTTAAACATAGAAACAACAACAAAACCCAGACATTTATTCTCACAATTCTGGAGGCTAGAAGCCTAAAATCAAGGTGTCAGTAGAGCCACACTTTCTCTGGAGGCTCCAGGGGAGGATCCTTCCCAGCTTCTTCCTAGATTCAGGCTGTTGCCAGCATTCTTTGGCTTCCCTTGGCTTGTTGAGGCATTGCTCCAACACTCTATTTCCAAATAAGTTTGTGTTCTGAGGTTCCAGGTGGACATGGATGTGTGTGTGTGTGTGTGTGTGTGTGTGTGTGTGTGTGTCCATTCAACCAGGTACAATCTCTTGGCTCCCTTTGCTTGTTCAGCTTTTTTTCATTCAGGCTTCCTGTAAGTGGCAGCAATATAACTTCAGGAAACCCTAGCAATTTCCCAGAAAAGAGGTGAAAGCCCCTCCCCAAACAACTGGATTCTGAGTGGGCTGTGCTTGGATCAATCCACCCCTGGACCAATCACCCATCCTATCTGAGCCTGCAGAGTCAGGCCATGTCTGGGGCAGGGATGGCAGAGCAAGGTGACTGGCACACACCTTTCCAGAATTCCATGGAGATATTGGACAGACACAGAGAGCAGGTATCTCCACAACATTTCTCTAGCTTTCCATAAATGCAACTACGTTTCTATTATCAAAGAAAAGAAATATGTTTCTATTATTAAAGAAAATAACACTTTTTAGGGTGCTATTTCCACCTACAGAAACTTGATCATCCAAACGTGATGGCTTTGATTTTGAAGACATTAAATTAGGAGTTCCTTCGGGCTAGGAATTAATCATATATATATATAATGTATATATTAGAAGAAAGTGCATTCAAATAGGGTTTATAGGAAGACTATACTTAAGAATCCCAACTCCTTTTTATTCACATATCTAAGTCAGAAATGTAGAGGACAAGACCCTTAGATGACACAAAAAAGTGATATGTGTCACATTCAGGTGTATTTAGAACTATGGGGTATTCTGAGTAATTTGTTAAAGGAAGACCTAAAGTGTATTTCAAAGTCCACCCCGCTCCCACCACCAACCCTGGCTGAATTTCATTTTGTAGCTCTTTTCTGTTCTCATTAAGGTGTCATGTTTGTCAGTGGAAGTGCCACCTTCAAACCCAGACTTGCAGAATGAACTCTCAGTCACAGATTATTGGGTCTGTCCAACATCTTTGCCTTTCTCTCTTATTTCTGACATATAAATAGGGCAAGAACTATCATTCCCCTTTCCCTGAAGGGCAAGGTCAAAGACTTCTTTGAAAAGATTCTGATATCCTGGGTGGGGAAAGCAAAATAGATTTCATCCTCTCCAGGGTATGACATTTTGGGGCAGAGACTAGCAATGTTCTCTGGAAACTTGCACCTTAAATGGCTTTTCTAAATGTTTGCTTATCTCAGCAAGAAGATTTGCTAGACAGACATGCCTGCTGTCATTTCATTAATTTGCTTAGTCAGCAAATGGGTATGCCAGCCCATCAGTAACACTGGGCAGAACTTGAGCTTCCTCTGTGGGGCTGCATTTGCCTGGCCCTACTTATGCATCAGTTAACAACCTGCTTTTCCAGAACTCTAACAGTGTGAATGATGGTTTAGACTTAAGCACCACACAAACACTTAGAGAAGCTGTTCCCTGCCTCTGCCTGACCTCACATCATAGGAAAAAGGACTACGAAATAGCCTTTTCTTGCCTCATCTGAGTTGGCAGCAGTTTTGATGCGTCCCAAACTAATTTAGTTGCAAGATCCTCAGCAGTAACTAAGCACCCAGCAGGCACATTCCATTCATCAGTCACCAACCCAGATGGTGTCAAAGTGTGCTGCCTGAGACACCTGGAGAGACAGAACAGTTCCATGAATCAGAGACGCAAGTCTGAAAGCAAGAGAAGGGTAAAAGGAGGCTGAGGGATCAGGGAAGAAATAAATAATAAATGATAAAAATAACTAATACAGCCAAACGAGAGAAGGATGGATCAAAAGCTCTGGCAATGCAGGTAACCTAGTGACCAACTCATCCTGGTTTGCCCAAGACTTTCCCAGTTTTGAAACTGGAAGTCCCATGTCCCGGGAACCCTCCTTAGTCCTGGGCAAACCAGAATGGTTGATCACCGTAGGTAGTCCAAGGTGGGCTTTAATAATGCAAGGCAGGTGGGGAAGAATCTGAAGAGCAACCTGACATCATGTTGGGGCCGATTACGTTTAAAATTTGAAAACGCCTCTTTTGACTCTGCCACCCTGGTCCCAGGAAGCAGATCCCACAGCATGCCATAGATGCGGCCCAGGCTGCTCAGCTTTGAAGGCTGTCACGGTCTCACTCTTCATACTTCTCTGAAGTGCCATTAAAGGGAACATTTTGTTTTCACAGATCAAGCTCCCAGCATACTCCAAAGGTTGACCAATATGTATCTCTGACTGACTGGACTAGAACTTTTTTATAGGCAGTTCTTCCTAGCTGTTCATTCTTGGATTATATAGAAATCTAGTTGACAAAGTGGTGCCCCTAATTGAATGAGGCCGTGAGGCTAACACTAAAAGCAAATCACAAAATTACAGTAGGAGTCTGAATCAGAAATCTCACCCTAGAGTCAACACAGGCTCACCTGCAAGGGAGAGCGTGGCCTTCAAAGTTTCTCAGGCACAGACACTCACTGTCCCAGGAGGTTGTCCTGCCCATCCCAAAGCTAAAGTGCTTTAGCACTTTCTCATTTATCACTCTCGTCTGTCTTGAGCCTCAGACTGTCCTGCTGCTGGTCTCGGCATTGCCCTCACTGGAGTGGGCATCTCATGTTAAAACCATGCCTTCCATTCTCTCCACTGCCATGCTTCGGGACCTCACCCACTCCTCCCTGCCCACTGGTCCTTGGCCTTGGCTTTCTGGCTAGGCATTGGAAGCCTACCTTGGCTCCGGCAGGACTCAGCCCAGATTACACAAAGGGTATCTATTTTTCCAGCAAAGAAATTCTCCTGTGGTTGGTTTCCCCATGCTGCTTGCTACCCACCTTGCAAAAGTGGAATAGACCATTTAATCAAGATGCTGTTTCAGGAGTAGAAGGCAACACCTAGGCCCTAGTTTTTCTACAATGCCCATTTCTCAATACCAAATAGCTTCACACAAACATTAACTTACTTTTTAAAATATTTATTAAGAAATTAGCACATGCCAGGCCCTAATGCAGGCATTTAGAACACAGGAGAGGACAAAACAGGCAAGAGTGAAATGGCCTTTGCCGGTGCAGTTTATGTCCTGGAGAGGCAGAGAGAGATTATAAGAGTATAGAAACTGACTAATAACACTTAAGAAAGTAATAAGCACTGTGAAGACAACGAAAAGAGGGTGCAGCCTTCCTGCAGAGGGTGCTTTCCCCTTATGGACCTTCCCACCCAGAGTGTAGTCTAACAACTCCTCCAAGGGCTCTGCACTGCCTCCTGCTGGCCAAGGTCAGCAGAACATGCTGTACTCTCCCCGGGTTGCTTCCATCTCTCCATGAGTAACTGTTTCGGTTTTCGCCTCTATCCCTCCCCGTCTTGCCGTTTGTGGAACACACAGTCTTAGTACTTTTCAAGGAGATGGGGGCTTTAGGAACGGAGGTTCTCTTGGTAAAATCCCTTCTTGAGATGCTCTCTGTCAAAACAGAAAATGTCTTCTGCAAGGTTACGCAGCTTGGCAGTTATGAGCATGGGCTTTGGCATCAGCCAACCTGAGTTCTTTTCCTTCACCCCCATCTGTCTTGCTAACTGGTATTGGTTCTTCAAAGCCTGGTGCAAGTGTCTCCCCCTGAGAAAGCATTTCCTGTTCCCCTGCAATATGGGTACCCAGCAGTGTCAGCTTATAAATGCCACGTGGGCATGGTCAAGTCTTATTAATTTGATACCGAATCACAGCATCTGAGGCATTGATGGGATTCAATAAACATTATTGAGTGCATGCATGAATAAATGAATAAGTCTGGAGCTCAGCAGGCCAGCCTGGATCTGATAAACTTGGTCCCCTAGCTAACTGCATAACCCAGGTGTCTACAATGAAAGGCACAGTAAACTTGTTTTCCCTCAAATCACATTATGCACAATGGAAAAGTTGGCAAGGCATCTCTTGGGTGGTTCAGATCGGCTCTCCCCAAAGCAAGACGCACAACTGTTCTTGTCAAAGCCACACAATGACCTCCTCAGTGGACTTCTTTGAAGCATCCATTGATCTTTAAGAAAAGTATAATTGAACAAAAGTGCTTCTTCCAGCTTCTTGTCTTGTTCCCTGAATTCCCTCTATGTGTTTCCAGCTGTAATGTGAAATTCAACTGTGTGTCAGCCCTGATGACGGTGAACTCCCTAGCTCAGACACTGGCTTGTTTGGGGAAAGCTGTTTTCACAGCTTTCCCTGGACAAGGTGCTAATCTCTGACAGATTGGAATGAAAAGTTATCCCAGCAGCTCAGACCACCCCCTGGCTGTGCTGGAGTGAAGGCATCAGTGAAAGCTAACCCCTAGGAGCCCTCTTTGGCATCTCCTATGATCTCTGCCTGCTGAGCAGAGGGGGCTTAGTTGTTTGAGGAATAATGGAAATGTCATAGAGTCGCTCTGTTGCTAAATGCTATGTTACAGATAGTAAGCAATCAGCACAAATCCCTGATATTGAAGGATGGATCACGATACCCTTCTAGAAACTTCCCATCCATTATCTTGGCCTGGCAACACTAAGGGAAGGTCATCATCAAGGTTCCAGTTTGCTGAAGTGTAACTTCTCTGTTGATTTTCTGCTGAACCCTCATTGTGGTTGATAGCAGATGGCTCTAATATGACACAGCACTGGACTAGACGGACAGCTAGGGCAAGTCAATGATTATAAGAGTCTCCATTGCTAATAGAGGCCACAGGAAATTGTGTGTGAACATGCTCTGGAGACTGTAAAGCACTGTACAAATACGAGAAGTTATTATTATGGACCACCCATAAATTACTAATTTTGAAGAAAACGATGCTGAATATCATTTAATATCCTTTTAATGTCTCAGAAAGCATTTTAAAACCTCCCAATGCTTTGGTGGTATAATTCTGAACTTCCCTTGTTACAGTAGGCAGAGTTCGCAAGCTCCTAAACTTAGATGACTTCAGTACTGTTTTCAGGGGAGCAAGACAGTTTAAAGATGATCATGGTAGATCTCACCACAAGATGGCACTATTTATGACATTTATTTGCCTTGATTAAAACCGACCTGACATTTGAGGGGTCCAGGTCAAGAGGGAAAAAGAAGGCCTAAATACCACATGTTTAATTATTTAAAAGTTAAGTCAATCTAACACACAAAGTAAATAAAATATGTTTCCTATCTGGAAAAACATACCTTCCTAATGAATTGGAAGGCGAGGTACAAACTGAAAAAGCTGAGGCTCATGTTGCAGGCGGAACAGATGGCTGAGGGAGGGTCAGCATCCAGCACCCTCGTCAGCCCATCGTGCACTGTGATGGCCTTGCACGCGTGCCTCTGAACCCCATCCACATCCCTGTGCCCCTCAGCCTTGGGCCATCCTCGAAGGCCAGACCAGGGGAAAGGTCCTGCATGATCTGGAAGTATGCTGAGGATTGCTTGCGCAGGCACTTGTGAGGGGAAGTCACCTAGAGCAAGGAATAGCTGACTTTTCTATAAAGGGTCAGATGGTAACTATTTTAGGCTTTGTGAGCAATGCGGTCTCTGTCAGCCCTATTCAACTTTGCCACCGTATCACGAAAGCAGCCATAGACAATACATAAAATGAACAGGTGTGGCTGTGTTCCAATAAAACTTTAAGTACAAACATACATGGATTTGGACCACAGGCCATGGTTTGTAGGCATGTAGTCTAAAAGCTGGGGCTAAGACTGCCAAATAAAATACAGGACACAGAGTTAAACTTGAATTCCAGATAAACTGAATACTTGTATAAGTAGGTCCCAAATATTGCATGGGGCATACTCATACTAAGAAAAAAAATGGTTTATCTGAAGTTCAAATTTAACTGTCCATCATGTATTTTTACTTGCTAAATCCACCCATGCTAGCTGGGGTGGGAGCAGAGGGTAGGACTGTCCCATTGGCCCTGGGCACTCCTTACCCATGGGGAGGGCCACAGGCTGAGCGAGGCCAGAGCGGGGCCTCTAAAGCACAGGCTGTAAGGTCAGGGCTACATTGCCCAGGGCCTGAGGACAGTTATGGTTTTTAAATGACAATTACATGCTCTCAAATAATAAATAGAATATTATATTTCCAATTTATATAGTTGATTTTCTGGAGTCTGGGCATTTATATAGTCAACAAATATTTGTCAAGTTCCTGTATGTGCTGGCACTAAAGGATACAAAATGGTGCCAGAAAAAAAGGGAAAAAAGGCATAATCCCTGTCTCCATGGGGCTTGTGCAGGGGAGGCAGACATCGCACCAATGTGCAACTTCACACATAAATAATCGTTACAAAGCAGAGGGGCCATGAAGAAAAGGAGAGTAACAGCAGAGAAAAATCAATCGAGGGGCAAGGAGGCAGACTGAGAAGTGAGGTTTGAGCTGAGATGCAAAGGAGCACTAGGAGTTGCCAGGTGAAGCAGAGAGGAGAGGAACTTCCTGAGGGAAGACCCTGAGCTGGGGCAGGAGAGGGGCCGGTGGTGAGTAGGAGGGGGCTCGGCCAGGCCTGTGAGCAGCTCCCATTCATTTCAAATGCAGCAGGAAGCTCCCACAGGGTTTTTAAAGGGAGGGAATATGATCCAATTCTCATTTTAAAAGCTCACACTTGCTGATTCTTCCTGCAGAGTGGATGGGGCAAGAGGAAGAGGAAGAGAGAGGAGTCTTCGGAAGGCAGTGCAGTCATTCTGGGAACAGGGAATGGTGAGAAGAGCACAGCTTGGAGAAGCCTGTGCAAGGGCTAGGGGATGGGGCAGGGACAAGAGATAGGGGTATCTGGACCAGCGCTGGGGTTTCTGGCTTTGCTGAGCAGAGAAAATATGAAGGAGACGCAGGCTTGGGGAGAAGATGGACATTTCAGTTGTTGACGTGTTAAGTGGGAGGTGCTGTTTATACCACTGAGTGGACATCTCAAGGGAGCAAGGAGATACACAGTTGGCCCTCCATATCCACAGGTTCCATACCTATGAATTCAGCCAACCTCAGATCACACAAATAAAAAACAATACAACAACTATTTACATAGTAGCATTTACATTGTATTAGGTATTGTAAGTAATCTAGAGATGATTTAAAGTATATGGGAGGAGGTATACAGCTTGTATGCAAATACGATGCCATTTTGTATAGGGGACTTGTGCATTCGCAGGTTTTAGTACTCACGAGGGTCCTGGAACCAGAAGATATGACTGTACTTGTCATATCTGCAGCTCAGAAGAGAGGCCAGGGCTACAAATGGAAGGCAGCAGGTGGTCGAAGTCCTATGGGAGGTATTTGTAGCCATGAGAGTAGCTGGGACCTTCGTGGTGAAAAGAGAAAGGGGTCTGAGGTGGACCCCTGAGGCCCTTCAGTGTTAGAAGAGGAGGCAGCAAAGAAGGAAAACAAGCAAGAACAGTGCTGTGCAAGCCAAAAGATGGGAATGCGTTAAAAAGTTCTAGTTCTGACAATTACCAAATACATCCTTTTTCCTTGAGAGCTTGTAAGGCCCCTCCTCATCACAGCCTCTCTTACCTTATCTTATTCCTATACATATGATGATAGAAAGATAAAGCAGATGAGCAAAAGATAAAAACACATCCATCAACAGCCATTACAGTCACTCTCATTAGTATTCACATACTCAGTGTTAAAGGAGTAAGTAAAAAGATGAATGGGTGACTTTTGAATAAGTGAAAGAGGATATTCATTTCCCTTGACTTCTTGGTTAGGAAACAGATTTTGAATCTTCTTTAAAGAATTTTCCTTAACAAAATGGCAGCCAGTAAAGGTAGAGGCTCCTTGAACAGATCTAATGTGCATTGGCACTTCCCAGCCTAGGAGGGCTGCCCTCCCATGGAAACTCAGTCAAGCACACTGGGCTCAGGAGCCTAGAAGAGTCAGTCCCATGCTCAACTCACTGGGATGACGGGTGCCATGTGCTGTTCTGACTACCTATGGGGAACTCATGGAGCTCCTGTGACTCAGATTAGTGACATTTCTTAGTTCCTAGTAAATAACCTTGTGTTTTGACCTGTAACAATGTGAAATGTTAACAAAGCCATGAGGAAATTAAAATCCCTTGATGTAGGTTGGAGGCTGCCTAAGTGGATCCTGTCCAGGTGACAAAAGGTCTGCTAGACCCTGAGAAGAAACAAAGAAAGAAAAAGGTCACCGAGTAAATAGCCATGTGGTGAAATGCCAAAGTACAAGAGTTTATTGAGACCAAAGAGGTGCCTTTTACATGAAAGAATTCCAGCTAAAGGTCACTAACAGGTCCAAACACCAACTAATACAGGTAAAATGGAAGTTGATGGTTAAAAGAAGACCTGGGGCTCTGATTGCTGTATTGGAATAAAATCTAGTGAGCAGCAGTACTTTAGTTATTATTTTTCTGTAGAACTTTACAGTTTTCAAAATGTTTTTCCATATATAACCACCTTATTTTTTCAGAAACCTGACAACCGGTCTTAGCAGGGATTAGAATTTACATTTGGCAGATGAGCAGGAGAAAGGCTCAGAGAAGTTAAGTAATGCCTAAGGTCACAGAGCAACCTGGTCAGGTGGTTGTCAGAACCCAGGTCGTTGATCAACCAGTTCATTGATCGTTCTAGCACAATATCTTTCAGAACAATATCAGATCACAAAATGAGATCAACACAAGGCCTCAGTGATTCCACGAAGAATTTTCTGCCCAGCCGTTAGCCAACTTCTATGGCTGATACATATCTGTGTCTAACAATACCAGGGGTCTGTATAAATAGAAGCCATCAGTGAAGACACAGCAATAGAATTCCAAAAGAGGCACCACATAGAAAGCTCATGTTTTCCAAGCCAAACAAAGTAATGGCTATTACTGGAAGCCATGAAGTAAGGCAACATTAATATCAATTTGTTGCTACTTACTGTTGCTGTCCCCTCCTAAGAAAGGAGACACAGCCAGACTGCTCCACAGAGTGGCTCCCTGCTGGGATCTGTGGAGTTAGACAGAGTCAGTCATACCTCATCTCTCTCAAATCATTTGACCACCTCTCTTGGTTCCTTTTATGAAAACCTGCAGAAGAGTTAACCACCGACCTTCCAGAAATGCAATCTGACTCCTGCCCCCATCTGGCCAAGCCTTGGTGTGGATAGGATGGGAGTGAGAGAAGAGGCTGAGGTGCAGCTAAGAATTCTGGCCAGCACAGGGACATAAGATTCCAAAATCCTCAAGGGCAAGGATCAAGCTTGAGGGCAGACTGACTTTTGGGCTTCACTCCTCTTGTCATCTCAATTACCAAATATGGTCATGCAAATAGCACTCAGGGTAAATTGAATTACCCTGAAAGGATGTGAGATGGACAAAGTGGAAAGGATGATTACTCAGAAAGACATGGCTTCCCCTACAAATCAATAAGAAGAAGACAACCCACAGAAAAACAAGCAAAACATCTGGATAGGAACCTCATAAAAACAATATCCAAATGGACAATAAGCATATCAATAGGTGCTCAACATTGGTAATGCCAGGGAAGTTCTAATTAAAACCACCTGAGTTACCATCTCATACCTTTGGAATGGCTAAAATAGAGGACACTGAGTTCACACTCTAGAAGCTGGTACAATTCATACATGTCAGAAAACCATTTGACAGTCCCTACTGCTGCCGAATATATACATATCCCATCACTCAATAGTGCTATACCTGGGTACATACCCACCGTAAATGCATACATGTGTTCACTAAAAGGCGTGAACTAGAATGCTGAGAACACCATTATTTAGAACATCCCCAAAATGGAAACTGCCCAAATGTCTATTAACAGTAAGCTAAATAAGTAATGGCATATTCGCAAAATTAAATATTATACAACAATGAAAATGAACAAACTACCTGTACATAGGTGAATCTTACCAATGTAATGTTGAGCAAAAGAAGCTGAAAGGGGATATACTATATAACTACACTTATAGGAAGTTCAAAAGTGGGCAAACATACTCTAGGGTGTCAGAAGTTAATATGGTAACCCTTAAGGGATAACGACTATGAGGAGGATTTTTGAGGTGCCCATCATGTCTTGTTTCTTGATCTGGGTGCTAGTTACATGAGTGTGTTCAGTTTATAAACATTATTTCAGCTGTACATTTGTGATTTGAGCATATTTCTGAATGCATTTTATACTTCCAAAACAGCCTTTTAAAATGTATTTTATTTTATTATATTTAGAGATTTGTTCTTGTTCTGTCATCCAGGCTGGAGTGCAATGGCACTTCATAGCTCACAGGAACCCTAAACTCCTGATCATTTTAAAAACACATTTTGTTTTTCCAGAGGAGTTTGGTCTTTATTCCTTAAGCAAACAGTGATTTATTTCCTCCTTTCTCGGCATCAACAACCAACTCAAAAACCTTTTTTAAGGGAAAAAAATAATTTGCCCGCATTTCTAATTCCACCACTGCTGTCATCCAACTAGGTGTAGCCTGGGAAGTGAAGAAGAAAAGGAAAATTTCTTCTCCCCTCCATTACCTCCCATTGCACATCCTTTCTTGGTTACTTTTTCTCTTTTCCCTTTTTTATTTACTTTCGGACTTAGACCTTACCCCTTTTGGAAGGCCTAATTAGAGGGTAGTTTTGAGACTGGCATGGTGTTGGAAACCTGGGTCCATGGAGGAAGTCCACATCACACTGGATGTTTTGGTGGTGGATCACATGGCGGGAACAAGAGGCAGGGTGAAATCCTGGAGGCTCTGCATGGACAATGATGCCACTTATTGTAGTAAGCACCAAACAGGCTCAAATCTCCTCTTTACAGAAGTGTTAGGACCAACAGCTGGTTGGTTGAGAGCTGCCGTTTTAATGGTTGAAGCAAGAAATGATACATATCATGTTATTCAATGCAACATGAACATATGTCTTGAAAATGAGGCTTCATCGTTTCCTCCTTTTCCCTCCACTGTACCCATATATAAGTGATAATACAGTAGCCAATGCAAATGTCATAAAAGCATAAAGATGAAAATGGAGCAAGCGACTGGGGTTAGCTGGGAAGAAGATGTCGCCAAGGGGAAGAGAGGAATCCGGCATCGGCAATTAATCATGGCCAAATAAATCTGGTATTTAACAGCAAGGATAACATCAGGCGCCCACTGAGAGCTTCAAGGAGTTCAGTTCCCTCAGTGATTACTAAAGCCAGCTTTGATCATTTAAAAATCACATTTTGTTTTTTCAGAGGAGTTTGGTCTTTATTCCTTAAGCAAACATTGATTTATCTCCTCTTTTCTGGGCAGAGATTCCTGTCATAACCGCTCTGGCTAAAACAACTCTTTCTGTGCTCCAAAGTCTCAGTAGACTGCTTGTAGGAAGAGAATATTTTAATCTCTTGGAGCTGCCAACAGGCAAGTGGAAGGTAAAGAAAAGACTGCCACCCCCACCCCCTAGGTTTGGAACCATCAAAAACCAGAGCTCAAACTTTATAAATAGAGGCAGCAGCAGGGACGTCACACTCACAAAAACCACTGGATGCTACAGCCTTCGGAAATCCTTGTTTGGATAACCTCAGTCAATAAGTATCTTCAAGGTCAAAACCCAGACCTTGAAGGTGCAGTGGAGCCAAACCGTCTGCATTTGAAACTGCTGAAGGCAGGCTCCTCAAGTGTGGGAAACCAGGAGTCCAGGCCTTGAGATCTCAGATCTGGGAAACTCCTGCGGAAAGAGAGAAAAGGAAGCCAGACCGAGGAGGGAGTGTCCCTGAGCTGAATCTTGAGTGTTGCAACTGACATCTCTGCTTCTCCAAGCAAGACTCCTGGACCCACTCCTCCCACGACCCCCACAGAGGGGACATGTGAGTAGTTGGAAAACCACCGGACCAGGCGTGGTCTGGAGGCTGAGTAGATTCCTTCCCCATCACCCCCACCCCTACCCCCCATGAAGGATGGTAAAATTGCCAGAGAGCCACAATCCTCCCCTGGAAGGGGGACGGCATCTCAATGGTAGATCACTCTGTATGTCTTTGAAAGACACTTGCTTCCTCCCAGCTTCTGGCTTTTGGTATATATTTGGCAGCAGAGGTGTGTTTAATTAGGATTAGAGGAAAGGTTCTGATACTGCCTGAAAACATCCTCAGCCTGAGTAAAGGCAAGAGTGGGAGGCTTTACCCAAGCCAACCCGGTGATTTTGCTGTTGAGAAGTGACAATGTGCTAGCAGCCCTCCCTTGCTCACAGCACCTCCTCTGCCTAGGCGGCAGCTCTGGCCGCCCTCAAGGAGCCCTTCAGCCCACCGCTGCACTGTGGGAGCCCCTCTCTGGGCTGGCTGAGGCCGGAGCCAGCTCCCTCTGCTTGCAGCGAGGTGTGGAGTGAGAGGTGTGGGCGGAAACTGGGGCTGCGTGCGGGGCTAGCCGGCCAGCGCCAATTCCGGGTGGGCACGGGCTCAGGGGTCCTGCACTGGGAGCGACCGGCCCACGCCACTGGCCCCAGGCAGTGAGGGGCTTAGCACCAGGGCCAGCAGCTGTGGAATGTGTGAAGGGTTCCCCAGCAGTGCCGGCCTGCTGGGGCCGTGCTCCAATTCTCGCCAGGCCTCAGCTGCCTCCCTGCCGGGCAGAGCTCGGGACCTACAGTTCACCATGCCCGAGCCTCCCCGTCAACCCTGCAATGGACTCCCGCACCGCCCGAGCCTCCCCAAGGAGCGCCACCCCCTGCTCCATGGTGCCTGATCCCATCTACCACCCAAAGGCTGAGGAGTGTGGCATGGGGCACAGGACTGGCAGGCAGCTCCGCCCACTGCCCTGGCGCAGGATCCACTAGGCAAGCCAGCTGGGCTCCTGAGTCCAGTGGGGACTTGGAGAACTTTTATGTCTAGCTGGAGGATCGTAAATGCACCAATCAGCACCCTGTGTCTAGCTCAAGGTTTGTAAATCCAATCAGTACTCTGTGTCTAGCTAATCTAGTGGGGACTTGGAGAACTTTTGTGTCTAGCTAAGGGATTGTAAATGCACCAATCAGCACTCTGTGTCTAGTTCAAGGTTCGTAAATGCACCAATCAGCATCCTGTCAAAACAGACCAATCAGCACTCTGTAAATGGGCCAATCAACTCTCTGTAAAATGGACCAATTAGCAGGATGTGGGTGGGGCCAGATAAGGGAATAAAAGCAGGCTGCCCAAGCCAGCAGAGGCCGTCTGTGGAGATCTCTTTCCACTTAGTGGCGGCGTTGTTCTGTTTTTTTTTTTTTTTTTTTTTTTTGGCAGTACACTTTGCTAGTGCTCCGTTTTTGGATCTGTGCCGCGTTTATGAGCTGTAACACTCAGAGCTGTAGCACTAACTGCGAAGGTTTGCAGCTTCCCTTCTGAAGTCAGTGAGACCGCAAACCCACCAGAAGGAAGAAACTCTGGACACATCTTAACATCTAAATGGGAACAAACTCCAGACACGCCATATTTAAGAATTATAATACTCACCGTGAGGGTCTGTGGCTTCATTCTTGAAGTGAGTGGGACCAAGAACCCATGAATTCCAAACACACAGTGATTCAGGTGAATCTCGTCACCATCAGAGTTCCACAGCACACATTCAAAACTTTATTGGCCTCATCCTCTGTGGTGAAAAGAGCTGCTACTACGTGCCAGGTACTGTAATGGGCTCCAAAGAGTAAAATTAAGATTGTGTTTTGCTTTTGCCTTTGCAGCACTAGTAGAGTAGACAGACAGACAGACATATACAAAGTAAGTTTTAACACCGTGGGAGAAGAACCACAATGGAGGTATTACAAAATGCTATGGAAATACTAGGAAGGCTGAGTCAGTTATCATGGGAGTTGTGGGGCCAGGCAGGCTAGCAGGAAGAGTGTCTGATGAACTCTTTACTGAAATAAGCAGTTGATGAATTTTAAATAAGGAGGTAGCGTTGAAGCTGGATCTTGAAGTATAAATAGGAATTCTTCAGGTCAAAAAGAGAATGGCACCCTAGCAGAGAGAAAATTGGAGCTACAGCTACCATTTAAGATGGTGCTTCCCAAATTAGATATGCTCAAGAAACCACTGCTGGGGGTCAAGGCACACTCAAAGCCGCGAAATAAGGATGATGTGCCTTTTCAGGGATGTTAATTTTGCTTAAATATTTGGGTAAAATAAGCTATACAAGAAGTGAAGTAAAGGCATTTTTAAATTAAAACAAGCATGAATGTTACCTAATAGAAGACAAAATTGACGACTTTTTTATTTGGTTTGGTTTTGGGTTTTCTGTTTGATGGGGTTTTTTTTAGAGACAAGGTCTCACTCTGACACCAAGGTTGGAGTGCACTGGCATAATCCTAATTCACTGCATCTTCAAACTCCAGGGCTCAAAGGATGCTCCCACCTCAGCCTCCGAAGTAGCTAGGACTACCGGCGTGTGCCACCATGCCCAGCTAATTGAAAAAACAAAAATTTTTTTGTGGAGATAGTGTCTTGCTATGTTGCCCACACTAGTATGCGGCCTGAAGGAATCCTCCTGCCTCAGCCTCTCAAAGTGCTGGGATTACAAGTGTGAGTCACTGCACCTAGCTGACATTAATTTTTAAGATAAGGCATTAGCCCTCAAAAAAAAAAAAATACTGTATGCGAGCAGGGTGGTGGGGGTTCTGCCTTCTGCTACAGACCCACATCCCGAGGTCTGTGTCCCTTTCATCTGTCATTTGGGGTATTCTGAAGGAAAGAAAGAGAAGCCTGGTTTACATATAATCTGGGGATCAGGGTGTTGTGTGAGATAGTTCAGTGGCTGATCAGGGCCGGGCAGCCAGAGCCACACAGTGATGAGCTTCACAGAGCCTGTGAATGAGTTTGGACTGTACTTGGTAGGTAGAGGAGAGTCCCTGGCAGCCTGCCCAGACAAGGTGACTATGCTGCTTAAGCTGCACTGTGATCCTCACTACTCGGACTTGCTGTCTGGATAACATAACTAAAGCGCAGTGCTGACCTAGTCATTCCCCTGCTCAAGACTTTCAGGGGCTTCTTGTGGCTGCTGAATGAAGTCCAAATTATATGCAAACCTGGGCTGCAATGTCGAGAATGGATTGCAAGCAACAAGACTGACGGTGAGGAGATGGGTGAGCAACCTGGGGAGCTGTTGGAGGCTGAGGCAAGGAAGCACACTGGGAGTGGAGAGAAGTAGATGGCATTTGAGGTCCTCATTGTTCTCTAACTTGCCATTGCAGCCTCCATCTCTCATGTACGTTTTTCTACATTTGAATAAAGCTAAATGACTCACTACTACTTGCGGTTTCTTGCAAACACATTTTTTGCTCATTCTGTTCTCTCTACCTGAAATGTCCTTTCTTGACCCCATCTCCTCCTAATGAAAAGGGCACCTGTCCTTCAGGGTCCAGCTCAGATAATCCTGGAAGCCTTATACTAAGCATCTGCTATGTGCCAGGCACCATGCCACATGCTTTGCATACTCTCTAGTCTCTCTTCCCTGCAAAGTGAGTAGCACTATCTCCATTTGCAGATGAGGGAATGGAGCATCAAGGAGGTTAGGTAACACACTCAAGTCCACTTTGCTTGCAGGAGATTGAACCAGAATTTGAATCCTGATCTAGGTGGTGCTAAAACCTGTATTTTTTCTACAACCCCATACTACCTGCTCCTTCAACTGACTTTCCCTCAAAACCAAGCCTATGCATGAGTTGAATTCCTCCCATATTTTCTCAATATAGACTGGCACCTCTCTGGATGTATAGCATTATTAGAAGTGTGGGGTATGATGAAGGAGATGTGGGTAGACAGAAGACCTCTACCTTTTTCATTCAATTTCTTTTGAATCGAGATGGGGTCTCACTCTCTCACCCAAGCTGCAGTGCAGTGGCACGATCTCAGCTCACTGCACCTTCTGCCTGCCAGGCTCAAGTGATCCTCTCCCCTCAGCCTCCCGAGTAGCTGGAATTACAGGCACATGCCACTACGCCCAGCTAAAGACCACCTTTAAGAACAACAGTGTTTCCATACTCTGGCTTCAACTCTGGTGGCTGTGTGGCTTTAGGCAAGTCACAAAACCGAGTTACACTTCATGGGATCATTGGAAAACAAAATGAAATAAAACAAATGAAGCTTGCAAATGAGTATGCACTCAATGATTGTTCCTCCTCCCTTGCACATGACGGTTGGTCAATAAATGTTTTAAAGGCTGAAGGAACAAAATGAAGGAAGGACATCACTTGATTGCTGCATCTACATAAAGCTTTGAAAAAGTGGAAACCCTATGTTTGGGTCCCAACCCTCCACCCCCAACACACACACACACACGCAGAGCTTTCAAATAGTCTACAACATACACTTTGAAGTAAATTAAAACCCATTTTGGGAGCTTCTCAGACCTGCCAATACCGGAGCCCAGTCTCTGAGCTGAGTTCAATCCCAGAGCTCACAGTGCACTGTGCCTGTGGGGGCTGCCCTGCCTCAGGGCTGGAGTCTGTACTTCACCAGGTGCTTGCTGAAGAAAGGGCCCTGAGATCCCCTTTATCCTGACTACTCCTCCCTCCCATCCGGCTCAACCAATCACCAAGCCTGTGGGTTCTACCATCCGCTTCTCTCCCTCCCCTCTGTCCTCTGTGGGTTCTACCATCTGCTTCTCTCCCTCCCCTCTGCCCTCTGTGGGTTCTACCATCTGCTTCTCTCCCTCCCCTCTGCCCTCTGTGGGTTCTACCATCTGCTTCTCTCCCTCCCCTCTGCCCTCTGTGGGTAGAGCTCTTCCATTTCCCTGCCTCCTGCCTCCAGCCTCCAGCATCATTGATTGCCCTGAATTCTTGACATTGCAGCCAGGGTGATACAGTGGTGAACAAAATGAAGCCTGCCCTCGTGAAGATCAAACTCTTCAAGTGCTGTTTAGAAAGTTCACCAGTGTCTGGGCCCTCCTTGCTTCCCAGCCTTGTTTATTCCCCCCATTCCCCTGGCATTCTCCACTCCAGACACACTGTGTCTCACGTCTCACCAACACAGCTTGCTCTTCCTCCCCTCTGGTACTTTGCATATGCCCTTCCCTCTGCACGGAGCATCTTTTCCCTATGCATCATCCCCGCCACTTGACTGCCAGCTCCTCTTTACCCTCCCAGTCTCAGCCTCAAGGTCACCTCCTCCAGGGAGTCTTCCTTAACCCCCAAAGGCACTGGGTGCCCCTGCTATGTGCACCCTTAGCACTATGGGTTTTTTTTTTAACTCTCCTTGAAGTCAAAGACCATGTTTTATATTAACTTTATATATTTCTGTCTTTCAAGGGTATAAGTATCTGAGGCTACTATACCACTTGTTGATGAAATGAATAGTTGAAGCAGCCAGTTCAGCCTGTGACGTAAAGTGTGCTGAGACCTTCCCAGGTATAAATACCCTTAGGCAGTCCACCCTGGGCACCTAAAACTTTGGAGGGGCTGATGGGGAAGAGGAAAGGAGCAGAGAGGCTGAACAAACAGGTGTTTGGCGGCCATCCTGCCTCCCTCCCTCTGTCCCCCAATACAGCGCAAATCCAACTTCAGTGTGAATCTATTCAGTATCTGGATGATGAAAATGACATTTTCTTTCTTGCCAGACCATTTTGCAGCCCTCAGGGTCCATTGTTTCTATTAACTTTGAATGAACCTTTTTTTTTTTTTTTTTAAAGATGGAGTCTTACTCTGTCACCCAGGCTGGAGTGCAATGGCGTGATCTCAGCTCACTGCAGCCTCTGCCTCTGGGATTCCAGCGATTCTCCTCCCAGGAAGCTGGGATTACAGGTGTCTGTCACCACGCCCAGCTAATTTTTGTATTTTTAGTAGAGACGGGGTTTCACCATGTTGGCCAGGCTGGTCTCAAACTCCTGACCTCAGGTGATTCGCCCGCCTCGGCCTCCCAAAGTGCTGGGATTACAGGCATGAGCCACCGCGCCTGGACAACTTTTAATGAACTTTTTACAAGAATTTGTGTTAATAGGGAGCGTCTGGTAGACCTGGTTGGGAAAGGGTTTTTTTCAGGGGTCTCTGTGCCTTGAGATGTGTTCTCGGAGAGAGAAGGGAACCATCAGTGAGAGTGGGTGTAGCCTTGAGTCATGTTGAGAAGCCGGCGTCCTTCAGTTTTCTCGTCCTGGTAAGCGTTTTTCAGGTCTGCTGGGTTTTGGCACCTATCAGCAAGGCTATTTTAAAGCACATAAAATCTGAAAATAAATGGAGAAAGGCTGTGGCAGAGGAAGGCTGGTTTGGCAAGGACTGCTGCTTGTGAGTTAGCGTTGACACTGCAGGACACTGCAGCAGAGAGCGAAGACAAGGTTAGAGAGAAGGGCTTCACATGGGGGTCACACTCACACCCTCAGGCCTCCTCCGTCCTCACTGGAGGAGACACTGATGTCACACACCCCGGAACCACCTTCTGCTTCTCCTGGAATCTGAAGGTTGGGGTTGCGGGGAGAGGAGCAGTAAGAAGCAGCTAATTTCACTATCGGGAAGAGGTGCTAACATTCTACCTACCCCTCAGCCTTTCCCCATGCCAGGCCCCTACCAGTATCTGTAAGCCAGGTGACTGCTCCCCGACTCACATGGCCTCTCTTTGACCCAGGTGGCCAAAACTCAATAACAGAGAGTGCCTAACCTCCTGCCTTACTCTCAGCTATATCCTGCCCTCTCCCGCCCCATTCTGTCCCACATGCCTTGCACTCCATTAGTCTAACCTGTTCCTGGTCACCCTGGAAGCTGACCTCTGATCTCACGCTCTGTGTCCAGCTCTACCGCTTGTCTGGTGTAGCTGACACATGATACTAATCAGCTGGTCACTCCCAGACTACTCCCCTCACTGAAGATCATTTGCATCTGTGACAGAGACTGCCTGCTTTAGAATGCCGGGGATGCACCTGAGGCAGCAGGAAAGGAGGAGGCGCCTGGGTGAGACTCCTCGGGTCTGAATCCTAGTCCTGGGGTTTATCTGCTATGAACTGGATTACCAGGGTGAGTTCCTGAATCTCCCCCAGCCTATACCTCTTCATCTGTAAAATGGGGCCTCACAAGGTAGCTGAGAGAATTCCCTGAGCTGATTTACAATGTAAGTGCTTAGCAAAGCACCTGACCCACAGTAAGTGGTCAACAGATGTTGGATAAAATAAGAAAGTCAGCCCCCCAAGACCCTACTGATCTTCATGAATGAGAAATGGATGCTTACTCCCCACACCTCCAAAAATACAAAATCAAGATGGTTAGAATAATAGTGCCTTTCTCTGTCCTGGGCACCCAGGTTCAGAAAAGAGGAGCAGAGCTCCATAGAGGGTCCATGAATTGAATGGCTGCAGTGTGGCTGAGGAGTAAGCAGGGATCCTTGGGGAAGGAGTCTGAGGAATGGGGGTTCATTGGGTAGAGATTGGAGAGTAAGGACGTCTGGGGCAGGGGTCTGTGGGGCAGGGACCCATGAAGTAGGGTCTATGGCTTCCCTTGAGAACCCAGAGCAGGGAAGAAATCAGGATGAGCTACAGCTGTCACCCCCAGGGCATCAGGGCTGTGGAGGCTGCATGAGGGCTAGAAGTCGATGGGCCGTGTGCTGATAAAGCCATAAGAATCATTAGAGGCCAAGCAAACAGCGCTTTTCAGGTGTCCTGTGTGGCGTGTCCTGGCAAATGTAGAGGATGGAGAAGGAGCATTTTCAGTGGCACCTGCCAGAGTGAAGCAGGCCCAGGTACTGCTCAACCCCTTTCACTGAAGTTCAGACTTGATTCTAGGGCAGCAAATGCATGTTCTGTGGGTCCTGCTCCTTTCTGAGATGCCTGCCTTTCCCTTGACCTTCAAGTTCAGGAATGATAAAAATGCCAGACCTTCCACAGGTCTTTAGGGAGGGCAGGCCCACTCATCCCAGAAAGGCACAATCATTAGTGTCATCTCATTAAACTGAAAACTGTTGCCGACTCAGGCTGGAGCTGCAAAGGGTGCTGCCTCCTGGCTTCTGTGCAGCCTTCCCTGGGAGTTCCCCATGGTGGGATGAAAACATGAAAGTGAACAGGACAGGAAGGGGTCCTGAGCCACGGTGGCCTGCTGCTGGCAGGCACTGGGCTGCGGGCAATGAGGGTACCAAGATGAAGGTATTATTCGGGATTACGATTTGGCTGCTCTCATAGAGACAGCAAGTACAGTGGCTTAAATAAGGTAGAAGTGATTTCTCTTGCACCCAACAGCCTGGATCCAACATGGAAGACCCAAAGTGCTGGGGACCCAGCCTCCTCCTCTCTCATTGCTCTACTATTCCTAGGGTGTTCCTCTCAAGGACAAGGGGAATTTGGTCAAGGACAAATTCCCATCACATCTGCACCCTAGTCAGTGGGCGTAAGGAATCCCGTGAGCTGTGTCCATCACTGCTGCTGGTAACTGTTCCGCCAGAACTTAGTCATGTGACCTTTCAAGAAAGCCTGGAAAACACTGTCTCTGTAAGAGTGCCCAGCTAAAATTCACGGGCTCTATGAAAGAGAAAACAGGTGTGGGAACAGTTGACAGTCTGTTAGAGTGATTAAGACAGAGCCCTGCCCATGAGCAATGCAGTGTGCAGACCAACAAACCACGACAACGCACTGGGCAGGAAAAGTAGCAGTATTCAATCATTTACTCAAGGAACACTTCTTAAGGCCTACACGCATTAAGGAAATAGATGTAATAGTACCGTCCTCTCCCTCATGGTCAGGTCTTAGGGGAAGGTCATGGTCTTAGGGGAAAAAGCCATCAAATGTACTAGGTGCTTGCTATGGTTTAAATGTTTGTCCCCTCTAAAACTTATGTTAAAATGTAACAGGTTGAGTAGGACCTTTAAGAGGTGGTTAAGCCGTGAAAGTTCTACCTTCCCTCATGGGCGGCATGAATGCCATTATAAAAGGGGGAGTTCAGCCTTCTTTTGCCTGTTTGCACTCCCTCCTTCTGCCATGTGAAGATGAAGCATTCCTCTCCTCACTGGGGACGAAACATTCAGGGTGCCATCTTGGAATCAGAATCACTAAACCTGCCCGCACCTTGATCTTGAATTTCCCAGCATCTGGAACTGTGAGTCACTAAATTTCTTTTTATAAATTGCCCCATTTGTGGTATTTTGTTACAGTAGCACATAATGGACTAACTCCTATAAAGGAAACATTTGTTCATTCACCACACCCTGCTACCTAATAGTCCATGAACCAGTCCCAGATCCCTGGGACTGGTTCATGATAAAAGACACCACCCTTTCCCTCAAAGTGACTCACTCTTTAAAAGGAGAGACAGACACCTGACCAGACAACTGCAATCTGCATGGTTAATACTGTGATTGTGATAAGGCCAGGGACCCGTAACACAGCCTGGAGGTTTTGCAGGACCAGAGAGCCTTCCCAGTGCTTTAACACCAGGTGGAACCCCAGAGTCTTGGTGCAACCCTGGGGAGCAGCCTGTAAATGACTAAAACTGAGTTTCTCACAAGCCCGGCTAGGAGGATCAGAGTTGGATTTAGATTTATTTTTTTTAAATACAGAAAAAAGATATTATTTTCACACTGGGTTATACACTAAGATTTATTTCCACCACACAAATGTAACTCCAGGAAACTGTGGGCTTAGGAGGCAGAACTTGGAAGATTCCCAGAGGCAGGAAATAGGTTTAGAGTGTCCAGAGGATGCACAGTGAGTGATTCATTCACCTCCTCTGCATCCCAGAACTTCACAATGTTATTCCCGCCAGCCAGGAATGTGATAGCAGTTGGGTGGGGGTGAAATCAAGGCTGCGTGCCCTGAGACACCCACTCCCTTTTGAATCTCCCCCAAGGACATAGTCCACAGCCCCCAGAAAACTTGTTCTTGAGTTTTATTATCTCCATGGCCAAAAAATGTTCTTTGTCTAACCAAAATCAGTATTACCTTGAATTAAAATCCACTTCCTCTTATTTGGGCTTTGAAGGGCTAGGACAGTGTTTGTCACCCTAAATTATGAGAAAGTGCTTTCTAAGCTATCAAGTCTCATAAAAATATTAAGTGGTTTTGTTTTCATCATAGGTAATAATATCATGTAGCAGGTGAGGTGGAAGCTAAATTTTATTGAATAACACAGCCTGTTCCAGGAACTGTGCTAAGCACATTACATACATTACATACTGTAAACCTACCACAGCCCTCCCAGGTAAGCATTACATTACTTATTTTCCAGATGGGAAACTGAAGCACAGAGAGGTCAAGTAACTTGTCCATGGTCATACAGCTAGTTTGTGGCAGAGCCAGGACTAGAACCCAAGTCTGTGTGACTCTTTTCAATCTTCCATAATTCAAGAAGACTGTAGTTAGGTTACCCATAGTCTTTTCTTCTCTACATTAAGCAACTCTAGCTCTATTTAACTTTTTATTCTTTTTATGATGGGCACTTCATCTGGTAGAATATCTGACAGTTTTTGAAGTTTAAAAGCTGTTCTTGAGAGGTACAAATAGGTGGAGTTGTCTTAGGAGCTTAGTATATTGTAACCTCTGAGAAGAGTTTGTTCAAATCTTAAAATCCCAGTAGTACTGGGATCTTAAGACAATTATGACCATGTGGGGTCACATGTGAAGCACTTAAAACAAAAGTGAAGACATATTGTCATGGGTTTTATTGTGTTATAATAAAAACTTGATTAATATCCTTTGAAAGACTTAAAATGATATTAATACGTAAGAATAGTAGGAGAGGTGGCAGTAGAGAAAAAAATTATCCAGCTATCGAAACCACTTGGAATACAAAATGTTTGTGTGTCAGGGGAAGGGGGTGGGAATTATTGCGTACATTTGTTATCCATAGTTAATTTTACCTCCTCGCCTTGGTTATGCCAACTTTATCCTGTGCTTTTTATTTGTCTAAGCATGAGACAAACATCAGAAAAATTCCAATAGCATCCTGCAATATACCTGACCAGTAATCCTCAAAGCTGCCAACATTATCAAAGAAACTGTCACAGCCTAGAGGAGCCTAAGGAGATATGATGACTACATGTACTGTGGCATCCTGGATGAGTGGAACAGAATAAGGACCTTAAGTCAAAACTAAGGCAGTCTAAATAAATTATAAACTTCAGTTAATAATAATGTTTTTTTTTAAAAAATCACCCATCAGCTCCAATTGGGTAATAATGTTCTTCATCAAGGATGAGGCCCAAGGATGGAAGAGACTAAGGGATAGACAAACCTCACAGTGGGGAAGCAAAAGTGTATGAACCCAAGGAGGAGACCTTGACTCTGCTCAGCCTCTAGCTGCTGTCTCAGCCTTAGGGCCATCATCTCCAGCTGCTGTCTCAGCCTTAGGGCCATCATCTCTTTTACCAGTGTGACATAAGCCCTCTGACCAGTGACGGTCTTGGGTTCTTGACCAGCCTAGGGCCTTCCATAGGATCCACACTCATCCCAGACCACTTGATTTAAGCCATGTAAGGCAAGCCCTTCATCTCTCTTTCACCACCTTTCAATCGGCCATTGATTTAACTTGGCAAGATTTAAAAACAATCCCCACCACCTTGTTAAGTTCTCCCCTTAATTAGCAGAGGAAGAAATGCAGTTATTGGAAGCAACCTCTCTCCAGCACACTTCTCCCTGTTTGGCAAATTAAAAGCATTTGGACGAAGCTCTTCCGTGGTCTCAATCAATAGCTCAAGCCATAATTATTCAGCGGTGCTTGCAGTTTTCTGTGCTGACAGCCGGCTGGGTGTGCTGATCTGTAATTGTTTCATATGCTTATGCAGCTTGTCTCTTCCCATGATTGGGGTCTGCAGCAGACTAATCAATAGCATCGTTGGGGAAACTGGGGAATGTATTTGCCAACATCCAAACCTGCTCAGCCCTCCCCATCTCTGCAGGTGAGATGTTACCCACAGTTACATGAGGCTCTTTTTTATGTTCCTGCTTTCACCCACTTGATGTGGAGCCGAGCAGCACTTTTGGGAGACCAAAAAATGCCCACTTTATAGGATAATTGTGTAATATCAGGCTTTAGAGTGTGTGTAGTGGTTATGTGCCAAGGAGCAGTAAACGATAAAATCTTATTGGCTTAGATTTTACCAGTTTCAGAATTACTGATAACTTGGATGGAATGTGAATTTTTGAAGTTTGTCTTTTCTCAAGCAGATCGTTGCCTAAAGGATGGTGCAGCTTCAGGTCGTAAGCAAAACTGCAGGGGTGGATGTTTAAGATATTTCAGAGGGTTACATTTTTTCAGTATCACCTGTCAGTCTTTTAGAAGTGCCCAGTGACACACAGACAGCCAATATGTTCCTTGCAAATCCTTCTAGAGTCTGATAGTAGAAAGAAAAAACTCCAATCCTGCATCTGTATTTCCCTAGACAGGTTACTTAGCTTTCCTTCTGAGTCGGTTTTGTTTTATTTTGTTTTTCTGCAAAATAGAAATATGGCCTGTCAACTTCCTAGGGGTACTGTAAGAATAATAAGAGGAAATAAAAGATATGACAGTAGCTTTTAAATGTAAAAAGTAGTGTGTCAGCTCATTATTTTACACATTAAAGAGAGTATTTTAAATACCTGTGGTTAATTTTTTATTTTATTTTATTTTTTACAATTTGCCTATTTAGGCTTACTCCCCATGTTCCTAAAAGTAATCAAATTAATTCTTTTAAGATTTATTAACATAGATTAACTTAGGCTATATTTCCATTCATGAACAATTAGATCTGAAAAGACTGCCTTTTTACATGAAAAGGAACGTGACGCCACTGATTCCAATGTGAACCTGAGCCCAGGTAGTTTGCACCAAGGGCATTGATTATTAAGTATGATTAGAGACTATGCTAGATCAAGGTATTGAGGCTCCTCTAGAGTATCCTAGGAATGATTCCATGAATGACTATCCCTTGGGTTCAATGCTGAGATGCATCCAAAATTATGGGTGCTCTTCTTAAGAAGCTGTGGTTTCTGAGGATCTGACCACTTTTCTGTAGGAGAAAATGGCTTGATGGCCTGGGCAGGGCACTGGAACCACACAGCCGTGGAATCTCTTTCACATAAACCTTTTGAAAGTGTCTGCAGTTCACCCAGTCATCAACACTCTTGCCTAGTTTTTAATAAATACCCATATGCACATGGTCTTGTAAAAAGTAAGCTGCCCAGAAGCCTGAACAATTATGTAAATGGATGATGTCACTGATGCTGACCTGAGTCCCCTGCTGTCCTATTTACTGAACATACATGTTGCCACTCCCTTGGAAGCACCATATCAGTGTACCTTGACAACATCCTTTTGTTTCCTCCAGAACTGAACCAGCTTGGATAGGGTTCAAGTAGAACCTACCTTATACCAAATCCGAGGCATTTTGGCTTCTGTATTGAAAGACTTATTCGAGTCTGCAGAGATAGTTCATAATCATTGTTATTCTATTTTCATTTTCTTGCATTCAACCTCCATCAACCACCACCCATTAATCACATTTTTAAAAATTCAATGTGAATAATATTGCATATATTCTCTGAGCCACTCTCTCCTTATGTCAGAGGAGAAATTAAAGCAAACCAGTCAAAAATCTCTGGAAACACGGAGTGGTTTGGAAATAACTGTCTCTTTAAATGAAAGAGAACATGAAAACTGATGGTTCCAATCTGAGAGTGAGCCACACTTTATCCTGGAAGAATTATTAGAAAGAAAAGGACATATATTTCTGTTGACACTGTATATTAAGTGAACTTTCTAAGCCCTATTTGTCTGTATTGAATAAATATGCTAAGAATTTCCTACCATGTCCTGTATTTCTTCTGGTTTTAAATCAAAAGGATTAAGACTCCTAATTAAGACACTGGAGGAGGACCTGATCAGTTTTGCTAGTGCAAATTAGTTCAGAGGCCCAGAGCTGCTCCTTTCTGTTTGCTGGTATGGAAGGTTTGTTTGATTTAACATGATTGAGGAAATGAAATATCCCTAAGACAAAGAACCAATATTGCACTTCTGGAGAGTGGCTGAAGGGAAACTGGATTGGAATTGCACATTAGTAGTGGATCCAAAATAAAACCAGAAGGAGAAGTGTTCTTTAGAAGGAAAATGATGTGACGACTAATCATTTGAAATAGATTGTACCTTCTTCTTCCTTTATCTTTTTTTTTCTTAAAGGAGCAGAAATGAGTCTCAGTTTTCTAACAGGTCATATGAGCTTAGGACATTGTCTTTCCTTCCTTCGGTATGTGTCAAGGTTTTAGATGCATTACCTTGTTATTATTCCCAGTATTTCTATAAAATAGTTATTATTACTACCCCTATTTAAGAGATAAGGAAGCTCATACTCCAAACAAAGATACAGTAAATCCTTATTCATAGAATGTGACTTAAAGCAAAAGATACAGTAGGTCATCGAATAATGTCGTTTCCTGCAATAATGTCATTGGGTTTCATCATGAAGTTGATGAGGAAAAAAAGTTTGTTTTTAATATATCTTGTTTCACTTAAAGTCATAGTTTCCAAGAACCCACTGAGGATGTCAAGTGAAGACCTACTATATTGACCTCAAGTGAAGAATTCTGTGAGATCTTGGTGACTGTTTCTGATTCCATTGATCCACATTCATTTAGTAAGTCTGAGAAGAAAGATCTTCATCAAAGACAGTACAGGCTTATCCAGTTTTGGTGTTGCATTTTGTGTGGTTTGGTTTTATTCCTATTTGGTGGATCTGGTCAGGCAAGGATGATTCTCCAAGGGCTATGGAAAAAACAGGCAGGATGTACAGGGTACTCATGTATTATCAGCTGAATTCAGACCACAAGCAGCCTGGAATGACTGTCTCTCATGCCAGGTTTGGGTTTGCCTTCTCAAGGCTGAGTTTCTTCTCTTCCCTGTCTCCCAGGGTACACAATTTGCATTTACTTCTTCAAGACCTTGGGGGCACTTTTACAACTTCTGTGCTCAACCAATTCAGTTGTTTGTATCTTACTTATATACTAGTATTCCATAAAAATGAAACTTCTTGTGTTGTTTGAGGGAAAGGGAGCTGGGGTCTATTGTGTGGCTGTGTGCTACATATTTGCAGGGACAATCACCTTTGTCAGGGGATTGTTTCTAGTACCTTATGGGTTAATCCCATTTTATGTCTTAGTTGGCCAGTCAGACTTTGAGAAAGAAGAGGATGAAAGATGGATCGTTTTAATTTTGTCGAGTTAGATGTGGTAATTCAGAGCAAACCCAAATCAACCATTTCCTACTTCCTACTCCACCACAGATGTGAGACACACACACACACACACACACACACACACACACACATGTACATACCAATAAGACACTGGGATATATGTGTGTGATAGATTTATGCACGTGTGTGTGTGTGTGTTTATGTGGAAACTTTAAGACCTGGGTTTCCATGAGTAACACATAATGGGGTAGAAATGTGTAATTGCTATGTGTGGACAAAGTGGATGTGAAAAATCAGTCCCTAACCATGGGATTCAGGAGTCCTGGAGGAAGATTCCAACAATACCAGTTATTGCCTTTTCTGTTACTTATCTCCTAGAAGCACTGATGTCTATGATTGTCATGTGACTTCCTGCAATGTATCAGGCCAGCGCTTAACAGGCATCCAGAAGTACATTGACTTAAGGTTACCCAAGATTTGTTTTATTCAAGTATGGTAAGACACACAGACATGGAAATGACTGCCATGAAGGGAGACGTTTGTTATACTCACAGAGCTCTAAAAACAGGAGGCACCAGGGGAACAGGAGGAAACAGGAGCAAGGGAACACGTGGTGGGCAAGAGCTTCTATTGTGGTTTTCGCAGGAAGAAACAAGCAAGGGAAGGCGAGCAGGTTTAGGATTGGCTAGTTTGAATAATTTCAGCAGGCTCTGGGGAATAGCCTTGCCTGGTATTTTGGTACTTGGCTCTGGGATGATTAGGGAAAGGGAGAGTGGCCCAGAATGTGAGAGCCATAAAGGAAGAGGCTGGGGTGTGGGCTCTGGATGGGCTGGTTTGTGTATGAAAGGCATGCTCATGGGCTATTTGTTTACTATCTCTAGGAATTAGGTAGCCCTGGGAGAGGCAGTCCCTACAGGGTTAGCAAAATCCCAAGATGTCAAAGCATCCAAATACAGAAAATAAAAACACAGTGTTCATACATTTTGAACTTTGTACTTCCTGTGGTTCTGAAGACAGAGAAAGGGCTTCCGGGGTACTGGTCTCACGTATGTGGGGAAACCTTGACTGTGACTCGTTAGTATGTGAAAGAGTTAATGGCAGAGGGGAAAGCCCTACTTTTGGGGGGTTTGGGGATAAGTGTACAATTCAGTAGTTTTTAGCATACTCACAAATTGTGTAACCATCACCACCATCTAATTCAAGAATATTTTCATCACCCCAGAAAGAAATTCTGTACCAATTAGCAGTCACCCGCCGTTCTTCCTACCCTCAGCCCCTGGCAATCACTAATCTACTTTCTATCTATATGAATTTGCATATTTGGACATGTCATATAAATGGAATCCTACAGTATGGAGCCTTTCGTGTTTGGCTTCTTTCACTTAGCAAAATGTTTTCAAGGTTTATCTGTGCTGTAGCATGCATTGATATGTCATTCCTTTTACAGCCGAATAATCTTCTGTAGTATAGGTAGACCACATTTTGTGTATTCATTCTTCAGCTGATGGACAGTTGGATTGTTTCCACTTTTTGGCTATTATGAATAATGCTGCTATGACATTTGTGTACAAGTTTTTTATGGATGTATGCTTTTATTTCTCTCGGATACATACCTGGGGGCGGAATTTCTGGGGCATATGGAAGCTCTATGTTTAACTTTTTGAGAGACTCTCAAACTGTTTTCCAAGATGACTGTGCCAGCAATGTATAAGGCTTCTGATTACTTCACATCCTCGAAGATACTTGTTATCATCTATCTTTTTGATAATAGCTGTCCTAGTGGATGTGAAGTGGTATTTCACTGTGGTTTTGATGTGCATTTTCCTAATGACTAATAATGTTGACCATCTTTTCATATGAAAGCTCTATTTTCTTGTGATTTTTCCTTAGAATGTGTGGTAAAATTAAATAGGAAATGGCAGTAAAAATCATTCTTAGTTTTATAACTCAGATATATATATACATATATATAAAAGTATATATTATATAAAGGTATTATATATGTTATTTTATATATAGAAAGGTATTACATATATACATATGTTTGTATATACATATATATGTAAAAATCTACTATTTTGGGGGTCTAGATTGTTTCAAACTTTATGCTAAGATAACTTGGCAATGATATACTGTAGTCAAATTTTGGAATAAATCTTTGTAACCTTTAAAATAAATCCCTTTATAATAAATCCCTTTATATATATTATAAATACCTTTATATATAAAAAATACCTTTATATATACCTATATAAAGGTAATAGGTATTTACATATATAAAGGCATTATGCGTATACATATATGTATGTATGTACGTATACATATACAGCATATGTATACTTTTATATTCTTTCTTGGAAGAAATCTGAAAAGAATAAATACCTTTATATATATACACACACACACACACACACACACACATATGTGTATGTATATGTATAAATACCTTTATAATAAATACCTTTATATACATACTTGTAACTCTATTATATATAATATATAACCAAGACCCAGAGAAATGTTGTTACTTAACCTAAGATCTCACATCCATAAAAAAGAAGAGTCAGTATCCCACACCAGATCTGTCTGCTGGCAGAGTACCTTTTTGCTTTTGCTTTTGCTACGTAGTCACATTCCATGTATTCCAGAAAGCTGAGAAACAAATCTAACTATGTGTGGTCTGAGCAAGGCTGTCAGGCCTTTTACATGGCTCTGTGGGTGACCGGTGTTGTCCTGAAATGATATTATGTTCCATTTCACCATGGAGAGGTCAAACTAGAAATGGCCTGATTGGTCTCAAAAGCAATGTGACTTTGGGGGCCAATTCTGCTTATGCTCCTGTCAAAGGGGCGCCTATTTAGGACATGGGTCATGGTGACTCCCAAGTATTGATGGCATAAGTAATGCACAGCCTGCACAGCCTCCTCACCAGCAGTCAGGAAAGCCATGTATCTGCCAGCTAATTCTAAGAGCAGCGTTCCCCTTCATGCAGATTTGTGACTCTCCTGGGCCTGGTAGGCACATTTAAACAATGAAAGAAGATTAACACTCAGCCAAAGAGACAATTTTAATGTCACCAACATAGCATTGACTTTTTCCATTTCAAACATTTGCTGGCATAATTTGATGCAAGGCTACCATGTATACCAGAAATACTCTCTCACATTTCAGCAATATCTGCCAGGGGAAGTCACTCCAAAGAGCTTTTAAGTCCTGCTTAATTACAAGACCATTGAGTAAGTCTGAGCTCAGCTGAGCCAGGACAAACTGGCCCACTTCAGCATCCCAGCAGGGGATCTTCCCCCTTAAAATGGAGATAAATGGTTCTTGCCTAATCACCAAGCAAAGAGTGAACTTGGCCAAGATGCTGTCAGGCCTGAAGTAGACCATGACCTCCTCAGGGGACCATAAGGCCTGACAGGATTTCTCTTTGACGTCCAGAGTCTTAGATCCACAATTACTTTAAAAAAAAAAAAAATGGGGATATGTACACTTACCTTCCCTATTGACAGATTTTCAGTGGGTCATGAGCAGAGTCCCTGTGGTTGGAGACAGGGGTTAATGAGACTTAACTCCCTCAGTCTGGCCAGGCTCTTTGAAGTCTGGTCTGAGACCAGAATTTGGGCCTGAATACAACTGGGCAGGACTGGGAGGGAAAGTTGCTGAGATCTGCCAAATGCCTTTCCCTAATACTATTAGTGCTCAGTAATTCTGGCAACTTTAGGATCCTAAATTGCTATCTTCAAGTGCAGAAAGAAAAAAGGAGATGGGTCAAATTGAGAAGTTTAAGAGAAGCACTGTTTTTAATGGATCAATTTTCTGTTGCCTCTAGTCTGTTCGAAAGAATACAATTCTATGAACCATTATTCACGAGCACTCATAGATAACAATTAGAGTAACAACAACATAAATCTCCCCGATATAGGCAAGGAGTAGCTCCTCGGACATGTTCAGTAAGCTGAGGGAATAGATGATAAACTCTTTAGGGCACTTGTAATTATAAAAATAGAAATTATTCTTATTTGTCTTTAGGATTTAGACATACACAGAGGGCCACCTATCTGGGCTCAGTGGTCTCCACACCTTTGGGTTTTTTACCCCATCCGTAAAATTTGTTTCAGCACACATCCCCCAGTGTGGCATGTGTCTATACATTTTATGCATGTCTTTCCATCTTCATCTATTAGGTACATTTTAAAACATATACAAGAAATTGAAACTAGCATAGAGTCAGATAAAAATCAATAGAAATAAATCCTACCATGTTTTCTTCCTTCATCTCAAAAGATCATCTAGGTCCATCTCATTCTGAAGATGCCTGCTCTAACTCTCATGGAACCTGTATTAATCAGCTTGGCTACCATAACAAGATCCCACAGAGTGGGTGGCTTAAACAACAGAAAATCATTTTCTCACACTTCTGGGAGCTGGAAGTTCAAGAGCAAGGTGCCAGCAGGGTTGGTTTCTGGTGAGGTCGTGCTTCTTGGCTTGCAGAAGGGCACCCTCCTGCTGCATTTTCACATGGTCTCCTTCTGTGCCTGCACACCCCTGGTGTCTCTCTGTGTTTCCACATTTCCTTTTATTATTTATTTAGTTAGTTAGCTTATTTTTGAGATGGAGTCTTGCTCTGTCGCCCAGGCTAGAGTGCAGTAGCACAATCCCAGCTCACTGCAACCTTTGCCTCCCAGGTTCAAGCGATTCTCACGCCTCAGCCTCTTGAGTAGCTGGGATTACAGGCATGCGCCACCACACCCAGCTAATTTTTGTATTTTTTGTAGAGATGGGGTTTCACCATGTTGACCAGGCTGGTCTCAAACTCCTGACGTCAAGTAATTTGCTCACCTCAGCCTCCCAAAGTTCTGGGATTACAGGCATGAGCCACTGTGCCCAGCCTGTATTTCCTTTTATTATAAGGACATACGAATCTGGTGGTGGCGGGGAAGGACACAATGCAGCCCCTACTACAGCCTCTTACACATGAAAGTCTAGACACCCCCCTACAGGAAAAAGGAGAAGCTGCTGTTTGACACTGATGCCCAGGGGAAGTATCTTGGGGTTCTACCTGTCCTCATGCCATTAGCTACACGCACTTGCATTGCAACCCTCCGGGGGTAATGTTGCCCCTGTGATAATCATAGGACCACCTTTCTCAGAAACCAGAGCTGATCCTTCTAATGTCAGGAAACGTCAGGCCACTGACCGACTTCCCAGAAGTGACAGGTCACTTGCTCCCCAACCTCACAAAGGAGAAAGGCAAGAGAACTTACCCCCGAAGAGCCTTGGACGGTGCTGGGTGGTCCTTCTTCAGTCTCTCTTAGCTGCAGAAGCAAAGCCAAGGCACTAGGGAGTTAGTATCAGAAGATCCTGTGATGAGCCTAGTACATGAAACTCCTTCCAATATGGTGCAGAGGCAGGGCTGGTCGTTGGCAACACCTTCAATAGTATTCTTTTACATATTTGCCTCACTTATTGAACATCCTCTGATTTCAAACTTGTTCAGGGCTAATGCCATAGCGCATGGGCCTCCATGATTCATATGTCAGGTGATTCCTACTTTTTAAGAGACTCAAGTGTATGTTGGAGTAGGATTGGGTAGGACAAAACCAATCCAAAGGAGTTAATCTCTAATGCTGGAATTTCAGATACTAGGAAATTCTAGGTTAGGAAAGTATTTGAGAGACAGTAGCAGAACCTTCCCTGGCCATTCACATCACCTCTTGACAAGAGATACTGATGTTGGCTACAGTGTTCCTATCATTCAAAAGCTACCACTTCCTCTGTGGAACAGCTCTTGTCCAAAAGGGACATCAGTGAGAGGGGTTAGGATCTGACTTCAGATGACATTGACTCCAAGTTATTGATTCCAGGCTAGGGAGCAAGCTAGACAGTGACCTTCTCCAATAGTGAACAGATGAAGTGAATCTGTGGATTGGTGGGAGGCTAACATGAGGCTCCGGAACTCTGCTACCTGAGTTCCAGTTCTGGCTTCTGAGTTCGGGTCGGCCACGTCCTTCCTGCTATACTGCCTGTGCCCCGTTTTCTTATTTTAAAATTGGGATAGTAGTAATGTCTATTTCATGGCATTGTTAAGGGTTTTAAATTAGATAATACAAGTGCTTAGCATAGTGTCTGACTTATAACAAGCTCCCAGCCAATGTTAGCCATTGTCATTACCAAGTCAGAAGGCCTGAAATCAGGCAAAAGCATGGCAAGCTTGCCCCTCTTCAAAAGTGATGGAGATATGCAAGAAGAAGGACCCCATAATAAGAATTTTTTCTATTAATACAATAAACTATAAATATGCAGAATAAGTATTTATTTATTTATTTTTGAGATGAGGTCTCAACTCTGTCACCAGGCTAGAGTGCTGTGGCATGATCTTGGCTCACTGCAACCTCCACCTTTCAGACTTAAGCAATCCTCCCACCTCAGCCTCCCGAGTAGTTGGGTCCCCAGGTGCATGCCACCATGCCTGGCTAATTTTTTGTACTTTTGATAAAGACAGGGTCTTGCCATTTTGCCCAAGTTGATCTCGAACTCTTGAGCTCAAGTGATTCCCCCACATGGACCTCCCAAAATGCTGGGATTACAGGCATGAGCCACTGTGCCCACCCAAGCATTTAAAAATATATAATGCAGAATAGTGGAGGCTTTTCAGGGCAAAATGGAGATAGGCTTTAAAAGGCAGATGCTGATTTTGAATTCCTGGCAATACTGTGAAGAGATGAGGTGAACGCTATCCAAGGGCTTTAGCATTGGGAGGCAATGGTGAGAATAAGAAGGAAAATTAGCCAGGAAAATTTTAATCTTGAAAATCAGAGCCCAAAACAATGGGTCTTAAGTTTTTGGGGATCACAAATCCCTCAGAGAATCTGATAGCTATAAACATTCTCCCAAAAAAACCCTCACGTTCACATAAAACTCTAGATATTATCCCAGGGTGATCCTGGACTCCCTTGGAGTCCACAGATCCTGAAGGAGTCTGTGATCCCAGATTAAGAATCTCTTATAGGAGAAGGAAAAGCCCACAGATGACACGGCTTGGTGTCAGAGACCATCTGGAAGCATGCGCATAAAGCTCAGACACTGAGCCCAGCCAAATGGGCCCTAAGGCCCCAGACTGGCGATGTAGAATGTGTATCCAAAAGTGGCCCCCCTGTGGCTATAGAGTTATGTGGACACCTACCAGTGGTATGTGCTAGACGCCAAGGACCAAAGTGGGCAGTGGGGTATAGCTGGGGTCGGGGGACAGCAGGGAAGGAGCAGAGCAGCCCACAGCAGCAGTCATTTCCCTTTGGTGAAGAAGCCCTCCCCCTGTAAGTAAGGAAGTCAGGGAAGTGTGACCTGAACTCAGACAGGAAGGCTGCAGACCTCACAGCGGTGTGCCTGCCACCGCTCTGCAGATCTGTTGGGTTCCTGGAAGTCGCCCTGGACCCCATCCTCTCTCCACCCTGCTTTCTGGTTATCCCACACATCATCTCCCTCTTGCCGCCTTCCCACCGCCCTGGCCCTCAACAGTCACCCAGACTCCTAGGAGTCACATTCCCCACTGTCGATGCCCCTTTAGCCCTCTGGGATTTATGCTCCATGCTGCAGCTAGAGTGCTCTCCACAATCATATCCAACTTCCTGCATACAGCTTCAAAGCTGTGTGGTGGGCTTACTCCCACCCCCAGCCACTTCTCTTGCCCCCACCACCCGATGGGACCTATTGGCTGAACGCCCTGTGGTCCAGCTCCCTTTAGACCCCCCAGGGCTCTCAGCCTCCCCAGCCCCAAACCCTTTCGTAGCCAACTCTACACATCGTTTAGGTCACTTGTCACCTCCTTTAGGAAGTCTTTCCCAGCCTCTTCTCCACCCCACAGCATCTCTTACCATTACCCTAAACTCCAGCCAGAGGGACTATGGTCTCTGCAGTCCCCTCTAAGCATGCTTCTGGGCTCCAAGCCATTCCTTCTGCTGCCTCAGCTCAGCCGGGAACACTCCCTCTAGAGACCTTCAAAGCCTTCCAGAGAGCTAGGGCCCCCACGTGTGCTCAGCTCCTGGCTTTCTCCCTCTCCTGTGGGCTACGTGCTCTTTCCCGAAAGGGTCTATGCCTTGTTTACTTGTCTTGGGTAGTATTGGGTTGTTGCGAGGATGAATGGGTGGCATGTAGGTGAAGCACTTAGAACAGTGCCTGGAAAACATCAGGAGCAATTGTTAGTTCTATTATTGTTATTGTTGTTATCATCACCATCATTATTATTATCATTGACTGCTATAACCTCAGCGCCTGATATAGGGAGATATCCAATAAGTTTTTGTTGAATGGATGGATGGATGGATGATAAAATTGTGTAAGTGTATTATTGCAGTCATCTTCAGTGCTTTTTATTTTTGTTTCAATGCTTTTTAAAAAAAAAATCACTTCGTGTTCTTCAAAATATCCTGGGGAGGATTCTGGATCTGGCAAACCCTGAGGCTGAAGTATAGAAAGACCATCCAGAATCACACCAGAAGGGGACAGAATGCAGCAATCCATGTCCTTGCATCCCTCTCCTTCAGGATTCACCTTCCAGGAGAGTTTGAGGGGTCTACCTCTCAGATCAGCATTGGGAGGAGATGGGGAGAATTTCAGGAGAGAGAGAGAATGGGGTCCCATTGTGCCTCCTGAGTCTTCGTGCTCTGCTACTGCTGCCCAGGGCAGGGGATGGGGGCCATGGTTGAGCACATTCAATCCCATTGAGATTGCATTAACTTGCATTCATTTGTGTCACTTAATTATTATGAAAGGGATCCTTCTCTAATAAATGTGTTTTCCTAACCCACAGCCTCTGGGCTATCATTCTAACCATATCTATTATGACTGAATGGCTTCTTGGGAACACAGCGACCTTCTTTGTATTTGGAGCTAAGCAGGGCATACTAAAGAGCTTCCCGCCCTCCAGAAAAGGGGGATGGACAGGAAAGGACCCGGTGCTCTGGGGACCCAGCCTCCTGCTCCTTCATTGTGAATCACCTGCTGAAATAACTATCTGGAGCCTGGTTTGTTTACATAGCAGCATGCCAGGCGACAGCTAAGGTGTTACACCGCAGCCTTCCAGGAAAGGGCAGGGGCCTGCTTGTGGGTTTAAATAACAAGGCAACTAAGAAAGCTTATTCATCTTGATCTGTTGGCTTCATCAGTGAGGTGAAGGTGCTGAGATAACATCAAGCAAAAAGCAGCTCCACCCTGGGGGACAATTTAGATCCTAGGTCTTTCTCATCCACATTCCTATTTAAAAGGAATTCTGTGCCTGCGCAGGGTTTTATTTCCCTCTGCGCCATGGTTTGTGTTAGAATTCTTCTTTCCTCTCTTGCCCTCCAAAATAGATCTCACTGGGCAGCAGAAGCTGGGTTCTTAAAAACAAGCGATTGTATTTCATTGCAGACTGCACAAATGAGCAGCTGTATCTGTATTGATGAATGAATGTCTTTTGTCTTTACAGATACTTTAAAAAACGCACAGTCAACAGAGAACTGCATGCTATTTGGGAAACAGATTTACCTTCTTAATTATATTTTTACTTGCCCTTGGATTAAAATTAGTTTGCCTTGCCTGAGCCAACACTGCCTTGGGTGGTGAGAGATGATTAGAGAGAGCCCTGGGGAGAGGAAAAGCTGATCTGATATGAAACATCTGGGGCCAAGGTCCTGTAGGGGGATGGTCTTTGAGGACTCCAAGAGCTGAGGGTTACTTGGGGCTCCTTTCCTTTCCTTTCTTACAGAAGGTACTTCTGGCTGGCAAAGATGTCACTGATCAGTTTTCAGGGGGAATTATTGTGGCTCACTGAAGAAGATGTCTTTCCAAACTCACAGATCCTAATGATCACTTTATCAACAGAGAAATGAAATCTAGGACGGGGTCTCTGTGCTTGGCCGGAGACCTCCCATCCTCTTTAGCCAGGATTCTCTTGTGGAGATGAGGAGCTTTGTCAATAATTGTGGATCTTACCAACTCCACCCAGCTAAGACTTGAAGTTCTGGCCTAAATGAGCAACAAACATTGAGGTTGGTGGGGTTTTACAAGCCCTCCCAGCTCTTGTGCTGGCAAAAGAGGAAGCCTGTGCATGAAAGTCGAACTTTGCCATAGCAATGATACGGCTCCGATGAGTGGAAGAACAGCAGGGTTCTTCGTCTCAAGTCAAATTAGGTAAAATAACACTGACACACGTGGAGTGGTTTTAAGGACTCGAGAGTTTAATAGGCAAGAAAGTAGAGAAAAGAAAGAAAGAAGCAGCTCCCCTGTACAGAGAAGGCGGAGTGGGGGGCGGTTCCAAAGCCGAGAGACCAGACCCCAAGTGGGCAGAAACCAGCCAGGTATATGGAGAGGCTGGAGGAAGCAGTGTCTGATTTGCATAGGGCTCAGAGGATTGGTTTGATCAGGCATGTCATTCACGTAGCCCTGGAAAAAACTGGCTTTCCCACCCTAGCCTTTTAATATGCAAATACAGGGCGCCATGATGTTCTACACACGTGGGGATATGTGGGGGCAGCCATATTGCCAGGAACTGTGGGGCAAGGGGAAGAAGGCGGCAGGAATGGCCTTGTTTCCTTGGACCCAGTTTCTAATGGCCAACGTTTGCATATCAAAGGTTGCCTGCCCGGCTCTAAGAACCAGGGCTTTCCTGCTAGACAGAAACGTTTCTGGAAATGCTTTAAAAGAGATGAAAACTTTCCAAGGACCCCTTTTCCTGTCTATCTGCCTAGAATAATTTTTAATAAGTCCCATCGCAGTAAGTCTCCATGTAGTGGGACAGGTTGCAGAGAGTGTGTTCAGCAAGGAAGAGGTGCTGTGCCTTACTTCCAGCCTCACCTGCACAAACCTTCTGCTCTAGCCTTCATTCTCTCTTATCCAATGTGCTGGCCTATTAGAAGATCTAACAGGTAGAGACACTAAAGAAGGTTCTTTTGTGTATGCAAGATTGATCATGGAAAGCCTCTCATGAAACACAAGGTGTGAGCAAAAAATAAACTTCCGTTGTGTTAAACCACTGATATTTGGGAATTTGTCTGTTACAACCAGCTAGCATTACTTAACTAATAAATCTTCATATTTAAGAAGTAAATAGGGGACAGGTTTCTCTAAGTTATAGTTTCTTCCTCCCTTCCAATGACCCATATATTGTATATACAAAGATGTTTTTGGAATGAATGGAAATTAGTTCATTAGTTTTAGAAAACACACAAGTTAAGTGAGAGAGAAGGTTATCTCTTCCAAGAATATGTTGAGAAAAGAAAAGCAGATGAAAAGCATCTTGAAAGAGATTTTAAGCTTCTTAGTTGGTAAGAGTGATTTTATAAGCCTCTTCTTTATAGTGCTTCCAGTATGTTTGGAAAGTGATGAGTGGTGAGAAGTGGCATTACCATCTTATAAAGGAAAAACTGAGGCATGGTGAATGCTTTGCTGAGAAATCCTTCAAATCAGGGCTGCTGGTTTTGTGACCCCCATTCTACCAGCTTAATGAGATTGTGCAAATAAGACCGGTGCTATTGCCCTATCAAAGGAAGAAGGTGGCCGGGCGCGGTGGCTCACACCTGTAATCCCAGCACTTTGGGAGGCTGAGGCGGGCAGACCACGAGGTCAGGAGATTGAGACCATCCTGGCTAACACGGTGAAACACCATCTCTACGAAAAATACAAAAAAATTAGCCAGGCATTGTGGCGCGCACCTGTAGTCCCAGCTACTCGGGAGGCTGAAGCAGGAGAATCGCTTGAACCTGGGAGGTGGAGGTTGCAGTGAGCCGAGATTGCGCCATTGCACTCCAGCCTGGGTGACAGAGCAAGACTCCATCTCAAAAACAAAAACAAAAACAAAAACAAAAAAAAGGAAGTAGGTAAAAAACAAACAAACAAAAAAAAGGAAGTAGGTATCAGGTTCTCCTCTACAGCAATCCCCCTTATCCATGGCATATGTGTTCCAAGACCCCCATATCCTGGGGGTCTGAAGTGCCTAAGTTTTAGTCTGGATGACTGAAACCATGGATAGTATATATATTATATATATATATATATATATATATATATATATATGCATGAATTTCACTTTCCTTTTTCACAGTTTCAGATAGAAGATTAATTCCTATTTAATGTCTAAGCAACCTCAGGATATGATTTTTAAAATTTTAAAATTTCCTTATAAGTCAAGAACCTTTTTCACTTAAAGTAGGCACTTCACAGCTTCTCTTTGGCATATCCTAATTGCCAGCATCACACGTCTTGTGCTTTGAGGCCATTATTAAGTAAAATAAGGGTGACTTGAACACAAGCTGTACGATACCTTGACACTTGATCAGATAACAGCCAGCTCCTAAGTGACTTATAGGAGGGGATATGTACAGCATGGATGTGCTAGACAAAGAAATGATTCAAGTCCCAGGTGGGACAGAGAGGGAAAGTGAGAGATTTCATCACACTCTTGGAATGGCATGCAATTTAAAACTTATGAATTGTTTTTTTCGAGAATTTTTCATTGCATATTTTCAGACAATGATTGACCAAAGGTAACTGAAACTTGGGAAAGTGAAACTGTGGATAAGGGGGGACTACTGTACCATGAAGCACACAAAGAGAAAAGGCACACTGAAATCACCACTTTTCCTACAATCCTTTCCTAATTTAAATTCTAATTAGATAAATCCAGAAGTAGGGGAGATTACAGAGGATGGGAACAAAGCGCCACACTGGGAGAATAATCAGAGATGTTATGAAGAAATGGGTAGGAGGAGTGGAAGAGGAGGAACAGGATTCCACAGAAAGAATGCTCCTTTTTCTTGCATTGACCATCCCTTGAGAATCATCGTGAGGTCCAGAGACTGTGTTGGGGGCACTGGAGACATGCTCAATGCTCTGAGCAAATAGGCCTTGAATGGGCACTTTCCATACCTGGAGCCTGCTAAGATTTAGAAGGGTTTGTGGGGAAGGTTGGAGGGTGTCAGAAGGGTAGATCCCAGGTTGTTTGTTGCCTTGTTTTATAAAATTAACCCACCGTAAGCCAGGTGTGGTGGCTCATGCTTGTAATCCCAGCACTTTGGGAGGCCAAAGTGGGTGGATCACTTGAGGTCAGGAGTTCGAGACCAGCCTGACCAATATGGTGAAACCTGGTCTGTACTAAAAATATAAAAGTTAGCCGGGTATGGTGGCATGCGCCTGTAGTCCCAGCTACTCAGGAGGTTGAGACAGGAGAATTGCTTGAACCCCAAAGGCGGAGTTTGAAGTGAGCTGAGATCATGCCACTGCACTCCAGCCTGGGCAACATAACCCACTGTCAGCTAGGCTGTGCTTTTAGGGCAGATTTAACCCTTCACAGACAGTCACAGTGCTGTCCAATGACATTTGCATAATAATGGAAATGTTCTCCAATTCTGTGGTAGCCACTAGCCACATGTGGCTACAGAGCATCTGAAATGTGACTATTGCAACTAAGAAATGGAATTTTAAATTTTGCTTAATTTTAGTTAATTAAAAAAATGATGGGTTTGGAAAAGTATCCAAACATGGCCCTTAAACCCTTTGTGCTGGCATAGGAATAAGCATTATTTAATCTTTACCAACAACCCTATGAGATAGCTAGAATTCCCATTTTCCAGATGAACAAACTAAGGTTCAGAAGTTTTAAAAACTTGCCAGAAACACTCAGCAGAAGAAATGATTTTTACCCAGATCTATCTCATTTCATTATATCCTTAACCACACACATGAATGTTCCATAATTCAAGCCACAAATGTACTTTTCTCCTCCTGTTTCTTGCACACAAAGCATCTGGCCTCCAGATTGTTTTGTTTTGTTTTGTTTTGTTTTTCCATTTCCCTTTCATTACTGGCTTGATGTTAGAAATGCTAAGTAAAAGTGCCTGGAACCACTGAATATTAATACCTGGCATTTGCACAGGACTTTACAGTTTACAAAACATCCTGACATTTGTTATTTCATTTAATCCCCACTCCCATCAACCATATGGGAAATTATTACCGTCTCTTTTTAATGAGGTGGGGGGAATGGAAACTCATAGAAGCTAAGTGAGCCCCCAGTTAGACCAAAATGGACCCAAGGCTCAGACCCAGGCCTTCTAACTGGGAGGCCTGGGCTCTGTCTTCTGCTCAAAGCTTTTGCCTCAGTTCCTAAGAGGCAGCAGATAGATGCAGACAGGCAATCTCAACCTTTCCATGCCTTGAACTCCTATGACCGCTTATAGAATAATGGGTTTTTTTGAGACAGTGTCTCGCTCTGTTGCCCAGGCCGAAGTACAGTGGTGCAATCATGGCTCACTGCAGCCTCAACCTCCTGGATCCAAGCCACCCTCCCACCTCAACCTCCCTAGTAGCTGGGACTACAGGCACGTGTCGCCATGCTCAGCTAATTTTATTTTTTAATTTTTTTGTGGAGACAGGGTCTCCCTATGTTGCCCAAGCTGGTCACAAACTCCTGGGCTCAAGCAATCCTCCCGCTTCAGCCTCCCACAGTGCTGGGATTATAGGCGTGAGCCACTGCACACAGCCAGAGTAATGTTTTTAGATACACAAAGTCAAATACATAGGGTTTCAATGAAAACCAATTATTTTGAAATTAAAAATATTTTTAATCAAATGTGTGAAATACTGTTACACATGTGCCTCTTTATTAACCCGATCTAGCAGCTGGTCTAATAACTTTTGCAGTTTCAAAGCAGTGATTGGTGTAAATGATACTTGAAGGTATGTGCAACAATAGTAATGCCATGAAAATATCTTCAGTTTCTGACAGTGAGAGAGACCTAGGTACTGCTAAGACTATTGTGGGGTTTATGCCCACATTTACAGTAACAGAAAAATACTTAATTTCAGTTAAAAGCTAGTAAAAATAAAGACATTTTTTCCCAAGTTCACAAACCATTTAATTTTATCCATGGAATCCATGGGACCACCCACGTAGACCTCTCAGTCTAGAGGCTTCAAAAATCCTCAGGACTGAATCATATCTCCCTCCTCCATGACCAATGAAGAAATTTGAGATTGCTGGCTTGGATTAAGTAAGGAAAATTAGAAACATTTTGATGGCCATGATGGTCAACTTGGGAACGCTACTTCTAGTGCGTTATCACTACAGTGCCCTGGAGTCAATGAGTTTTCTGTGTACCCGTGCTAATGACCATGAGCATCCCCACCATCTACCTTGTGTCTGTCTATGTGGCACCTTCCTGCCCATGACTCAGGGGATTACACCCAGGAATATCCAAGAGAGTCAGGAACTTGTGGCTTCTTCCTTTCATTTTAAACATTCACTTCCAAAACTGATTGTCAGAACACCTCATTTTGGTTGTTCAAGAGCAGAATGATTATCCCTGTTTTATAGCTGGAAACAACAATGAAGTACCAAGTGATTGAGTGACCGTCCCAAGGTCACACAGCAATACTGCAGAGAAGGTAACTCGGTGCTCACGACATTCAAAATCCTATTCAGTATTTAGAAATTGTGGGTGAGGAGGGGTCAATGATGCAGAAGGGTGTGGAAGGCAGACACACACAGAAATGAGGCCAGGTAAATCAGGCTAGTGACTGTGTGTTTAGCAGGTACGTGCTCAAAGTTCTTAAAGTAAACACTTTAATTCTATTTCCACTACTGAAAAAGAGAAAAGAGAGAAAGGTGACCCTGATGATTTGTCATCTCAAATTTCAAGGATCGCATTGCAGATGGCGGCATGCCCAGACCTAGCAGCAGCTCTTGGCTAAAGGGAGATGTTGAATCTCTAAGCTCCTGCGGACAGATTTATAGTAATTTCTTGATGTACCCAGGCAGAGTGATTGGCTGTTGCAAATCATTCCAGAACTCACGTACAAGAACAAATAGGGGAAATGACATTTATACGGACTCACCCTCAAGTAAATAACTTTACTGTTTTTCTCGCCTATCATATGATAGGCGAGAAAATCACTGAAAGCCTGTTTTTCCTTTGGTCATTAGTTTTAGCCCATTAACTGCATGATAAACAAGGATTTAATTAAAAGCCACTGTCATATTTAAAACTCATGACACATACCAGGAATAAGCTCATGTTGTTGAAAGGATCACAGTATAGAGTAGCAGGGGGAATTCTAAGATTAAACTGGAAATTCATTCGCTCCAGTGAAGAAACCCCAAACACTTGAATTTTAACCTGTCAAGGATCCTTAATTTGCTTTTCATCTAGTGAGGAATTTGGAGGTTCTTGAGTATTTGAAGCAATTTATCACTCCCTGTCCTTTTTCTTATCTCTCTGGGCATTTACCAAAGAAAGTCTGGAGCTAAAATATGAACATATAATTTGTATGAGACATATATATATATATATATATACACACACACCCCCCAAAATGTCTTTCCCAAGCCTGGCACAGCTGTCACCAGTGCCACTACTGAAATTTCCTCAGGATTTTACAGATCTAGAGAAGATATGCGTGTTCCTAAGCTTTAATTTCAACAAAGGACCACAAGAGGTGGGAGGGAGATGGGGTGGAAAGGATACTAAGGACTGGCCTTGCTGCCTGAGAGGCCCTTGTCATGCTTGCCGCAGTGCATAGGGGGCCAAAGTTCATGGAAATTCTTCCTCCTGGGCTGGTGGAGACAGAAATGGACACTTGTGAGTCTCTCTGTTGCTTGCCTCTTCCTGGGGGAGCAGTTTAAGAAAAGGGACTAGGGCAAGTGGAAATGAAGTTGATTAGGAAACCACCCTACACTTTGCTTATGCTTATGTCAAATACATGAGGGTGACCACCACCCTCATCAATAGATCATGATGTTCTTGCTCATTAAGCCCAGACACAGCCCCAAAATGCCTCTCTACAGGGAGCCTCCACCAATCAGAGTTGGTATAAGAGATAGAATCCCCTTACCATGTTCAACCTTTGCCCGTCTTTGCCCATGCAACAAATAGTTGCATTTGTTGTTGTTTTAGCCTTTTCAGTGTCCTGCATAGTGAACAGTGAAATGCCTATCTTGGATCATTAGGCCTCACTGTCTGACGGATGCTACTCACACACATCGGACACCTAGTATGCTAGTTTTGACTCGACTGCCCTCTCCTATGCCAGAAAGCATATTCAAATATGGGTAAATGTCAGGGACAATATTCTAGGGACAATAAGGAAAACATTTCTTAAGTAAACAGTCAACAAATTTCATTATAAATGTTATAAGAAATTAGTTGCCACACATCTTACAGCTGTGGAGCAGTGAGGTACCTTAAGCACTGCCTTAGACACTGGAAAGCAGCTTCAGGGTCCAGGACAAGATGGCAGTCCAGCCCTCATCCTGCAAATCTGAGGGTGCCGGCAGGAGTCAGCCTGGCATCCATGCCACACCCTGACAGTGTTGGTCTGTTCATTTTGATCAGTTACCTGTAAGCAAACTTTCAGCCCCTGCTTCAGAGAGAAGCTGAAGGACCTAGGGGCAGCTTTGTCTACTAATGGCTCCCCATGAAGTGCCTCAAATTAGTCTTGGGGTTGTAATAAAAGAGGAGCCAGGACCTGCCAATTTGTCCCACCCTATATTCCCTCCCTAGACCTTCACACACACACCACCCATCCCGAATCCCCACATCCCTACATCTAGCATTAAACATATGGAAGTCTTGAGCAAAAGTCAAAGAAACAACAAGAAAAGTTTGAAATCAGTGAATGGCTTTATTGCTCCATGTTTAACCTCAGCGTCTTCCAGGCAGGAAACTCTCCTTCCGCATTTGCTGTTTACCTTGAGGAATCTGAAGTTTAATGAACTTAATGCAAGAAATATTCATGAGACCACACTGCCCTGTGAATCCCTCCTACTGAGGGGGTGGGCAGGACAGGGAATTTGACTAGAGGCATTGCCAGAGCCCTTGGAAATAGGGAGGCGTAAGTAACCTGGCTTCCTGTCTTTGTTTCCTTTTAATGGTTCCAGTGGCCTCCTCAGTTACAGCTCTTGGTGAGTAGGGAAGCGTCCTGGATAACGCTGCACTTTGCATGATGCAGCTCATCACTGAACTCCACCAAAGTCAGCTCTGGGATCACAACATTTCCAGGTAGTGTTCACGCAGTGAGGCCAGCTGCCCTCTAACCAGAACTGATGGAGCCTCCCAGAGGAGGCCCCCTAGAAGGTGAGAAGAAATATTAATTAGAAATTCAAAAATAAGATTTTCACCCTCCCACTGGGCTACACTGGGCTGCAGCCCTTGCAGAATAACTGAAAAAAATATTATGTCAACAACTCCCAGGGAAGAGAGACATGACCTCTTTGAGGCCCTGAGCCTTTAGTTTTCAGAGATTCAGGAAGGCCCTCAGCTTGGCAGTGGGAGAAATTAAATCCCTTCATTGATGCCACATTTGGAGGCATGCCTGGGTTTGTCACAGGGTGGTTTATTTCATGGTTAAGGATAGAGGGAGGTAAAATCAGAGATGGTAGACCCAGCAAAACATTTGGCTGACTGAATTTGGGTTTCAGACTCTGCTGCTGTAGACGACCGCCAGCTCGGGTCGCCATGAGAGCTCATGAGTGCTTGCTTGGTGACTGAGGGCTTTGCTGTGGTTCCTGAGAAAAAGAGGGAGTTGGGGCCAGGGGGTGGAGGGAGGAGATTCAAGTAAAAGGAAGGCCAGGGAAAGGTGTGATACCCTTTCTGGCTCAGAGGTTTTGTACTTAGAATGTGATACAAATCTGACAGGCCAAGAGATATTTGAGATGATCAGCATTATCTTTTTGACAGGAAAAAAAAAAAAAAAGAGGAAACAGAGACAGTCAGCATAGGCCCTAGAGTGCTGCTGGCGGAAGGAAAGTCTCAAACCATCAGCTCTTACTCACACAGCTGGGAATGACTCCACCACTGCCTCCAGCTCCTCCTCTCCAAGCTGGGAGATCACCCATTCACCATCCTCTTAAAACTCATTAAAAAAAATCATTTCATAATGCTGACAAATACACTGGGGACCCAACTTAAAAAGAAACTTTAATTTCTATGATTAATTTTTAATAATGATTGTGATATGGAGATTTATTGAAAAAAATTAAAATGAATTACCAGCAAGCTATTAAATGCACATTTCTGACCTGGTACCTTTTTAAAAGCCTGATGTTGCAGCGCTGAGATGCACTCCTGTGACCAGCAGCCTCACCCTCTCCCTCCTTGAAGTGGTGTCAAGGCCACCTGTGGTGAGCTAAGCTGGGCTTCTGGTCCGGGGATCTGTTGAACTGTCACACCAGCAAGCCCACCCCAACATCATCCCCAACAAATATCAACCTCACTTTTCTTCCTATTATTCCAAGAGTTTTTATGACCAGCTTTAGGAAGGCATGAAGCATTAAAAGCAATGAATGGTAAAGCAACATTTTCCCCCTACAGACATCTTGGTCTTGGCATACACTGTTTTACATTAGATTCCTAAACTCTTTTTCTCCCCCAGATTACCATGACTCTTTCCCTTCTCTGCCACTTCGTCACTTCTCTTCTTATTCTCTCTTAATTCCACAGAATATTCTTATTATGGTCACAAATAAGATTTGGATTAGATTATACTTTGGCGGCAGCACATCAGGGCCAGATGTGTTTGTTTTGTAATTCCAGAGCCAAGGTATGTGGTTTCCTGTGTCTAAAACGATGAAGTGCCAGTGTCATAGTGGGCAGAATCTAAAAAGCGCTTGACCAGGGGGACCACATCAATCACTTGACAAATTTGGTATCCATGCAAAAGGCACTTGACCTGGGAGATTCCAGGAACCACAAGATGATAGTCATGTCTAATGGATGGCCTGGCCATAGGACCCCCTCGCTATGTCCTCTTGATTAGAGCAAAACATTAGGAAGAAAATACAGGAATGAATCTTTCTGGAATTCTGATAAGCACTTGTCCTTGGTCAAGTGCAGAAAGCAGAACTTAGCATAATGCTGACCTGTGGATTTTTAGCTATCGAAAAGTTGAAGAAAGCTAATGGGTCAAGGAGATGAGCCAGGACACTCTTTGCAAAACTGGTGAGAACAATGGGAAAGACTTAACAGAAGGTAGTGTGAGATTTGCAGAAGACTAGTGAATAGATAGCATTTTCTATTGAATCCATCACAGTGAAGAAGCAAGGGGAAGATACCAAGAAGAAAAGGAGAAAATGTGGCTGCCTGGAGAAGGAGAACACTGTGGGTCAAAAAAGTTTACCCTGGAACTGGGGGCAAAAGGGAAAAAGCAGCTTGAGAGAAAAGAGAAGTAAGATGTCAAGATAAAAAAGAGGGAGCCCATGCTAGCCTAGCCTCCCATCTCCAGCCTCCCCCAGCTCTGCAGCCTACAGAGCCACTTGGTCCTCAGATGCACACTGTTGATGCATACCTCCAGGCTTTGTTCACACTGCTCTCTCTCTCTCTCTGTCTCTCTGCAATGCCCCTTTCTTCTGTCCACCTGGCAAATGCCTACATATCCTTTTAGAATTCACCACTCTGCCATTTTCTCTGATCAGCACTCCCTCAACACCCAGCTGTCAAAAAAAAAGTTTACATATCCCTTATTTCTACCAAGAACATGTTTTGAGATGTCTATATCACCTCACTTTACATTGATTAATTAGTTTCACCTGTTTCTGTTACCAGATCGACTATCTCTTGGCCTGTCAGATTTGTATCACATTCCTTGATCATAAGGAATCCCAGAGATTCCTTAAGAATCTCTTCCTAAGCTTCTTTAGGAAGAGAACTGTGTCCAAGTAATCTTTGTATTCCAGATACTTAGCACAGTTTCTAACACATGATAGACCTCAATAAATATTGGTAAACTAGTTAAGACAGCAGAACCTACAGCAGAGAAACATAGGCCTCAATAGATGGGTGTTTTTGCTTGATTTACATGAATCTTCAATGATGGGTAAAATCTGAGTAAGTTTAGAGCAGGGATCAGCAAACTAGAGCTTACAGGTCAAATAAAGCCTGCCATCTGTTTGTTTGTTTGTTTGTTTGTTAACAGCTTTTAAAATTATAATTTAGATACCACACAATTCACCATTTAAAGTATAAAATTCAGTCTTTTATTAAATACACACAGTTGTGCAACCATCACCACAATCTAATTTTGGTATTTTCATTGACTATACAAGAAACCTCATTAGAAGTCAGTCCCCATTTCTCTCTTTCCCCTTTCGTCCCCCCACATCCGTCCTAGGAAACCGCTAGTCTACTTTCTATCGCTATAAATTTGCCTTTTCTGAAAATTTAAAAATTTGAATTGAAGAATGAACAAAAATGGAATCATACAATAGGAAGCCCTTGTTACTGACTTCTTTCATTTAGCATAATTTTTAAAAATCCACCCATGTTATACATGTATCAGTACTGCTTTTTAAAGCCAAATCATATTCCATTATATAAAGACACTACACTTTGTTTATTCATTTATCATTTGATGGATATTGGGTTTTTTATCTTTTTGCTATTATGAATAACGCTACTATGAAATTATATGTGCAAGTATTTGCATGAACATATATTTTCATTTCTCTTGAGTATATATGAGTACATACCTAGAAGTGGAATTCCTGAATCATATGTAACTCTCTGTTAATTATTTGAGGAGCTGTCAGACTCTTCCAAAAAGGCTGCACCATTTTACTTTTCCACCAGCCCTGTAAGAGGATTCAAATTTCTCCACATCTTTGCCATCACTTGTTATTGTCTTTTTCAATCTAGCCATCCCAGTGGGTGTGAAATGGTATCTCGTTGTGGTTTTCACCTGCATTTCCCTTAATGACTCATGATGTTAAACATCTTCTCTTGTGGTTGTTGGTCATATGTTTATCTTCTTTGGAGAAATGTCTATCAAATCCTTTGCCCATTTTATTCATTGGATTACTTGTCTTTTTATTGTTGACTTGTTAAGAGTTCTTCATATATTCTAGATGCAGGTTCTATATCAGATATATGATTTGCAAATATTCTGTATCCTTCTGGGGATTGTCTTTTTACTTTCTTGATAGTACCTTTTGAAGCACAAAGCTTTTAGCTTTGATGACATCCAATTTATCTTTTTTTCCCTTTGTTGCTTGTGCTTTTGGTGTCATATCTAAGAATACACTGCTAAATCCAAGGTCATGCAGATTTATCCCTGTGTTTTCTTCTAAGAGTTTTGTAGTTTCAGCTGTAACATTTATATCTTTGATCCATTTAGTGTTAACTTTTGTATATGGTTAGAGGTAAGGGTCCAACTTCAACCTTTGCATGTGGTTACCCAAGTTGTTCCAGCACCATTTGTTTAAAAGACTTTTCATTCTCTATTAATTGGTCTTGCCGCTCTTGTTAAAAATTAGTTGACTATAGACACATGGTTTTATTTCTAGATTCTCAATTCTATTGTATGTCAGTACCACACTGCCTTGGTTATTATAGCTTTGTAGTAAGTTTTGAAATCAGAAAGTGTAAGTCTTCCAACTCAGTTTTTCTTCAGGATTGTTTTACCTACCTGGGTCTCTGACATTTCCATATAAATTTTAAGATCACTCTGTCAATTTCTGAAAATAAACAAAAAAAGCTGTCTGGTATTTTGACAGAGATTGCTTTGAATCTGTAGATCAGTTTGGGAAGTATTGCCATCTTCACAATATTAAGTCTTTCAATTCATACATATGAACTCTCTTTCAATTTATTTAGATCTTCTGATTTCTTCAACAATGTTTTGCAGTTTTCAGAAGTCCTGGACTTACTTTGGTAAATTTATTCCTAAGCATTTTATCCTCTGTGATGCTGTTGTAAATGAAATTGGTTTTGGAATGTCATTGTTAGTGTATAGAAATACAGTTCATTTCTGTAAATTGATCTTGTATGCCACAACCTTGCTAAATTTATGTATTAATTCTAATCATGTTTAATGGATTCTTTAGGACATTCTATATGCAAACGTCATATCTCTATTTACTATGTCATCTACAAATAGAGATAGTTTTATTTCTTCTTTTTCGGTCTGAATGCCTTTTACTTATTGTTCTTGCATAATTGCCCAGGCAGAATCTTCCAGTGCAATGTTGAACCAAAGTGGTGAGAACAGACATCTTACTCTGGTTTCTGATCTTTTCTGATCTTAGAAGAAAAGCATAAGCAAGATATTAGCTGTGGTTTTTTTGTAGATGCTCGTTATCAAGTTAAAGAAGTTTTCTTCTATCCCTGGTTTGCTGAACATTTTTATTACCACTACCTGTTTTTGCATAAAGTTTTATTGGAGCACAGCCATGTTCATGTATTTACATATTGTCTACAGCTGCTTTTGCACTGTTAGCAGCAGAGTTAAGCAGTTGTAACAGAATCTATATGACCACAAAACCTACATATTTACTATCTGGCCCTTTATAGAAAAAAAATGTAGTGGCCATTGGTTTAGAAAAGAAAGGGGTAGGCCTGCTGGAAGAAGAGCATCAATCAAGCTTGCAAAGAGATATTAAAGTAAAGAGAAATAGAGGAATCAGATTATGGAGGCTGAGGAAACCTGACACAAAAGAAATAAATAAATGAGCCATTATAGGACACCCGGAAGAGAGTGACATCAGGAATATGGAAGGCAAGGAGAGGCATGAAGAAAAGAGCAGCCCGGGAGGATTTGGAAACCATCCTGGTGGAGGTGATGTGGGTCTGGACTGGACAGGGAGGGGAGCCTGCAGGTGACCTTCCAAGGAACCCCACAGCTGGTGCTGGGAAAGGGCTGTGGGCGAGGAGTCAGGAGCTCTGGTTCCAGTCTTAACTCAGGCTCTCCCCTGGGCAGCTCCTTCCATCAACCTGGCCTCAGCTTCCTCAGGAAGTGAAATAAGGGAGTTAGGTTCCATAACTGAAGGTTCCTTCCACCTCTGCTTTCCATAGTTTGAAGCTGTAATTTCAAGGACAATGAGAAACAGCATTTCCTCCTTTTCCTTTCTATCCTCCTATGAAAGGCAGGCTTGATATTTCCCGTCACATCCTTGTTTTAAGGCCAGCACACCCTTCGAGTCCCTTTCAGCTACTTTACAGGTTGGTTGTAAAAGTCACCCATGCACTGACACATGGTTTCCCATGTTCACAGATCAGAATCCCCTGAAAAACTTGTTGAAACAAGCTGCTGGGCCCCACACACAAAGTCTCTGAATCAGTGGGCTGCGGTGGAGCCCAGGAATGTGCATTTCTAAGTCCCCAGGTGCTGCTGATGCTGAGACCACACTCTGAGACCACTGGGCAAACACTCCTCCTCCAATCCATCCCACTGTTAAAACATGAGAGTCAGATTTTCTCTCCTTCTCTTGGCTGTTACTGTCCAGCCACATCTTCCTTCATCAACATGTATTTCATGCATAGAGGACTCCTGGAACTCTTCTTGAGGTCCTCCCAAGCCAAGTAATCTTCAGAGAACCCCAGCGCTCCAGCACCTCTTGAGACCTGTTTTTAACATAGCCCTAGCGGGAGTCACATACCCTCCACCTACTGTTTGGGAAATCAAGGTAATTCAACAACACAGGATGCCATGAGAATTGATCATTAAGAGTTTGCCAAATGCTCTAGAGGGCATTCTATAATAGATAGTGATGAGAATGGCAAAGTACTGAATTTGAAAGAACCTTGATAGAAGAGTGTGCACAGAGTAAGGAAATGGACTCATAAAATCCCTCTGACAAACATGTAAGATACAAAAATTGAGATTTAGAGATTTACAGCTATTTGGAGAGAGGAATTGCATACTTTTGCTCTGAGGCATTAACAATATACATTTCAAAACACTCTTCAAAAACTTTTTTTACATTTTCCAGTGATGGACTGAAAGTAGCCTGCCTCTCCTCTTTGGGGACTGGCTGCTTTCCCTAGCTGTTGGCTGGGCTCACGCTCCAAGGCTCCTAATTTCAGCTTCTTTAGAGCACATCATGACCAACAGGCACATCCCAGTTCGTGTTTGTTTGTTTGTTTGTTTGTTTTATAAGTCTCCATTATTTCCCACCAGCTCTTAATGCTTCATTTGCTCAGCTCTGACCTTCCACCACTAACATCTCTGATTGTGAAGTTTCTCAGCCTAATTCCAGTCCACTCGATGCCTTAAGAAAGGAGAGCCCAGCCCAGTTTTCTATTCTCTGTGCTGGCTTCTTGACTGATGAATAATGCCAGTATTGAAATTATTGCTTTGTTGCTGTTGGTGGCGGTGGTAGTGTTGTCATTGTTACTGAGAACCACACGATAGATCTCTATTTTTCTCCCTCCTATTTTGCTCACAACCATGTTTCCCCCAACCTGCCTCTTAACACAAAAGGAAAAGTTAGCCAGCTGACCCTGGGGGTCTGGGAGAGCCTCAGATTTGACAGCCAAAGTTGGATGTGTACTTAGTGGGTAATAAGTACCAGGCTAAGCATGTAAGATGCATTATCTCATACAGTCCTTAAAGCCCCAGGAGCTAGAAGTAGATACTGGTGTTCCCATTTTACAGAAAAGGAAATCAAGGCTTAGAGTGGGTAAGCAGCATGTCCTTAGACATACAATTCGTGAGGAACAGAGCCAGGAACACTGGTGGTCTGACTCCAGAGCCTGGGGCTCTTAGCCTCTCATCATATCACACTAGTGGGAAAGACAGATAAGTATTTCTCTTAGCCTATAATAGTTAGTTTATGCCTTTTTCTTTCCCCTGCAGCATCCCTTCTCAGGGATGACTCAGAAGCAACTACTCTGTAATGTTTGCCAGGGAAACCCTACAGAGACTGGCTGTTTCCATCCGGACATGATGCAAACAATTCTAGGAGCTGCCAAAGGGAAGTCATGGAGCCTTGAGTTATGAATAAACTCTTTTTCAGGAATGGCTAGTTGAGAGAGATTTAAGCACTTGCCTCCAAACTGAAGTGTGTTTTTCCCCCTAAACATCATAACTCTTTAGTAAAACAACCAAAACAACCGTGTTGGGTATTATCTCCCGAACTCATAAGCAAAAAATTTATATCTATATCTATATCTATATATAGATAGATATAGATATAGATATATATACTATTTGACTCTACTGCTGTTGACTCTCAGAACAAAGTAATATGTGAACAGGTAAATCACAGGTGCCTCCTGGAAGGAGCCCACCTTCATTCAGTAAGAGATACAAAAGTCTTAACTAGAGGTTTCTGGAACCTAAATCCCTGAGCCCAAGGTTTTGTGCACATAGGTTTTTCATCCTGTTCTCCAAAGCTTTCTGGGTGTTTTTTTTTTTCTTTTCCTGGAGTTTATTCTTGCCTCTCTACTCAATAAAAGCTAGACAGCGAAAAAGCAATGTGTCATTTATGTAAGGCACTCTGCTTTTGTTTAAAAGTGAATTATACCTCAAGCCCTGGAAAACACCACCTCCTACTGCGTCGTGTTTGCTTTGTTCTATGCACTGTTTTTTTTTTTATTTTTTTTTTTTTTTATTTCTGTCTCTTGCAATTTTGGGTGGAGTCGCACAGTGTTTTTCGCCACCTCCCTCCCTACCTCATCCTGGCTGCCCACCATGTTCTTCCTATATGCCTTCCATAAGGTGTCACACTCTGGGCTATAAATACCTTAATTTGCATTGGCTATAAGAGGGCTGACACTGTGTAGAGTCAAATATCCAAAAAGAAAATAGGCCTTAGGGAGCTTTTTTTCTTTATCACTGAAAGGGAAGTCCTGACCCAATAAAGCTTAACTTCCTCTAGAATAGTAATATGTATGCAAGATGCTGTTGGCATAAGATATTTTCTAAAATAACATGGATTGTAGGAGTTTTCCTTTTTTATAATGCAAAGACAATTTAAGCAATAAAATATGTGGTGGTGTCACATGGAAGCATACAATATACATGCCATCACTGAATACTGTCTATGCTTCTAAGGTCTGATACGAATGATTATGGAATGGAGAAAGAAGGTCCCCCAAAGGGATGCTGCGAAGAACTAAGCAATTTGTTCACTGTACTTTTCAAATTGGCCACAATATTTTAAAGATGAAACTCAGTGCTGGTGAGGGTGTGGAAGGACATAGACTGCTGATTGAAGTACACTATTACTGTGGTTCGAAAAAGCAACTTAGAACCATATATGGCGAGACTTAACAGTGATAACATACTGTGTCCCAGTAATTCCAATTTCAAGAATCTATACTAGGAAACAATTAGTAATGCTATTAAAGATTTATATAAAAGAAAGTTTATGAAAATTACAATTGCTAATAGTAATGACTATTATAAGTAAACTAAATATAGAAAAGCTCCAATAAACCATGGCATATTCATATAATGAAATATTATTTGGTACTTAACAATCACATTATTGAGAAAAACTTAGTAACACGAAAAAGGGCTAGTGATGTAAGGCTATATTTAAAAAATAGCAGAACTCAGTACTGTGTATATAGTTTGCAACCTGTTGTTGCAAAAAATGAGTATAATATATGCAATATATGCACATATATATACATATATACATGTGTGTATCTATGTGTATTCCCTGAATGTTTGGTGGGTTACAGGTAAGTTTCACTTTTTTGTTAGATCCTATATAATTTCCAAATCATTTTTAAATGAGATAAAGACTATTTTAGAAACATATCTAAATTATTGATAATAGAAAATGATACCACCATATTTATCATATTCCTTAAAAATACAATCTTAGTTGGGTTAGCAAGAACAATTCTCACAGCGGGCTTTCCTTTTCTTTCCTGACACCTAAAATCCACTGACTTGTGAGTTTTAGAAATGTCTCCATTTTTCTTCTTTTCTGGCGCTGATATATTATGACTGGACAAAGTTCTAGTGTCAGCAGCTAGGACAGCATGATTGATGTTAACAGTAGGTTGGGCAGTTCTGAGATGCACCTCAGAGACGTTTGAAAACCTTGGAAAAGGGCTAATTTAGTTTTTGAGGTTGAAAGACAAAATTATGTGTATTAATACATGTTCCTTTTGAAAAAGGTAACTAAAGTAACATAAAAGCTATTATGTTTTTTCTCACATCTCTTGGAGTAAAATGGCTCCTTGGAATTTTTACTATAGCTCCCTTTTTTTCTTTCTATCCAGCAAACTGGGCTGATGGGTGGATAGGAAGAAGAAATTATATTCTAAGACACTGCTTAGATATATTAATAACTGAAGTAAGGGGTACTTTATTTTTCCGTGGTTCTTTTATGCATAGCCATCTCATTTGACCAGCAAAACAACCCCATAAGCATTAGAACAGAAATTATTAAACCAAGTTGTGGAAATTAAGCACAGGATGAGAACATTCACCTACAGACTCTGGTGATTGTCTCTGAAGTCCTTTAACCCGTTGTTGCCCAAGACTTCTGCTCAGTCCTTGGGCCACGCAGAAGCTAGTGTTATATTAGAGCTCACTCTCAACATGCCCATGTGACTGTCCAAAGCACAAAAGCCCTCCCCAACCCACACCACACTCACCTGCCATCGCCAGAGCAGCAGGTTGACTGGGCTGTCAGTTCCAACTGGGGCTTGAATCTCAACTTTCCTGGGACTCTCACATCCTACCTAGCCCTAGACTGAACTCATTTGGCTTGGGTTTCCCAGCTCTGACCCCTACCCTGCTTATGCCACACACATACACACACACACACACACACACATACACATCACCATCACTACCACCACTGCCTCCATTAAGACACTGAATTGTTTGCAGGTTGAGTCCTTACAGGTCATCACGGGTCCCAAACCCATGGAGTTGTCAAAGCTATAACAGAAGCAGTGTGTGTCTCCAGATTCTTCCAGCCTTGTTTCCTCCTTTCTTCCCTCCTTCTTCCTCACTCCCTTCTTCCCTTCCTTTCTTCCTTCTCCCTCCTTCTGTCCCTCACCTTCCCTCCCTTTCTCCTTACTATCCTTTCTTCCTTCCTTCTCTCTCCCTCTTTTCCGTCACCCTCCCTCCCTTCCTCCCTTCCTTCTTTCCTTCCTTCTATCTCCCTCCCTTCTTTTCTCCCATCTCTCCCTCTCTCCCTCCTTCCCTTACCTTCCTTTCCTCCTTCCTTCCTTCCTTCCTTCCCAGTTGTCACTTTGTTGTCCTTGGACCTTAGGTGCTGTCAGTTAAAGTCCTCAGTTGTTATCACTTTATCGCAGTATCTTCATCTGTCCATGAGAGGCCTCTCCATTATCTTATTTATTAATTGATTCACTCTTAGTTCCCAAAGCCACTCCCTTTGTCTTCCCTCACAAGGCAATTTTAATGTGTTCAATGTGTATCTTTGTGCTTATAAAGTGGTATAAAAGATGCAAATTGTTGATTTGCATGCATATATTTGTAATTGACATAAATGGTTTGGCATTGTAGATCTCATTTTGTTTCCTACTTTTTTCATTCAACATTTTGTTTTATGATCCATTCATGTAGTAGCTAGGTGTTGATCACATCAAGTGCTTCTAATTGCTGCCTCCATGGGCCTGAATCCATGACATTTTCCATTCCCTTTCACAGTGACTGCTATTCAGTTGCCCAAGAAAAGCAGATGCGGGAGGAACCTGCTCCGCCTTTAATCACTGCTGAATTGCATCATTCATTCTGCCTCATGTGTACAGCTATAAAGCATGAGCTCTCCTAGAAAAAGTACACACTTAGTTTTGCCAAGGTTCAATCCTAAACTGGCCACCAGTCTATGTGGCCCTAAGTTTCTCCTGCCTACCAATCCCTACTGAGAAATGTTTAGTTCTGGATGTGTTCAGATGACATATTGAACCCATCCTTGCTCTATGTAAGCTCATAACAAGACTCAGCAAATTTGTTTTTGTTTTTGTTTTTTTGGTTTTTTCTTTTTGTTTGTTTGTTTTTGAGATGGAATCTTGCTCTGTTGCACAGGCTGGAGTGCAGTGGTGCAATCTTGGCTCACTGCAAGCTCTGCCTCCTGGGTTCACGCCATTCTCCTGCCTCAGCTTCCCGAGTAGCTGGGACTACAGGTGCCCGCCACCACGCCCAGCTAATTTTTTGTATTTTCAGTAGAGTCAGGGTTTCACCATGTTAGCCAGGATGGTCTAGATCTCCTGACCTCGTGATACACCCGCCTCGGCCTCCCAAAGTGCTGGGATTATAGGTGTGAGCCACCGCGCCCAGCCAGGACTCAGTAAACTTTTTCCATCGGTGGCTAGGGAATAAATATCTTAGGCTTTGAGAGCCATACAGTTGTGATTTCAACTATTCAACTCTGCCATTTTAGTGTGAATGCAGCCATAGACAATATGTAAGCAAATGTATGTGACTGCAGTTCAATAAAATTTTATTCATAAAAGGATGCAGTGAACTAGAGTGACCATGAGCTGGATTTGTTTGTGAGTCAGATTTGGCCATAGGAGGTAGTTTGCCCATCCCTGGTTTATAATAACTGGTCTCACAGAAAAGAAATGAGAGCGATTAATTCTGGGACTCCTCCTTGTCTTACTGCCATATTGCTTGCCTACTGGCGAGAAGCTGAGGTTATAAAACTCTCTCCTCCCTGATATGCCTTTTCTTCCTATCCTTCTCCAAACACTGATAAATCAAAGCCCATGGTACTGGCTTACAGTACACAGCCACTAAAAGCTTGTTGAATGAAAAAATTTCATATATACAGACATTTAAGTTGGTCTTAAAGATCACCGGAGACCAACCCCTGCAAACCAGGAGCATTTCAAGCTTAAAGTAAGAGGAAGCCATTTTCTGCCTGGGTGTTTTCTGCCTGCTCTGAGACGCAGCCCACTCCTTGGTGAGGCAGCCTCCTGTGCTAAGCCACCAGGGATCAGCTACGGAAAAGCATTTCTGAGGCTGTACAGGATGTTTTCCGGTACCTGTTCGGGAAACCCTCCCTTCTGTCTCCTTGTTGTCTATTACTGCACACTTCTGCAGTTGCTGAGTAATGCTCCCAGAGACATCATCCCAGCACAGCAGGCTCCCAACCACAGCTGCTGCTGACAGCGAGGGAAACACAGTCAACATCCTAGAAACACACACTTGACCTGGATTGAGGGCAGCAGCTTCTGAATTCATTCCTCTGCTAATTTCTTTTCTTTTCTTTTGGAGACAGGGTCTTGCTCTGTTGCCCAGGCTGGAGTGCCATGGCACAATCATGGCTCACAGCAGCCTTGACCTCCTGGGCTCAAGCAATCCTCCCACCTCAGCTTCCAAGTAGCTGGGACTACAGGTGTGTATTACCATGCCTGGCTAATTTTTGTATTTTCTGTAGAGACAGGATTTTTCCATGTTGCCTAAGCTGGTCTTCTCCCCTAATTTCTTAAAGTGAAACTAGATTCTCTGGATTTCCCATTCTGTGAAGAAGGCTCCTGGGGAAGTAGGGGCACTTCCTCACGCTGTGGTGGCTATGGCTAAGGTAGCCAGAGGACTGGTTTCATCATCAGTCTTCTTAGGTCTTGACAGCCAGTTCCAGGAGGTCAGAGTCTTAGAAAAATCCCTGGACGGATTCTGTTCCAGAGCCAGGGGGCCACGGCCCAGTCCAGATAAAGGGTGGAGTGTATTATGTTTCTTAAATTGCAATATTTGCTATAAGCCATTGTAACCCCCCATTAGGCACAAAATGTTAAAAGGAAAAAGGAAGAGAGAATTAGAAGAGAGAAAATTAGGTGGAGGGGAAAGGACCAGAAAATCTAAATATAAACCAAAAAGATAAGTCTGTTCTATGAATTTTCATATCCAGTATACTCATTCAACAAATATTTATTTTAATTAACATTTTTAAAATGGGAATGTAATACATTCACATGGTCAAAATTTCAAATAAAGGTAAACAATGAAAGAGAAGGCTTCCTGTCATCTGAGCCCCTAGGGAAACACTGTGTATTCTTCCAGAGATATTCACAGAATTGACAAAGCTATTAAAATAATTTCTTTCTTTTTTTTTTTTTTTTTTTTTTGACAGATTTTTGCTCCTGTCACCCAGGCTAGAGTGCAATAGTACAACCTCGGCTCACTGCAACCTCTACCTTCTGGGTTCAATCTATTCTCCAGCCTCAGCCTCCTGAGTAGCTGGGATTACAGTTGCCACAACCATGCCCAGCAAATTTTTGTATTTTTAGTAGAGACGGCGTTTCCCCATGTTGGTCAGGCTGGTCTCGAACTCCTGACCTCAGGTGATCTGCCCACCTCAGCTTCCCAAAATGCTGGGATTATAGGCATGAGCTACCACGCATGGCCTAAAATGATTTCTTAAATGATGTAGAGTTCAGCCTCTTGCTTTATTCACTTCATTCCATGTCTTGGGTTGAAATCTACCATTTTTCTAATTTTGCTACCTTTCTATTTTGTCCTACCTGTTTTCTGTTTCTTTTTCTGTTCTCTTTTGCCCTCTTTAGGATTAATCAAGTTTTTGTTTGTTTGTTACCATTCCACTGGCCTCCTTCATTAGTCTGTTAGTTATGTAATCTGTTATTTTTTATTTTTTTGAAGAGTTCCCTAAATGTGCAACATTAATTCCAAGAATGGTTGTGATTACCTTAGGCCCACACAGATAATTCAGGATAATCTCCTCATCTCAAAGGCCTTAACTTAATCGCATCTGTAAAATCCCTTTGCCATGTAAGGTAACATGTTGATTAGAGCATGGACATCTTTGAGGAGTAGGGGACATTTTTCCGTCTACCACAACTAGAAATTCAAGGATTGTACCTTGAATTACTAGATGTGGAAATACTGTGTAAGGAAAAGCTATCTCTTCTCTCCTATTTACTTATTCAGTTATTTATTTAGATCAGTATGGACTCATGGATATTTGTTTCAGTCTATAGGTTATAACTCAATTGTACTATTATTTTTTTCTTGCTCAAATTGTTTAGATTTGACCATTGGTTGCTCCTTCAGATGGGTTCCTGTGTCATTTTGACATATCCCTATCCTTTGGAAACACTTCCTTCTTTTCTGGTACCATATGATGTTCCAAGCTCATTTTGTATTTTCTGCACCCAAACCCTGGAATCTACCATTTTTCCTGTGGAACTCTGGTTCCTTTTACTGGAGAAACCAAGGTCTGGAAATCAGGCATGTTCATTGCTATTAAGTTCCACTCAGTGGACAGTTAGAATTAAACCACACACACAATCGCTTCTCGGCCTTTTGGCTAAGATCAAGTGTAAACCACACACACACACACACACACACACACACACACACATTCTATACCTGTGTATCCATTGAAAAAAACATGAGTTCACACCAGTATGTCTGATTCTAGTCCAACAACACAAAGCTTATTCCAGGATTTCTCCTTTCCTTATTTGTGGCTTCTTTCATAAACAGTGAGAAACCTGGTTCTCATTAGCCATACTTATTTGTTCCTAGTATAAACATAAAGTAGTTACAGAACTGCTCACCTATGCCCCGTGTGCAGGTTCTTGTGTCTTTCATCATATAAGATCTAGTCAAAGTAACTGTTCTTCAAAATAACTTAGGTCAGTTCTTTCCTTCCCCATCCTCTTCAATGTTTTTCATTTTTAAAAAAATTCGCAGCCAGGCGCAGTGGCTCATGCCTGTAATCCCAGCACTTTGGGAGGCCAAGGTGGGCGGATCACCTGAGATCAGGAGTTCGACACCAGCCTGACCAATATGATGAAATCCCATCTCTACTAAAAATACAAAAATTAGCCGGGTGTGGTGGTGTGTGCCTGTAGTCCCAGCTACTTGGCAGGCTGAGGCAGGGGAATCACTTGAACCCAAGAGGTAGAGGTTGCAGTGAGCCAAGATCACACCATTGCACTCCAGCCTGGGCAACAAGAGCGAAACGCCGAACCTACAAAGAACTCAAACAAATTTACAAGAAAAAACAAACAACCCCATCAAAAAGTGGGCAAAGGATATGAACAGACAGTTCTCAAAAGAAGACATTCATACAGCCAACAGACACATGAAAAAATGCTCATCATCACTGGCCATCAGAGAAATGCAAATCAAAACCACAATGAGATACCATCTCACACCAGTTAGAATGGCGATCATTAAAAAGTCAGGAAACAACAGGTGCTGGAGAGGATGTGGAGAAATAGGAACACTTTTACACTGTTGGTGGGATTGTAAACTAGTTCAACCATTATGGAAAACAGTATGGCGATTCCTCAAGGATCTAGAACTAGATGTACCATATGACCCAGCCATCCCATTACTGGGTATATACCCAAAGGATTATAAATTATGCTGCTATAAAGACACATGCACACGTATGTTTATTGCGGCACTATTCACAATAGCAAAGACTTGGAATCAACCCAAATGTCCATCAGTGACAGACTGGATTAAGAAAATATGGCACATATACACCATGGAATACTATGCAGCCATAAAAAAGGATGAGTTTTGTGTCCTTTGTAGGGACATGGATGCAGCTGGAAACCATCATTCTTAGCAAACTATCACAAGAACAGAAAACCAAACACCGCATGTTCTCACTCATAGGTGGGAACTGAACAATGAGATCACTTGGACTCGGGAAGGGGAACATCACACACCGGGGCCTATCATGGGGAGGGGGGAGGGGGGAGGGATTGCATTGGGAGTTATACCTGATGTAAATGACGAGTTGATGGGTGCTGACGAGTTGATGGGTGCAGCACACCAAAAAGGCACAAGTATACATATGTAACAAACCTGCACGTTATGCACATGTACCCTAGAACTTAAAGTATAATAATAATAAATTTAAAAAAAAAAAAAGAAAAGAAAAAAAAAATTCTATTCATCTTTGTTAAGTCCACAAACAAACACACAAAACATGGCATATGTATATATCTCTTTGTGTATATATGACCAGACCATAACACACTGCTTGGAGCAGGATCAAAATACAGACAAATTATGGGTGCTATAATTTGGATACCAGCTGATTATACACTAAAATTGTTTTATTGCAGAGCACAAAGGGTTCAATAAAATATTAAGCTCTTGGTATTGAAAAAAAAAAAAAGAGCGAAACGCCATCTGAAAAAAAAAAAAATCGCTTGTTCTGTTTTTATTTCATTCTGATTCTCCTTACATACTGTTTGCTTTGAAGTGTTTGTTTATATTTGGGTGTAAGTGTAAGATGGTGATTCTAAGAGTCAAGGCTATACAAAACAGTGTACTCAACAATGTATCTAGACTTTCTTCACTGGCAGTCTATGAGGTTTCCTGCTTCAACAGTGTTTGGAGGTAACCCGGTGCTGGTCCTCCACCCCCACCTCCCCACCCCACCCCCACGGCTCACAGTCAGCCCTCTGCAGCCTCCTCACCGAGCCCTCAGACAGCCCCAAGGTCCCTGCCACTCCAGTGCCACACAGTCGCCTCCACCTCTCCTTACCCTCCATGATGACCACATCCCCCTTGCAGATGAGCCAGCACTACCATACTGTTGGAGGGTCCTGACTGGGAGTCATTCAGATTCTTGGCATTTTGAACAAATAATTGGACAAAATGCACAAGCACAGCAACTAAAGGATGAAGCAAGGAAAGGACAGATTTACTGAGACAAAAGTACACTCCACAGAGAGCAGGAGCAGACTGGAGCAAGTGGTTCAAGAGTGCTGGTTACAGAGTTTTCTGGGGTTTAAATACTCTCTAGAGGTTTCCCATTGGCTACTTGATTACACCCTATGTAAAGGAACGTTTGGCCTCCAACCACTCTAATTGGTTGTGGAAGGGGACGAGCAGCTGAAGTGAAGTTACAAAGGTACTTTCCATTTTTCATCTGCAAGGCAGCACAAAGGGAGTAGCCTCTGATCTTTTTGTTACTTGGGCATGGAGAGGTGGGGTTTTCCTTTTGATTCAGTTCTAGTACATCAGTGCAAATCAGCCTTAGGTTCCCAGCCTCCAGACCCTATTCTCCTGCCTCACCACCAGGACACAGAGGCTGCCATCAACTGCCAGATCAACCCAGAGCTCTACGCCTCCTATCTCTTCCTGTCCATATCTTACTACTTTGACTGTGATGATGTGGCTTTGAAGAACTTTGCCAAGCACTTTCTTCACCAATCTCATGAAGAGAGGGAACATGCCGAGAAACTGAAGAAGCTACAGAACCAGCAAGGTGGCTGAATCTTCCTTCAGGATATCAAGAAACCATACTGTAATGACCGGGAGAGTGGGCTGAATGCAATGGAGGGTGCATTACATTTGACAAAAAAAAAACATGAATCAGTCACTACCGGAACTGTACAAACTGGCCACTGACAAAAATGACCCCTACTGTGTTGACTTCATTGAGACACGTTACCTGAATGAGCAGGTGAAATCCATCAAAGAATTGGGTGACCATGTTACCAACTCACACAAGATGGGAGCTCCTGAATCTGGCTTGGAAGACTATCTCTTTGACAAGCTCACCCTGGGAAAGAGCAATAATGAGAGCTAAGCTTTAGGCTAATTTTCCCATAGCCATGGGTGACTTCCCTGGTCACCAAGGCAGTGCATGGATGTTGGGATTTCCTTTACCTTTTCTATGAGTTGTACCAAAACATCCACTTAAGTTCTTTGATTTGTACCATTCCTTCAAATAAGGAACTTTAGTATGTACCCCCCCCCAAAAAAAGTCACTCATCTTCATCACTATCAGCACAGCCCCATTCCCATTACTTCCCACCCACCCCTAAGATAATCTCATTTATCCTTCCTGAATTTTTTTGTGCAAACAAGCAGATATGTGTGTTTTATCCTTTTTTTCTTATATAAGGAATAGCATACTATAGATATTCTTTTGTTCTTTGCTTTTTTTCTCTTAACAGTATATTCTGGAAATCATTCCAAGTTGGTTCTTATAGATCTTCTTTATTCTTCTATATAGCTATATAATGCTCCATTTTGTAGATGTCGTATAGTTTATTCAATCACTTCGCTATGTACGGGCATTTAGGTTGTTTCCAATACTTTGCAATTCTAAATAATGCTGCAACAAATAAACATGTACATATGCATTGTGTTAGTTTATTTGCATTGCTAAAAAGGAATACTGGAGACTGGGTAATTTATGAAGAAAAAAGATTTATTTGGTTCACAGTTCTACAGGCTGTACATGAAGCCTAGTGCCATATCTGCTTCTGGTAAGTGCGTAAGGAAGCTTACAATAATCTTGGAAGGTGAGGGGAAGAGAGAGAGCAAGAGAGAGACGAAGAAGGTGCCAGACTCTGTTAAACAACCGTATCTTACATGAACTCATAGAGTGAAAGCTAACTCATTACTGTGAGGACTGCACCAAGCCATTCATGAGTGATCCGTCTCCATGACCCAAACACCTCCCACTAGGCCCACCTCCAATGCTGGAGGGCACATTTCAACACAAAATTTGGAAGGCACAAAACATCCAAAGTATATCATGAATTTTTGTGTTCTTGGAGGTATGTCTTCAAGGTATTTCCTAGAGGTAGAATTCCTGAATCAAAAGTGAGTGAATATGTTGTTTTGCTAGTTATTGCCAAATTTTTCTCCAGAAGAGTTAGTATATTTTTAAATATTCTGTGTGACAAAATACGAAGTATACATAAAGCACTTTTGCTGCATTCCAAAGTATAATGGCTGCCTTGAAGAAAAGGCACTTGTGCAAGTATTTGAGTTGTGAGCTAAACTATCGATTTTTTAAAAAGACACAGCAGTTTGTATTTGAAAAAACAAACTGACATCAGCAATAGTTATTCAGACTTAGGAATCTGGCAGATATTTTCTCAAACATTAACAAAGTAAGCCTGGGAAAAAAAATGACAGGATTTGTTGCCAATTATGAAATCTGAGCTTTCACAAGAAAATTAGAATATTTGAAAACTGGTCCCACCACTATGAGTTTTCCAAAACTTAAAGAATCTTCAGATGAGATTGGTGGCAATTTTAACTGTTGGAATTTTTAAAATATTGCATAATAAAATATATCAACATTCAGAAGATATGTATAATTCATGAGCCAACGTATTTGAAATGACCAATGCATAATGTTATAAAATCATACTTAAGTAACTTAAATCCACTCAAAGAGCAAGATAGACAAAACTATATAGTTTCAGATTCCACATTCAAAAAATTCTTAAGAAACTACTATTTATCAAATTCTGGCATAATATCAAAGAAGAATGCCCACAATTACCTTCAAAATATATTAAATTACTCCTCCCTTTTCCAACTGCATAATTGTGTGAAACTAGATTTCCTTCAGATACTTCAACCAAACCAAAGTATTACAACACGTCAATGCAAAATCCAATGTAAATTCAACTGTCTTCTCTTAAACCACACATTAAAGACATGAAAAACAATGCCACTCTTCTAATTAATTTCTTATTTTGGAAACTACAGTTATTTTTCATGAAAATATGTAACTTATTGTTGTAAGACTAAGACAGTTCAGATCGCTTCTATAACAAAATACCGTAAGTTAGGTAGCATATAAAAACAGAAACATTTCTCTGATTTCTGGAGGCTGAAAAGTCCAAGATCGAGGCGCTGGGAGATTTGGTGTCTGGTGAAGAGTTGCTTTCTGGTTCATAGATGGTGTCTTCTCCCTGAGTCCTCACATAGGGGAAGGGGCAAGGGAGCTCCCTTAAGCCCTTTTATAAGGGCATTAATCTGATTCATGAGGGCTCTGCCTCATTACTGTTAACAGTAATGGTTTTATTATCATTATTTTTGTTCCTGTTTGTTTTATTATGCTAAAATATATACAACATAAAATTTGCCATTTTAAGACCTTTTAAGTGCGCAATTCAATGGTGTCTATTTATATCACCATAAACCAAAACACTATGTTCTTGAAGTAATAACTCCCATTCCTTCCCTCTCCTAAGTCCTGGAAACCTTTAATCTACTTTCTGTCTCTATGAATTTGCCTATTCTACACATTTTGTATAATGTAATTATACAATATTTGTCCTTTTGTATCTGGTTTATTTCACCTAGCATACTGTTTTTCACATTCATCCATGTTGCAGCAGAAGTTCATTCTCGTTTATAGCTGAATAATTCTCCATTATATGTATATACCACATTTTGATGGTATTTAGCATTGCACTGATGGACATTTGGGTTGTTCGCTCCTTTTGGCTATTGTGGAAAATGCTGCAATAAACATTGGTGCATAAGCATCTGTTTGTGTTCCCACTTTCCAGGAGTGGAATTGCTGGAAAATACAGTAATTCTAGATTTATCATATATCCAATACCTTTTTGAAGTATTAATGTTATTTCTAACAAATCAACAAATATTTTTAGATTTCCATTTTAATTTCTAATGCACTAAACACTGATAGATATAACCCATATAAACAAAAGGTACTTGCGCTTCCCAATAATTTTTAACATTGCAAAGGGGTTCTGAGAGCAAACAGTTTTGAGAACACTGCTATATAGCAATGAAACTTAGCAAATTAGTTTTGCTAAGCAAAACTTAGCAAAATTAATTTTTCCAGCAACATGAATGAATCTCACAAATACAGTGTTGAGTGAAGGAAGCAACTTAAGTTCAGAACAGCCATAACTGCAAAATTTTCAGATGAATATATAGGTGGTAAAACCCTGACGAAAAGGCTAGATGGAATTAGCACAGTATCAAGGTAGTGATTGTCTCTGGAAATAAGAAAGGGGCCGCAATCAGGCAAAGACACGTGGGCAGACTGGAGGATGCTCACAATTTCCTAGTCTATTCCCTGCATGATAGTTACATGGATGGTCATTTTATTAAAAGCTGTTTTTTTGCTTTTCGTTTTGTATGCTTTTCACTGTGTGTGTGCATGTGTTTTCACAATTAATTTTAAATGAATTAATTTGTAATTAAGTTCACAATTAAACAGATTAACAGAAAGAAAATGATTTGGAGAATGGTAACACTAAAGAGAGATATTAGTGCCAGAAACAGAGTAATTTCAGCAGTAATGGAGAGAAAGACACGGAGAATAGAATTACTGTGATGGGCTTTGACCATAGCCTGGAACTAGGGGAAGGGCCTTCCTTCCCTGCACACTTTAAGCCCCTCTACACCAGAAAAGAAATTGAGAGCTAGATCTCAAAAAAGCGGTGAAGCATAGTAAGTCAGCAACCGACAATATCTTCTATACCACCTTATTTAGTCAGTTACATTTCCTCGGCACCATCCTCTTTTACTGAACTCAATTTATTTTGCTGATTGCATATCAGTACCTAACTAAAATTTTTTTTTCTTTGTTTTTGTACGCCATGATGAAACGGGATGTACGTCCCATGAAGGTTTGGCCCAAATCTCCCCTCTTCTCAGTGATCCCCCAATCACTTAACACGGTGCTATCACCTACTAAACAGCAAGGGGACCTTCATAGATTCTAGGCACTTTCACTTTCTTTTTAATATTCCATTCCACATCAAATCAAAGATAGTAAAATGTGCCTGTGGCCCACATTTAATATAACTGTTTTGCTGTAAAATTGGTGTGATTTTTATCATTATACTTTTGAGCCTTGTTTGTAAAAGACTTTGAAATGGACCAAAACAAACAAACAGAAAGACAAGAGTATATCTTCAATGGAAATCTTTATGTTGTCTAAAGCACACCCCTTTAGGTTTTCTGCTCTATGGGGTTTTCATCTTTCATAGTCTTTGAGCTATTTTACAACCCCGTAAATTGTAGCTAGCTGGTGGCAATGCAAATCATCCTGATCTATAAACATGAAAACACATTTTGTCATGTGGGGAGACAATTGATTTCCCTTCCCCCTCTCACTATAGAAAAAGCAGATTTTACATTTATTTGTAAATTCTTATATGTAACTCCGAGTTCAGGGCACATTACCCCAAAATATGCCACCCACCTTGGCATACTGAGTATTTTACGGCTGAAGGAATTTGAGAAATAGAATGTACAGAAAGATCTCTGACTTTCCCCTGCCCTGCTCCCATGAAGGAGATCATAAACCTCTCATGTGAGAGGTGCCCTCCCTACCTACATCTGGAGGAAAGAAGTATTCTTGCCTCTGAAGATGGAGGGACAGCAGGAGGAGTGTGAGTGAACAGGCCTTGCCAAGTTTCCCCTGATTTACTCATTCCCTTTGTCCTACCATCTTCTACAACTTTCCCCTCTTCATCAAACCTGGCATCAAAACACAGGTTCAACTGTTTCTTTAGGGTTTTCTTTCCTTAAGAAGTCCCCAGTGTTACAAAAAACTTATATTAAATAAATGTGTTAGCATTTCTGTTGTTCCTGTCTTTTGTTACAAGGGTCCCAGCCTACAACTCTAAGACCAGTAGAAGGAAAAGCCATTTTTCCTCCCCTGCATGCCTGCATGTGTCTCTGCTCTTTGAAATCTCTTTTGAATCCATCGTAACATCATACTATTTCTTGTATTAAGTTAAATAAAATTATTGACATGTTCATTTTATATTTATATAAGTTATGTTTACTTTCTTAAAAAAAATTTTCTTTTAGCAGCTTTAGACATCTTCCAGCGATGTGCAGAGTGGACTCACCTGACAGACCAAGAGAAACTGCGCTCCCGGGGAAGAGAAATGCATCTCCAGGAAGCTGAAGCCCCAGTATGTAAATTGTTGGCTCCTGGAGAGGAGCCTGAGGTAGTGTAATGGTTAATATTGAGTGTCAGTTTGATTGTACTGAAGAATGCAAAGTATTGTTCCCGGGTGTGTCACTGAGGCTGTTGCCAAAGGAAATTAACACTTGAATCAGTGGACTGGGAGAGGCAGACCCACTCTCAATCTGGGTGGACACCATCTAATCAGCAGCCAGCACAGCTAGGATAAAAGCAGGCAGAGGAACATGGAAGGGCTAGACTGGCTGAGTCTACTGGGCTTCATCTTTCTTCCGTGCTGGATGCTTCTTGCCCTCGAACATGGGACTCCAAGCCCCTCAGCTTTTGGACTCTTGGACTTAGACCAGTGGTTTGCCAGGGGCTCTCGGTGGCCACAGACTGAAGGCTGAACTGTCGGTTTCCCAACTTTTTTTTTTTTTTTGAGAGGGAGTCTCTCTCTCTCTCTCTCTCACCAGGCTGGAGTGCAGTGGCACGATCTCGGCTCACTGCAAGCTCCACCTCCCGGGTTCCAGTGATTCTCCTGCCTCAGCCTCCCGAGTAACTGGGACTACAGGCACGAACCACGAGGTTTCACCATGTTGACCAGGATGGTCTTGATCGCTTGACCTCGTGATCCGCCCACCTCAGCCTCCCAAAGTGTTGGGATTATAGGCGTGAGCCACCGCGCCCTGCCGGCTTCCCTCCTTTTGAGGTTTTGGGACTTGGACTGGCTTCCTTGCTCCTCAGCTTGCAGACGGCCTATTGTGGGACTTCACCTTGTGATCATGTGAGTCAATTCTCCTTAATAAACTCCCTTTCATATATACATCTATCCTATTAGTCCTGTCCCTCTAGAGAGCCCTGACTAGTACAGGTAGCAATAGAACATTATTGACTGTTTCTCTAGTTTTTTTTTCCCCCTATCTCCACCAATTCTGTATTTTGTTTTGTTTTGTTTCGTTTCATTTGTTTCTTTTGCATGTGGCTGAGAAGTCATCCCCCAGTGGTGGCAACAACAAGCAGGAATTTGGTTTTACAGTCTGATCATGTAACGGTTTCTATAAATGGATTAATATGTTAGATAAATCTGTTTTCTGTTAAATCAAAAGATGACAGAGAATCTGGTTGGTTAGTCTTATTTGTTTATCGATTTGTCTATTTTGAGGTCAAAGACGTTTGTGCGCATCGGGAAGGAGAGTAGCCCTTTGATATCTGTGCCAGTGAGGTTTTGTGTTTCTGTGCCTCCTGTCTCTTAACCTGAGGCTAAAACTGTAGAATTGAAGCTCTAAGCTCCTTTGTGGCTAGACATCTATTTCTGCAGTTCAAGCCTTTACCTCTTGTTGTGTGAGTATAAAATCTTTTCCTACCTCAAGAGAGTATTAATAAATTAAATTTTGGTTTCTTAAAGAAGCTCTATTCTGATTGACTTAAAGACATAAATAAGTGCTTTTATAAACTGAATATTCCTAAAATTTTAATAAAATGAGGAGATTGGATTTCTAATACTTTAAATGTACTACACTAAAATATGCTTGCAGAAACAAATTCAGAAACCCTTTAAGAATCCAAGTAATTTTTTTTTTTTTTTGAAACAGGGTCTTGCTCTGTCCCTCAGGGTGGAGTGCAGTGGGACAACCATGGCTCACTCCAGCCTCACCCCTGGGTTCAAGTGATCTTCCCATCTCAGCCTCCTGAGTACCTGGGACTACATGTGCATGCCAACTACACCCAGTTTTGTTTTAATATTTAGTAAAAATAGGTCTCTCTATGTTGCTTAGGCTGCTCTCGAACTCCTGGCCTCAAGCCATCCTCCTGCCTCAACTTCCCAAAGTGCTAGGATTACAGGCAGGAGCCACCCTGACCACCTTCCATCTTTTTTTTTTTTTTTTTCTTTGAGAGACAGGGTCCCATTCTGTCACCCAGGTTGGAGTTCAGTGACATAATCATAGCTCTCTGCAGACTTGAACACCTGAGCTCAAGCCATCCTTCCGTTCTGGCCTCCCAAAACACTGAGATTATAGGTGTGAGTCACTGCACCCTGCCCAAATTCACATAATTACAGCAAATCTTTGGCAAATAAGGCTACAGACAGTTCCCGATTTACCATGGGTTGATTTGGGATTTTTCAATTTTACAATGGTGCAAAAGTGATATTCATTCAGTACACTCCTCAGTTTCAATGGAGTTACATCCAAATAAACTCATCTCAAATTGAAAATATTGGCTGAGTGCTGTGGCTCATGCCTGTAATCCCAGCAGTTTGGGAGGCCAAGGTGGGCAGATTGTTTGAGCCCTAGAGCTCAAAACTAGCCTGAGCAATATGGACAAGCCCCATATCTACAAAAAATACAAAAATTAGCCAGGCATGGTGGCATGCGCCTGCAGTCCCAGCTACTCAGGAGGCTAAGGTGGGAGGATCCATTGAGCCCAGGAGGTCAAGACTGCTGCAGTGAGATGATTGCACCACTGCACTCAGCCTGGGCAACACAGCAAGACCCTGTCTCAAAAAAAAAAAAAAAAAGAAAGAAAGAAAAAAGAAAGTATCATACATTGGAAGTGTTTTTGGCTTACAGTACTTTCAATTTACAATGGGTTTATTAGGACATAACTCCACCATAAATCAAGGAGCACTTGTAGTTTAATATGTTTTGTTTAATAAAATAGTTATGTCTTCTCTGATTTATCTGTGTTGACTATAATAGAAGCATACATTTTATTCTACTTGGCTTTGCTTTGTCCTATAGTTATCAGGTTACTGATCAAACACACAAACATTATTTGTACATAATGTAAATTGGTGTCCAACAAAATTGAATCATGATTTCCAAAACTTTATTTCAAGAATAATTATGTTTCGTAGCCTGCCAACTTAAAGATAATTTCCAAGATCCTTAGGTAGCTGAAAAACCTTGAACTGGTATTAAATTGAGTTATTTATTAGATATGTAGAGAATATCCACATAATTTCTAAGCAAGATAGACTACTGTACCATATAATAAATTAATTATAAGCTCTAGAGGGGCTATATCTATGAGTAATATTAATGAACATGTTCACTTTTGCCACTTTAAGAACATGTAAAAGAGATGTGCATGGCTGTAGAAAATTGTTTCAAGCTTTTCTAGTTAGCTGTAATGCTCGTGTATTGCAGGAAGTTCTCAATTATCCATCCCACACTCACTTTTCTCTGTAAGTGAGAAGTTAGTTACTTTGTTTAAAAGTTATGATTAATGAGTGGTTGCCACTAAGAAGCAATAGTGACAGAGAGATCCAACTGCATATGTGTTTTGATATTTCATGGAAAAAGAGCAGCTGTCCTCAAATTTTTTGGTCTCCAAACCATTTTACACCCTTGGGACTTGTTACAGATCTCAAAGGTTATCTATGTATGTAGATTATAACTATCGATATCATATTAGAAATTAGGCAGATCACGAGGTCAGGAGATCGAGACCATCCTGGCTAACACGGTGAAACCCCGTCTCTACTAAAAAAATACAAAAAACTAGCTGGGCGAGGTGGCGGGTGCCTGTAGTCCCAGCTACTCGGGAGGCTGAGGCTGGAGAATGGCGTAAACCCGGGAGGCGGAGCTTGCAGTGAGCTGAGATCTGGCCACTGCACTCTAGCCTGGGGGACAGAGCTAGACTCTGTCTCAAAAAAAAAAAAAGAAATTAGAGCTGAGAATTTTTTAAATATTGGTTTATTGTCTAATTTGAGAATAGCAGTGATGAACAAATTGCATGTTTATATATGTAACGTGATAGAATTATTTTAAAAATTTGTTTTGAACTTTTGGACCTGAGATTGGTCCTTATGTCGTGTGTCAGTTTGTCCCAGAATACGAAAGAGCATAAGGAAAGACCACAGTTGGAATGTGGATTCAGCTTGGCCTTTGTGGATGATAGCTCAGTCTGAAAAGAAGTGATGAAATGTGTTAAAATCTTAGGAAAGTTCATTCTATTTTGATGGGTTTGCTTCCCTGGTTTACTGATGAATGCCTTTGTTTGCAATATGAATGGTAATTCTTCACTTTCTGTGAAGAATACTATGCTTACTTTACAAAATTAAAGTGAAGAATTCTTTCTGCCTAGAGAGAAAACATTCTGTGCCTTACCAGAATAATTTTGTCTTTTACGATGACTTTATAATGTCTTTGGTTATTTAAAGAGAAAAAAATCCTCATTTATGAAAGAGGTAAGAGTTTTTTCTAACTCCATTGCTGTTAGTATACATTTTTAAATGTTTTATTGTCACTTTAATTAAATAGGTAACCGAATATTGCTTCTTAGGTATCCATAGCCTCTCTTAAGCAAGTGTCTACACTTTTCTGACAACTTTTAAAAACTTTGCCTTCCCCAAATACGATCCTAAATGTAGAAAAAAACCATAAAACTTTCAAGATATTTTTTACACCTGAAACCATCTTTGAGATTTCCCAGAAAGCTCCTGGGAAAAAAAAAATGACAAAGTTTTCTCTTTTACTTTATAAAAAGAGAAATATTAGAAATAAGTGGGTTTGTTTGATGTGAGTTTCATGGGAAGAGATATCAGAAGAGACATTCAGCCTGCCCCAGGTGAAATCTGTATAAGTTAAATGAATACTTCAGAAATTGTATGATTTATGGGAAGTCCCTGAGGATTTGTCAATGTTCTTACTTTTTTAGCCTATGTTTTCACCTCAGGGAAAACACTGATCAAAACTCTTAAGAAATGGTTTCTTTCAAGTTTTTCTGTATTTATTAGTATCCTGGCAATGTTTTGCCTGCTATTCGACAATAGCAGTATAGCATATAGTATTATTAGTTGTAAACTCAGTTATTATTTGAAATGCTAACTTAGCCAAAACCTTACTTCTTTAATTTGAATCTAGAGGATTCTAGATCATTAATTCTCAGCTGGAGATATACATCAGTCTTACCCATGGAGTATGTTTAAAAATATAAAATAGAAGAATGTAAGCAAGAGGACCAACTAGACCAATGAGTCAATGAAGAAATTAAGAAGGAAATTTTAAAATTTCGTGAATCATGAAAATAGAAACACAACATGCCAAAGCCTATGGAATATAGCAAAAGCAGTATTAAGAGGGAAGTTTATAGCAATAAATGCCATAGGTTCAAATAAACAAGCTAATCTACATCTCAAGGAAGCAGAAAAGCAAAAACAAAGCAAACCCAAAGTTAGTAGAAGAAAAGAAATAATAAAAATCAGAGGAGAAGTGAACAAAATTGAGACAAAAAAATACACAAGATCAATAAAATGAAAAGTTAATTTCTTGAAAAATAAATAAAATCAACAATCCATTAGCTAGACTATCCAAGAAAAAAAGAGAAAAGACCCAAATAAATAAAATCAGGAATGAAAGAGAAGACCTCACAACTGATACCACAGAAATAACAAAGGATAACTTGAGACTATATGAACAACTATATGTCAATGAATTGGAAAACCTAGCAGAAATGGATAAATTCTGGGTCACAAGCAATCTACCAAGATTGAACCAAGAAGAAATAGAAAACTTGAACAGATCAATTAAAAGTAATGAGATTGAATCAGTAATAAAAAGTCTCCCATGAAAGCAAGCCCAGGACCTGATGGCCTCACTGCTGAATTCTACTAAACATTTAAAGAACTAATACTAATTCTTCTCAAACTCTTGCAGAAAATTGAAGAGGAGAGAATTATTTCAAACTCAATGTATGAGGTCAGCATTATCATGATACCAAAACCAGACAAATATACAATAGGAAAAGAAAACCATAGGCCAATATCCCTAATGAACATAGATGCAGAAATTCTCAAAAAAAAAAAAAAAAAAAAAACTACCAGCACATTAAAAGATCATCCACCCTGATCAAGTGGGATTTAACCCAGGGTGCATGGATGATTCAACATACACAAATCAATAAATGTGATACATCACATGAATAGAATGAAGGACAAAAACTGATCATCGCAATTAGATGTAAAAAACACATTTGATAACCTTCAACATACCTTCATGATTAAAAAAAAAACTCTCAACAAACTAGTTATAGAAGGATCATACCTCAACACAATAAAGGTCATATATGACAAGCCCATAGCTGTACAGAATGGGGAAAAGCTGAAAGCTTTTCCTCTAAGACCTAGAACAAGACAAGGATGCCCACTTCATCCTAGTAATGAAAGTCCTTATGCAATTAGGCAAGAGAAAAAAATATTCATCATAGTAGTGAAAGTCCAGGGCAACTAGGCAAGAGAAAAAAATAACAGGCACTTTAATTGAAAAGAAAGAAGTAAAATGATCCTGTTTGCAAACAACATAATTTTACATATAGAAAACCCTGAAAGTTTCACCAACAAAACCTCTTAGAACTAATAAACAAATTCAGGAAAGTTTCAGGATACAAAATCAACATATGAAATCAGTCACATTTCTATACACCAACAGCAAACCAGCTGAGAAAGAAATTAAGAATGCAATCACATTTAAAATAGCTATTAAAAAATTAAAATATCCAGAAATAAATTTAACCAAGGAGGTGAACTATTTCTATAAGGAAAAGTATAAAACATCAATGGAAGATATTAAAGAGAATACAAACAAATTGAAAAACGTACCATGTTCATGGACTGGAAGGATTAATGTTGTGAAAATGACTATGCTACCAAAAGTGTTCTACAGATTCAATGCAATCTCCTTCAAAATTCCAATGGCATTGTTTACAGAAATATAAAAGGCAATTTTAAAATTTATGTGGAACCACAAAAGACCCCAAATAGCCAAAGCAATCCTGAGCAAAAAGAACAAAACTGGAGGCAACATGCTACTTGACTTCAAAATACACTACAAAGCTATAGTAACCAAAAGGGCATGGTGTGGCATAAAAAGATACATATGGAACAAAATAGAGATCCCAGAAATAAATCCATGTATTCACAACCAACTGATTTTCAACAAAGGTGCTGAGAACATTCAGTGGGAAAAAGATAGCCTATTCAGTAAATGGTGCTGAGAAAACTGAGTATCTATATGCAGAAAAATGAAACTAGACTCCTATCTCTCAATAAATCCATCTACAATAAATCAACTCAAAATTGATTAAAGATTACATGTAAGATGCAAAACTATGAAACTACTAGAAGAAAACATGGTGGAAATGTTTCGAGACATTGATGTGTACAAAAATTTTATGGAAAATACATCAAAAGCACAAGCAACAAAAGTAAAAATAGACAAATGGAATTATATCAAACTAAAAAGATTCTGCATAGCAAAGAAAACAACAGAGTGAAAAGAGAACTTGCAGAATGGGAGAAAATATTTGCAAACTATTCACCTGACAAGGGATTAATATTCAGAATATACAAGGAACTCAGACAACTTAGCAAACAAATCAGATTTAAAAATAGACAGATTTTAAAATGTACTGAATAGACATCTCTCAAGAGAAGACATACAAACAGCCAGTAGGTGTATGAAGAAATGTTCAACATCACTAATCATCAGAGAAATGCAAATTAAAACCACAATAAGATATCATCTTGTCCCAGTTAGAATGACTGTTATCAAAGACAAAAAATAACAAATGCTGGAGACAATATGAAGAAAGGGGAACTCATACATACACACTGTTGCTAGGAATGTAAACTAGTATAGCCATTATGGAAAACAGTATGGATATTGCTCAAAAAACTAAAAATAAAACTACCATATGAGCCAGTAATTCCACTGCTGGGTATATGTTCACAAGAAAGGAAATTAATATATCAAAGAGATATCTGCACTACTGTGTTTATTGCAGCACTATTCACACTAACCAAAGTTTGGAAGCAAGGTAAGTGTCCATCAACAGATGAATGGATAAAGAAAATGTGGTACATATACACAATGGGATATTAGTCAGCCATAAGAAATAATAAAATTCTGTCATTTGTGGCCGGGCGCGGTGGCTCAAGCCTGTAATCCCAGTACTTTGGGAGGCCGAGGCGGGTGGATCACGAAGTCAGGAGATCGAGACCATCCTGGCTAACACGGTGAAACCCCGTCTCTACTAAAAATACAAAAAACTAGCCGGGCGTGGTGGCGGGCGCCTGTAGTCCCAGCTACTCGGAGGCTGAGGCAGGAGAATGGCGTAAACCCGGGAGGCGGAGCTTGCAGTGAGCCGAGATCGGGCCACTGCACTCCAGCCTGGGTGACACAGCGAGACTCCATCTCAAAAAAAAAAAAATAAAATAAAATAAAATAAAATTCTGTCATTTGAAGCAACACGGATGGAACTGGAAGACATTATGTTAAGCAAAATAGCCCAGGCACAGAAAGACAAATATTCCATGTTCTCACTCATATATGAGAGTGAAAAATGTGGATTTCATAGCAGTAGACAGTGGAATGATGGTTGCCAGAGGCCAAGAAGAGTGGGAAGAGGAGATAAAAAGAGGTTGGCTAATGGGTACAAAAATACAGTTAGATAATAGGAATAAGTTCTAGCATTTGATAGCACAGTAGGGTGACTATAATTAAGAATAATTGATTAGAGTGTACCCAAAACAAAGATCTAGCCAATCAAGTCTCTGTGTGCCTGGAGAGACTGGGCAGTTTGACCCTTAAGCCTGAATATTCAACCATCCTACTCTTTGAAGCAGACACAACTGCTCTGCATCAGACTGTCACCACATTTGGGTCTCTCGAAACCATTCAAATTCCTGAGCACTTGATGGCTCATGCTAGTTCATCAAATATTGAGCCTTTCCTGGAGAAAAGAGGCTGTATCCCAATGCAAGAGCAGAATCCAGCCTCACAGCTGTCCCTCTCAGCAAATAGCTCCTTGGAAGCAAATCTGCCAGTGGTTGTCTGGACTGGCTCACCCAAAAGCAGACCTTGGAGAATAGTCAGACTTCTATCAGAGCCTGCAGTTTCTTCAGTAATGTCTGGGAAAACCTAAAGGGCTTAGAAAACTGGCTCCTCAAGAGTCAGCAACAGGAATTTCCTGAAAAACCAAGTTATCAAAAGTGTAATAGCCATTCCACTACCAGTTCTTTCTCCACTGAAACTGAAGATCAAGAGCTTCCTGATCAAGATGGGACAGACCTATCAGATTGGTTGGTGACTCCCTAGGAACCCCAGAAGCTGGAGAAGCTTGAGAATGGCAGTCGTGAAACCAATGAGAAGTTTAAGCACTTGTGCCAGTCCTACAATGTGAATGATTGACTTGTCAAGACCAACTCCCATACCAACTGTCAGGGCAACAAGCTCAAGGGGGTGGAGATTGAAAACCTGGGCAATCTAAAGTGCCTGAATGACCACTTGGAGGCCAAGAAACCATTGTCCACCTCAGCATGGTTACTGAAGATTGGCTTGTCCAGAAGCATCAGGATCCATGTAAGGTAGAGGAGATGTGCAAAGCCAATGAGCCCTGCACAAGCTTTGCAGAGTGTGTGTGTGATGAGAATTGTGAGAAGGAAGCTCTGTGCAAGTGGCTTCTGAAGAAAGAAGGAAAAGATAAAACTGTGATGCCTGAGGAACCAAAACCTGAGCCTGAGAAGCATAAAGATTCCCTGAATATGTGGCTCTGTCCTTCTAGAAAACAAGTAACAGAACAAAGGCACTAAAGGTAATGGTTCCTTCTAGAATTTCTGATTCCTTCCAAGTCATAAAGAACAGCTCTTTGTCAGAGTGGCTTATCTGGCCGCCATACAAAGAAGGAAGTCCCAAGGAAGACAGAGCTGGCAAACTGAAGCTTAAAAGCCCCATGACCACTTCCTGGTGTCCGTTTAACACAGCTGACTGGGTCCTGCCAGGACAGAAGATGGGCAACCTCAGCCAGTTATTCTCTGCTGAAGACAAGTGGCTGCTTGGAAAGAAGGCCCAGGAAGTATTACTTAATTCACCTCTATAGGAGGAACATAACTTCCTCCTAGACCATTTCAGCCTCCCTGCAGTTTGTGACCTTTTTGCCTGTATGCAGCTTAAAGTTGATAAAGAAAAGTGGTTACATCAGATTCCTCTGCAGATGTGAAGGAATGGACAGCAAGAGTTGAGCAGCTTTCTGCGGATCATCGCACATCATGAGCTGAATGACTACAGGTTGCCAAATCATTGTTTCTGGGTCTGACCAGTGAGCTTAGTTCTTCTCCTGCCTAATTTTGTACTAGTGAAGTGAAGTGAGTCATGAGATTGAGTTACTGTTTAAAAGAAAAACGCCGTTTAGCAATGCTGAGGTGATTTAGTTCCTTCCTTCTTACAGAAGTATTAATCCATCCTACACTAGAAATGCAGCATCTTGGTGGACCGGTCTTTTTCACAAGCCTCCAAGTCTCCTTAGATTGGGTTGTTACTAAAAGTATATTAAAGCACTCTAGTCTTAAAAATGAAATATTTCTGTAATCAAAGTGTATTGATGTATTCTAAAGGTAGTAAACTTCCCTAACTTTTAATTGCCCTATAGATGCTTCTCTTGCTGTGGGTTTTCTTCTGTTAGTGGTCTAAACTAATGATTTTTCTGTTCTGTTGACATATTGTATATTTTACACAAAAAATTAACCTGGCCAATGGCAATTACCAAAAATATATATTAACGATCTTGGCAATTTTTGACATCAACTACCAAACATTTTGGCCTACATGCTAGTTCTACATTATTTTTCATCTTCACTTGAAAGAAACTCAGCTATTGTCTTTATTTCTTTATGTAAATGTTATTAAAGTATCCAGTGAGCTCTTTTAGAAGGGCTCTGTATTATTTCAAGACTATTTTCAGGGTAGTTCTGGCCTTTCAAAATATTCTACAAACCTACAGAGTTTAAAAGAACCTCAGTACCAACTAAGCAAATAGGTAAGACGTTGGAAATGTGGTCGAGTACTTGAACCATTTAGTATCGTAGGGATTTGGGGTGCATCCTGTGTAAATGGAAGCTGAGCTTGACACATCTGGTGCTTTTAACTAGGAATAAAGTTGTCCTCTCACTGCAAGTACGGTATACCTGTACCTCCAAAAGTACAACACAGTGACATTGTTGTGAACAGACCGTTTTCAACACTTGTGCCTTGGGATGTTCATTGAAGCTTTATGAAAACTACTGATGTTTTTTCAATATCCTTAAAGTTATGTCCATGCTTTAAAATGTCTCTGTAAGAGAGAAGAGGGGTTTATAATGTTTTTAAATTCTCTAAGATATTTTTGCTGCTTTCCAGACTTTGAAACTATTAAGCTTCTTAACTGTCTATGTTACTAGAAATACTCCTAGGGAAACTTCATGGTCCCACAATGCCATTGCCATACAGCTTCACTAGAGTTCTTTGAACCACAGCTGGAAAGAGCTTTGTATTATTTTTTAATCCCCTCCCCAGATACAATTTAGAACTATTATAACAAAGGTGGTGGGTAAAAACAACTTAAGGAGCCTTTCTAGTTACCTTAAGTTGCAGCTAACTCTGTAGTTTCTTTTTTGAGGCCTAACAAACATGCTGTATTTTGCATTACCAAAATGTAATTTACATTACTCACTATGTTAATGAGTACATAAAACATTCTTTTGCATTGATGCATTTTGTATCTGCCTTCATTAAAAGCAAAACAGCCCTTAAAAAAAGAATAAAAGAAGAAATTAACCACAGCCATATGTCTTTGTTACCTACAAATGGTTTTTGTTTTACTCTAATACATCCCTGAGGTGATGCTATAAAGTGAAGGCCAGAGTTTATGTCTTAAATAAAGCTTCCCGGAAAAGGACTATACTAGGTACTTCAAACTATTGACATTTCAAAGAATAGACTCTTGGGTACAGTCTTTTGATGTAACATAACTTACACAACTTTCAGACTGCACCTGTGGGCTAAGGCATGATTTCTAGAACTCTTTTTAGTTGAGAAGCAGACAGCTTCACGAAATTGCTAACCCAAGATCCAGAGGAACAAGAATTAATTATAGGACTGAATATACTGATAAGGGAAATTTTATTGGGATTATCTGGAATATTGTTGTTTTTGTTTTAATGTTCTGTTTTGTGAGTCTATAAGAAAGCCATTACCCTCTCTTCTCACACTTCTTTAACCCATGACAATTAAGTAAACTTTGCTTTTATAAACTGAAATGAAACAGATTTTAGACAATTCCTGCTTACAGAGCACAGAGAAGTCACACAGACCTGTGCCCACCAGTGTCCTACCCCAAGCCAAAACCACCACCAGTGTGACTGCTCACACATTTGCCAGCAGGGTCCTCAACAGCTGCATTGCCTCTGCCACTGTGGTGAACGCCTGCAGGGAGGCAGGCACCCCAGCACCTGTGAGCACCCTGCCACAGCTGCCACTACTGATGCTGCTGGCATGTGTGAATGAGGAAGGATCCTGTTGTCACTACACTAAGAAATGCTTTGGTTGACACCACCCATTGGAGTGCAGTGACCAGCAGTGTTGTAGTACCTTGCTCCCCACCCCCAACCAGCAAAGTAGATTCCTAACCTCAAGGAGCCAGAGAACAAATTTGGGGCCCAATACAAGTCCCCCAGAGTTAGAGTGTGCAATCTCAAAGTTAGGATCTGAGTGTTGGCCACCTAAAATCTTCCAGAAACAAAGCCAGTTGGCTGAATCCACCTTACACTGAAATCAAACCCTCAAAGTCATCAAATAGGATAAAGGAAAGAACAAAAATTCAAAGGTCAGCAACCTCAAAGGTGGAAGGAACATAAGCCCACAAAGATGAGAAAGAATCAACACAAGAACCCTGACAACTAAAAAAGCCAGAGTGTCTTCTTTCCTCTAAACAACCATATCACCTCTCTAGTAAGGGTTTTGAACCAGGCTGAGATGATTGAAATAACAGAAATAGAATTCAGAATATGGACAGGAATGAAGATCATTGAGCTACAGGAGTACATTGAAACCTAATCCAAGGAAGCTAAGAATCATGATAAAACAATGCAGTAGCTGACAGATAAAATAGCCAGTATAGAAGAGAATGTAACTTGCTTGACAGAGCTGAAAAACACACTACAATAATTTTATAATGCAATCACAAGTGTTAATAGCAGAATAGATCAAGTAGAGAAAAGAATCTCAGTGCTTGAAGCCTGGCTTTCTGATAATAGACAATCAGACAAAAATAGAGAAAAAAGAATGAAAGGGAACAAACAAAACCTCCAATAAACATGAAATTATGTAAAGAGATCAAATCTATGACTCATATGTGTCCCTTAAAGAAATAGGGAGAGTGTAAGCAGCTTGAAAAACGTATTTCAGGATATCATTCATGAGAACCTCCCCAACCTAGCTAGAGAGGCTAATGTTCAAATTCAGGTAATGCAGAAAGCCCCCTAAGATACTTCACAAAAAGATCATCCCCAAGATACATAATCATCAGATTCTCCAAGGCTGAAATGAAAGAAAAATTGTTAAAGGCAGCTAGAGAGAAAGGTCAGGTCACCCACAAAAGGAAGCCTATCAGACTAATGGTGGACCTTTCAATAGAAACCTCCAAACCAGAAGAAATTGGAGGCCAATATTCAGCATTCCTAAAGAAAGAATTCCAACCAAGAATTTCACATCCAGTCAAATAAAGCTTCATAAGCAAGGAGAAATAAGATTTGTTAACAACTTCGGTAAAGTTTTTAAACAACTTTAGTAAAGTCTCAGGATACCAAATTAATGTACAAAAATCACTATCTTTCCTGTACAAGCAAATGCTGAGGGACAAGCAAATGTTGAGGGAATTTATTACCACCAGACCTACCTTACAAGAGCTCCTGAAGGAAGCACTGAATATGGAAAGACTGTTACAAGCCACTACAAAAACACACTGAAGTACACAGACTAGTGATACTATAAAGTAACCACATAAACAAGTCTGCAGAGTAGCCAGCTAACATCCTGATGACAGGATCAAATCCACACATATCAATAATAACCTTGAATTTAAATGGGCTAAATGCCTCAATGAAAAGACATAAATGGCAAGCTGGATAAAGAACCAAGACCCATTGGTATGCTGTCTTCAAGAGACCCACCTCACATGCAATGACAACACAGGCTAAAAATAAAGGGATGGAAACAAATCTACCAAGCAAATGGAAAACAGAAAAAGACAGGGGTTGCAGTCCTAGTTTCAGACAAAACAGACTTTAAACCAATAAAGATTAAAAAAAGACAAAGAAGGGCATTACATAATGGTAAAGGGTTCAATTCAACAAGAATACCTAACTATCCTCAATATATATGCACCTAACACAGGAGTAGCCAGATTCATAAAGCAAGCTCTTAGAGGCCTTCAAAGAGACTTAGACTTCCACACAATAATAGTGGGAGACTTTAACATACCACCACCAATATTTGACATATTATTGAGACAGAAAATTAACATAGATATTCAGGACCTGAGCTCAGCACTGGATGAAATGGACCTGACAGACATCAACAGAACTCCCCAAAACAACAGAATATATATTCTTCACATCACCACATGGCACATACTCTAAAATAGATTACATTATTGGAAGTAAAACACTCCTCAGCAAATGCAAAAGAACTGAAATCACAACAAACAACCTCCCAGACCACAATACAATCAAATTAGAAATCAAGACTAAGAAATTCACTCAAAACCATACAATTACATGGAAATTGAATAACTGCCCCTGAATGACATTTAGGTAAATAATGAAATTAAAGCAGAAATCAAGAAGTTCTTTGAAACTAATGAGAACAAAGATGCAACATACCAGAATCTCTGGGACACAACTAAGGCAGTGTTAAAAGGGAAATTTATAGCACTAAAAGCCTACCTCAAAGAGTTAGGAAGATCTCTATTTAACAACCTAACATCATAACTAAAAGAACTAGAGAACAAAGAGCAAACCAATCTGAAAGCTAGCAGAAGACAAGCAATAACCAAAATCAAATCTAAACTGAAGAAGACTGAGATGCAGAAAACCATTCAAAGATCAACGAATCCAGGAGCTGTTTTTTTGAAAAAATTAATAGAATAGATAGACCACTGGCACACTAATAAAGGAGAAAAGAGAGAAGATCCAAATAAATACAATCAGAAATGAGAAAGGGGATATTACCACTGAGTCCACAGAAATACAATAATCATCAGAGAATATTATGAACACTTCTATGCACATAAACTAGAAAATCTAGAAGAAATAAATACATTCCTGGACACATACATCCTCCCAAGACTGAGCCAGAAAGATATTAAATCCCTGAACAGACCAATAATGAGCTCTGAAATTAAGTCAGTAATGGCCCACCAACCAAAAAAAGCCCAGGACCAGATGAATTCACAACTGAATTCTACCAGATTCTACAAAGAATTCTACAAAGAAGAGCTGGTACCATTCCTACTAAAACTATTTCAAACAATTGTGGAGGAGGGACTCCTCCCGAACTTATTCTATGAGTCCAGCCTCACCCTGATTCCAAAACCTAGCAGAGACACAACAAAAAAAGAAAACTTCAGGCCAGTATCTTTGATGAACATTGATGCAAAAATCCTCAGCAAAATACTGGCAAACCAAATCTAGCAGCTCATCAAAAAGCTTATCCACCACAATCAAGTAAGCTTTATTCCTGGGATGCAAGGTTGGTTCAACATACACAAATTAATAAACGTGATTCACCACATAAACGGAACCAAAACCAAAAACCACATGATTATCTCAATAGATGCAGAAAAGGCTTTCAATAAAATTCAACACCCCTTCATGTTAAAAACTCTCAATAAATAGGTATTGAAGAAACATGTGTTGTGCACATGTACCCTAGAACTTAAAGTACAATTAAAAATAGTTTTTTTGAGCGGGGGCTGGGCGCAGTGGCTCATGCCTATAATCCCAGCACTTTGGAAGACCGAGGCGGGTGGATCATGAGGTCAGGAGTTCAAGACCAGCCTGGCCAAGATGGTGAAACCTCCTCTCTACTAAAAATACAAAAATTAGCTGGGCGTTGTGGCAGATGCCTGGAATCCCAGCTACTCAGGAGGCTGAGGCAGAGAACTGCTTGAACCCAGGAGACGGAGGTTGCAGTGAGCCGGGACTGCACCACTGTAATCCAGCCTGGGTGACAGAGTAAAACTGTCTCAAAAAAAAAATTTTTTTTTTTTTCAAGAAACAGATTTGAAATATCTGATTCTCATTCAGTTCCCAGAATTCAGAAACTCTTAAAGAACCTTCTTACTTTTCATGGCAATATAGCTATTTGCATAATTTTGGTAGGAATTGGTCCTGCTTTTCACCAGAATATAATTAAACAAATTGAGAGTGAAATCAAGGCCTTGTCTGAAGTGTCATATCTGAGAATGGTGCTCATTTAATCAGATATGCCCACCAGTTTGCTTTAAGAAAAGGAAATCGGTTATACTTAGAGAATCAGTGCCTATAAAGCCCTCCCAGGAAAGCTGGCCTGGTACCTGGCTGACAAAGTCCCTAGCTTTCAGAGGGTTAGAGAGGTCATTTTCTAGTAGACCAATAACTTTAGAATATTCAGGGACCATAAGAAAAACGGATTTCACCCAAATTCATAGGTTACTGCAGGTGAAATTTGGTATAGAGAGTTTCTTGGAATTGATTTCCTAGCCTCAAGATAGTAAATAGTAGAGGCTTTTAAACCCGTCTGAGATTTTTATGAAAACTCCCAGACGTAAGTTAATTTTGTGGCATTAGTTGTTGCTCAGTACTATATAGCTCAAGATTTGCAAAGATTGGCAAACTTAAGAGAAATGATATGCTAATTAACATCCTTGCTGCATCTATGTAAACAATCAGGCTAAACCTAATTGAAATCAGCCTTATTTTGTGATCAAGAAGTCTTTCTTTGAGATTATGTAATCACAAGGCGGGGAAGGAGATTGTTAGAAAAAAATTGTGAAAGACTTTGAAATGTACTAAAAGCTACCAAAGAGATTACTGGATGTTTTTACTGAAAAACTATGCGTTGTCTAGAGTATACCACTTTGGCTTACCTAATGCTATGTGGTTTAGACCTCTCATATCTTTGAGCTATTTTATGACTATGTAAGTTATAAAAATAAAATGATAACAAAGCAAACAATTTTTGTCTATAAACATGCAAATTAGTTCTGTCTGGTCGAGGAACAATTGATTCCCACTCCACCCCAACAATTATGGAAAAAGCCAATTTTGCATTTATTTGTAAATTCATTTCATGACCTACATATAGCTCTGCTCTTTGAATTCTCCTTTGAACTACTTGTAACATCTTACTGATGTCCTCATGAATTAATAAGTTAAATAAAATATTTGACAAATGTTCACTTTGTATATTTATTTGACAGTCATGGTTTTATCTTAAAACTTAAAAAAGTATCCATTAATAAGTTAAATTTGCTTTGTTTTTGTGGTGTAAACTCTATTATATTTATTATTTATATATAATTATAAAAGCATTGCATTGTCAACAGTTAACTGGTTGACATAATGTTAGTTTAATAGACACTCAATTGAGCATTTATTAAATTTTGCTTCCTATCTTGGAATTAATAATTTAATTTTAGGTTTCTAACATTCTTGCAGGTACTTGAAAAGTTCTTAAGCTGTAAGCACTGTAACTGTGGGGTGAAAAATCAATAAAATAACTACGTAGTCACTCAATAAATACTTGTTGAATAAACGATTGGATTACGAATAATAGCTATCATTTTGGCAGCATTTCCCAAGTGCCATACATTCATATATACACCAGAAATAAAAAATACAAGATGAAAAATAAACTAGATAGCAAGATTTGTTGGAAATTATTATTGTTATTATTATTATTGCAACAATGGCAATATGGCAATAATAATGGGCTAAAACAGGTTGAATATCTTACCTGCAATTGCACAGTTCTAAGTGCCAGAAGCAATATTTGAACCCAGTTTTCTGACCATAGAGTTCATACCTTTTCACTACCCAGGATATGGTCTTGAGTCTTGTGCCTCTTTGAGGAAATCCCATCATGGTGATTCATATTTTCTTTTTTTTTTTTTTTTTTTTTTTTTTTTTTTGTTCTTCTACTCTCAAGCCCCATTATCCTTGTTCTTGGCTAAGGAGACATCTCACTGGAAAGCACAGCACTCACAGGCCTTGGGTTTCCAGTTCTGCCAGCAGGAGAACGTAGCCCTTTCAGAAGCTATGTATTCTTGAGCAAGTTACTTAATATCTCTATTAAAATAAGAATATTAATAAATCTTACACTAAGGGTATTGAGAAGGAAAATGAGATAATGAAGTAACAAGCTTGGCACCGTTCCTGGCACAGAGTAAGTGCTCAGTAAGCAGTGATCCAGGTCATAGTTGCTTCCAGATTCCTGCTCCTCTCTGGCCACTCTAAAGCCTCTGAACTTCAGCCAAGGGCGGCAGGGATTAGGTTAGGAAGGAAGAAATGGTAGTGAGAGGACACAATTTGCATAAGCCTTTACATTTTATGAAAACTCTTTTTATTCCACAATGGAACAAGTCTTTTGAAGCAAGGCAGTACAACCTAGAGACAATTTAAACAAATTCCAGTTGGAGAGTTACAAGGGAGATTGCAGAAGGAAACTGGAGTCAAGCCTTAATGGGTCCAAATCCCAGTGGCCCTGAGCCAAGCAGGCTCCTGATTGCACTGAGCTCAAATCCTTCTCCAGGCCACAGAAATAAAAGGGAAGTGAGGAGAGGCGACCACAGGGCATTTGGGGTCCCAACTTAGGCCAAGCCAAAAACTCGGGTCTGGGTCCCAGTCTTTATTCTTGAGGAAGTTATTTGTCAGCAAATGGAGGAAAACCTGGGAGGGGCTTGTGTTGTTGGAAAAATATGTTAGTTTCTAATGCACACAAAGTCCCGAAATAAAGCTGAGCAAAGCAGCCACTGTGTCTCCCACTGCTTTCGTAGATCCCCATGGCCTTCATCACTGAGTTCTGCACAAAGGGGGCTCTAGGTATGTGCCGATTTCCTAAGGAAGATATACCAGACTGAAGCAAGAAAAGCAGGGTAGGTAGGGGTCTTAACTCACTTCTGAATGAGTGTGATTGTGATCTGCACTGTCAAAGCACGGGTCTTGCTCCATTCAATAACCACCTCCAAAAACAGTTTGGGGCTGTACAGGAGGGGCGGGAGAAGTCATCATTACAGGTACAGAATTGGACTCTAACTTTAACCACAACCTCCAGTGAGGTCTTCCAGACCCGCCAAATCTCACAACTTCAGTTGAGACTTGGCCTTGAAAATGCGTCCCTGGCAGCTACAGTGTGGCACAGAGAAGGAGCCTGGGCTTTGTTTGCCTTTAACAAAACACCCGGTTGAAACCAGCCACTTACCCGCAGAGTAACTCCATGTGCTTAACATCTCTAAGCCTCAGTTTCTTTGTTTCTAAATTAAGGTTAATAGCATAGATCCCATAAGGTTGTCGTAAGGATTAAATTAGATAAGTGGGAATTAAAAACACTTGCCTTGCAAGGTGTTTTAAGATTAAATAAGATGATGTATGAAAATCCAAGCCTGGGGCCGGGCGCGGTGGCTCAAGCCTGTAATCCCGGCACTTTGGGAGGCCGAGACGGGCGGATCACGAGGTCAGGAGATCGAGACCATCCTGGCTAACACGGTGAAACCCCGTCTCTACTAAGAAAATACAAAAAACTAGCCGGGCGAGGTGGCGGGCGCCTTTGGTCCCAGCTACTCCGGAGGCTGAGGCAGGAGAATGGCGTAAACCCGGGAGGCGGAGCTTGCAGTGAGCTGAGATCCGGCCACTGCACTCCAGCCTGGGTGACAGAGCCAGACTCCGTCTCAAAAAAAAAACAAAAACAAAAACAAAACAAAAAAAAAGAAAATCCAAGCCTGGCACTAACAGGCCCTTAATCGTGGCTGGGTTGGTTTGACGGAGGGGGGCTATAAATCACCCCCTCTCCTTTTCATGATCTGCGCAAGTGAGATACAGAAAAAAAACGGAGTGTAAAAGATTCGCTTTGGAACCAGTAGAGACAGATAAGAGAAGAGGCATTGGCCTGCAGACAAGGGGGCTTCCTAACATTTTACCTTGGAATCAGCAGTGTCTCTCCAGTGCTGTTTCCTCCTAAGGAGTAGAGCTAACGTTTCTTCATGGAAGCATCAGGACCGGGGAGTTAGATTCTTCCTGGCAATAAGTATATAATACCTCTCCAACAGATGGCACATATTATTAAAAACATCCCGCTGTTATATACCGGTATGAACTTGCCTTCTTAATTCAAGTCCTAACCCTTCAACTTGTGGTCTTGAAATATTTACATCACTTATCCATGTGTTAACATCTTAACAAGGAATTCTTCACAGATCAGCTTTTCAGAGAAGCACAGGATCCCTGAGTGATCAATTTCTTTTCCCCACACTTAAGCCACATCCACAGATTTTCTATTTTCATCACAACACTAGAAATATCACAGTAACATTTTAAGTATATCCTTAGGCTTTTCTCTCCTCATCTGCTGTCCCTAAGGAGCAGGTGGGGTGCAAAAGAAAAGATGGAAACCACGCTCAAGGAGCCCCAGCCTCCTCTGCTCTCTTCGATAAATGCTGATGTCCTGCCCATAAGCCTGGCACTGGATTGGAACTGACTCCTGGTCCTATCAATTTCAACTTTCTACTTAATACTATATTATGTCAAATCTTCTAGGCTTCTTTTAAAACTCTGGATGAGCATGGGAGCTCAGACACACACATACACACTTATACATGCACATGCACGCTCACATCCACTCACATTCACCCCTCAGTCTCAGCAGGTGATGTCTAGATGACGTCTCATGTTTCGTATAGACAATAGGAATCACCATCTGGAAAGTCCTTCAGAGTCACACATTCAGAGCTACAATCCACCCACATCCACGTGCATTCTCTCTTCCTTTCCCTCTCCTATAATAAAGAAGTTCAATCAAAGCAATCTGAGGCACGTTCTCTTACCTATTTTTGGATGACATCATCCCCTCCTTCTCAGGAATCTTTACTTTTCAGTGATTCTTTTTCTCTTTTGTACATGCAAGATCTATATTTCCATTGAATTTTCATGAAGAATGTACTCCCATTAAAAAAAAAAAAAACCTCTCTCACCGCATCCTCATCAGTCAACTAGCACCCAGCCTCTCTCCTCCCTGTCACAGCCAAGTGTCTCAAAAGTGTCGTCCAGCCACACTGACAACATCTGCTCACCTCTCACTCAATCCTCAGACCACCCCAATCTGACTCTTTGCTCCACCAAAAAAAAACCAAGGCTACCAATGATCTCCAAGTTGCTAAATCCAGCAGTTTCCAGTCCTTGCCTCAGTCATGCTCCCAGCAGCGTTTCAGAATTTGAAGACTCCCTTGGATACCTCAAGGCAACCAATGTCACAGCCTTGCCTCTGAACTGATCCTGACTTGGTTCTCCAAGCTCAAGAGGCTTTCCATCATCTAACCAGCTACCAGAATTCATCTGGAGTCACCCACAACACCTCTTTCCCTCTTACCCTCTATATCCAATTTGCCAGCAAGTACACTGTTTTGCTTTTGAAATATTTAAGTTGATCTATTTCCCTCCATTTCACTGCTATCCCTCTCCAAGCTACCATTTTCTTTCACTTGGTCAACAACACTGACTTACTTCTTAAGCAGTTTTCCTCACAGAGCCTTCTGTCCTGAATGAACAGAAGGTGAGTGGTTTTTTTTAATGCAAATTTGATTTCCTCTCTCTCTCTCTACCCCCTCCCATCCCACCCTTCTTAAAACTCTTCAGTGGTTTTTTATTGCTCTTAGAATCTAGATCCAAATCCTTAACATGGCTCATAAGATCCAACAAGGTCTGGCCCCTGCAGGGCCTCCATTTGTCTCACAGTTTGTGTGGAGCTCCGCTTGAAGTTGTGCAGTGCACAGCTTGCACAGCTATATACCTAGGATCTGGGCCCTGACCTATCTCTCGAGTCTCATTTCTATCGCTCTGGCCCTTCTACTCTATACTCAGCCACATTCTCATTTCTCAAATGTGTCCTGCTCACTCCAGCCAACAGTGTTCTTCATTACCTAGTACACTCTCTTCCTCTCTCCCAAATTCTTCTCTCGGATAATTTTCAACCAAAAGTCACTTCCTCAGGGTAGCTGTTAGTATTGATCACAGTCCCAGCAAGAAACAGATAGCATACTCCAAGAGGGCGAGTGAAGGGAGTTTAATGAAGGGGCATGTAACAGCGTCTGGACAGGGTCAATGGAGACCAGCAAGGGCTGGAGAAGTACCCTCAGCTGGACCCTGTTGCCACCCCTGGGTCTGAAGGAGCAAGAGGAGGACATTGCGGCTGTAGGAGAGGGGTCTTCTGACAGCAGCTGTGACCCCCAGAAGAGGAACACAACACTGCTAAACTGTAGCCCAACGGGGAGGAGGCTGGGCTAGAAACACTTCCACCCTTCCCCTTCCACTCTCTGATCTCCCGCTGGTGTCTCCCATTGGCTAAACCCACGCAAAAGTCAGAGGGCAAGGGAACCCACTGTGGCTCTCTAGGGGTCAGAGTAACTAGAAGAGGTTGCTGTGACCTGGAGAGCAAGTGGAGCATATTGTGCCTACCTTCTCTCTTCCCCCTCATTCAGCTCTCTTTGATATATGCTGCTTTAACACAGTACTGTCTTCCTTCATAGTTATTCTCCCCATTTGTAATTATGTTTCCTATGTTTCCTATTAACATCAAATTATTATCAAGTAATTCTTAATTATTTGATACAGATAGTTCTTCATATCAGATGATGGGCATGATGCGTTCATAAGCTCATGAGGGTAGGCACCACTTGGATTCTCAGTGCCTGGCACAGTGTCTAGTGTGGAGCTCTGCAAACATCTGTTGAATGAATAAACATCCTCATCAACTGCTGATTTTAGAATGTTTATATACTTTGGCCCACGTTTGTGAAGACTAAGGAAAGCCTGGTGTTAATGGGAAGGGCAAGGCCCTGGGCGAGGCAGACAGCACAGATAAGGATCCTCATCGTAGTGTCAGAGAGGTCCAGAACCTTCACTCCACATTCAGTCAAAAGTCTTAATGAAGCCTCTGGACAAAAGCTCCGGCTTTTCTCCTGCCCCATAGACAGAAACTGTGAGAGGTTCCAACTGGACAAGGGGCCAGATGGGGCAATAAATGGAAATACAAAACAAATGAAATACAACAGAACTTAGAGTTAAGCAATCCATGTCCTCCCCTGCTCTGATGCTTACTTTGCTCTGACACTTACTTTGCTGTGTAACTTTGAGTAATCATGCAACTCCCTGGCTCTCAGTTTCCTCGACTGTCAAACAGGAATAATGACTAAACTTTCCATTATGGTTGCTGGGAGTACCATATGAGGACGTGTGTTCTGTGAAATGTAGTTTATAAATTCTTAAGCGCTGAACAATTCATCCCGCAGTTTCAGAGGCACATAAGATGATTCTAATAAAGCTCATTTTCTAATTTTTGTTTAGGGAGGGCACTCATTCTGGAAGCAAAATATTCACCACAGATACTCCCGAGCCTCATGGAACCTCCATTCACCAGGGCGGTTCCTCAGAGTGGCCCTGCCTAGTGACAGTTGGAATAATTATTGTAAGCACATAAACCCCTCCCTCCAAAATCAGAAAAGTCTCTTGCTGCTTCTCACCCCCTTCCTCAGCCTGAGAGAAGCTCCCAATGGCCAATCAGAATCATCACCCCTAGTTTTCTATAAGTACACACATGAGAAAGATACAGAGTGACTCATGCCTGTAATCCCAGCACTTCGGGAGGCTGAGGCAGGCAGATCATGAGGTCAGGAGTCTGAGACCAGCCTGGCCAACATGGTGAAACCCCATCTCTACTAAAGACACAAAAAATTAGCCAGGCATGGTGGTACATGCCTGTAATCCCAAGTACTCAGGAGGCTGAGGCAGGAGAATCACTAGAACCCAGAAGGCAGAGGTTGCAGTGAGCTGAGATGGCACCATTGCACTCTAGCCTGGGTGATAAGAGCAAAACTCCATTGAGAAAGAAAGAAAAAAAGAAAGAAAGAAAAGAAAGAAAAAAAGAAAGAAAGAGAAAGAAAGAAAGAAAGAAAGAAAGAAAGAAAGAAAGAAAGAAAGAAAGAAAGAAAGGAAGGAGACCTTGCCTCAGTTTCCCCATGGATCACTTGCTACATATTTATGAATGTGTAGTTAGGAATGTGTGATGTCATTATTTCCAATTATGTGGTTTTAGCTTGCAACAATGACACATTACCCTAATGTGTGCTTCCTTCTAATGGAGAATTATCCTTGATCCCTGTAATCATGACATAATATCTCTGAGGCAGAAGTGTTCTTATTTTCCTTTTCTTCTTCCTTTTTCCTCCTTAGGTTCATCCTTCCTGTGGATTTCTGATATCTCCTAAACTCATTGTGGATTTCCTTACCTCTCCAAACGGATGGCTCAGTGCCATTAGCTTTGTAATTTCATCTTTGAAAAATCTAATCTTTGTACTCCCTTCTCTGCTTTCCTTAACTTTTTAATAACACAGACTTGTCAGAACAGAAATTGCTTCTGGCCTGGAACAGGCTGTGCTATCAATGGCATGTATATTGCTGAGGCTGAGGTGGCTTCACTTTGACTTGACACAAACCCAATCAGGATATGAGACCTCTGAAGATTTTCATCTTTATCTGAGGTCTCACAGTTGTTAGGCAAGTGGGAACAATATTGATGTCTGTATACCGCCTTGTCGTTCACACCAAAAAGAGAGAGAGAAAGAGACATTCCTGACATTTATCTCTTAAACAAGACATGTGAGCAGTCAGACACTGTCTGACAGGACAAATATTTACTGTGCCTGCAAACAGCGGGCACAGTAAATATGCCCAGATGAATATGAATATGGCCGGACTGAATGCCAGTCCAGCCAAGGCAAAGACTCTGACCCGAGCTGATCGACGTTCAACGGAGACACCAGGTCCCAAAGGCTGAGGATTAAGGACATCAGTTAACATTGAACCATGCACAAGATTTGTCTTGTTGGCCCTAGATCAAAACTGAGCATTTTATTTTCATTTCCTGGATTCTCCGTGGGCTCATATTCTTTAGGGCAAGTAGCTGTGGGACCTTTTCATTCCTGCAAACTCTGTCTCCAGGCCGATCTTTCACCCGGCAGTCAGAAGGATTATAGGACTGCGGAGTTCTTCTGAAGATTTGCTAGCTCTCCTCCAAAAGGAAAATTAGACTCCTGAAGATCCACATCGCCGCTAAAAGTAAGCAAGGAGATGAGAGACCCGTCTGGGGATTGTGGCTAGAAAAAGCACTCGAGGCATTTTTGCAGCAGAGTCCTGAACAAACCACCGAGGAAAAGGAGGGGCGAGAATTTCCACTAACAAGCTTGACAGTTTTTCTGTAGCTCATAGAGAAGTCGTGCTTACTTCAGCAGCATTATTTTTTTAGACAGAAATGTCTGATTAGCAACCTCCTAGAGTGATGGTGCTTAATTGACACTGGCCACAAAGGCGTTTGAGAAGTTTTATCCCCTGCCTTTCATATAAAATACTTAAAGTTCTGCTGGTGCAGGCAATATTTGGGAATAAGTCTTTATCTCTCCGCTCCGCTAGCTTCCCAGGTGACCTTCCTTTCCAGGGAAGCCATATGCTGCTTGCTTCTGATGCTCCCTGGTTTGATTCCATTGAGTAAGCTGTTTAAACTCTCATGCCTCAGTCTCCTCAACTACCTGAGATGTTGGGGAGGAATTAAATGAGAACGTGTGTCTAAAGCTTTTCTACGGCCTGAGATTTTTGAAGCAGGCACTCATTACATGTTAACTCTCATAGTTATTATCATTTTGACAAATGTCAGGCTTGTCTCAGCTAAGCTGAGGAGTTGAGGCTTTCTCCCTGCCTTGGTCAGGATAATGAGGGCTGGGTGTGGCAGACACGATAATAGCCCCCAAAATATGTTCATGTCCTAATCCCCAGAACCTGTGAACATTACCTTATATAGCAAAAGGGTCTTTGCAGATGTGATTTAGATGGGGGGATGATCCTGGATTACCTGAGTGTGTCTAGTGTCATCACAGGGGCCTCACAAGAGGAGGGAGCAGGGGTCAGAGTCAGAAGACAGGATGACAAAGCAGAACTCAGAGAGGAGAGATGATCCTACACTGCTGGCTTTGAAGACAGCAGGGGGACACAAGCCAAGGAATGCAGGAAACCTCCAGGAACTGGAAGAGGCAAGGAAACGGAATCTCCTCTACAGCTTCCAGAAGGAACACAGCCCTGCCAAGACCTTGATTTTAGACCAGTAAGATATCTGACCTCCAGAATTGTAAGATAATAAATTTGCATTATTTTAAGACACTAAGTGTATGGCAATTTATTCCAGCAGCCCGAGGAAACCAATGCACTAGGTAACAGTAGAGACCTGTGGGTCCCGTCAGGAACAGAGACAAGAACACAAAGGAAACTCTAGAGGGATGGCCTTGGGGACATGGACTCCACCCCACAAGAGGGCTCCTTGCAGACGCCTCAGCCCTGCAGGGAAGAGAAACTACTATCCCTCCTGGAAAGCCTTGGCATCAATGACACTTGCCTCAAGGCCTCGAGGGGTGAACAGAGGGGCTGGAGGACACGCTCTCCATAGGGAGGTTCCAAAGTGGAAGATGGGAAGTGAGAATGAATGGCTATTGGAGGACAGGGCTGTTGGCTGCTGTCTCCTCAGAGAACTGCAGAGGAAGGGGCATGATGGAAAGGTGTGGCCACAGCGGCGGGCTCGGTTTCCACAATCTGCTTAGGCCCTCCTGCAATAAGGATGCTATTTTCACACAGGGCTTATGAGACTCTGTCTCATCTTTCCATAGACTCTGTGCTTTTTTCATTTCCCCTACAGGCCGGCACTCAAAAATACGTAATGGATGAATACATGAATGAATGAATGAATGAACCAACAAGTAAAAAGAGCCCAGATGTTATGACAAAATATCACCATTTCTCTTGGCTCGGAGGTGGGAGTAGGGGGTTGGGAATGGGAAGGAGACTGGGAAAAGATCCTTTTCTTCCTTTTAATCTTCCTAGGAAGGGCCTGACTGAGCAAATCCCTTCCCTGCAGTCAGACACACTGGCAGGTGTCCTTAGGCCCAGATTAGAAAGGTGGCTCCGGGCCCTAGGTGCTGCTGCTGTCGTTGGTATGCAGGCAAACGCTCCTAGCACATTCGAAATCTGAGGGGGTGGATGCTAATAACCCATAATCAATGTTGCATTTGCCAACAGCCAAAAGAAAAATGAACCTTTAATTGAGCAAGATTTGGCATCAATCAATGATGTGACTTTAGTCAGGCAAAACCGACAGATTACTGAGCCGGACACCCAACTGTGAGAATTGCTCTCTACTGGGGTGAAGAATGCAAAATGTGGATAAACAGCCCATCTTGCCAGGCCCGGGATCATAACTCACTGGGAAAAAACACCTCTTTATATCTGTTTGTAAATCTTTTTCATTTTTCTCTTTTTTATGTTCTAAGAGCTTAACTTACTTTGTACCTCTGAGCCCCTTCACAGAAGTTTTGTGTTCTTATACGCTAATGATAGTTTCTAAGAAGCCATTGGACACAATGGAATCAGCAGATTTCCAGCACCCACCCAGAGAGCTGATAGAAGAGGAGCTTGAAGAAGCAACAGTCAGAGGCCAGAGAATTCTGGCAAGATGGTGGGGACGACGGCCACACTGGTTTTGGATCTTCCTAAATCCCCACCTAAAAACACAGATACTAAGTAGCAACACCAAAAAACCTGGCCATGGAAAACATTTTTCACAAACTAGCTGATGGGGTATCCCCATGAACCCCAAATATAAGCAGGTCAGGATAAACCACCAACTAAGCCCTGAGCACCCTCAGTATCTGTGAGGGAGTAGAGGGAAGTCCTGGGCAGCTACAGACCCAGCACAGGAGAACTCCAAACACCAACAGATGGGAAGCACTGCAGGCCTGAGACCAGCAGCTGTTATTGGGAGGGGCTTTGCTCAAGCCAGTGGGGGCGTGCAAGGGATCTGTGGTCTGCTCTGAACTATGAACTTTTGAAACTGACCAGCCAGGGTTCCCCTCCAGCACAGGGCCCCAGAACAAGAAAACTACTAGGAGGGAAATCAAAACTGAGCTGGCGTGGGCTACAGACTGATGAAAATCAGCTTGTGTGTGTGTGTGTGTGTGTGTGTGTGTGTGTGTGTGTGTGTGTGTGTGTGTGCGTGTGTGTACATGTGCGTGTGCGCTGGTGGCCTCCCCCCAACCTGCTGAAGTGCCTGGAAGGCTCTTTCCTTCCCAGGCCCTCCTGTTGTTCTCAGTCATTGCTTTGATGACCTGTGTGGACACAGTTCTGCAGCTCCAGCACTTCTCAATCCTTTCAGACATGGTTCTGCATTCACCCTCTGGCTTCATGCATAATTCCAATCGATTAGTCCTAATTCTGCCCCCAAGAGTTACAAAGAAATCTCCTCTCTCTTCCATATGACAGGTTTCAAATATTTGACAACTGCTATCAGGGGCCCTCTAAAGAACCTCTTTTTCAGGCCAAGCATCTCCAGTTTCTTCAAAAGCTCCCTCTACAGTGTGACTTTCTGAAGCTTCAGTCCTGGCCACCTGCCTTTGGGCTTTTTGCAGTGCAGAGAAGCAGTATGGTATAGCGTAAAAAACACCAGTCCTGGTGCTAGAGAGCTTGTTTTTAAGTTCTAGAATTTCTACCTCCTGGCCTCAGTTTTTTATCCTCTCTGAGCCTCAGGATTTTTCATCTGCAATATGGGGATAATATGAAATCCTGGGTTTGTCGTGAGGCTCAGGGAGTTAATAAATGCATCTTCTTTGAGAGCCCTAGAGCATGGTAAAAACATATATGTGTATATATATACACACACACACACACACACACGCGCGTGTGCACACACACACACACGTTTGTGTATTATTTCTCCAAGTTGTAACATTAGTGGCACTTCAAGAGCCTGGAATAGACCACTCCAGAAGTGATCTGTTTAGAGGAGGGCACAATGGGACTATTCTATCCCTATTCTAGTCCAAGGCTTTTCTTAATGTAGTTTAAGTTACACAAACTTGGCAGATCCTTATTGAGCTGGCAGTCAACTAAGCAAGAGCCACTCCATTTACTTTAGACTCGTAATTGTCTCAGACAAGGTTATACATAATGTCACATGTCACCTTAATAAAAAGAGCTGCTTTCAGCCCCATATAAAGGGCCTCCTATGTTGAATTAGATGGGCCCATCATTCTTTTCCCAACTTGGTCCCAAGGAATATTTTATCTGGGAGGAGAGTGCAGAGATTATCCTTTCTCATTAAAAAACTTTATAGTCATATACATCTAAAATTCATTTTCCTCAATATCCTTTCATTGATTTTCAACCCTGGAACCAATGTAAAGATTTAAGTTATTCCCATCTTCGGTATAATCTGCCTCTTCTGGATAATAAACTCCATATACCCACTGTAGGACATAGCACATCCTTTTACTCGACCTAGATTTATGTCTTTCAAGTTTCCCAGGGTATCTTCACCAATATGCCAAGATTTGTTCAACAGCTTCACCACATGGCCCATGGGTTCTTGATTATCTCCTTAAATACTGCCCTAAAATCCAGCCATCTTTTAAAGTCGGCAGTAAAGTTTTAGAAAATGCATGTGATTTGCTGTTTTAATGAAAGTGTACCTTAAAAAATAAGAGGCAAAGCATGTTATTCACCTCGGGTAAGAAGGCAGAATCTCCTGGGAGCCCGGCAGCTTGGCTTGTGAGGCCTGAATCAATAAGCCTATGTCCACGTGGTGTCAGTTACCTTGGATTGCCAGCCAAGAACATAGGAAGAAATAAACAGCCTCATGGGGACTAATGTTGGAAATCAAAACATTCACACTTTGTTGGAATCATTTGTCCTCTCACATGCTGTGAGTGCACATAAGCTTTCAAATATATACTCTTCTCCATGCACCTACTTCCAGATATAGGACTGCCCTTACATCCAACAAGAATACTAACTTCACATACATTATTGGTGAAAGGGTGATGGCAATATATAGGTGTGTAACGATATTATCCAGTGACAGCAAGGCAAGGAATAAATTCTCACCTCATAAGACTTCGAAGGGAAAAGAAGCTGGTGACTAACCAACACCGGGCTCTGGTTAATAGTCCCACTGGTGACAATTCCCAAGTGATGTTGATCAGCCAAACCGCCATAGGCATTTGAGTAGCTAAGCACATCAAAGGCCCCTGTGATATTTACATCCATGTGGCTTGATCTGGGACTTAGTTGGATGTATATTAACAAAAAATGTGTTTGTCAAATATCCCAGACAAGATGGGTGGATTTTCACTGTTTCAGTCCCTCCCCTCCCTGGTACCCCTTAGGCCATTTGTATTTTGTAGTTTATGATTTCCAAGAACTACTTCTAAGTTGTTGACCTCAGGATATCTCCCAGTGAGATCGCAAACTCTGTGAATACAAGAACCAGGTCTTCAGATCCCTTTCTCTCCTCACTCAGGTCTTAATCCCAAGCCTTTTATAAAGCAAACACCCAATAGGTATTGCTTCACCAAATGGCCTCATGTGGTCTCAGAGATATCAACATGACGTCAGTCTTGAATTGCATTGCACTGCATGACAATAACTGTAAAGAGGGAGGAACTGGGGCCAGGCGCGGTGGCTCAAGCCTGTAATCCTAGCACTTAGGGAGGCCGAGACGGGCGGATCATGAGGTCAGGAGATTGAGACAATCCTGGCTAACACGGTGAAACCCCATCTCTACTAAAAAAAAAATACAAAAAACTAGCCGAGTGTGGTGGCGGGCGCCTGTAGTCCCAGCTACTCGGGAGGCTGAGGCAGGAGAATGGCGTAAACCAGGGAGGCGGAGCTTGCAGTGAGCTGAGATCCAGCCACCCCACTCCAGCTTGGGTGACAGAGCGAGATTCTGTCTCAAAAAAAAAAAAAAAAAAAAAAAAAAAAGAGGGAGGAACTGGGGCTTGGAAACTGTCCTGCAAAACCATCTCTCCCCACTCCTACTACAGATCCAATGACTTGTTGGTCCTTTGATGTATTTTTGCCTTGGTTGTATTTTTTTAAATCATGCTATTAGGGTTTTGTTTTCTTTCAGGTAGTGAGTTGAAGAGATAACCCTTTCTAAATTGCCAGCATTCCAAAGAGTCACAGGTATGAGACCAAAGGCACTCCTAACAAGAAAGGTCAAGTGTGGTCACTCACCCGAGAAGCAGAGCAGGGCAAGCCACTTGCCCCCAATCAGAGACAGTCCCTCCGTGTGAAATGCCAAGAAGCCTGCTTTTGATTTGTGGCAGCCTATAACCTGGCCATTGCTTGAGGTCTGGGTCTTAATACATTTTCTCCACTTTCCAAGTGTATACTTACTTAAATTTTAGAATCATCTGGTTATAAAGTCCTGGAGGTTTTGAGGAATAAAACAACAGGTCAGCATGAAGTTAAAGAAGATAAATGAACACAGACCATGGGAACAAGGGCTGATGCCTGCTGGAAACTCAGCTAACCTGGTGTCGCAGAGGCACTGGCCTGATTGCTTGAGGCAGCTGGGTCTGAATTAAAACTGGACACACCTGGAAATGATCATTTTTCAGTTTGCTTGGCCTCTTCCCTATGGGTGGACCTGGCCGCCTTGTCTTATGTAAACAACAAAGTCACACATTTCTGGCCAAAGAGGTTGATCGAACACATTCATGGCAGGGACTTCACTGTCAGGAACAGATCACCAAGTACAGAAGGAACACACTAGACAGGGAGACAAGTTTATCACCCACAGTCAGTCTCTCCTAGTGTGCCTCTGGCCAAATACAGTATGACAATAGACATGCTGCTTCACCCGAGTCCCTCTTAAGGCAGACCAGCAGCTCCCAGTGCCCCAGTGGCCCATACAGGACTGTCTCCAAGCAGCTAACAGACAGTGGTCACTGGTTGAGCCAAGAAGAGCTTGGTCTCAGAGGTCCTAAGTCTAGAGCCTGGAATGAGGGCGAGGAGTCATGTTCCTGATCTCCCTTGCCATCCTATGTAGGGAATGTTGAAGGTCACTTTCATCAGACCCACGGAGCTAACCATCCCTTTTATAAAGACTGAGTCCAATGGGCTCCTGGCACACACCCTGGCAGGCAGGTTGGTTTGAAAATTTTGAAAAAATAAATAAGCAAAAGCAAGCAAACCAAAGAAATAAAACCAAAAGGACTGACTTCTCCAGCTGACAGGGCATGTCCTATACCCACCTCCAGGAGCTCTGTGCCTGAGCCCAGCTGCCTCCTCATTGGAGGACTATCCATGTCCCAAGCTACCTCTGTCGTGAGAAGCCCTGCTTCTCTCTATTTTAAACCACCTTATAGTAAAGTCAAGACAATCAAGCAGTACAGTCAGTAGCCAACCCAACTGGTATGATGACCCCAACATCGCTGACTGAGTAAGCCCAAGACACAGAAGGTCAGTCCCTTCAGCATGGTCCCTTTGGCAACTGGAGGAAAAAACACTGATGTCATGGTTTTAAGACTCAAGCAACGTGATCTACACTAGTGGGTAGAGCACAGGTGAGGGGCATCCAGATATAGTCCCACTCCATTCATGACTGAATCTGACTGTGGTGCTGGCTCAGGAATGATTTGCCTGGCACAGTGGTGGGCATCTGACATTTCAGGATTTGGCGGCTAGTTATAGTCAAGGCAGTGACATGCTTTCTGTGACTTTCCTTTGATGAAGAAAGTAGAGTAAGGGTTGCACCAGAGAGGAATCATTTTACTGACAGAAACCGCTTGTGCAAATTTAAATAAAGGGATATTTATTCTAAAGGTCTGGATTAAGTGGATCCAAGGAGAAGGTGACCAAGTAGACCCTGGAGCTGGGCCCATTTGGAGACCCCTGCAGCAAGCGTGCCTGGACCTTCACCCTAGCACCTGTGCATTGATCCCACTCAGCAGCCTGATTCCTTCCTCTTCATTTTCCAAGACAGGGAATCTGATTGGATTCTGGCCAGTCAGAATTGGTCCCTTTTTAGTCAATGAGATTGGGATAGAAAGGGGACATGATGAAAGGACTCCCCTTGTCTGATTAGAGTAAATGTAAGTCCTCCGGGAAGAGAGTGCAGGGACAGGAGGAGACTGGTGGGCAGTTCTGCCGCAGAAGTCACCTCCTATTTGACCCCTTAGCAACGGGGCAGGATTCTTCTTTGTATCCCAGCATTATGACTCAGAAGAGTAGACCTGGAGCAGGGAAAACCCTTCCAACCTGGCCATCAAGGCTGATTAAAGGGAAACCAGGTGCCTTCAGGTCAGTACATAGATCATTCGGGAAAGTTGGAATGGGGGTGGGAGGGAAAGGGCAAGATGATATGCACGTTGCAGATTAATTAAATGTCTGCATAGAGTGGACTCCCCTGCCTCCCTCAGACCCTGTCTCCTCTGTGCTCCCACCCAGAGGAATGGCTAATTGGCAGAAGGTCAGTGCAGTTACCTAGACTCATTCCAATCCGTCCAAGAGGCAGGAAGGGCAAGGAAGGAGTGGTTGGATGACACACTTTTATGCAATCATCTGGAAATCTAATTTGTGGAACAAGTAGCCATCTGTTCCATGGGTGACGTGCCAAGGTACCTGCCAACAACAGAACAAGCTTTCTGCTGTTCGGGTAACTAATTGCATCTATGGGACCAACACAGCATGAAACTCAACCCGTGGAATATGATATCCCACTAAATTACCACTTTTGCTTCGGCTTTTCTTGGGGAGCCAGTATGCATACTACAGAGTCTCTGAAACAACAGCAGAGAAACAGAGAGGTTGGGCAGCCCCATGCCCCCCAAAATGGGATAGGACAGCAAGTGTCAAGGGTAGCACGTTCCCGGAGCTGTGCAGGAGACTGTGGCTTTGCTCTAGTTTCTTTTTCCCTTCTGAGAAACACGGATGTTTGACTCAGTATGAAGCTGGGGAGGGTAGTCAGGGCCTAGAAGTGCTAAGTTGCTATCAGTGATTCCTTTTATACCTTTTTCTTTTCTAAGATACCTCGTTTAGAAACTAGAGGGATTAGAATGTACTGGAGGTACGAAATCTACGTCTTCACCCTTATCACCATGGATGGCATGGTGGCCAATAGTTGCCTTTTTTAAAGTTTCAATGGTACTTTCATCAGTGTCATAAACTCCTCATAGAAGATGACCTCTTGTTGTTTGGTATCCCCTACGACGAGCATCACCCTGCAGGAAGCAAGCCAATAGCAGGTGGATTCTCTTTCACCTTCCGCACCCGCTATCCCCAGAGCCCTGTCCATAGGCAAGAGAGTCTCAAAGAGCCAAAGCAGACTTGACCCTAGGTTTTTGTACTGCTTGATTAGTTATCAAGAATGGATGGCTGGATCCATATCTATTCTGCCTCAAGAAACTTAACCCCAAACTCTTAGTGACAGTACATTTTTTCATCTGTTTTTTTTTTTTTTAAAGAATATATCAGCATCTTCAAAAGTGTACCAAGAATACCAGTTGTCATATGGGCCTTAGTGTCAGCTGCTTTGGACTTCCAGTGGACTGGGAACAGGTCTCTCATCATATACCTGGCTGTCTGCTGGGCTCTTTCCAGCGTCTCATTAAATCCATATCATGCTGGATTGGCTCTGAGCATCTGTGAAAAAAAACCTTCCTGTTTTCCTGACAAAGCAGAACCTAGCACACTGCCCTTGTGTGATGAATACTTAGCGATTATCTTAGTGCAACCAAGAGGAAAAAACAAGGGATTTAACCAGCAGGGGGGAGTATGTTTAGCACTCAAGATGCTAAGCTGCTAATAATCAGCATGAACCACAGGTACTTCTGGCTCTCTGGTCCTCCAGGGGTGGGTGAAAGGTGTTGCATCAGAGCGGCTGCGGAAGGCAGCTCCCTAAAAGGCAGAACAGCCATTCGGCTGGGCCCACTATGAAAAATAAATAAGAAGTACTCAAAAGGATGAAATCAGCATTATAGAGATGTCTCCATTAGCCACGGGAATAGAGGTTTCAGGTGGAAACCTCAGAATAATCCCACAAAACAAAATATGATACCTAACAGTCAGTTATGAAATGGATTTTATGAGGTTTTTGGTGTTTCATTTTTTTTAATTTAAGAGGCGACTATAGAGTACCTTCTTTCTGACTGTCTTTTGCTAAGAACTGGGAACCCATGAGCCAGATGGCGGAAGGAATGTTGGCCAGGATTCACAATTCAGTGTCACCTCAGAGGTGACATGAGCCCCAGGAGCATGTTGGTAAATGTCTAACAACTGGCTCTCCCATAAAAGCCCTGAGTTGTAGTGTTTGCCATTTTTAGTGGTGTAAATGCTCCTGCCACAGCTGGTTTCATAGTATCAACATAATGTTACCGAACAGACTGTTGGAAGAGATGCACACAGATAGTAGCATTTCCAGACAGATTCACCAGGTGTAACAAAGAAAACCCAAGAGCACAGACAATAGTAAAATATAGCCAAATCGTTAGGAAGTCATGAATTTTGAGTACTTATTAGCTTTGTTTTAAATGTAATTTATTGAAGTGTGAGTTTATATCATTTAATTTTGAATACTCTTTCTGGTTCACAAAATGCCTGAATATTGAACAAACCTTTGCAGGCTTGTATGAGACAGACCCCACACACCACTGTATCCACTAGAACAGAGGCTGAATTCAGGTGACAGAAACCAGGAGACCCACCAACTTTGATGGGGCCTGGACTCTTATGACTACATTCAAAGAAAGTAATCACTTTTCATAAAAATTGATATATCAAAAAAAAAAAAAAAAAAACAGTGTCAAGGAACACCTAAAATGCACTTGTATGGCTTAGTCTACCATTTGAAATAAAACATTTGTCAGGCCTGTAATCCCAGCACTTTGGAAGGCCGAGGCAGGTGGATCACAAGGTCAGAAATTCAAGACCAGCCTGGTCAACATAGTGAAACCCCGTCTCTACTAAAAACACAAAAATTAGCCGGGCATGGTGGCACGTGCCTGTAGCCCCAGCTACGTGGGAGGCTGAGCCTGGAGAATCACTTGAACCCAGGAGGCAGAAGTTGCAGTGAGCCGAGACCGTGCCATTGCACTCCAGCCTGGGTGACACAGTGAGACTCCATCTCAAAAACAAACAAAAAATTTGTCAGTAAATTTCTCATATTGGCACAATATTGATATCTAAAGGCTTTCCATGAAATTCAATATGTAATAGAAATTATGGTACTGGAAAATTGCGCTCAAGTGGCCAATCATTAACAAAACTCTAATCTTAATTCAACTAAACTTAAAACCTTAGGAGATTTTAAGAATAATAAAAAAATTTTTTTAGGATCTCTTAACTTATATCTCATTCTCAATTTTATTGACTAGGTTTTTTTTCTTAAACTATGCCTTTTCGATGCCTCAGAGTATCTGATCATTGTTTTTGTACAAAGGGGAAAGGTAGGAGGCCGTTTCCTCTCCAGGAGACACTGGGCACAGATATGTAATAATTAAACCACAAGGCAGAATTGTCTGTTGCTTTAGATTCTATGTATTTGAACTGTAAAGTGTCTTTCAACTCCAGAACTTTGGGAATCTACGTTTCTATCTGAAGGGCCAAGAAATTCCTTTCTGTCATGTGTGAGCTGGAAGAGTTTGCTTTGGAAACTCTTTCTGTCAGTGATGAATTGTGCTTCCTCTGTCTGGTTCTACTGGGTGCTGGAGATGCGCATACACAAGTCCATGGCAAGGTCTACAAAATTCTCATACACCAGGAGAAATTCACCCACAAAGTTCATTTCAGCGTGTTCATAATAGCTAAAAAACGAAAACAACTTAAGTGCATGGTAAGGTACTCGAAAAGCTCAAAACAAGCCCCACCCTGGGCCTGCTTCCTGCAATAGCCTCAAGGTCTTTCCTCTTCCGCTCAGTCATCCTCAGAGGTGGTAGGAAGTGGTGAGAGATCTAGAAAGAAATGATCAGGCAAAGGCTGAGTTTTCTGTGCCAGGAAACATATGATGCACAGTCTCTTGGAGACAAAGTAGAAGTAGAAATGTCTCTGGGGACAAAGTAGAAGCTGGTGATACGAAGCAAGTCTCCAGGAATAATGTGCAAATGACAAATTTCCCAACCCTGTACCTGTAAGAACTCCAAAATTTCCTGGACCAGGTGTGGCTAGGGAATTATTCAATTCCATAATTCCCATGTGGGGTTCTGTTGTCCCCCCACCCCCACACTTTCCTTGAGTCTGTCTTTTGCCTCTTCAGTCACCACTGCCCACCCCGCCCCCCGCCGACTCCAGAGAAAAATTAGGTGTCCAAGTCCCTAAATCTGGTGCCACTTCCATTTCCACACATCCACCTTTGTTAAGTTCTGGTGAAGGAAACTACTTTAGATCTTTGTTCAAAAGTCATATATTTCAAATACAGTTTTATGTGGTGAAATTCCACCTTAAGCTGGCATTTATTTGACTCATTTTTCTAACAGAAAGGTCTGGTTCAAAACAGCAGAGTTAGCTGATTCTCAGCTAGTAATGGTTGCTAGGAAACCATTCTGTGGCAAATCAGAATCACAGAAACTTTGACTTCCCCATCTTGTGAACTCCTATGGAATTAATGCAGGCCCAACTCGTTCAGTGATGAATCAGTACTGCCCAGGGATATCTCTTCTCTCTTACTGTTAAATTGTTATTTAATAATTAACTTTTACCTATAGTTTATGTCCTAGCTTTCCAGTTAGTTTTTAAACTTCAGAGGACAAGTCTCTTGGCCTGTGTACTTTGAGCCCCCCACTTGCAAATGCCTAGTCGGCAGGGCTTAACCAATATGCACTGATTGTATTTGAAGGCAGGTGGTCACATGAAAGAAATGCCTCCAGATTGGAAAAAGAACAGTCTGGTACTTTCTACCAATAATTGAGTTTTCAAAGCTATTTTGTTTCTTTGGCTTGTATGTCTGTTTTCTGCTCTTAAATTTGAGGCCACAGAAAACTTGGTAGAATAGTCAAGAAACAGTTATATGAATTGATGCAATTTCTTTAGAGAACAATTTGGTAATATTTGTTAAAGCTGGAGATACATGTAGGCAAGCCTATTGCTAGGTGCATAAAATTCTCATACACCAGGAGAAATTCACCAAAAGAGCTCATTTCAGCAGTGTTCATAATAGTTTTTAAAAAATGAAAACAAATGTTAATAAAGAAGAATAGATTTTAAATGGTGGGATGAGTGTGGTGGCTCACGCCTGTAATTCCAACACTGTGGGAGACTGAGGCAAGAGAATCTCTTGAGGTCAGGAGTTTGAGACCTGCTTGCCCAACATGATGAACCTCGTTTCTACTAAAAATACAAAAATTAGCCAGGTATAGTGGCATGCGCCTGTAATCCCAGCTACATGGGAGACTGAGGTGGGAGAATTGCTTGAACCTGGTAGGCGGAGGTTGCAGTGAGCCAAGATCTCACCACTACACTCCAGGCTGGGCAACAGAGCAAGACTCTGTCTCAGAAAAAAAAAAAAAAAAAAAAGGTGCCAGATTCCTGCAACAGCACACTACACTAATATCATTCTATGCTACACAATGCTATATCACACTAGGCCATACTAACAGTTAAAATGAGCTGGAGTTACATATGTCAACATGGTAAATCATTGGACAAAACAAACCTATTTGCAGAGAAATGCCTATCATATGATATTATTTAGATAAAGTTTAAGATGCGTTATACCAAATTGTGTGTATGAATATAATATATAGTAAAAACTTACAAATGCTATATTATGGTAATAAAATCACTAAATTCAGTAAAGTGGTTGCCTTTGGGAAAGGGGGAAAGAGGATGCATTTGGGGACTATACAATTTTTCCTATAATGTTTTATGAAAAAGCATATTTGAAGACAGCATAAGCTGGGTGTATAATGGTTATATTATTCACCATAGGTTTTTTATGTTTTATGTATTCATTTTCTTTCTGGGAATTTGTTTTAGGGTGACAAAAGGCCCATGATTCTTTCACTTGGGCAGATCACTGCACAAAGCTGGCACAGGAGAAGATAGTTAATTTCGGTTCAGGTATTTGATTCCTGCCGAGTTAGATGGATTCTTTTGAAGTTCTATCTACACACTAGAAAGCTCACATGAATTAGGTCTTTTAAATATCAGTTATAAAACAAAGGAAGGTCAGACAATGAGGCATGATTTTTTAAATATAGTAAATAATAACCTTTCTTTGTTTTGCCTTGTCTGAATAAAGTTAATTATAAAAGCAGTGTATCACTTTGGCAACTAACAATGCCTAGAGCGATGGCTCCAAAGCTTTAATAAGCGTAAAAATCACCTGGGACGCTTGTTAAAATGCAGATTCCCAAGTCCCACTCCCTCCCTCACCATGATGCTGAGTCAGTATAGCAGGGTTGAGGCCCTGTCATTTCCATCTTTAGCAACCTCCCCAGCTAGTTCTGGTGGGTGAACAGGGTAACCTTCGAGTAAACTGGGACTCTCTCAGGCAGATAGTCCTAACCATGAACCAGAGAACGTTAGTGATTCTGATTACGAGAACACACTGCGAGCATTGCGGGTGTAATATTAATATTAGCCAATAATTATCTGCTTGAAAATTCAAATCTACAAATTATCACATACAGCCTCCATTCATTCACCAAATATTTATTGAATGCCTATTATGTGCACAGTGCTCCTTTGCTCTTCCTTCATTCTACTGTGTGACTCTCTTTACACATATCCATATGTATATTTTCACATAAATGTGGTCAAAAAATTCATCATCTTGGCTTTCTCTTTTTTTTTGCCCCCAAAGTCACACTGATGTGCCAGGAATACTTTTTTCCCATGAGGTTGGCGGGTAGGTGCAGTATTTTTGTGCTTAACCACCCTTTCCTATTCTCCTGCTTCTTCCATCTATATTAGCCACCCCTCACCCAGATAATCTATGTTAACACCTTAATATGTACCCTTCAATATATTTCTTTATGCTCATAACATCTTATAAATACATAAGCACAGCATATTTATGTGTACGGATGACTCAGTGTAATAACATATACAGTCTCTCTTCTGGGAGCTGACCATATTTCGAAGGAGACAATACACATTTACAAGACAAAGCGGGGAAGCTTACACACATGGCACAGTGCCATAGCAATACAGTGAAAAAATAGATGGAAAAGACCTATCAGCATGAGGGTTGCAGCTTATGAGAGGCAGAAAATAGAAAGTGTAAGGGGTCATCAAGAAAATCCTCACTGTCATGGTCTCCACATGGACCGCTTGGATCAAAATTAGCTCAAAACCCAGATGCTATGTGTACTAGAGACACGTCTGCCAAGTCAAGAAGGAAATGTCTCTCCCTCAGAGGACGGAGCTGAGGGGAGCATCCTTCCCTAAGGTGGGGTTCCTGGACCCCAGGAGCATCGTGGGCCTGGAGCCAGGGGAAGGTCAGGTGAGCAGAGGCACCGTATTCAACTGAGCAAATGCCACGGTGATATTTGCAGGCACAATCATGTAAATGTTATTTACTGTGAGAAATGCATTTCCCAGGCAGATGCTTCCCACCATGTATTCACTGGGCTGCCTCAGAAAGAAGCGAGTCTTTGCTCAGCCTCCCAGGTGGGTGTTGGTGTGTCAGGGGTCCTGTGATTGAGACTTGGCAGGCAACTTACAGGTGTAGCTAAAATCCTCCTCTTGGCTGGTGAAATGGGCTTCTGCCCCAGGAGTGGCAGGGCCTGAACTTGTAGCCTTTGAAGGACATGTCAATCTCCTCCTTCCAGGTCAGCCCTGTGACTTCACCAAGAAGGGAAGTGAGGCTTTGGGTAGAAGCTGCTGCCTTGGTGAAACCAGCATCAGAGCTCAGGGATGCAGCAGGGTTACAAAAAGATGAGAAAGTGACACAGAGACAAACAAAGCAGCCAAACAACAAGCAGCCGGGGTCTGTGAGGCGAAAGGAGATTGCTGCCTGTTCAAAAGCCCTCACTTCTCATTGCCTACTGGGCAGCCCTATTCATCCAGCATGGCTTTTATGTTTTCAGTCCTCTTGGCAGAACAGAAATGTAGGGTCAGAGGCTCTCCAGTCCTTGGCTGGACCAGGTATCAGGTGGAAAAATAAAGTCGCTAAACAAAGAAATCTACAGCATGACTTTCAATGCTACCTGGGCTGGCCCCATACCACTCAATGGAAACAACCAGAACCCACTAGAATCCTCTAAGAAATATATTTGTTGCAGTCCTACCAAAGTAAGGTGATAAAGTTTAAAAGCCACTGCACCTGGAATTGAATACCTAGAAAGACAGCACAGTAGAAAGAAAATGAGACATCAGTGGTTGATATTCCAGCCCCACCACTTGCCTACAGGTCCCTTAACCTTGCTGAGCCTCCATTTCTTCATTTGTAGAATGAGGATATTAACATCCTCCTGCTTAACTCACCTGATGGATGTAGGGATTGTGCGCGGCAATGACCACTACAGCATTTTTGAAATAGTAAAGGTTATATCATGCTAAGGTATTTATGGCACTGTTTCAGATCTTCTGCTACTGAGGATTTGAGAGACCCCGATCATGAGGCCTCAGGAGACATGTACAACCTAGGAACATTTAGTGAGGACACCCAGGCAGTGCCTAATTACCTGCTAAACGTGGTAGAGAAGAAATGGCCACAGCCATTGAGAAAATCAAGTGATGACTCTGGTCTATAGGGTATAGTTTCAGAGAGGGGTTGGGAGTTGAGTCAGTTCTTGCAAATTTACTGACAGTAAATAATGGTACAGTTAAAGAACCCAGGTAAACACAAAGCATATAGTGGCTTTATTAGAGGGTAGAGGGAAGTTATCTGTGCCCCCAAGTTGGCAGGGTATCTGTGAAGCTAAGCCTACATCTCCCCCTTATGAAATGGCCTGTAGGTGTCCTCTGCTGACCCCACCTACCTTTTAGATGAGAGAGAATGAACTACAAAGAGCCCTCCAACCCTTCATTTCCTCATACTCCTTTCGTTAGGTTTTTCCCCCAAGGCCCCAATGCTAGGAAAAATTTTCTACAATTAAAATTTCAAGCAGTAATCCAGGCACTCCAATCTACTTTGTAGGGCAGAGTGTAAATGATAGAAAAATAAGTGGATGTCATTACCTTTTCCCTACTTATTACTTATTCAAAATATAGATGGCTGCCAATCAGCTCTTCAGATTAGCATGAGATCACCAGTGTCACTGCACTGAACTAATAGGATAATCCTTTCTTTAAAATTTTATTTTTGTAGAGACAGGGTCCCACTGTGTTGCCCAGGCTGGTCTCGAATTCCTGGGCTCAAGTGATCCCCCCACCTCGGCCTCTTGAAGTGCTGGGATTGGAGGCGTGAATCATCACACCAAATTAATAGCATAATTTTAACTAAAGAGCCATGAAACTTGGCATTTTTGTTAGTACATACGTTATTATCTGTGTAAATGTACAATTTACAAGAGACTTTCTGAAATACTGAAAAGAGTTCAAATATCTGATGGGACCTGAAACCTCGGATTTCTAGGTTGGCAATCACTTTTCTAGAAGGTAGTTTATAATCCACCTGCCATGACAAGGAAGTTAAAAATAAATTGCCTTGATCAACTTTGAGGCTTAGAAGTGAAATGAAGGTGACCAGAAGAGCATCCACGCTGTTCATCTTGGATCTTCCTCCTTATTTTCCACATACTTCAGAGCAGGACCCTCTGCCATCAGCCCAGTGGGTTTCTTCCGAACGGGACTCGGTGGTGGACCCTCGGCCACGAAAATCTCTTCACTCAGAAGCAGCCTGGACGCGTACTCGGTTGTCAGGAACTGTTCAATTCCCCCTCCCCCACCATTAGCCCTGCTCCCCTCATTCCCCAGCCACATGCCTTAATCGTCTCTTCTTCATCCCAGCCCCAGACAGGAGTCCACGCTGAGCTTCTTCCAGGCCAGGGCATCTGGGCAGGAAGGGAAATGGCTGGACCAACCCTAGTCCAACCCATTCACTGGGCTGACTTGCCCGAAACCACAAGGCTCACTGGGGCTGAACTGAGCCTGGCACCGGGTTTTCCTGCCTCCTAATCCATTTCCCTTTCTGTTTCTTCTTCGGAAGGCAGAATTTGTAATGTATTGGTGTGAAATAAAACTAATCTCAGAAATTCCACCATGGTTTTCACAAAGCAGTGTTGTAACAACAGAAGGTTTAAGGCCTAAGGAGGAATATTGGAAAATAAAAGTTGGTGAGTAAGAATGCATTGGACCATCTCCAATAAACATCAAAACAGAAAGTACTCTGAATTCCAAAGACTGGTATCCACAAACCAGGCAGAGAGATCTCTAGAGAAGAGAAGAGTTGTTTGCTGGTGGAAATGTCCTTTGAGCAACTTCCCTATCTGCCATGTCGGTTGGTCTCCTGGGCAGACCACCTGCCAGGAGGGATTACCATGCAGGCAGCTGGAACGAGTCCCCCTGTGCAGTAACATCTGCATGTGGAGGTCTTGAATCCTCTTGTGAGATCAATAAGCATTCTTTCCCTGGGATCAATCCCCCATACATACACCGATAACAGAGCTTCTGAATCCCCAGCACCAAGACCCATCCCTGACAAGCAAACTCGAGAACGGGGTCAAGGCAGCCCTTCAGCCGCTGTCTTCTGAAAGCTTTATCTGCACTGGGAGGCCCTTAGCACCAAGGACTGGGGAGGGAGGCAGCAAACTGCAGGGGGTAAGGGCGTAAGCCTTGGTGCTGGAAGCCTGGCGATAGCTGTGTGATCCAGCAAGTAGCTTAGCCTCTCTCAGTCTCAGGGTCCCCATCTACAAAGCATTGGTGGGGGTATAATAATAATACCTACTTCTGAGGGTCATTGTGAGGATTAAATGGTGCTTAGCATGGCAGCTGGCACATTGTAAACGCTCCATAAATGTTTGCTGTTGCTATTAATACCAGGCAGGCTTCCACCACGTTCCTTTGGCAAGGACGTTGCATTGTGCTTTGCAGTACTCAGAGACAGACTTCTCTTTTTAACACTCTGTCCTTCAGCACCCTGGCCTGGGACCCCTGGAGCCCCCGGGAGGTCATTTGCCTAGACTCTACAGGACAGGATCAAAGGACATCCTGCTAGCACAGTGGTATTAAACCCACATGACCAGCCCATGGGCTTGCCTGTCTCAATGGGGGACTGGAAGCTTAGAACTTCAATCGCTTATAAATGGCAACAGATCAGGAAAGAAAACCAAAGCACCCTCTGTCACTGTGGTTATTCCAAGAAAAGGAAATCCTTTGATGGCCAAGGGGGAGTCCTTGATGCTAACCTCTGTTCTGCCAAATCCCAGGGTGCGGGGAATCAATGCGTTGGAGACCCAAGATGTAATGAGAGAAGAAGTGTGATTGAGGACTGACCCAGGCTCTCCTGTCTCTTCCTCTCCTCTCCCAGAGGGAATTTGGGTTGGAAAACATTGATTGAGCATCAAAACGCTGGTTTAATGAAGGTTCTTAGAGACAGCTAGGGCAGCTGTGACTCCACAGCCCTCTCATAGAAAGGGGAGCTGACAAAAGGCCCCAGAGCATTATTTCAAGTTACTTTCTGGAAGCTTCCAAAATAGTCAAGCAATAATTTATTTGCAAAACCCAGAAAAAAACAGAGAAAGAGAATTTCTGAGAAAACAGGATTCCTTCTGCAGAACAGCAGGAACAAGATGAACTAAGAGCATGGAGGGTACAATTGGAATAGATGATCTATACTTTACAGAGGAGGAAACTGAGGTTGAGAAAGACAAGACGTGTTTCCCAAGATCACAGCCAACCAGAGGCAGACATGAACTAATAATAGAAATAACAGCAGCCACATCTGTCCAGAGCTTCACACATTTCAGTCTTGGCATTCAGGGCTTTACATGGACCTTGAGCATGTTATTTAATCTCTCCGTGCTTCAGTTTCCCCGTCTATAAAATGGGGATGATAATAATAATGCCTATTCAACCTTGTAGGGTTATCATAAGGATTTAAAGAGTCCACCTTGTGAGGATCTTAGAATAGGGCCTGGGACATGGTGAGTACAATCTGTGTTGGTTCTTACTACTGCTATAGCCATGAAAATCTTTGTCATTACTACCTCCCTAGGTCGATGCTGGGGAGGAGTGAAGATGTTGTAGTCCCTCAGAAGGGCAAACCCTGTGCCTAATTCAAGGATGAAGGCAGTGCCTTCACCAGCTAAAGTAAGCGTGGTTGACATCTCTGGTGAGAAAGCCACCATGACCTCCCCAAGAGGGCAGGAATGTCACCTGCCAAGAAGCAGGGGGCCTCAGCCATGCAGCAGCCACCCCGAAGCTGCTGTAGGCAGAGGAGAAGCCCTGCCTGGCCAGAGGGAGCCGGCAGACAAGGAGGCGATCAATGTGAGAAAGGCCAAGGCAGATCCTGCAAAGAGCAGAGCAAGGAGGAGGAGCCAGAGGACTAAGACGTAGAAGACGGACAGTGGGGAGGAAGTGCAGGTGACCACTTCCTTCTGGAGACAGAGGGACCAGAATTCTTGCTGGGAATGTGGCCAGTGAGGAATCTGGATGCTGAAAGTTTCTGCGAAGATGGCCAAGGTGCATTTTAAAGGAAATTCGGGCAATCAGTATTGGAGTCTGCCTTTGTCCGTGAATGTATATAGTGCTATTGCGTTTATTAGGATGTTGTTTTCAGCACACATCTCTGCAGAATGTTGCTCCTGCTATCTGTTTCAGCAGCCTGCTTGGGGATGCATCGAGGTGCTAACCGGGTTAAACACTGCGTGGGGTTGATTGGTCCTTGAGACCCAAAGCACTCTGCATCTGTGGCTGTGGGAGGCCTCGTGTTTCAGGATCAAGCCTGACTGTGTGGCGCATTTCAGTCTTCAAGCCATGGAAGATGCTCTAGCAAGGAGTAGATAAGCCCTTTGCACCAAGGTTCTGTACCAGAAACTTTCCTCTGACACTATAACACCACCTGGTCACCTGGCAGGGACTAGGCTGGCCCTGGAGAACCCTCCCTTGCTCTGTCATCTAGGCTACAGGGGCAGTTAAGGGGCATTTTAAGGAAAACAATGCACGGGGCTCCAGAACGCAGGAGGGGATTTCTTGAGCACATCTGCATAGGCCATGCTTACATGTCTGCGTCCACATACCAACAAAAAGCCAGTGTCCACAGAGATAAATCATGGATGTTTGTTAACTGGTACCTGGGTTTTAGGTCTTTTCCTGAACTTGGTAAATTGGGTTGCGGAGAGGGTCCTACATTCACCAGAGTCTTTTAATGCGTGAAAGTAGATATTTTCAAACAGTCAGGAAACAACTACACTTAGGAGGATAAAGACAAGCACCATTTGTCCTGTGACAGGTTCAATACACAGGCTGCCCTTGTCTTCTGCCTTCTTTCCTATGCTCTCCTCCTCTGATTCCTCTACAGACCTTCCCTGGATGATTTATCTACTCCTACCATCACCTGTAGGTCTATAACTCCCAAAGGGACATTTCTAGCTCCTCTTCTTTGCTGATCTTGGTCCCACACTTTCCAACTTCTCCTGACCATCCCCCAACATGGTGCTGGCTTCTTCAGCTCAGTATTCCAGAACTAAATTCATCCAGTACCCCCCTAAAGCCTGCTTCTCCTGAGCTCCCTTCCTCCACCGGGGCACCATCATATCTCAGCTATGAAATTCAAGCTATCTGATCTCTGCCACCTCCCAGCCGCCAATATTCCAGGAGCTTCCCAGCCCCTCCAGTTCTCCCCTCCACGGGGCCCTTGCTTCTGTCCTCTCCTTCCTGCTCCCTCTGTCACTGCTGCCTCCCTAAGTGAGGGCTTCCTCATTTCCCATCGAACAGCTGCAATCCTCTCGTTGCTGGCCTCCCAGGCTCACCTATTCCCTGCCCCATCCCAGTTCTTTTCAGATTCTGTTGGCAGATTAACCATCCAGAAGACCCTTGTTTGATTATATCACCCCTTCAAATGGGAAAAAGAAGACTGTTTTCTCCAGTCATTGTCTCCAGAATAAAATGCTAATTCCTTAGCCTCCATGTAGGGGAAGGGTTTGGAGAAGGAGTTTTCCTCACGAGCCAACTCCAAAGCATTATTGGTGGCTGTGGAGTGTGCCGTGTGGAAAAGGACCCCAAGGCTCTCTGCAGAGTGAGTGGAAAAGATGGCCACGATCACTGGCCATGTCCAGGAGCAGGGGACACCCATGCTGTCTACAGGCCACCCCACCTCTCAGCCTGCCATCCTTCAATCTCCCATTCCCCCTTTTTCACCCTGAGAGCTCTCCAATCTTCTGTGCTAAAATAACAGAATGCAGCACTGCTCTCCAAACCTATCCCACACCGCTGCGGCCGTGTGTGGTCTTTCCTCCTCCACCGAATGTACTTGCTGTCACCTTAAGCTACACAACCAATTTCTCAAGTCTAATCTGCTCCCTAAAAATGACCTTATGTTTCCTGAGCTGAACAATATTCCCTTAAACCCCTTAACTGGTGGCCCCTCGCTGATGTTACCCCTCCCTTTCCATAAGCAACTTAAAAGCAGACGCTATGTGGTTTGTCGTGTTTCGCACATGGTAGATAAATATTTGTCAAATGAATGAATGGATATTCAGTTGTAATATGTGTCCCTAAGAAAGGCACCATCTATCAGTTATTTTTTCAACTAGGTTAATAATGCAAGTATCACAACTAAACCATTGACCAATTATCAGCAATCAAAGCTTTAACAGAATTGCAATCGAGTTCTGGCTTACCTGCCCCTCCCTGTATTCCCCCCCCCACCCCCCCCCTCCCCCCCCCCCCCCCCCCCCCCCCCCCCCCCCCCCCCCCCCCCCCCCCCCCCCCCCCCCCCCCCCCCCCCCCCCCCCCCCCCCCCCCCCCCCCCCCCCCCCCCCCCCCCCCCCCCCCCCCCCCCCCCCCCCCCCCCCCCCCCCCCCCCCCCCCCCCCCCCCCCCCCCCCCCCCCCCCCCCCCCCCCCCCCCCCCCCCCCCCCCCCCCCCCCCCCCCCCCCCCCCCCCCCCCCCCCCCCCCCCCCCCCCCCCCCCCCCCCCCCCCCCCCCCCCCCCCCCCCCCCCCCCCCCCCCCCCCCCCCCCCCCCCCCCCCCCCCCCCCCCCCCCCCCCCCCCCCCCCCCCCCCCCCCCCCCCCCCCCCCCCCCCCCCCCCCCCCCCCCCCCCCCCCCCCCCCCCCCCCCCCCCCCCCCCCCCCCCCCCCCCCCCCCCCCCCCCCCCCCCCCCCCCCCCCCCCCCCCCCCCCCCCCCCCCCCCCCCCCCCCCCCCCCCCCCCCCCCCCCCCCCCCCCCCCCCCCCCCCCCCCCCCCCCCCCCCCCCCCCCCCCCCCCCCCCCCCCCCCCCCCCCCCCCCCCCCCCCCCCCCCCCCCCCCCCCCCCCCCCCCCCCCCCCCCCCCCCCCCCCCCCCCCCCCCCCCCCCCCCCCCCCCCCCCCCCCCCCCCCCCCCCCCCCCCCCCCCCCCCCCCCCCCCCCCCCCCCCCCCCCCCCCCCCCCCCCCCCCCCCCCCCCCCCCCCCCCCCCCCCCCCCCCCCCCCCCCCCCCCCCCCCCCCCCCCCCCCCCCCCCCCCCCCCCCCCCCCCCCCCCCCCCCCCCCCCCCCCCCCCCCCCCCCCCCCCCCCCCCCCCCCCCCCCCCCCCCCCCCCCCCCCCCCCCCCCCCCCCCCCCCCCCCCCCCCCCCCCCCCCCCCCCCCCCCCCCCCCCCCCCCCCCCCCCCCCCCCCCCCCCCCCCCCCCCCCCCCCCCCCCCCCCCCCCCCCCCCCCCCCCCCCCCCCCCCCCCCCCCCCCCCCCCCCCCCCCCCCCCCCCCCCCCCCCCCCCCCCCCCCCCCCCCCCCCCCCCCCCCCCCCCCCCCCCCCCCCCCCCCCCCCCCCCCCCCCCCCCCCCCCCCCCCCCCCCCCCCCCCCCCCCCCCCCCCCCCCCCCCCCCCCCCCCCCCCCCCCCCCCCCCCCCCCCCCCCCCCCCCCCCCCCCCCCCCCCCCCCCCCCCCCCCCCCCCCCCCCCCCCCCCCCCCCCCCCCCCCCCCCCCCCCCCCCCCCCCCCCCCCCCCCCCCCCCCCCCCCCCCCCCCCCCCCCCCCCCCCCATAAAAGGAAAAAACACATATCCTGGGTGAATACACTCCAAGGCTGGTGGTGGATTTGGATTCTTGAGCACTGAGTTAAGAATGAGTCACCTATTGGTGTCCTCTGCGTATGACCCTGATCGGCAGAGCCCAGTGGTCCTCTCATCTGACTGGGCATCAAAGATTACTCGAGAGTGTTTTTTTTTGTTGCTGTTGTTCTTCTAAAATTACATGTTGATTTCTGGGCCCGGTCCTGTGAGATTTTGATTTAGTTAATCTGGGAGGGGGCCTTGAAATACATATTTAGGAAAAACATTTCCGGGCAATGCTGGTGTGCAGGTATGTTTGGAAGCCACTGGGAGAGAAGAGGAAACGTGTGCAGAACGGGGTGGTTTCAAGGCCCGAGGGAGCACTATACTTGCCCTCGGGGCCTTGGAGCCTGCACATGAGGCCTCCTGCTGGTCCTCCTGGGCTGGGGTAATTTCCTTCAGGGTGGTGGTTCTCCAAGTTAGTGTGCTAGAAGCATCCAGGGCAGATTGCTAGACCCGTAGATTCCCAGACCCAGTCCCCCTCGTTCTGAGGTGGTGGGTTTGCAGACCCAGGAGTCTACATGTCCAACGAGCCCCCCATGGGAACTTGATGTAGGAGGCCAAGCACCACTGAGAGGAAACCCTGCCTCTATAGACTTGAGTCCAAGCCTAGCTTTGGGGTGTCCCATACCAGCACTATGAGCCTTTGAGGATGGCCCATGTACCCCACCTCCTGCTTCAGCACACAGAGCAGCCTTCCTAACTGATGGTGTCTTGGTTTCTTGGCATTTACAGGCACACAGTGAGCTCTCTGTTCTGAAATGTATAGGAATTCCTTTGCCTAAAAGGACAAATAATGAGACCAGCAGCAACAGTCTCTCTCACACGCTCATCAGAGGCTGCACAGCCCATAGGCCTCTCCAGGAGGTGGTGAAGATGAGGGAGTGAGGGACCAGCAATGGGACCTCCTGCGTCCTCAAAGCCAGACCAGCGCTCCCTCATCCACACGGCCAGCTCTCTTCACCACCACCACCACAAGTGGGCGCTCCTTACTTTGCACACCTGAAAATGAGTTATCCTCTCCTTAGAGTCTTTGCATTACCTTAATAATGGTGGGTATTCACCTAGCCAGTCAGTCTGGGGCATCACTTTAGGCAAAACCAGGCCTGTCTTGCCTGATATGCCCAGCCCTCTGCCTCGCCTCACCCTCACCCTGGGCCCGCTGTGGACAAGTCATTGAACCCCACCACCATGAGCATTAGGTAGCACAGCAAGGGTATGCTGGTCGTCATGACAACTCTCCCCCTCCCCATTTCTAAAAGCCTGGCTGCAGTTGGAACCAGCCCATTTCAGCTATCCAAAGTAAGTTAGCTTTCCAGCGATGATGTCACAGTCTCCTTTAGCTTCCATGGCCCTGCAGATGGACAAGGAATCTTGGAATCCCTAGTAACCACAGATTCCTCCAGGGTCAGTGGACAGATTGTGTGTGCCCATTGCTGAGAATGCACTTGGCATGCTTGATGGGAAATTTAGCACTTGGTTCTATATTCCCACCAAAGTGGAAATTCCACTGATGCATGCTCCTTCTCTGTGTGTGCGTGAGTATCTTAGCTATTGCTGTGTAACAAACCATCTCAAAACAGTGATTTGAAACAGTAAGCACTGATTATTGTTCACAAGGCTACATGTGTCTGCAGTCAGCTGAAGGTTGCAGTCAGCAGCGTTTATTACCTGGGCTGGTCTTACACAGGTCAGGGGCGGCAGGCTGTAAGAGGATCTATGATGTCCTCAAGCTGGGACAGTCGGACTCACCTCCATTCTCTATTCTTCCAACTGAGAACAGCACTGCACTGGGCCTGCTCTGAGGTGGCAGGATTCTGAAAGAGTGAGAGCAGAAGTGGGCCAGGCCTCCTGAGGCCCTGGCTCCAAACCATCCTTCCTGCCATGTCTGCTGGATCCAAGAAGGTAACAAGACCAGCCTCGATTCAAAGGCAGGAGAAACAGATTCCTTCTCTTCCATGGAGAAAACTGCAAAGCCGTATTTTTAAAAAGTGGATATAGGGAGGAATCATCGAGGCCACTTTTGGCCAAAAATTTGTCACAATGTAGAAAGATGAAAAGGCACAGGGTCTCACTTTGCAGTATATTGCATTACAGGAACTAATTTGCAATTATATTAATGCCTTTTAAGTGAGTGAGTGAATGAATGAATGAATTTTAGCCCCTTAGACTTGGAGTTAAGTGCTGCCATTCTGTCCCCACCTCTGCATAGTACAGGACTTCAGCTGAGATGCCCGAGCCGCTCTGTTTCTCTGTCATAGATTTCCGTCACAATTGACAGTCCTTTGATTCAGGGCTTTCCCAAGGCCAGCAGGGTGAATTGAGGTCAGCGGAATGAGGTCCAGACGTTGTAACCCAATGCCAGCAAGATGCTGCAAACAACACAGAGCCCAGCAGCATAACAGGACCCCTCCCTGGGGCTTTGTAACCCAGAAGTTGCTGAGCTTGAGAATACACAGTGATGTCCTTTTTTAAAACAAGCAGCACCAATAAGCCAACAAGGGAACATAAGATATAAATATGAATTGTACCTGGGAACATAATCCTAACGCTGGCCCCAGGAGGAACGCTGTCTTGAGTTGCCAAGCCAGCAGGTCAGGGACAGGGAGGGGCTCAGGACACTTCTGCACTCTCTGCCTCTCCCCTCAACCACAGAACCAGAGACTCACAGCGTGTGGTTTCTAGTTTGCATGCTTTCATGCCTGACTTTTGAACGGTTGCCTCTGTATTTTGGGTTAGAACTTGAAATGTCCCTTGTTCCCAATGTGGATGAAGGTTTTTAATCCTGGGGACACAAGATGGCTCCATCTAAAAGAAACAATTTCTTAGTGTGCTGAGAGGCAGGCCTCAGGGGTCCTGCAGCCAGCACACCCTCCTGTATGCTTGGAAGCGAGCTCTTCTGCTCACCCACTGTGCTCTTTCACCCAGAGCCCAGCTCAACATCTAATGGAACCCAACAGTGGGAATCGCTTGGTTGCGTGTTTCACCGGCACCCCCGCAGCTTCCTTAGGATCTACACAGCTCTGAGTCTAGGCTCCTTCTCTTTTTCCTTTCTAAAAAGCCAGCAGGGGGAGCAGCAAAGCCCCCAGCCTTGTGTTTATTTTTAACATGGGCCTCCTGCATACATTATACATAATCCCCTCACCCCCATGTTACTGTGATCAATTCATTCTTCTCGGAAGCGAGACTGTGGGAAAAAAAAAAACCTAAATACTAAATAATTAACTTGAGGACATCTTCCAAGAAAAATACAAGAATTCAAAAGAGTAATCTTCCACTTGAACGATTTGGGCCTCTATTAATTATAACTTTTATTCACTGTGATTAATGATTGCTAGGATGACATTTAGAAAAGAAAGTTGAGAAAGAATAACAAGAGGAAACTCATCCTTGTGATCAGATGTAACCATGGAATAGGCTTTCCCCAGGGACGAGGCAGGACTTCATTTCAAGATCCTTTTAAAACCAGGCCTACCAAAGCCTGGGAGAACATGCTAGAAGAAGCAATTGTCCTCCAGAGAGAGATTAGAAATGACCCAAATAGCTACTCACACCTCTGCTTTCTGAAGTAATTGACAGCTTGCAATAATGAGGATGACAACAGCAATAACAAATACTGCACATGTTCTGAGAGAAGATTTAATTATTTTTTAAATAAATTATTGCTACCTGCTTAACAAGCTGATAGAAAGAAGACATTGATGAGTAGGCAGTAATCGTGTTTCATGCTGGGAAGCCTTTCTTCCATATTTCTTTCCATATTTCTTTTTGTTGTTGTTTTTGTTTGTTTGTTTTGAGACGGAGTCTCGCTCTGTCGCCCAGGCTGGAGTGCAGTGGCACAATCTCGGCTCACCGCAACCTCTGCCTCCTGGGTTCAAGTGATTCTCCTGCCTCAGGCTCCTGAGTAGCTGGGATTTCAGGCATCCACCACCATGCCTAATTTTTTGTATTTTTAGTAGAGAAGGGGTTTCACCATGTTGGCCAGGCTGGTCTCGAACTCCTGACCTCAAGTGATCCACCCACCTCGGCCTCCCAAAGTGCTGGGATTACAGGCATAAGCCACCATGACCGGCCCCATATTTCTTATTTTAATCTATTTTCTTTCTCTATGGCTACATTAATGAATAATATGGATCATCTGCTAAACTCAATGCCAAATGTACCACATGATTCAGATAACAGCCTATAATTTAGGAGGAAATCCTCCAGACACATTCTTCGTTATCTGTTAGAACATGATACCATTCCATGCCTTACCCAGAATGGTGAGGAACTGTTGGTATCTCAATGCCACTGAGAATGAGATGCACCAGATACATCTGGCATTTAACAACAACCATTGCAAATAAACAACGATATTTACATGACCATCCCAGGGCTCAGCAGCTCCAACTCCCACCCAGTTTCCTGCAGGGTCTCCAGGCTTCGCCTGGTTTCTGAGGGTCCCTTGCCCTACGGCAGCCTGCTGAAGAGCCAAGACCCCAGGTGGGTCCCTTGAGGATACGTGCCCCAGCCCTGCACCACCACCCCCTCCTGAGGAATTCACTTACTTAGGCACCACCCCTGCCCAGCCAGAAAAGAAGCCGGGGTGTTTGGAGACAGGAGCAGTGTTCAGGGCCATGGCTTGCTCAGAACCATGGCTTAACAGCCGCCTAGCCCAGCCTTCCCAGGTTTAGCCTCTGCCGTTGCAGTCCAGGCTGCAGAAGCCTCCACCAAGGGCTCAGGATGCGCCCCCATCACGCATAGCTCCTTCTACTCAACATCCGCAACCATCACCCGGGGTCACTGAGCAGGGCCACTCCAATCTGTCAATGTGGAGGGGGATCCACATTTTGGATCACCTGCTAAACTTACCATGGCACATGCCACCATTCACTAGGCTTGGCCAGTAGAGGCACCACCCCCTCCCTGGAAGGATTTCTACTCAGAGGCCTTGCTGTCATTTCCTGGTTAAGTCAGCCCAAACTGTCAGATCTGGCACTTTTTCTTTCTTGCCTTGTACTTTAGCGAGTGTGTGCACATGTGCATGTGTGTGCTCATGGTGATAGTGATGATGATGGTAAGGGAGTGAGAGCAACCAGAGCACTCTCAGGACCTTGATATCATTTTTCCCAGGCTTCTCTGCCTGCTTGTAACCAGATAGATGCAGAGAGAGGCACTTTCACCAAGCCCTGAATGCAAACGGGGTATGTGTGGAATAACTTACTGAGAGAGTAATTTGTGTTGGTTTTGCTTCCGTGGGAGTCAAAGAATGAGAGGCATTTATCCCTCTCTCATCCTAACAGGCCTTTGTGATGGACATCTGAGCTCCTCAGTCTTGAGGAGTTCCTGCCATTTGCAGTTCAGAGTTTAGCCAGAAGTTGCAAATGCACAGAAGATAGCCGTGCTTATGCACATGTGCCCTCATTCACCCCGAAAAACACCCCATATTGGAGGACCAGGACATTTCCGGAAGGCTGGTGCAGGGATCAAGTCAGGGGAACGGCTTATTCCAGGAGGAGAGATGGGTGATTTCCTCAACGCCAGAGAGCAGGAAGGGATGACAGACAGTGTCCATAAGTGGCATGGACTTGTGCCCCCTCCCCCTCCCACACAGCACCCAGAGGTGGCTGACCCTCTCTCTGAAGGGTGCCATGTGTAGGTGGCCAGGAGATGGACACCAGACCTGGAAGTTTGGGAGCCTCTGCCAAGATCCTACTCGACCCAGAAGGAGTGGGCACGCCCTTCCTCCTGTCTTCTCAGTATCGACCCTAAGGGGGTGGCAACCGGGGCTCTGCCCCAGAACACAATAGCCCGCCTAGGTTCCCTGGGATCTCTGCAAGATCCTCAGGGAGAGGTGGGGCTAACCCATAACCAATCTTGACTTCTTATCATTGGTGCCTGGGAGCTCAGAGACGTATTTGATTTTTCTTTAGAACAAATTAAATGGTGTGACAGCCATTGTTTCTGAATGTAGTAGAGAAATTAGGGGAGATATGATACTTATTGTCATCCACCCATGGAGTCTGAATCCCAGACCTGAGTACAGTCAACACATCCCATTGCACAATGACAGATGACCTTCTCCTAGATTCTAATTATTATTTAGAATCGATACTGTTAGGGGTCAGAAACCAGTACCCCAAAATCTGGCACCATGACATGCTGATCTGAAGAAGCGGCCTCTAGGTTTCTCTGGCCTTTGCCTCCCTCTTGTCTCTCAATCCTCTGTCTCTCCCAAACCATGGGAGGAAGCTGCTCTCTGATGTTCCCTTGTCTGCTATATTAGTCCATTTTCATGATGCCAATAAAGACATAACCGAGACTGGGAAGAAAAAGAGGTTTAATTGGACTTATAGTTCCACATGGCTGGGGAGGCCTCAGAATCATGGCGGGAGGTGAAAGGTACTTCTTTCATGGCAGCAGCAAGAGAAAATGAGGAAGATGCAAAAGCAGAAACCCCTGATAAACCCATCAAATCTCATGAGACTTATTCACTACCACGAGAATAGTATGGGGGAAACTGCCCCCGTGATTCAACTATCTCCCACCAGGTCCCTCCAACAACACCTGGGAATTATGGGAGTGCAATTCAGATGAGATTTGGGTGGGGACACAGAGCCAAACCATATCATCTGCCTAACGTCCAGAGCCACCAAAGAAGAAAACAGTTACTTCCAGTCCCTTCCCTGAGTCTTCATTAACTTAACTCATATCATGGGAAGACAGACTGAAGTCTAACAGACTTGGACAGACTTGTCACAAACCATGGTCTTCTCTGTGGGTCCAACAGACTTTGTCCCAGGTCACTGCATGTTCTTCAAGCCCATTGAATTCCCCTGAAAATCATTTACTACCCCTCTAAAATCAACCACACATCCCCATGTCCCTTCCTCCTAAGGAAGAGGGTATATAACCATATGTACCCCTTTGTGAGGCAGACATAGGACAGTCCCTCCACGATTCCCCCCAGTGCATGTTAATACATTTATATGTCATTTCTCCCATTGATCTGCCTTTTGTGAGTTGATTTTTCAGGAAATTTCAGAGGATGAAAGGGAAGCTTTCTCTTGGTCACTATGGGAACCATGCAGCAGGTGAAAATTTGACTCTGCCTTCCCTCCCCACCTCCTGTCCTCCTGGGTGGTCCTCAGCTGGGTCTGGGTGACTGGCTGGAGAGGCCCTATTTCGGCAGAATCAAGAGATATATTCTGGCTTGAACTCCAATCCTTCCTGCCAAGTCTTGCCCAGAGTGGGCTCTCAGTGGGTACTGAGTGATGTCTTAGCCAATTTTTCTCTTTCCATCTTTAGAACCTAAATCAAGCCCCTGCCCTACGCCCTCCGGAGGACTAGCCCAACTCCATCTTTTCTTTGTTGCGTCTGCATCTCCAACTGCCCAGGTCCCTTGTTGGGCTACCTAGGCTGCATTAACTGATAGTTGCTCTTATCCCAGTTAATAGGAACATTTCTAGGTATTATTGCCATGGTTTGTTATTTGTTGCTTGTTTGCTCCGGAAGGGCAAGAACCTGTCTTCTACTCTTCTAGCATCTCCAGCTGATGCCAGTTTAAAGGCAGGGCTCTAAAGTCCCAGGGCCACTTTATGTACACGGCAGCCCCCTTGCAAGAATATGGTATCTAGAGAATGGAGCTAAACCCTCACTGACTCCTCGTGCCCTCCTCATTCCATCTGCCTTTCCACCTGCTTACAGCCAAGGTTATACCATCTCCTGATCCAGGTTTGAGAGGAGTTTGTGAAGTCAAAAGTGCTTTAAATCAGTATTTGGAGGGCAGAACCAAATTCAGGATTGGAAGCAGCCAACCAGCTTTAGTCTATTAAGGCCCGACTTGCTTGGTTTGGTTCTGTAAGTAAACAGTTTTCTCAGCTGGGATGGATTTATTGCCCTGCCAATGACTTCCACAGCTAACTAGACCAACCTCTGAATCTCTTTCTGCTTTTGGGTCCCCCCAAGGGCAAAGTTCTTCCTATGAAAAAGATGAGATTATCTCCTTTACCCCCCAAAATTGTAGCTCTCCTCTGAAGCCAGGCATCTCCTTTCCCTTTAATTCAATTCTCAGACTGGGATTTCTTCCCATCCCATTTCTCCAAGGCCACGTGCTACAGGGAGGAGAGATGAGTCTAAAGTAACACCCAGGATCCCTAAAGATGCTTTCAGTGCTTCAAACGCTGGCATCGCAGGGAAGGGAGAGGCAAACTAGAAACTTCAGTAATTAGATTTCCTGGAATTAACTCACACATTCCATGCTGAGCAGTCAGGGTAAGCAATGCATCTTCAGCTCATCAGCATTAATTAACGGCCGTTCTTTTACACCTGACCCATTTATGGGAGTAAATCCCAGGTGATACCATGTAGCCACCACACACCTGTGCCTTTTTAAAAGGCTCCTAGGCCTCCAGGAAAGGCATCTACAGCTAAGTGAGCCCACCCTCCTTTCTCACGATAGTCAAACCAAGAGAAAGAGAAACACACACAAAAGGGAGAGAAAAACAAAATGCCACCAGCAAATTTCACATCCTATGTGCTCAGGAGGATGCCGCCACCCCAGCTGAGCAGATGTAGGATGGCTGGTTGGTGCTGCTCACCTCATCCTCCTCTTTGCCGTCCGCCCTAGACCACCTTGAACTGCTTTGCCAGCTGCCTGCTCTGATTCCATTTCAGGAGCTGGCTCAGCAACCAAAATGTGCGTTGCTCTGGTGCTGCCCTGCGTGCACAGCAGACGCTCTGTGGATGTCCGGTGTCTCAGCAGCCAGTGGGTTGCATGACTGACTTGTTATCTTCCGGCCGCCTCTGTTGCTGCTTCATAGTTTCTGATCTGCTTTGCCTGTTCCTTGTATTCTGTGTTCAATCTTCCCTTCATCACAAGTTTTATCTTCTCCTAAAGAGGTGGGGATTGGTAGGGGTCATCCTTCTCCCATTTCTATGGCAAAAATCCGGCTTGTGCAGTGAGAAAGTAGCTCCACCTCCAGGTCAGGCCTAGAGCAAGTCTGACCAAGTGGAGCACCCACATCTCTGGACTCAGTGATTAGTTCACTTTGGGGGTGATGTGGGTGTCAGGGCAGGGAGGGGCATTTTCCTTCTGCTTTGTGGAAACTAAGAAATTTGCAAGCTCGAAGTTCTTCAGGTGGGGTGGGGTGCCAGGTGGCAGATATTTTCCATGTGTAGAGAGAGCCACCCTGGGAACAAAACTAACACTGGGGAAGACAGACGGGGCAGAGGGTTGGAGAAAAAGTGGTGCAGGGGAGCAAAAAGTAGTTTCCTTCCACCCTTCTAGGTTCATTGGCTGGGCTATGAATTAAATTGACATAAGACAGTGTAACAGGAGAAAAGCCATGTTTAATTAGGTACATATGCATGGGAGTCCTGCAGAATAAACCTTGAAGACGGGCCAGGTGATTGAAGTTTATGCAGCATCCGGAGCTACAGAGAGGAATAGGGACTTGGGGCTTCTGGGGTAGTGGGGACACAAGTTATGGGAGCATGAGGGGAGGAAATGTGTGCTGAATAAAGGCTGTCTTTTTATGCAGATAAAAGTCTCTCTGGTAACAAATATGTCTCAGGAGCAGAGGTGACAATCTGCCTGGGCTGGTGCCAACCTCTGTGAGCCAAGTTAATCTTCCCCAGTTGAGAAGATTCCCAGGAGGGGATTCATGACAATAGAGTTCCTTTTGGAGGATCCATCTTTAGGCAGATAAGGGGGCTCAGAGAAAGTGTCTGCCTGCATCGCTGTTGCCCAAGTCCCCTGACTTCAAAGTCATCAGCACACCACAGTGGCATATTTGGGGCTGGCATTTCCAGAATGCCTTCAGTGGGATCCTGAAGATATCATTTGAGTGCTGGAATCCAGGGGAACCTAAAATGAAAGGCTTTCCTGAACATTTCTGTTCCACAAGCCAATCCTTTATTTTTTATGCTTAAGCTAATTGAAGATGGAATTTTGTCACTTGCAACCGCTGCCTCACTAATGTGTCTTCTGACGTAAATCCTGGAGTCGTTTGTGTATTATTTAAGGTTCTTTCACTTGCAAGTAACAGAAACTCTATTCAAGTTAACTTATGCCAAAAAGGGGAGAAAATCCTAAGCTGCAAAGAAAGAATATGGGTGCAACTGGCCCTGGGGACGGTGGCACTGGGGCATTCTTTCTTAGGCAGCCACTCCTGCCTCTTCCCTTGGTCTGCACATCCTGGAAAGGCCGCTTCCTTAGCCACCAGAGAGCTGGACTTGTGCCCTTACAGACTCATGAAGAAAGCACAGTCTCAGGGAAGGACTCTGCCTTGCTTTGTGTCTGTCCCTGGACTCACCCCTGTAGCTGGGGATGAGACCAGCTGTGACTGGTCTCTTCTGGGTCACACATGCACCCAACAGGGAGGAAGGAGAGGTCTGTTGCCAGAAGAAGGTAAAGGAAAAAGTATAAGCAGTGGAAACAATACTCAGCTCCAACTTCCTATCTCAGAGGTCCAGTGAAACTCCTCCCGAAAGCATCCCTGACAAGCCCCATTCAGATCACGGGCATCTGGTCATTTCATTCATGCAGCAATAAAGCACCCTTGCAATTTGTGTCATTGAACTTTTTGGAGCATACTTTTGGAGTGTTAAAATAGGATTGACTTTCTATTGAAAGTTGTAAACATTTCTATTTGTAGCTTAATTTTTATTCTTGTGTTGTTTGACAGTTTCTCCTCAAGAGGGGAAGAAGCAATAGGAGTCTGTCGGCAAAGCACTCCTTATTGCTGAGCGGCAAGTAAACCAGCAAGCATGGCGCTCCCAGCTGCACACCGTCTCCTCTGAGACCCAGCTACAGCCATCCAACTGAACGACTTCTTGCCTTTTGGCCATCAGAGTGCATGTGTGCCTGTGTGTGTGCATGGGTGTGCATGGCACCATGTGTGCATCTCTAGACAATGAGGAGTGTGGAGGGACAGGTGAAGGATCAAGGCAGGAGGTAGAGCCAACTCAAGAAATGAGGCAGGAGAACAATGCACAGTTCCCCTTCTCACTGTGCACACTGACCTATTTGTCACAGGCTGAAAAGAGCTGGAAACATGGTGGAAGGCTCTTACTTGTAAATATCATTCAGACTTTTGAATGGATCTTTTAAGATCAGGAAATGGGATCCACAGTTTACAGGCTTTGTTAGTAGCCTATTTGTTTTACTTGGTCCAGAGCATTTAGGCAACACTACCAAAGAATCTCCTACTAACGAGTTGTGAGTGTTCTTGTCAATATTTTACACATTAACAAGGGTCCTAGTTAGAATATGAAGTTAGACGCGTTTCTTTCAAGGGAACACATTACAATGACTGAGGGATAAATATAGATATATAGATATGTCTATATATTAAAGAAGGCAACATAGGACTAATTAAATATTATTTGTAATCACTATATGATTTAATGCATTAATCTATTAATAGTACCAAAATAAAATTTTAATCCTTCAAGTAATTTGGAATAATATTTAGTAATTGACAGCATTCCAAGTAAAGTAGTAATTAATTTTTTTAATGAATCATGTGTTAGTTAATTTAATAGGCCTTATACCTCAAAAATAATTATGCTTGTTTGTAATTAAAACATTTCAATTAATTACAAAGACTTCTTATGTGATTTAAGTCTATTAAAGACCATTTAATTACCAAACTTTGAATGTGTTATCATTCCAATCACAAAACGATTTTAAAGACTTTTCTTAATATCCAGGTCTTTATATTAGTCATTTACTCCTGCTGATATAAAAAGCATCCTAATTTAGTCTTGATGACAGCTGCTGATATCAAGAAATAGGTGGGTAATTAGAACAAATAATAGCGAACATGGTGGATGGTGTAGTATGCATGCAGCCTTTCTGCGGGGCACACATGCAATAACTAAAGGTGGACACTAGAGGGAGGTAGACAGAGAGGGTGAGAAAACAAAAAAGATGAGCTATACAAGAGCTGGACTTGAATGAAGACTGTGTTTTGCTTGGACCTCTTTGATGCTCATTTTCTGGAGGTCACACCCAGAAACCTAATTAGAAATATGGTTGATGATTCACACACCATGAACTTACTTTATCTGGGAAGAGACCTGAGCAAATCATGTTCACCTCTGAGGAAAGCAAGCTCATTATAATTCTCTCTCCACACTCAATACCTGTGTAATGCATCTCCGTTTTCAAAGTGATTTCATATACATTATCTTATTTTGCAGTCAATATGGTGTAGCAGAAAGAAAATTAGACTTGAGTCAGGGAATCTGAATTGTAGTCTGGTCTCTTTCACTAGATGCCTGTGACCTTGGATGAGGGACTTAACCTGTCTGGCAGAAGTTTCCTCACAGGTAACATGCTGGTGTTAGAACAGATGATCTCTAAGGTCCCTTCAATTCCAAAACTCTGTGATTTTATGATGCAGCCTATATAAGAGAGACTGTGTGTGCATGTGTGTGCACTTGGAAGTGTGTGCCTTGCCTTAAATGAGAATTATTTCAAATAAAACACTATTCTAGCTTCAGTGAAAGCATTTTCTCCTTCTGCCTTGCAGGGATAATGCAAACACAAGGGAACTCCCAAGTAGTGAAACAGCCCCTCTGGGACCCAGCAAGTACCAAGATTGGGTTACAAAACCTAATGTGTATATGAAATGTTTCCATCAACTTATAAAATAAAAGTCCAATAAAAGCAGTGGCTTTTTATTATGATTTAGATTTAAATCATCCCCTGCAGTGTTGAAAACCCAAGGGCAACCTTCCAAATTTAGTAGGATCTCAGAATGAAATGGAAATAGAATGTAGCACGGGAAATAGATGCATCAGACATCATCGTCCTACCTAAGAGGCAATTCTTGTTCTTTGTTTCTTGTGTTTCTTTAAGCCCAGCAAACGGCACAAATGTTGAAAGCTTATTAGAATTTTAAAAAATTCTCAGCATACTGATAAATTCTAACTTTTAGAATCTCTGAATTATTTTTTGTCTTAACACTGGCTCTTCTGTGTCATTTTCATTAAGTGAACACACAGCAATTTTCATCCCCAGCCTTGAAGACATTCTTACCTGGCTGTATTTAAGTGTCCTCAAATGTACTCCCTATTTCTCATCCATGCCGTTACCTCTCTGTTGCCAAGCTTCTGGCTCAGAGGGAAAAAAAGCAGAGCCACACTCTAGGAGAACTAGGAATGTGCACTCAGGGACAGGAGGGATTCCGTTTCACAGACTGTCAGGTCAGGGCTTAGGTAAGGGACCCAGGAGGCCCAGAAAGCCCACTCTAAGAGATACCATTCCAGGGTTCCCAGAGTGGCAGTATGACCTGGCTAAGGTGAGCTCCAAAGGGCAGTTCACTAGATCAGCACAACCTAATCTGGAAAGCAGAGAAAACAGGCAAGGCAGTGAATCTCAGATGCCATGGCTGCCCAAAGATTAAATGGACAGCAACCGTGCTGAAAGAAGGGCTAGCAAGTAGAAACGCGAGACGCATCAGAAAGCACTTCGGTGAGATCCCTAGAGCTCCTTTCCCCCCAAGGAATTCCAACTTAAGGGGAATATTTCATTCAACAGTATGTATTAAGCTCCTATTGGCACTGTTTTAAATACTAGAGCCGCACCACTAGACAAGTCAGACAAAAATCTCTGCTCTCATGGAGTTTATGTCCCTGTGAGGAGAAAGAGGCTAAATGTATGAAATAAATACATGATTGGATATGTTAGATACTGGTGGCAACTGCTGTGGAAAATATGCAGTAAGGTAAAGAGGATAAGAAGTATCAGAGATCAGGGAAGATCTGTTTGCCCTCTAGGGTGGTCAGGGTGGGCCTGGCTGAAAAGATGATATTTCAGCAAAGATTTTTAAAACGTGAGGCAGAGAGCCACACAGATATGTAGGGAAGACGCATTCTAGCCAGAGGAGCAGCCAGTGCATGGGCCCCGAGGGGGCCACAGTATATGGGAAGACAGGAATGTAGCTGGAGCAGAGTGAATGACAGGAGTCATATAAGAAGGCGAGGTCAGAGAAGTCATCATAGCCAAAATAGGCAGAGCATGTGATGCCATTGTGAGGACTTTGGATTTTACTTTGAGTGAAATGGGGAACCACTGGAAGGTTTTGAGCAGAGGGTTTCAGTGACATGATCTGATTTATACTTTAATTGGACCACTCCAACACCTCTGTTGAGATTAGCCTGCAAGGGGCAAAGGGGGAAATAGAGAACACAGTTAGGAAGCCATCACCACATTTGCGTAGCGGCTGATGACGATGCGGACCAGGAATGGAGCAGCGGCGGTGATGAGAAGTGCTGGGAGCGCAAGTGAGATGTTGAAGGAAGCGTCAGCAGGGCGTGCCGATGTGTTAAATACGGGTGTGAGAAAGAGGAATCAAGGATGACTGACCACCAGGTCACAGAGTGGCCATCAGCTGAGATGGGGAGAGCTGCAAGTCATTCGGAGGTTTTGGGAAAAGATCAGAGGTTTCCATTGGACGTGTCAAGTTTGAGAAATCCAGTGGACATCTAGTGAGGTTGCCGAGTGGATCCAGCCTGAAGATATAACTTGGGAGTCCTCAGCAAATAGAAGGTAATCAAAGCTGTGAAACCAGAAAAGATCACCAAGGTCACCAGGGCAGTGAGTAGAGATGGAGGAGAGAAGTAAGGACAGAGCATCGGAGCACTGAGTGTTCAAATGTCTGGATTGTATGGGGACTGGATTTCAGTTAGGTTGGATTTAAGAAATTACTTAGGGACTCAAACTTGAAGAAGGTGCCTGGTGTGGTGAGAGGGAGGGCAGGTGTACCCGCGGCTGACTTTTCCCTGGGGATCACTTCCCCAACCATCCTCCATTGCCATGGCCCTTGTAAATCTACATCCAGGAGACACTTTGACACCAGGGGCATCCAAGTGTCTTCTATGTGCTTAGGCATCTCAGGCAAGCATCCAATCCTTAAAAGCCTGGATTGCTAAGTCTCTTTGTTTTCACTGGGCCTCCTATTGCTTTCAGTCAAAAGCATATAACTACTTCATGAATTTATGCAAAAGTAAATGCAGTATTCCCTGCCTAGGGCCTAGCCATGGCTGTTTACCTACGCGGGCTTCTGAGCTGTTCACTGGGGCCAGTGCATCTGCCGCCTTGAGCTATAAACCTCCCATGCTCCTGGATCCTCCAATCCACGTTCCCTCCTTTATGGCTCTGTCCCTGGTGTTTCCTTCCCTGCAGCACCTCCTTAGGATGGTCAGCCACAGTTCCCGCACATACTCCCGGGTTTCATACCCAGGGCATCACTACCAGCCCATAGCTGCCCTGCACCACCCGATCAGCGGCTGTGGCAAAGCACCCAACCTCACCACAGCCGGTTTCTCACCGTGGCTCAGGAGCAGCAGGCTTAGCTGGGTCCATCCAGCACCCTACCATACCATGTGGGCCCCACACCTGCCTTCTCTCTTGAGGAATGACTGATTTTCTTTAAAATTTACATGAGAAAAGACACAGGTTTCCATAGCACCTCCATGGTCAACTTCCCCTGGTACATCCTAGACAAGGTGAGGGGTTTGAATTAGCCTGAGAAGCTCATACTGCACTGCATATAACTCAATGCTAAGTGTGGCTTTCTCTCTGAAATGCCCTCCCAAAGGGAGCACCTTCCTAAATCCCTTGTGCCAGTGTTGCAGTTCTACCATGCCCCACTCTTGGAGGTGTCCTCTGTGCCACAGCAGGCCCACAGAGCCTTTATGAGGTCAGAGGGCTGCCTCCAGTCCCTTCGTGGCTGGAGCCATTGCAAGGTGGTTCAGAAGCACTGTGGTCCCTTCCCAGAGCACTTTCTGCCTACTGGACCTTTCCCAGGTCAAGCCCGGAGCAGACTATAATCTCTGAGAGCAGCAGGCCATGAGAAAGCAGAATGACTATTACTTTAACTGACAAAGGAGAGGCTTCCTAAGCTTGAGCCTTCAAACAAAGCTTCTTTTCCCCAGATCTCCGTCTCTCTCCCTTTCTCAGTCTCTACACCTTTCATGCAGCCCCTCTCCTTCAGGTGCCCCACCCAGCCCTCCTCTTTACAGTGGAAACTCCACCCCTTTCCACAAACACAGAGGAGGGGTGCTGTCCCCCCCCTTCCCACCTCCTCCGACTCCAGCATCTCATGTCCTCTGGTTGGTTCCCAAGTAGAGTGGGAAGATTTGGAAATGGAGGGAGTGTTGGGGCAGCCACAGTGACTGAGGCACACTATTGGCATTTAGTGCTGCAGGGCCAGGAATGCCAAACATCCAGCAATGGTTGAGATGGTCTTTTTCCAGCCAAAGCACCAACTAATCCCAGTAAGAATCACTCAGGCACCGAGAGTGAGAGCAGAGACAGAGCCCACAACCCAGCTTATTCCCACCAGCGAGGCTCACAGCTGATTTTCTCACTACTTTGTCTAGGAATTAATGTTCATGTTGGAGAAACTGTTCACTGGGGTTCATGTTTCTCCAACATGAACATTAATATTCCTTATAGAAAATGTAGTCCAGTCTCCTATGAGGAAGCTTATTTCTCCTGATGGTGTGTGTGTCTTTGACCTTGTCCCTTGATGACAGTAAGCCCCAGCCTCACTGTGCTGGATGGCATCCTTATACCTCAGTAGGTGGGAGCACAGGTTCTGGAGTTGAACTCCCTGGGTTTGAGTCCTGACGCTACCACATTTAGCAGCATTACTCTGAGTACCTGAGGAGGCTACTTGACTCTGTTTTCATCTGTAAAACGGAGAGAATAACAGCATCTAATTTGTGAGGCTGTCATAAGAGAATGTGGTAAGGTGCTAAGCCCAATAGTACTCAAGAAATTAAATTCTCTCCTTGGAAAAGGGTGTGCTCCAGTTCATCCTGCCTCCACCCCAAAGATCACTACATGGGATGAAATATACCTGTAAAAAGACTGTGTGTGTTTTTTACGTTGCTGGTCAGTGACTGGTCCAAAAGCATAATTCAATATAAATCTAAACAAGTTGCTATTTTGCCAAAGCTCGTGGGGCTTAACAAGGGCAGATGACTGTCAGCTCTGACACATCCCAAGAGTTCCTCCGTCATCACATAATATACACTCAAGGCATTCTGAAGAAAAGAATGCTCATGCAATTTGAAGGTGATGCTGCTAGTGTGTGCTTATCTCTCGCAGCAAGCCCATCCAAGGAGAACAGGAGCCAACTTGAACCTAGCTGTGAAAAGAAGAGACAAATCATCACCCCAAATCCTTACATGTTTCGAGGCAATAGTTTTGACCTGCTGTTCCCCAAGATCCTTTTGCCAGAACTACAACCAAAAAGTTGATGGATTTTTTATTAGCCTTTTTATTAATCTCTCCCCAAATTGTCACTTTGTTCTTTCCCTCCATTTACTTTCTTGAACCTCTCCAGTGGAATGGCGAAATTGCATCCCTTTTTCTCGAAGTGAAATCAACATGGCCTTTAAGATGTTCAAAGCATAGCAGAGATTCTCCTTTCTCACTAGGTCAGCTGGGAGGATGAGAAAGGAGCCTAAAGTGTGTGTGTGTGTGTGTGTATGTGTGTTTGTGTGTCATGTGTATATGTTTGTGTATGGTGTCACGTTGTATGTTTCTGCAAGGTCTGTGATATATGTATAATGTATGTGTGTATGATATATGCATGTGTGTATATTTTGGCAGTGTGTGTGTGTGGTGTGTGTGGTATATGTACATGTGTGCAGTGTGTATGTGTGTGGTGTGTCTATGTGTTTATGTGGTGTTGTGTGCGTGTGCATGGTGTGTGGTATGTGTGATGTGTGTCTATATGTAGTGTATTTATATGTAGTATACGTGTGTGTGGTATGAGTGCAGTATGTGTGGTATGAGTGCAGTATGTGTGTGGTGTGCTTATGTTTATGTTTACTGTGGCATTGCATATGTGTGTGGCATGTGTGTACATGTGTGTTTGTGTGTATGTGTGTGGTATGTGGCTGTGTGAATGTGTGTGGTGTGTGTGCATGTATGTGTGTGGTATGTGTATGTGTTTGTGTGTGGTGTGTATGGTATATGTGTATCATGCATGCGTGTGTTGTGTGTGTATGGTGTGTGTAGGTGGTCTTTGTGGTGGTGTGTGCAGTGTGTGTGTGGTGTAGTGTTGTGTTTGTGTGTAAGGTGTGTATGGGCTGTGGGGGGTGTGTGTGTGTGTGGTGTAGTGTTGTGTTTGTGTGTAAGGTGTGTATGGGGTGTGGGGTGTGTGTGTGTTTATGGTATGTGTTTATGGTATGTGTGTAACATGTGTGTGGTGTGTATGGTGTGTGGTGTGTGTGTGTAGTTCATATGCAGTATGTATGTGTATGTGTTCTTACAGTATAGTGTGTTTGTGTGGGGTGTGTGTGTGGGGACAGTGGGGGTATGTGTGTATAGTGTGTGTGTGGTGTGTGTATAGTGTGTGTGTGTGGTGTGTGTGCAGTGTGCATGTGTATGTGCTTGTATGGTATAGTGTGCTTGTGTGTTAGGTGTGGGCGTGTGTAGTATGTATAGTGTATGTGTGTGGTGTGTATGGTGTGTGTGTGGGGTGTGTGCAGTGTGTGTTTGTGTGGTATAGTGTATTTGTGTGTGAGGGTGTGAGGTGTGTGGTGTGTGTGTGGTGTGTGCAGTGTGTATGGTATGTGTATGGAATGTGTGTGGTGTGTGTGCAGTGTTTATGTGTGTGTGTTTGTATAGTATAGTGTTGTGTCTGTGTGTGGGGTGTGTGTGTGTGGTGTGGGGGGTATGTGTGTGTGGTATGTGTATACTCTGTGCGTGTGGTGTGTGTATGGTGTGTATTGTATGTGTGCAGTGTGTATGTGTGTGGCATAGTGTTGTGTTTGTGTGTGAAGTGTGTATGGTGTGTGTGTGGTATGTATGATGTGTGTATGGAATGTGTAGTGTGTGTGCAGTATGTGTTTGGTATAGTGTGTTCGTGTGTGTGTGTGTGAGGTGTGTGTGTGTATGGTGTGTATGGTATATGGTGTGTGCGGCATGTATGTGTTTGTGTGGTATAGTGTTGTGTGTTGTGTGTGTGTGTGTATGGTGTGTGTATGGAATGTGTAGTGTGTGTGCAGTGTGTATGTGTTTGTATGGTATAGTGTTGTGTGTGTGTGTTTATGGTGTGTGTATGGAATGTGTAGTGTGTGTGCAGTGTGTATGTGTTTGTATGGTATAGTGTTGTGTTTGTGTGTGAGGTGTGGTGTCTGTATGTATGCACTGGGCAGGGCAGTGAGCAAGGAATGGAGGGTGCCCCAAGTCAGGCCCTGTCCTAGCTTTGGTAAGAGCAGTGCCTGCTCTTTGAGTAATTTATACACATTATCTCTAAACTGCACTGCAACGCCACAAGGGTTGTTCCCAAGTGAGGAAACTCAATCTTAAACAGGTTAAGGTCAGGCAACTTGTCTGAGGACACATAGCCAGTAAGTGGAGGAACTGGGATTCAAATGGGCCTGGAAAATTCCACGAGCATGCATTCTTTCCATTGCATCAGGTAGTCTGCCATATAACAGTTTAGGGAAAACAAACATCAATAGATACGATCAGTATTTCTTTGCTTTTCATGGTACCTTTCTGCCAAAGTTCTCTCTACCCATTAAATGTGTTCCAGTATCAGGATTTACCTGTCAAGGTGAATTTAAGAGGAGGGAAATCGAGCTGGGTCTTACAATCCTGGTTATTCTGTGAACTAATCAACAATTCTCTACTCTGGACCTTAAGCGTGAAAAAGAGAGAACAAAAGAGAAAGAGAAGAAACAACTCAAAATGGCCATCTTCAAGGAATTTGTTGGAGGAGGAATTGGGCACAAAGCCATTATGTTTGGTCTTTATTCACTTGTAAAACAGTAATCATGAAACACTGGTCCAAAAGAATATAGAATGGAGAATTTATGGGAAAGGATAGAAGCGTAAGAGGTTAGGGGTTTGAAATGAAATGAAGGGATTAGAAACAGAATAGTTACAAGGTGGGAGACGCCTGCCAGGTGTTCGATGGATTCAGTAGGCCATTTGGCCCCGCATCTCCCACAGGTGAAAAACTGAGACTATTCTGGCTCCATAACTTATCCAAATTTGAGGGCTGAGATTCCGTCCAGAACAGGACTTTGGAAGACATGCAGTTAGTGAAGGGTATTGACTGAGTGGCTCTACTCCTATCCAGCTCTGCCATGGGCTGTCATTTGGCCCCAGAGACTGTGGAACTATCTGGGCTGTGGGAATGCAGACTCCGGGGACGAGCACTGTAGCACATGTGAACAGACATTGGAAGGACTTAAAATCTCTAGGAAATACAGGAAAAAAAGGCATTAGATACAACTTCGGATTCTAAGAGGCATGAGACGTCATAATCTGTCACTATTGAATGAAAAAAACACATGCTAAAAAGTACTGAACATATTTTTGAGTTTAACAGAAATGCTAATAGTGTTATCTCCCCCAAAGAAACCCATGGTAGATTGGTTCAATTCATTTACTCATCCAACAAATATTTACTGAATGCCTGCTAGGCTAAGTATGATATCAAGGCTGGAAGTACAATTGTGAACAAGGACTGGTCTTTGCTCTCTATGTAACTGATATGTTAATTGCAAGAGATAGAAAACAAGTAAGCCAATAAATAAAATAATCCTAGGCTGCGATAAGTGATGTAAGTAGAAAAAGCAGTGACGTGCAGGTGAGCCACCAGAGGTAGGAGGAGGCAAGCTCCATCTGATGGGGTCTGCAGTCAGTTGGGGTTGGGTTCAAACCCAGCTTCACCACCCGCTAGCCACATGGCCTTGGGCAAGTTACCCTGGTGTCTTGGTTTCCTCATCTCTAAAATGGCTAATACCTGCTTTGTGAAGTACTATTCAATGTCTCTGCTTAAACAGGAGTGGATTCTGTTGTTTGTGACCAAGAACTCCATCCAAACTCTCACTCTTTGAGGTCTTTCTATTTGCCAGTGTCTCCCACACAAATCTCTAACAAGTACTATATAAGACCTGTAAGGCAGACATATGACATAAAACAAATTTGGAACGTGAAGAATGAGGCGCCGTGTGGGTTCTAGTCTGGAGGAGGGGTAGAGAGACATCTGCTGTATCTGCTCTTATCTCTAAGACATACTTAGAGATTGTGTGGGAAACGCTGGCAAATATAAAGACCTCAATAAAGGAGAGTTTGGATGGGGTTCTTGGTCACAAACAGAATCCACTCCAGTTTAAGCAGAAAGGTATTGAATAAAGGACAGCTCAGAGAACATCTAAGAGGGTCAGGGAAGAAGGCTTGCCTTCTGGAATGGTGCACAGCTGCACTCTGGACTGCTCTGGGGAACACACCATCACAGCAGCTATCATAGCTGAGCATGGCTCCAGGATGCCACCTTCAGGAGCTCCACCACTGTGACCTCCGAAAGTAGATGTCCCTCTACCCCTTCTCCAAACTAGACCCGTACAATACAGCACCTCATTCTTCATGTTCCAAATTTGCTTTATGTGGGTAGGTCTGCTTGCAGGACATAAGCTCTGCCTAAAATCCTGTTCCTTGGGTGGCTAGTGAAGTGAGTTTCTGGTTTCTACCTAGGGAGGCAGGACACATGATATGGGAAATTCTTCCAGCACAGGAGGGGTGGTCAGCAGTACTGAGTGCTATGCACCTCAAGCATCCACGGTACAGAGCAAAAAAACCACACGGCTATTCACTAAAACCTATACCCAGTGTTCCTCCTTCTCCCTTCATAGGTAACAAATCAGCAGAGACATCTTCGCAGACTGTGGCAGCTCTTCTGAATTCATTAAAGAAAGTAGGGGAGGCCGGGCGCGGTGGCTCAAGCCTGTAATCCCAGCACTTTGGGAGGCCGAGACAGGCGGATCACGAGGTCAGGAGTTTGAGACCATCCTGGCTAACACGGTGAAACCCCGTCTCTACTAAAAAATACAAAAAACTAGCCGGGTGAGGTGGCGGGCGCCTGTAGTCCCAGCTACTCGGGAGGCTGAGGCAGGAGAATGGCGTAAAAACCCGGGAGGCAGAGCTTGCAGTGAGCTGAGATCCGGCCACTGCACTCCAGCCTGGGCGACACAGCGAGACTCCGTCTCAAAAAAAAAAAAAAAAAAGAAAGTAGGGGAAAGGAATGGGGAAAACAACAACGATATGCCATTTGACACCATCAAATCAGCAAAATGTAAAATTCTAACAATGTTGTGCAGTGATGAGCATGCAGAGAAATGAAAACTCATACGTGGCTAAGAGGAGTGTGGATTGATGTGGGCATTTTGGCATGCAATTCAGAAATAATCAATGAAACTGAAGATGCTTGTGCTCTATGACCCAGAAATCCCACTCCTAGAGATATTCTCAAATGTGTGTACAGAGACACATAGAAACATGTTCATTGCAGCACCATTTGTAATACTGGAAAATTGGAAATAACCAGAATGCACATCAACCAGAAAATGGATAAATAAAATGTGGCTTATCAAATAACAAAACATGATTCCGCAGTTAATAAATGAACTAGAACTAGACACACAAAGCATGGGTAAATATCTAAGACATAAAAGTTGAGTAAAAAACAAGTTATAGAAGGAAAAAGAGTAAATCACAGTCTGATACCAATTGTAAACCAAAAATAAAATTCTAAGCCTCCCAACCAATTGGATGAACCCCTCCTCTCTGCCAAGGGCATTCATTCCTAAGTTGATCTGAAACGCTAGTTCAGGCCGTGATGGGAAGTGGGGGTCAGACATGCCTCATTACACCCTCCTCCCTTTGGAATTTGGGCACAGCTGACCAGCATTTAACATTAAAACAGAGGCCTTAAGACTGACAAAGCAGACTGTTTGTAGAAGTAAGGTACCAACATGACAGATAGCAGACACTAAAAGGAAATGACCCTGCAAAGTTCTCTCTCATGAGGAAAATGTAGATTTTCCCTTTCCTTTCCAGATCTTTTTCCTGATCCAGGAGAGAATTAACTAAGAGTCTGGCACCTTTTTAAGTCTGATAAGAAACATTTACTATCTATTCTCTCTGAAGCCTGCCACCTGGAGGCTTCATCTGCATAATAAAAACCTTGGTCTCTACAACCCCTTATCTTAACCCAGATACTCCTTTCTATTGATTCTAGGTCTTTAGATAAACTCTTTCAACCAACAGCCAATCAAGAAATCTTTGAATCCACCTATAACCTGGAAGCTCTCCTCTCTCCCCACCACTTCAAGTTGTCCTGCCTTTCCAGACAGAACCAGTGTACGGCACATATATTAATTGATGTCTTATTAAAACAAATAAAAGCAAGCTGTAGCCTGACCACCTTGGGCACACGTTTTCAGGACTTCTTGAGGCTGCATCACAGGCATATCCTTAACCTTAGCAAAATAAACTTCTAAATTGATTGAGACTTGTCTCAGATACTTTTTTATTTACACAAATAAAAGTTAAAAATGAAAAACACTGCAATCACATGTCCACGGGTACATTTACGTGGAGTAACAGTGTAAATCATGCATGGGGCTGTTGCAGACCTAAGTGGCATGGTGCATTTCTCTGGGAGAGAGGAAGTAAGGAAGACTTCAACTCTATATGAATATGATGTCTATGTATACTCTGCTTCTTTGGGTGATTAAAAATGTTACAACTAAAGAAAAGAGTGGGACTTAGAACCACTCAACCCTGGGTAGAAACTCTGACTCTTGTACATACTAGAAAAAAATGTTAAACCTCCATGGCCAGGCACGGTGGCTCACACCTGTAATCCCAGCACTTTGGGAGGCTGAGGTGGGCGAATCACTTAAGGTCGGGAGTTCGAGACCAGCCTGGCCAACACGGAGAAACCCCGTCTCTACTAAAAATACAAAATTAGCTGGGTGTAGTGGCGTGCGCCTGTAGTCCCAGCTACTCGGGAGGCTGAGGCAGGAGAATCACTTGAACCTGGGAGGCAGAGGTTGCAGTGAGCTGAGATTGCGCCATTGCACTCCGGCCTAGGCAACAAAAGTGAAACTCTGGCTTAAAAAAAAGAAAAAACATTAAATCTCTCTGAGCCCTAATGCCTTCATCTGGAAAATGGGGCTAACAATACCTATTAGGTTAAACCACATAAAATTGCCTGTTTTGCAGGACACATGCATTTGCACATCAGCAACTTCATGGTTCAGCCTAACTTTGCCCAGCAGAGCTGTGCTGAGAGCTCATGTTAAGAAACACTCATCTGGCACTCAATGGATAGTTGCCCTTACAAAAAGGAGAGGCTGGTATGGTGGCTCATGCCTCTAATTCCAGCACTTTGGGAGGCTGAGGCAGTGGAACACTTGAGCCCAGGAGTTCAAGACAAACCTGGGCAACATGGCAAAAACACGTCTCTACAAAAAAATGCAAAAAAATTAGCCAGGCATGGTGGCACACGACTGTAGTCCAATAACCGGGAGGCTGAGGTGGGAGGATTATTTCAGCCTGGGAGGTCGAGGCTGCAGTGAGCCATGATCCCATTACTGCACTCCAGCTTGAGCAACATAGTGAGACCCTGTCTCAAAAAAAAAAAAAAAAAAAAAAAAAAAAAAAAAAAAAAAAAAAAAAAAAAAAGGGCACAGTGGCTCACATCTGTAATCCTAGGACTTTGGGAGGCTGAGGTGGGTGGATCACCTGAGGTCAGAATTCCAGACCAGCCTGACCAATGTGGTGAAACCCTGTCTCTACTAAAAATACAAAAATTAGCCAGGCATGGTGGAGGGCACCTGTAGTCCCAGCTACTTGGGAGGCTGAGACAGAATTGCTTGAACCTGGGAGGCAGAGGTTGCAATGAACCAAGATCATGCCACTATACTCCAGCCTGGGTGACACAGCAAGACTCCATCTTAAAAAAAAAAGAAAAGAAAAGCAGATACGTTTCATTGGAAGGTTGAGGGTATCCCTGCCTGGAAGCAAAGGACGAGCTGGATGACCTCTTGGGGGCTCCTCTTTCTAGGCACCCACGGTCTTACCAGGTGAGCCCAGAGTCACTCAAACCATTGGAAGAGCGGGCTCTAGGATGAGGGAAAGATACTTGCCCATATCAATTCTTACAGCACAGCATTTCCAGTGTTATTTCAAAACAAGAGTATGGATTGGGGGAGACCTTTCAAAGACAGATGAGGCTTTCTCTGGCTCGTGTCTGATGAGAGACCTGCAGAGATACATCTGTTCGTGCTCAAGGAGAGCACCAGCCAGAGACCAGACTGTGAGGTCAAAGCCAATCAATATGGCCAACCTGGAAAAGGGACTCTGAACAAGCTCTACACAAATCTTAAGCTGAACAGACCGGCACATTCTCCCTAGAATCAGCCTTCAAAACATTGAATGCATATATTCATTATACTCGAGATGGAACAAATTGCCTAGTAAATGTTTGCAGTGAGTGCCAGAAATGGCAGCACATGGCTGTTGGGGTTTTTGGAGAAGGAGGGGATGGTGAGGGAAGGAAAGAGCTGAAGACGATTAATGACCAAACCCTAGAGGAAAAGACACTCTAGCCAATTTGTGCTGATTTTCTTGTCTGAAAATGGGGAAAACCCATAGATTATTCAAGTTTAATTGATGCTTTTGCAGCAAAGGAAATGAAAGGTGCTTAATTCATATATATACTCTCCGAGGTCCATTACCAAGCTGTCACCTCCATCAGCCAAGCCACTAGGTTTTCTTCTAGTTCTCCTGTCTATGCACACACAGCTGTGCACCCAGCAGTACATCAATCCCTGGCAACTGGCCAGTCGGGTTGTTTAAGAGGAGAAAGGAGAATGGGAAAGAGCTGAAAAAAATCTGGACAGAGAAGCAACACCTTTGGTCTTTGCAGTTTAACAATCTAATTTGTTCTCTTCAAGTTGCAATCTTTCTGGTCTTATCCCTGAAATAATATTTAAGGACTTATCCAAAGTCACAGCAACTTCGCTGGCCAAACTTGAAATTGTTGGGCAAGTATTTATCCTCTCTGAGTCCGTTTGTTCATCTACACTACAGGGACATTTGTAAATTGGGAGAAACATTTTCCTCACAGAGTTGTGGTGGAAGATACATGAGTGACACAGACTGGATGTTCCATAAAGGCTACCTCCCCCCACTGGCATTTATCAGAACAGGTGGTTTTCATGTATAGGATCCAACAGTACATAACAGGTTCGGGAAGAGGAAGAGAGTACAAGAAAACGTGTAGCATGTAATAGATTTTAACTACCTAATTTTTCCTACTTTGACCAAGTGAATATAAATGTAATACCCTCGCATACTCAGAAACCTAAGAGTGTACCCAGTTAAACCAGGACACGAATGAACAAGATTTTATATAAATGAGTTAGCCCTTCAAATCACATGTCCAAGAGGAAAGCATGAAAGAAGTACATAGCAAAGCTCTGGTGAGACCATATTTTCTGGTAAGTGAATGCCTTTTAATTCCAGCTGTTGTTAAAAGCAGGTTGAAAAAAGAGGGGAAAAAGAAAACAATGAGAGGGGCAGGATGTTTGCACAATGAGAAGGAGTTGTCCAGGCAGCACTCAGCTGTGAACAGTCCTTTTCCTCCGGAAACCCTTTTCCCAGCAAAGGCTGCTTAGGATGCATTTGCATTCAAGGAGAGTTGCCCCTCCAGCATCTCCCAAATTGCCCAGATGGGCATTCATAGGAAATGCAAATTTAAAATAAAAGCTGGAGAAAATCAATTGAGTTCTACAATGGGCATGTATTTCTTTTGTAATCAGAAGACAATAGATCTCATAAAAAAGAAATAAAGGAAGCCAAATTGATTAAGCCTATACAATTGAGGCAGAAAGTCTGTGTACATTAAAGCCTAATCTTTGTAAACAGTTGCAGACAGAGAGATTGAGAGTATGCAACAATCTGTCTACAAACTTTGAGGTAAGGGAGCAACCAATATAGTGTTGAGCAGCAGGAGCCAGCAAGGGACATGGATCAATAGGGTTCATCAGCAAACAACAGCTAAAGAGAAGGAAAAGAAAGGAAAGGTCTGGACCCAGAATGAAACCACTTTAGCACTGCTCATACCTGTAGAGGACAGAGAAGATTGGTAGTTGTCAACAGAATTGCCTTACTGGAACAATTATAAAGCAAAATATCCCTTAGGTCCTACCATAGGAAAGTTGTTTTAATAGTTGCTCTAGATAATGTCCCCCACCTACCAAGGTGCAGGATTTCAGTCCTGCTTCCTTGTGTCTCCTTAAGAAGCTCCAAAGGCTGGGTGTGGAAGCTTATGCCTATAATCCCAACACTGGGAGACTGAGGCAGGAAGATCACTTGAAATCAGGAGTTTGAAACCAGCTTGGGCAACATTGCAAGACTTTGTCTCTCCAAAAATTTAAAAGTTATCTGGGTGTGGTGACACACACCTATGATCCCAGCTATTTGAGAAGCTGAGGTGAGAAGATCACTTGAGCTCAGCAGGTTGAGGCTGCAGTGAGCCAAGATCACAGCACTGCACTCCAGCCTGGGTGATAGAGCACCTGTCTCTTAAAAAAAAAAATCTCCAAAGGAAGGGAGGGTGATTTCCATTTACAGAGTCTCTGTCCCCACTCCAGTCTCTGTCTACAATTCTACTCCACTACCTGCTGTTACTTTGCCAGCCCTAGTTGGTGGCCCATGCCTAGTGCACCTCATTCTCCCAGGCTACTGATCTGGATGCTTTCCTTGGCTGTTGCTTCTGCCAGTTGTCTCCAGGCAGCTAGTCTCTGCTGTGCTATGTGCTACCACAGACAAACTGCTACAGTCCAAAACCATGGATGCTCCTGACACCATGCCCAGTCCACCCTTCCCAGGGCCCTAATCTTCTGTGACCTCAAACTGCTCAGGGTCTGTGCCACCCAATGCTGGTCCTCAGCTTACCCTCCACAGCTGCACTGCTTGCCTTTTTTTTCACCATGTGTTCCCAGTGCTTGGGAAGTAATTGTTGACTGAATGAGTCAATGAACATGAAAGTGATAGTGGCAAGAGGCAGACAAATGCCTAGGCAGATAGGGGCAAGTACCTGGTAAAACCCCACCTCCAAGCCAAAGACAGTTTAAAGCCTGAAAGCCAAGCTACAAGTCAAATCCATGGACCAGATTAAGAACCTGTCTTCCCATTTGGCATGCTTTCCTCTGATTGATCCCCACCCTTCAACTATTTTACATATACCTACCCTTTCCTAATTGGTTTTCTACACTGCCATACTAACCTTTGAGTGGTGCATTTGCTTTAGCCTTTCTCTGCATACTCACAAACCAGTCAGCATGCACTCACCTATTCTGAGCCCATAAAAGCCCCGGACTCAGCCATACTGAGACAGAAATTGCCCGACTGTGGGAGTAGGGGACCCCCTCAGTTCTCAGTGTGCCCTGGAACAGCTCTCAGCGTGCCCTCTCCACTGAGAGCTGTTCCATCGCTCAATAAAATTCTTCCCCATCCTCTTCACCCTTCAATTGTCAGCATATTCTCATTCTTCTTGGACATGGGACAAGATCTCAGGAACCACCACACGTGGGTACAAGCTATAACATAGGTGGGCTGGGGCATGCCTGGCCCAGCCACAGGCTGAGCCAGTGCACAAGCTAGACTCAGCATGGGTGGGCTGAGTGAACAGGGTGCCTCCTGTGTCAGGTGGTGTGCCTAAGCAAGGCCTGGGGTGGGGTGTCATCCGCTAGAGGTCTTCAGCTGGCAAAGTGATTGAGAAAAATCCTAAGTCAAAAGGAGGAGGAAGAGATATTTCAGATGGTTCTTGAAGGACAAGGGAGTGAAATGTATCGAACACTCACATAGCTACACATTGATACCAGGTTTTTCTTCAAGGGAAATGGCCCAGAGGCTGTATTTACCACTCTGGTCAATTTTCCCACAATGCAGAATCTGACCCTCAATCTTCTAAACCAAAAACCCAGTTTTCACATTCTCTGAAGAATCAGGCTCACAGTAACCAAATAATAAACTCAGAAAACCCACTTACTTCCTCATACACACACACACACAAAAACGGTAAACGAAAACACCTGTTATTCAGATGAGAAGAGCCTACGAACATAAGCGATCAGTACATTTACTCCCTCTGGAAAGACCCACTTGAAAAGTCAACAATAATCAGGAGGCAGCTTGGTGATAATGAAATCAAGGAAAGTGAGAGGAAGCAAATGAGTAATTGCCATTAGGCTTAGATGGTCTGATGTGTGAGTGGTCATTAGAATTCTTATGGTTGCAAATGACAGAAAACCCAACCCAACTGGCTTAGGCAAAAAAGGGTTCATACAATTGAGAAAAACAGAAGCAGAGCTGATCCCAGGCATGACTTAATAAAAGAACCCAAAGGGATCTAGTTCCTCTCTTTATATCTCTTGTCCTAGTTCCTCTTAGTTAACTCTATCCCAGACAAGTTCTCTCCACCATGATAGCAATGTGGCTGCAGTAGCTCCAGCATCACACTCTAAACTCCAAAACTAGGTTAGGACATAACTTCTTTTCTAGTAGATCTGCAGAAGTCCTAAGATTCACACGGTATAGTCAGGGGAATGAAAAGTGCTTGCTAGTCTAGGCTTATCCCATGCTCCAGCCCTTGAATTGGGGGTTGGACCATGCCTAAAATATGTGGCCTTAGAATGAGGAAGGGTTAATCACAACATTAATTGGAGACTATTAATAAAAATAGGATGAACAGATACTATGAAGAAAAATTAACATCTTTCACAGCCTACAATTTATGATGATACGCTCTTGTGAATGCAGCGGGAAAACTTAGTTTGCTGTGCATACTCCTGCAACCAGTCTCCACATTATGCATGCCCTCATCAGTATGCCTGGAAGTTTAGTAGTCAAGACTTTCGCCTTCCTGGTTAGTGCGTGGACATGCACTTCTTTTCCTGGGGCTCCACTGCTGACCAACTGCAGCTAATATAACACATTTACTCCATCACAGCTGAGGCCTCCTGGTTGGGAGCTCTTTATTCTCTCTCCTACAGATGCCTTCACATGCCTGTACTCTTATCCAAGGCAATTCAGATCCTTTGTGGAAAAAACAAATATGTGCCCCATAGAAAGTTGGGGGTAGAGTCTAACAAAACTCCTATAGACACATTTACTTTAAAGTCTTCAGTGCCACCTTAATATGTAATATAGATTTTTTTCATTCTATGCTATAGTATTTTTCCTGCCTGCCAGGACAAATGGGATCCCCAGGACTATATGTCATGCTCCACACACTGAGCCCTGATTTACCCAAGTCATCAGTCCACATATAGACTTGGATGGAATGTGATCCCATAAGGTATGGAATCTGGCTCCCTGAGTGGCCACTAAGGGGCTGGGTGATGAACCTGGAAGCACAGAGAAGTCAATTTGGTGTGGGGTAAATAACTAGGGACAGAGAGAAGGGAAGGAGTTGGGCAGGTGAGTTTCTTTGGTTCTCCTTCCCAGGGGCTGTCCTGCAACGTGGCTTCCCCTTGCTACCCTTGCCTGCCAGGTGACCTGTTGTGTCTCCATGGCTTGCAATGCTGTTGGGTAGTGCCTCACATCACTTCCCATCCCCCCTTTTCTCACCACCATTTTTTCCCTCACCTTCATCCCCTGCCTTCTACCTCTCCCATAAAGCAGCAGCACATTAATCTTGGCTTCAGGCTCTGCTTTCTAGAGGAGCCCAGACTAAACTATGCTCCATTCTTGCATAACTCTCAAGAAAGCAATCTTGTTTCCAACTTTATGAGACATCTCAATATAGCCCGCAAGATCTGGCAACAAGCAGGGTAGAAAGGAATGAAATACCAAGCCTGGAGAATAGCATGGCCAGAGGCACAGAGCTGCCAGAGTCCATGATGGAGTAGGATGATGAGAGGAAGTAGCAAGAAACATGTCCCAGACTCAGGAGGGGCTTATGGGCCAGGCCCTCCAGGGAGATGTTTACTATCCCTGCCTCCATCACAGCTTCTGAACGCTGACCTAGGAGGCTCCCTCCCCCGATCCTCAGTAAGTATTACTAAAGTAATGAGTCACTGTTACCGATCCCTCGGGTGTCATTGGGCAAGAAAAAGGCTGAGAGACACTGGCACAGGTGGGAAATGCAGGTCAAAGCGTGACAGGCATGCTAACGGGCTTAGTCTTCCTCCTACAAACCATGGAGGGCCTTAAGAGGTTTCTGAGCAATGGAAAGATAGAAACTCTGATGGTTAATTTTGATTGTCAACTTGATTGGATTGAAGGAAGCAAAGTATTGATCTTGGGTGTATCTGTGAGGCAGTTGCCAAAGGAGATTAACATTTTTGTCAGTGGACTGGGAGAGGCAGATCCACCCTCAATCTTGGTGGGCACCATCTAATCAGCTGCCAGAGAGGCCAAAATAAAAGCAGGCAGAAGAACGTGGAAGGACTAGACTGGCTGAGTCTTCTGGCCTCCATGTTTCTCCCACGCCAAATGCTTCCTGCCCTCGAACATCAGACTCCAAGTTCCTCAGCTTTTAGACTCTTGGACTTACACCAGTGATTTGCCAGGGGCTCTTGGGCCTTCGGCCACAGGCTGAAGGCTGCCCTGTTGATTTCTCTACTTTTGAGGTTTGGGGACTCGGATTGGCTTCTTTGCTTCTCAGCTTGTAGACGGCCTATTGTGGGACTTCACCTTGTGATCATGTGAATCAATACTCCTTAATAAACTTCCCTTCATATATTCTTCTATCCTATTAGTGCTGTCCGTTTAGAGAACTCTGATTAATACAGAAACAGAGCTGGTTTTTAACAATACAATCCTGGTGACGACGTCGAAGATGAGTAGTAAGGAAATTAGTTTGGGGGCTTTTTTTCCCTAATCTGATGACTGGTGAGATGAGAAGGAAGTTGTTTCAAAAATGATCTCCAGTTGAGTGATGATGCTATAAAACAAGTCAGGAAATAGAGGAAAAATTGTTTTACCAAAATGTAGAATAAACAATGAGTTTGGTCTGAGACGCTCTGGGCGTGAGGTCATATGGGACATTACAATGAACCCATCTTAGCAGGCAACTGGAAATACGGACACAGAGCTCAGGAGAGAAGTGGGGATTGGAGATAGAAACTCACATAGCATCAACATGATGTGAGGGCGGAAACCAAGGCAGTGGGTGGCATTGCCTCTGGAGAGAAAGGACTGCGGTGGAGCTCTGAGTGCAGCCAACCCAGCTGAGCGATGGCCAGGGAAATGGGACCAGGAGGTGGAATCAGGATAATCTGTCAAAAGGCAGTCTCAAAGACTTCAAGCAAGCACCCAAAAGAGGGGCAAATCAAGCTTTGATGTTGGATAATTTGAAGTTTCCTGAGCCAGTGCAAAGCACTACCCAGTACTTAGGGCAATCTAACAAACAAGGATTTACTGCCTGCTCGGCACAGAACCCACGACACTAAATTACCCCATTCATCATGGAGTTCAGGGCTGGCAGGACTACTTGGCATCACCTTCAGTCCTCAGCGATGCAGCTGCCGGACCACAGAGGGGCCCCCTTAGCCTGGACAGGAGCTGAGCCATGTATGGGAGGCAGATTCTTGAAGTTCCTCACTGCTGGCCTCACGCCCTTTGTCACCTGCTCCCCGTTTGCCTTCAGAGGCCCAGAAAGGAGGAAGGGACGGTCAGGGTGGGCTGCTGCCTGCAAACTCAGTTTGCTAAGGTGCTTGAGCTGTCTTTGTAAAGATGCCTGTCTGCTTGTGAATTGCTGGACTGAACAGGTGGACCAAAGCTGTTTTAATTCTTAGATCCTCTCCAGAGGCGACAGTTACCAGTTACCAGAGTGTTTACAATGGAGACTTTTGCTGGCAGCTTCAAATTTTCCCTACAACTGAGCTTTGTAACTTAGCAGAACCACTGGAGAAAGAGGAAGAACAAACGTGGATTCCCTAGGCTGGGAGCCTGGCACCATATTGAACACTCCACACACATCGCCTCATTTAACCTTCAAAATGCCCCTGAGTGGTACGTGTTGTAATCGATTATCTCCATCTTACAGACAAGGAAACAAGGCTCAAAGAATTAGTAAGCGAGGAAGCTGCATCAGACATGTTCAGTTTTCAGTAACAACTTCAGAGTTTCAAAATTCTTCCACATAGAACATTTCTTTTTGATTCAGAGACTCACACTGACTGTGAGAATTAACCCCATTTTACAAATAAGAAAACTGAGAACCTGAAAATTTAAGTGGCTTGTCCAAGATCCAAAGCTTAGGCCATCTGGACTTTGAGTTCAGTGTGCTTTCCACAATGCCTGCTGCTTCCTGCCCATTCCAGGAGAAAGTCTGGATGATACAAATAGGTGATTTTTCCTATTGTTGGTAAAGACTTTCCTAAACCTGAGGCCTCTTTCTTGAAAGACTTATTAGGAGATCTCAAAATCTGCCAAGTTCCCGAGTAAATCTTGCAAAGTAGAGTTACAAGACAGCATCAGTGTAGGGGGAGATGGTCTCTCTGTGTTTAACCATGCCCCAACGGTCACATTCTGGAGGTGCCTAGGAAGTATGGCCTTCCCGAGAAGTATGCCGCCTCCCTTCTTCATCTGCCACCCTGGGCCTCCTCTGCTTCTGTAGGAACCAGCAAGGCTGCAGTCTTGGCCACTCACTGTGTGTTCTTTAACCTCAGACTCCATGAACTTGGCTGGCACTAATGTCTCTGTTCTAGCCCCCACAGGCCACTCTGTGCCACTCATTCACCAACTCACCTTGGAACAACCCCCGAATCGCATGTGTTTGCCCTGTGTTCTCATTTAACTTACCCTTATTAAATGCTTCAGGCACAGATGGCCGCCTCCCCAACACAAATGCAAGGGACCTTGTCTTGCTCCTCTTTGCACCTCTCCTCAGTTCAAACTTAGAAGATTTGTTTTTTATTCTAGCCAAAAGTCAGATTAACTTTTTTATGACAATAACCTATTTCTTAGCAAAGGTATCTTTTTTGCTGTCAAATGAGTTTCAGCAACTTGTAAGAGGGAGACAGTGGCAATTTCCTTTACAATTCCCTTTGCCATGGAGTCCTCCTTTCCAAGCAGGCTGTCGTGACATTGTTCCCCAGGGAAGATGCCCTGACCAGTCAGGAGTCCTGGATTGCCTCACTCCCTTCACTAAGCACTGGCCAGAGGAGAATAGCAGGCTATTAGGTATATTAGCACAATCTTTACTTTACCATTTGGAATAATGGTAATAATAACAAGTATAGTATTTTTATCATAATTTCTCATTTGATTTTAGAGCTGAAAGGGCTGAGAGATTGAGTCTATCTCTCACTCACAGGTGAGGAAACAGATGAAGCTCAAAGCATCTAATATCCTGGACAAACCTCACAATCCTGTTCAAGGGTAGGCCAGCACCCATCTCACCAGAAAGGAAACTGAGACATAGACAGTAATTTATCCCAGTGGACTCAGCCAAACCCCCATAGAGTGGGACCAGACTTTCTGTTTCCTGATTCCAGGTCTGGCACTCCTTTCCCTCAGCTGCAGGGTTTCTCCTTTGGCCAGAAAACCATTGGAAGAGATACGAAGTAAATTGGAGCATTTGTGACACTAGACCTGACCTTGGCCCATCCCAGCTTGGAGCACTGTTTCCAAAGGCCTCCCTGCTCCTAGGGGGTCTTTCATCCATGCTCCAAGCAGCTGTGTGTGCTCCCACTCCAACCCCCCTTCCTTCTCAGTCTGCCTTGAGTCATGAAGTGTGGAAACTCCAAATACCAAATCATCTGTTAGATAGAAATTTTAGCTGAGTGCCAAATAGCTCACTGCCATTATAATTAATGTAAAGTGCACTGTCTGAAGCTCCCTATAGCAGCAGTTCCCATTTGTTGAAAGATGTTTTAGCTCTAAGTGATGTGAATCATTATGCAGCCCTGTTTGGCTGGAACAGCTGAGGAGGATCAGGGACCACTCAGGAAGCGAGCCGAGCTAGGACTGCAGTGACAGCCCTCAATCAGAAAGACAGTAAGGGCAGCCCCTGAGAAAAAGGTACAAGGTGCTTGCTATCCTTGGGGCACAAAGAGAAAGCCAAGAAGAGGGACAAAGGTGGCTGGACTTCCAGAGCAATTCCTCAGTCTCTTCTCAGGTCAGTCTGCATTGACAGCCACTTCCCAGCTGGTCATGCACGGCAGCTGGACAGACAGGCTGCCCCTGCAGCAGGTGTCTAAGGTGGGCTACCCCTTGTTATGGGGAAGGCAAGACGAATTGAAGACCCAGGTTTCAAGTTCAAGGAACTTAGATAGATCTTGCTGGGAATTCAGGAGGTAAAACTCTGCTATCATTTGTGCCTACCTGGCAACCTGTTCCCTTCCTTCTGGCAACAGCATCAGATTTCCCATGAGCATCCCTTCCCTCCCTCCCAGTCTGTGTTGGCACGGCCCATCTCCAAGGGCTTTACAACCTGGACTGCCCCAGGAGCACTTAGGAGTCCCTTAAGACCAGATAAACTATCTCTGTCGTCTTCTAGAATGACCCTTAAGAACAGTTATTCACTTTATCCTGTGACATCCCTCACCTCCATCTTTGCACTTTTCACACTGAACTATGACTGTGTATTCATGTGCCGGTCTTCTCTCCCAGACCCTGGGCTTTTAAGGGCTGGGGTGTCTTTTAATTATTTTCATATCAGCAGCGTATTAGTCTGCTCTTCACATGGCTGGGGAGGCCTCACAATCATGGTGGAAGGTGAAGGAAGAGCAAAGTCACGTCTTACATGGTGGCAGGCAAGAGAGCTTGTGCAAGGGAACTGCCCTTTATAAAACCATCAGACCTCATGAGACTTATTCACTATCACAAAAATAGCATGGGAAAAATACTGCCCACCAGGTCCTTCCCACGACACATGGAGATTATGAGAGCTACAATTCAAGATGAGATTTGGGTGGGAACACAGTCAAACCATATCAAGCAGCTTCTAGGACAGTGCCTGGCACATGGTAGGTTCTCAGTTGATGTTGGATAGATAGATGAGTGACAAAACACACATAAACTATAAGTAATATAAAAATACCATAAGGGCAAACGCAGATATACAGACTTGTTGATGTTTTGTCAACCCTGAGTGCTACAAATCATGACACGCAGAGGCTTTATTGCATTTATTAGTGAGGCAAGATAAACCCCATCTGACAGAGCCTCCTAGTCATATATCAGGCAGACAGTGCAAGATTAAACAATCAGCCCTGGCAGCAACCTGGAGGTCATGCTGCATCTGGTGCTAAGAGGCTGGGCAAGAAAGCTTCCACCCCAGAACCAGAGTGTTCTTTAAAGCCGTGCCTTGGATCAGAGATGGGCTGGAGGAAGGGAGCCTGCAGAGGAGAAGGTTGTACATTTGCCCTGAATTCTCCTGGTGTCTAGTTTAGAAAACCAAAATACTTAATACTTGCCTGAAGCAGCTGAGGACCACCAGGCCACGTGGAGCGAGGCTTCAAAAGAAAACATTTTGCTATAAAAAACAGTTAAGCCACAAGTCAGGTTCAGAGAAATACAGGGCATTTCTCCCCTCGTAAAATGCATGAACTTAATCAATAAACATCCTTCTTTCACAGCCCAGGTGCTCCAGGACAATCTTGCCTCAGTGGAAGAATTTTACCTTTGAAGGAAAGGAGGTGAACTTGACTATGTTCTCAAGATAAACAAATTCCAACTGAGATGCTATTTTCCTTCTCTTTTTCTCTTCACCCCCAACTTAAAAGAACTGGTATATCTGCTTGTTCCCCAGGTTAGTATTAAGGGTAAGGTAAACTAAAACTTATTTCTTTGTTGAGCCACAATATGCCTCTAAATCCAATTTTTGTTGGCCCCAAGCAAAAACCAGTTATCTGATGGAAAGAAAATGTTTCCCTTTTACAAGATTTGTATTCAGTAAACCCATGCATTCTACTGATTGTCATTATATTCCTGTCCTTCAGTTGTTTTCAGAATGAGTCTACTGACCCAGCCATCTCCCAGGTTTTGGGGCTCATGGAAAAGGACATCTCCCTTGCCTTGCCCATTCCTGCTGTTCCTGTGCACTGTCCTGCTACAGCCATGTAGAAGGGTTGCCATGCTTATTTCCTGTCCTTCCCATTCCCCTTCAGATAAGGACCAATCGCCAATAATCTTTTGATACCCTCCAGGTACAACTTCAGACACCAAGTTGACCCCAGGGTTTGCTGAGCTGAACAAGCCTGAGTGTAACTGTCCCTCCTGCCTGCTGTTGAAGCTGTTCCCTTAAATAAATAAGTGGCCACCTCCTGGGTCCTCTCTGCACAGGCAGCAGGTACAGCAGGGCACCCTGCATTATGAACACCTCTGCTTTGTGGTTAAGCTTTACAATCTCCCAGTGAGGGTAGGAGAGCAGGTGCTACATTTCACATGGGCAAGAACTGGGCTTTGTATCCAGTGACTCTGGAGATGGCAGGGCTGGGATTAAGCCACGGCTCTAGCTCCAGACCCAGGGCTCTTTCCTTTCTGCCTCCTCCTCATGTCCCCCTCAAGCACCATTCCACCGCAGGCAGTGCAATCCCTCCATTGCTTAAGCAGACTCTTGGCTCTGCCACTCAGGAGCTATGGTACTTTGAGACAATTACTCTGTCATTCTAAGCCTCCATTTCTTCATCTGTTCGCTGGAGCTAAGAAGAACTCAGGCTATTTCAAGAGAAAAATGAAATGAGGTAGATGGAGCTCCTGGCACAGCGGACACCTCAGAGTAAGTGCCCAATAGCCGTTATTGTTTTAATTATTGATATTATTGTTACTTGGCTGAAACTGTTCGGTTTCGGAGCCAAAGCAAACCACTCAACTATTAGGTCTTAACTCAGTCTCGGTCTTGGCATCATTGTTCCTGCATCTACCTCGCTTTCTTTTTCTATAAACTAATGAATCCGTCCCTTTTAACCAGAACGTTTGTGGAATGTTGCTTGAACTTCTAAGATACTTAGACAGCTTCCTCCAGGCAGTATTCTTAGAGACACAGTGAGGAGAGAAAGATTCAGGCCAGACACCTATCCTCTGAGGAAGTCAGGCCTCTGGCCAGATGACCCTTCCCTCATCCTCCCTCGTGGGGCAGAAACTTCACTAGAGGCCACGTATCAGGCTGGCTACCTGGTCCAGATGTGGCCCCAACCACCCTCTGTCTCCTCCCCATCCATTTGGGCACCATGTCCTGCTGACTCTGCTCCAGTGACATACGCAGGCTCTCTTGCCACACCCACTGCCACCATCGCAGGCCAGGCACCTCTTGCATGGACAGTTAACTAGCCACTAACGAGTCTCTTTGCCTTCAGACTTTCCTCTCTGAGGAGCTCAGCAGACAGAAGTCACCTCCCAATGGTGTCCCTTCTCAGCTACCCCCGACTTCACAAAGCAAACGGCTCGGCCCCAGGTCCCAGGCCACGTGCCATCTGGCCATGCCCTGCATCACCTTACTGTCCCACATGGTGCCATGCTAATGCTCCAAATATCTGCCCAAGGGCCAGACTCACCCAGGTGTTTCATAAACGTGGGGATTCCCAGGCCCGACCCTGCCTAACTTACTGACCCTCTCTTGGGGCGGACACCAGAACTCTGTATTTGTAAAAAGCTCTCCAAGTGACTGAAGCACAGTGGTGTATCCTGCATGCCTGCCAAAGAGAACTTGGCCAGTCCCCCACATTTGCCACATATGTTCACCTCAGTGTCACTCTTTCTGCCAACAGCTCCAGTCTCTGCCTACTACAGCCTCCTCATCCTCCCAGGCCCACGTCAAACATCCACTCTTCCAGTAAGTTTGTCCCAACTCCTCCAGCCAGAAGGATGCTCTCCGTCCTCTGGCTCCTGTACCATGTTGTCATTTCCTAGCCTTCCTCACACACCCAGCCCTCATTTCCTTATCTCCCACCCCAGGCTAACCTGAGAGGTATCCTTGCCTGGTTGCTCTCTAGCCCCTCTCTCCATCCATGCAGGGATGATAGCAGCGCTTACTTAACAGGATTATTTTAGGAATTAATGAGTTATTTCATGTGGAGTACTTGAAATTGTGCCAATAAATGTAAGCCATTGTAATTATCGTTGCCATCCTGTCATCCTTGTTTGTGTTTTTATGGTGACTTGTATGTATGTGTTTCCTCCCTCGGGTCCCCATTGAGAGCGAGGACTATGCCTGTATCGTCTTCATATCCCACATGTCAACTGACACAGTGTGGGCCACCTGCAGCACCTTCACTAAACATTTGCTGAACGGACAGCAAGCAGAGCCATCTCAATGCTTCCCCTCATTCCTCTTCTCTCCACCTGCCACTGCTACTGTCATTCAACCTCGAACAATATGTCACCATCGGTATATGTAATTATTTATTTATTGTTTTGCAATTATTTGATTATCATCTGACATGTCCACCAAACTCTAAGTTCCCTGAAGGCAGGAATCTTTTTTTTTTTTTTTTTTTGAGATGGAGTTTCACTCTTATTGCCCAGGCTGGAGTGTGATGGTGCAATCTTGGCTCACTGCAACCTCCACCTCCCGGGTTCAAGTGGTTCTACTGCCTCAGCCTCCTGAGTAGCTGAGACTACCACAACTGGCTAATTTTTGTATTTTTAGTAGAGATGGGGATTTCACCATGTTGTCCAGGCTGGTCTTGAACTCTCGACCTCAGGTGATCCACCTGCCTCAGCCTCCCAGAGTGCTGGGATTACAGGCGTGAGCCACTGTGCCCGGCTGGGATCTTTTTTTTTTTTTTTTAATCTCACTATTGTGTCCGCAGACCTAGCACATATGGGAAACAGCTTCCCCAAAAATATTTTCAATGAATTAATTAACAAACTCTAGTTAATCAAAAACTGATTCATTCATTTACCAATGGATTTTTTTAGTTCTTTTATTATTCTAATATAATAGACAGTTCTGAATATTACAGTGGTTCTGGTCAATGAGTGCTCCTAGCAGCTAGACCTAGTCAGGGGTCGTGTCAGGGTCCAGGGCGGTGAGTATTAATAGTTGGATTGTTGCCCGCAGTCCAGTGCTAAGCAGGTATTCAGAGTGTGGGCTCTGCCGTCAACTGGGCTAGTGTAGAACACCTTATCGCCTGCATGACTGTAAACAAGTAACTTTTCTCATCTGTTAAGTGGAGATAATAGGAGATCTACTTCGTAGGGTTACTATGCATGTAAAAGATCTACTTCGTAGGGTTACTATACATTTTTACATAGTATGTAAACCAAAAGTTGGTTACTATGAGGATAATAATATTGGCTTCCAAATAACATTACAGACTAGCTTAATTAAACTTTTATGAGCTAGATCATGTGCTTCAATTTTCTTATCTATAAAATATGACACTCAAGTTCTTATTTTATGATAAAAGTGATGAGCTATTACAAGGGAACAATAATAATAGAAATTTAGGGCCCATCTAAGTACATCCTAACCCCTGACCAGAAATAGTTTCTAGAAAATAAAGCCATCACAGGTTCTGCTTCCTTAAGGAAAGTTCGAGCAAATTTTAAACACTCCTCGGGGAAAAACTAAAATGAGTAATTCTAGAACCAGGACAGAGAAAAGAAAGAATGGATCAACTCAACTACATTCTATAAGCCCTTACAGCCCCTCACTTCCCAAGAATGTTGATGACAAACACTAACCGTCATTGTGACCCTAATAAAATGTAGGGCCCTGCACGATCAGTCTGTGCACATTCAAAATTGCACAATACAGGGGCCACATGTAATTAAAGGGAACTGCTCATCTTAACTTGTAGCTCACAAAGTACATTCAAAGAGATTCCATTCCTAACTCAGCACAACACATCTCAACGCGCCTCCTGTCTGTGTGATGCTGTCTGGGAGATCCTCCAAACTCCAAATTCTTCCTTCAGCCCCAGCACCTGAGAAGGGAGACAGACCTTTCTCGCGTCTCCTCCCCAGTCACTCTCTGTATTGACTGATTTGTTCCTCTGTCACCTCCAACTCTTTTTACTTATCCCCCTCTCTCCACGCACAAAAGATCCTGGACCAGGGCTGGCAAAATGTCTCCTTTCCTGAGGACTGAATGGAGGCAAGTAGTCTGGGTAGAAGGCGGTCATTGTCTTCCCAGCATCCATCGCCTCCTCTTTCAGTAGCTGCAAATTTTGTTTTCCTTTGCTGACTTCGGGTCATTTTAGTGGAACTGCCAATGAGTACCTGGCCAAGGGGACAGCACGTGACTCAGGCAAGGTGAGGCCAACCCTCCCCATTCATTCTCATGGCAGTCCCTGGTGCTACCTCTCCCTAGCTGGTTCCTGCCTCTCACTGGCTCTAGTTGCCCAGATCACTGCCATCATTTTCCCAGCCTCATTCTTCCATCTTCCCTTAGACTCTGTGAGCTGTCTGAAGTACTTCCAATAAATTTGTCTGCTTAACTTCCCCAAGTTGATTCTTACTGTTTGCAACCAAAGAACACAAGCTGATACCTAAAACTCACTTTTTAATTTTTATTTACTTATTTATTTATTTATTTTTTATTTTTAGACAGGGTCTCACTCTGTCACCTAGGGTGGAGTGCAGTGGCACAATCTCAGCTCCCTTGCAGCCTTGACCTCCTCAGGCTCAGGTGATCCTCCCACTTCAGTCTCACAAGTAGGAACTACAGGCACACGCCACCTCGCCCAGCTAATTTTTTATTTTTTGTAGAGATGGGGTTTTGCCATGTTCCCCAGGCTGGTCTCAAACTCCTGGGCTCAAGCGATCCTCCCACCTTGACCTCCCAAAGTGCTGGGATTATGGGCGTGAGCCACTGCACCTGGCCTAAAACTCACATATTAATAAATCTTGTCATCACCTAAGTTTGGAAGAATATGGTGCAGCCTGGACCAATGAACCTAATCTTAACTGACACAGTTTATTACAACTCCAGTCAAAAGTTAGCCTTTATGAAACCTGCTTTTTACTGCTTATGTCCATCCCCCACCAAAATCATTTGGGTATGTTCAAAATTCCTAGTGAAGAAAGGAATCATGGCTACTCATTTTGTAAAACCTACATTTACCCTCTAGAGGCTACTCAGAGTAATAAAAACCACACAGGGCAAGGTGTCAACATATTTGGCTTCTCTCATTTACTGCAGCTCAATCATTTAATCTCCCTGACCTTCATTTGTCTTGTGTATAAAAATACAGATAATAATATCAGCTCTTTCCACTTCTAAAGGAGGTTGTGAGGTCCAAATTAGAAAATCAAATGAAAAAAAAAAATGCCTTGGGAATCATTAAGTTTGGGCCTGTGGCCCAGGCAAAAATTAAAGCCAACGATGGGCACTGTCTTCTCCTAACTGGTTCTTACCTCCTGGCTTGGCTATTCTCGTCACTGCTTCTTCCTCCCTTCCTGCTGTTACAGTCCCTGTGAGTTAAATTGCCCTTTCTCAGCCACCATCACAGTCTGGATGAAATACACCAGATGAAATATGGGTATGTCAGGATCAGTAGTATCATCCTTTTACAATGTGAATTCCTAATTAGACTGTGTCCATCTCAGGTTTTTAAAAAATAAATTTGTACACAGTACCTAACCTCAGACCATAGCATGGAGGCACACACTCAATACAACCCACTCAGAGTGGAGTCCCCTGGGCTTATGGGAACCGAGATCCCCTCTGAGCTTTGCTTTTGTTTTTTTCTATTAGAAATCAAGGTGGAAGAAAAACGTTCCTCATTCTGCACTCTTGAAAGTAAGAAATTGTTACTTTATTGCAACGTGGCTAGCTAGAGATCTTAACCAAAACCTACAGTTACAAATGGTTTCTACTCAAATTTCTGTTAAAAACAAACCACATTCTAAGAAGAGGAGAGAAGTGCCTGATGGAGAGAAAAGCGGAGGCAGAAACCCTGAAGATGTGGACAGCAAAGGACAAGATGCCCAGAATCTAGAGGCCACAGCTGAGGAGTGTGGGGAGTTGGGGGCAGAATTCTGTGGTCACCATGAGGCTTATGTTCAGAGCAAGCCATGGGCTCCACTGCCTCTTCTGCCCCATAGTGACAGACTACTTAATGAGAGCCACTGGAGCTTTTCCTAGGGACTATCAGCAAGTTGCTTTCCAGGGCACTGTAGCCTGTTAGTAATAGGAACAGCAATCATCGCTGAGCTCTCGCCAACTGCCAAGATGCCGCACTAAAGCTTTTTAAACTCTTGCAGGTAGGGACTGGGGTCGATTGTATTGTTGTCTGAATATTTACTGCCTTTCCGAGGGAGAAGGTTATACTCTTTTCCCCATTGATTTGGACATAATCAATGATCCTCCCACCCCACCTTCTGCCACTGAAATGGCAAGGTACCCAGACAGGTGCTCCTGTGTCAGCCAGGACCAGAGAGAAGATGACAGGGAGTGGCAGAGCTGCAACTGCTCCACCATGAACATGAGCAGGAACAAGAAATAAACCTTCATGCTTGTTTAACACCGCACAATGTATTTAAGCTGACATTATCATGGGGCCGTTGGAGGCTGAGAGAGAGTAACAGCCCAAGGTCACACTGCCAGCAGGTGGCAGTGTCCTTCTGAGTGAGCATGGCACCTTGTCCTTCCTGAACACCCTCTCCCTGTTGCCCCTCTCCAGCCACCTGCCCTCACGGGCATCTTACCTGGCTTTGGCTCTCCATGAAAGCCAACGACAAAGGCAGCCCTCACTTCTCACCTCGGCTGGCTTCTCTTTAGCACAGGCACTGCTAACCCTTTCCTCCTTCCTCAAATGCTCCTGTGGGAACCTCCATGACCTTGCCTCTCTCCAGATCTCTTTTGGCATTTCTTTATCCCCCACCCCAGGCAGCCTTGACTTTGTAGTTACGGCAGAGGCTTTACAATCAGACAGACTCCTCAAGGTCAAATCTACAGTCTTTCTTCCACCAGCTGTGTGATCGCAGGCAAGTCTCTGAGCCCCAGGATCGTAAATAGAAAACTGGAATAAAAACACCTCCCTTGGCCGGGCGCGGTGGCTCACGCCTGTAATCCCAGCACTGTGGGAGGCCAAGGCGGGTGGATCACCTGAGGTCAGGAGTTCAAGACCAGCCTGGCCAACATGGCAGAACCCCGTCTCTACTAAAACTACAAAAATGTAGCTGGACCTGGTGGCAGCACCTGGAATTCCAGCTACTTGGAAGGCTGAGGCAGGAGAATTTCTTGAACCTGGGAGGCAGAGGTTGCAGTGAGCCAAGATTGCACCACTGCACTCCAGCCTGGGTGACAGAGTGAGACACTATCTCAGGAAAACAAAAACAAAAACCTCCCTTGCAGGCTGTGGTGGGCATCACTAAATGGGCTGGCATGAGAATGGGAACATGCCAACCAGGCGACTACCCACGCCCTGTATGTGGGAGTCTTTCCTCACTCATTTGCCTGAGGAGCTGCTTTGTACTTCCTGACCCTACCCTTCTCCCTCTGGTCAGTCAATTCATAGGCTGTGCTGGACACGTAAGATTCTCTTAATGAGTCAAACTGTAAGATCCAGAAGCAAATCAGTTAGATCCATCTGCAGTTGTATCTGCGCAATCTTCAAATCTGTCCATAATCTGAACTTTTCTGTCACCTCCTCGGTTCCTGCCCTAGTCCAGATCATCACGTGTCACGCGGATGGCTGCGACAGTCTCCTACCTGCTCTCCTGGCTGTACCCTCCCTCCCAACTTCTGTCTCCACACAGTGCCCGGAGCTGTGTGGAAGTGGCACCATGTCCCTCCACCACACCTGTCTCGCTCCTCTTGTGTCTTTGCATGACTTGTTCCCGTGTTATCTCTTGGAATTCAAGTCCGATGACTCCCTGTCGCCACTCCACCCAAAGCACATGGGTCTGCTGGCTGCTCTGTGGACACCTCAGACAATGCCCCACCTCAGGGGCTTTGCCCAGATCCTCCCGTTTCAGCTGCTGGACCCGCATCCTTCGGGTCTCTGCTCTGATGTCACTGGGGCAGAGAGGCCTCCCAGGTCAGCAGTTATCAAGACAGCCCCAGCCCACACCTCTCAGCTGCTTTCCAGACCCTCCATTAGCTTCCTTTTTCCTCACAGCAGGATTGCAACCTGAAATATCTCTTTTTCTGTTGAATATCTGTCTCTTCCAAAGGGATGTCACCTCCTGAGATCAGGGACTTAGCTTTGATATTCACTGCATCCCCAGTGCCAAAAAAATACCTCCTGACATACATTTGTATTGAATGAGTGATTGGAAGAATAATGCTGCACTCTTGAACTAAAAAGCCACAGTAGGGCCATGGGGAAGCAAGGAAGGCATCAGCAGAGAGAAGCAGGGAGAGGAAGCAGACACGCTGCTCCTGGAGAGCGGAGATGCCAGAGAGAGGGGAGAAGCACTGCTCCTGATGGCCAAGGCCAAGTCCCAGGGAGTCTAGCTGTTTCCTGCCTGTGATATGACAGCACCGCACACATACACGCACCATGCACACACAGACCACACACACTTCATACACACTGTATACCCACAGACCACACACACCTCATACACACTATATACTCACAGACTACAGACACCTCACACACACACAGACCACACATACTTCACACCTCACACACTATATACCCGCAGACCACACACACAGACCACACACACCTCACATACCCACAGACCACACATACCTCATACACACTGTATACCCACAGACTACAGACACCTCACACACACACAGACCACACACACCTCACACACACTACATACCCACAGACCACACATACCTCATACACACTGTATACCCACAGACTACAGACACCTCACACACACACAGACCACACATACTTCACACCTCACACACTATATACCTGCAGACCACACACACAGACCACACACACCTCACATACCCACAGACCACACATACCTCATACACACTGTATACCCACAGACTACAGACACCTCACACACACACAGACCACACATACTTCACACCTCACACACTATATACCCGCAGACCACACACACCTCACATACCCACAGACCACACATACCTCATACACACTGTATACCCACAGACCACACACACCTCATACACACTATATACTCACAGACTACAGACACCTCACACACACACAGACCACACATACTTCACACCTCACACACTATATACCTGCAGACCACACACACAGACCACACACACCTCATACAAACTATATACTCACAGACTACAGACACCTCACACACACACAGACCACACATACTTCACACCTCACACACTATATACCCGCAGACCACACACACAGACCACACACACCTCACATACCCACAGACCACACATACCTCATACACACTGTATACCCACAGACTACAGACACCTCACACACACACAGACCACACACACCTCACACACACTACATACCCACAGGCCACACACACCTCACACACACACAGACCACACACACCTCACACACACTACATACCCACAGACCACACACACCTCATACACACACAGACCACACACACCTCACACACACTACATACCCACAGACCACGCACACCTCATACCTCACACACAGACCACACACACCTCACACACACTACATACCCACAGACCACACACACCTCATACCTCACACACACTATATATCCACAGACTACAGACACCTCATACACACACTATATACCCACAGACCACACACACCCCATACACACAGACCACACACACCTCACACACACTGTATACCCACACACCACACACAGCTCACACACACACTATATACCCACAGACCACACACACCTCATACACACAGACCACACACACCTCACACACACACAGACCACACACACCTCACACACACCACACACACCTCACACCTCACACACACTATATATCCACAGACTACAGACACCTCATACACACACTATATACCCACAGACCACACACACCCCATACACACAGACCACACACACCTCACACACACACTATAGACCCACAGACCACACACACCTCACACACACACGCACACTATAATCCCACAGACCACACACACCCCATACACACAGACCACACACACCTCACACACACACTATAGACCCACAGACCACACACACCTCACACACACACGCACACTATAATCCCACAGACCACACAGCTCACATACACACAGACCACACACACACAGTCTATACATAACATGCACACATCACCCATCACACACACACCACAGTCCCACACCTTACACCACGCCTACATGCATACTACACAGACAACACCTCCCCACACCTCACATGTACATACACATCACACACATGCACCTTACACCCCCCATCTCCCTACCCACACACTTTCTGGAAAGCCTCGAGCAGCTTCCCGAGTCCTGTTGCTGCCGAGCCCACACAGTGGTGGTGCATCCAACGCAGACCCAGAGCACAGCAGGCTCCTTTAGTGCAAGTTCCCCCTCTCCCATCTAATGCCTTCACCATGAGCAGCTCTCACGCTTGAGAACTTACTCCAGTCTCCACTTCCCTAGAGTCTTGTTTCCTGTAGAGTCACAGCAGCAAATAGGCCCTCGCCCGGGCCCAGCCCCGCACAGCACTTCTGGTCTATCGGTGGGTCCACGGAGCTCGGCATGTTCCAGGCTACTTGCCGTGCAAAATTGGCTCCCCACCCTATCTGCCCTGTCTGATAGCAGCGCCTTTGATTTTGTTATTCTGGTCAGAACCCGGAAAGTCATATTTAACATCTATCTCCTTCACCCCTATATCTGTCCACACAGCTTGTCAATTCTTTCCAAACACTTCCTGGGGTCAACCTTTTTTTCCATTTCCACAATTAGAGCTTATAGCCCTTAACCCGGAAATCCTTCTCTAACCCCAGAAGAAATCAGGTCCCCATTTATACTCGAATAGCCCTGTACTTTTATAGAATTGGCCATGGCTTATAACAACATCTTTTTCATAGTATTTAATTAATGTCCCTGTCTCCCATTGCACTATAAACTCGCCTGTGGGAGTTTACATTCTGGTCGTTTACAATAGTATTTGTAAATACATAGTTACAAATACCATCGGACCATTCCCAATAAATGCCATTGGGTGAATGAATAGAGCAATTTTATTTTTCCTCTGTTTCTTTTGCCCTCGCCACCAGCTATAATGTAAGTTTCCCAAAGGATGGCGCTGTGTGTTGTTACTGCTTGCATCTGTGTCCCCAGCCCCTGTGCTTAGCGCAAAACCAGGAGCATACTAGGTGCTCAGGAAATAAGGACTTACTGATCTCTATGTCCCTGTCAATCATTCAGATGTTGAGTTTGTTTGGGGAAAGGCAAGTTCTCACTCCCAAGTGACCAGGCAGGCAGCAGCCAGGCCCTACCAGCCCCAGCTACCCAACAATCAGGAACGTCAGTGTTTCCTCAGTGGCCCACCAGGCTGGCTCCTACCTCTGCCTCCTGATAGGGCAGTAATTAGAAACAGCAGTCATCACCATGTCACATTTCCCGGAGCACCCTGCTGCAAGCACGGAACACGTGTAGCTGTGAGACCACCTGCCAGGAAGAGAATAGAAGAGCCATTTGCTGAACATGCAGAGGTGAGGGCTAAGGGGATGAGCTGCTGCATAGCAAATAGCTGCCCCCTCTTCCCCAAAGCCCTAAATAATTTCTCCACTTAAAAAAAAAGGGAAAAAAAAAAAACACAATTAATTTTTCATGTAGATCATCCCACTTGGAAGCTTAGGAAGGGCTGTGCATACTAACAGCCACGCTTGAAATGCCACACAGTTGGCCTGGCTTAAACAAAACCAAAGAGGGAAAGAGTGGAGAAAAATCCCAGTGGCCCTGGCCTGTGGCCCTCATTGAGGGCACTGACAGACTGGAAGGTCTCTGCTGATTCTCTCTTGTCCTTAAGGGCCTGCTTCAGGCCACGTGGGGTCACCTTCACTGCCACATTTACCAGAATGACACTGGGAGGTAGGATTCATTGTCCTCATTGTATAGGCGAGGAAACTGAGGCAAGGGGAAGTTAGGCTCCTCAGCCAAGGTCACCCAGCCGATGGGAAGCAAAAATCAGGATTCCACATCCAGCACTCAGCCCCTCTGCCCACCCGCGCACAGCACTGTTTCCCAGCAGGCATTTAGGCAGACGCTGGGTGACCATCTGTCTGCAACAGAGGCAGGCTCTTCCTTTCTGGGAGGGAGGGCGGGCTCCAGCAGAGGAGCCCAATCCAGATTTTCCTGCACACTTGTTAACTGCTTAACTCCCTGCCTTCGCCCCAGAGTGAGGGAGAGGAGAGGTGCGGAGGGGAAGAGGTGAAGAGGGGCTCCACACTCCTCGTGGCTCCTCGCTGGCAATTTGATCAGGGGCCCTTCCCACACTCCTCCAGCACTGTCACAGTGAGGGGGCCCAAAACATTACCCCTGGCCAGACTCCCCCGGCCTGCGTCCTCTCTGTCGCCCAACTGGCTGTGTGACCATGAGCACACGGCTTAACAGCTCTACATTGCTGCCTAGGGCTGCCGTCCCAAAGTACCAGAGACCGAGTGGCTAAAAACAACAGAAAAGTCATCTGTCACAGTTCGGGAGGCCACAAGCCCGACACGAGGGTGGTTTCGGTGCTGGCTCCTTCTGAGGGCTCTGAGGGAAGCTGCCCCAGCCTCTCTCCTGGCTTCTGGAGGCTGCCAGCCATCTTTGGTGTCCTTGACTTGTAGCTGCCTCACCCAGCCTCGGCCTCTGTCCACAGGGCATTCTCTGTGACTCTAACTCTGCTGCTCTCATGAGGACATCAATCACAACAGGTTATGAACCCAACTCTACTATGACCTCATTTCCACTAATTATGTCTGAACAACCCTTTATCCAGATAAGGTCACATGCTGAGGTACTGGGGGGTTAGGACATCAACGTATCTTTTCCAGGGGACACAAGTCAACCCCTATCTATCTCTGTGCCTCTCTTTGGCCTAAAGGAAGAGAACAATAGTACATACAGTCATGCATTGCTTAAAAACGGGCTTCCGATCTGAGCAATCTGTCATTAGGCGATTTTGTTGTTGTGCAAATATCACTGAGTGTACTTACACAAACCGAGATGGCATAGCCTACTACACACCTAGGCTATATGGTGTAGCCTATTCCACCTAGGCTACAAACCTACACAGCATGTTACTGTCCTGAATGTTGTAGACAATTGTAACACAATAGTATTTGTGTATCTAAACACATCTAAAGATAGAAAGGGTGCAGTAAAAATGTGGTATTATAATCTTACAGGACCACTGTCATATATGCAGTCTGTCATTGACTGAAACGTTGCTATGTAGCACATGGCTGTACTTCATAGGGTGTTTGTGAGGACTGAATAATTTAGTACATGGGGAGGGCTTAGAACAGTGTCTGGTGTAGAGTAAGAGCCCGATAAAGTTGTAGGTGATTAATAATGCTGTCATTATAATTGTCTGCAGAAGAGAAGGAATTGTCCCCCCCCCCCTTTTTTTTTAAGCACTTGCTGAAGAGACTCTATTTTCTTATAGAAACAAATGACTAGGCCTGATGTGGTGGCTCACACCTGCAATCTGAGCACTTCCGGAGGCCAAGGCAGACGGATTACCTGAGGCCAGGAGACCAGTCTGGACAACAGAAACCCTGTCTCTACTAAAAATACAAAAATTAGCCGGGTGTGGTGGTGGGCGCCTGTAATCCCAGCTACTCTGGAGGCTGAGGCAGGAGAATCGCTTGAACCCGGGAGGCAGAGCTTGCAGTGAGCCATGATCATCCCACTTCACTCCAGCCTGGGAAACAGGGAGACACTCCTTCTCAAAAGAGAAAAAAAAGAAAAGAAACAAGTGACTAGATGTTTAGATATTCACTAGCTAGGACTCTTGGTTGACTATAGCAGAAATCTACTCAGGCCAGCATTGGCGGAAAGAGCAAGTCAGTGCTATAGACTGAATGTTTGTGCGCCCTCAAAATCCATATTTTGAAACCTAACCCCCAAGGTGATGGTATTTGGAGGTGGGGCCTTGGGGTAATTAGATTATGAGGGTGGAGCCCGCATGAGTGAAATTGGCGATATAGTTAGGAACTCAGAGAGTTTGCTTTTCCTTCTGCCATGTGAGGACACAGCAAGAAGACAGCCACCTATGAACGAGGATGTGGGCCCTCACCAGACACCACATCTGCCGGTGCCTTGATCTTGGACTTCTCAGCCTCTAGGACTGTGAGAAATAAATTCCTATTGCTTAAAAGCCACCCAGTCTGTGGTATTCTGTTACAGCAGACTGAATGGACTGAGACAATGAGTAAAAGGGAGGAACAAAAGCAGGAATTCCAAGAAGGCTTGAAAACCATTATCTGGATGACTGTGGGGAATTCAGGAAGCCTCATTCTCTATGTTGTCTCCCTGCACACCCACTTCGCTCTTCAGCCTAACAGGATATAAATCCCCCTTACCTGTGTGATTTGGGACAAATCAACCTCTCTATACCTCAGTTTCCTTATCTGTGAATGGGGATGAGAATAGAGTTGCTGTGAGGGTAAATGAGTTAATACATATAAAGTGTGTAGCATGGCATAGAGGAAGACAGTATGTGAGTGCTAACTGTTAGTATTAGTCTCCCTGCATGGCTGCTCCTGCTATTCTGTCCACAAGGTAGAAGACACAGCTGCTGACTACTCCAGAGTTTTCCCAAATCCTCTCTTCAAGAGAGCTACCTGGGCTGTGGCTGAACCTCTTCTTGGTGACTGCACGTTGCTGGAGAAGCATCTTGTGGCCAGACTGGGTGGGGAGCCTACCCTTGTGGCCATGTGGATAGAGGAGAAGGCCTGGGAAAGAGGCCTGAGGGGCAGCCTGACTCATGTCCAAGGCCATCACATCCTGTTCTAGATTCTTTTCTTCTGCTGGAAAGGTCTCTAAACCAGACGTAAGTTTGCTGCCTAGACTTTCAATGAAGCCAGATCACATCCTTCCCCATTTTCACTGGTTTCCCATGACACCTAGAGTCAGATCCACATGTGTTAGCTTTGTTTACAAGTCCAGCCCAGATCTAGCCCCTGCCTGCTCTTCAGACCTTCCCCAGGCCTCTCACCCATGCTGACATGCTGGCTTGCTTTCTGCTTCTTAAGCATGGCAGGCTTGTGGCCTTCTCAGGACCTTTGCATATATCATTCCTGCTGCCCATAAAAAGTCTTCCCCCAAGATTTCCACATGACCAAATCCTTAGATCTATTTAGAGCTCTGCTCAAATGCCACTAACCTTCCGAGAGAGACCTTCCCTGATCTCCTTATCCAACAATTTCTCTGATTCCCACCTCCCATCATTCTCAGTGCATCACATAATTTTCCTTCTTCCAAGCAGTGCTCACCCTCTGATTTTTATCTTGTCTGTCTCTGGGCTTACTTGTTTACTTTCCATCTACCTCGCTCCATAGAACATCAGCCTCTTAATAGTAATGACCTTGTTGCTCTTGTTTACCCTGATGTCCCCTGTGTCCAGTGCAAAGCCTGATAGATACTAACTTTTTATTTATTCATGGACTGAACAAGTCCATGAATAAATACATTCTGAACCTAGTAATATGTGAGGGATAGGGTCAGAAATTTCTCCCTGTGTTGCCATTAGGGAGCCATTCCGATCTTGCACCACCCACCCCAGCATGCCAACATGACATCTTTAGGCTCTGCACTGCTGGCTTCTCAGACCTCCCCACAGTATGCAAGGTGTATGAACTGTCTTTTAAAAATACATACCAGGCTTTTTTCCCGTTGCCCTGGATTTACTTGATTTATCCAACTGCTAGTAGTAGAGTTCTTCAGTTATGATTTTAGACATCACTAACAACATTTATTGAAGATCAAAGCCAAGCTAGCTATTTTCCCCCTTTAGTCCTTTGCAACCATCGAAGTTCTCTAATTCTACAGTTTGTCTGATTTTATTATCACCCAAGGATGCAAGATGATTTATTTGTTTACATAGGCTCAGATTATTCAAATATTCTTTTATCTACTCTGTAATAACCATTCTTTTTCTATTGCCTTAATTGTATCTTACTAGACATCTTGGTTTTGTTTTATGCCGTGTGGCCTTAGGATATACTGATGTGCTTAAACATTCTCACACATACTTTAATATATTGTAAGTCACTTAAACTCATTGTAACTTGTCTTCGCGCTAAGAAAGCATCATGGATTGCTCTCTTGGGAAGAAACACTAAACCAAGTGATCTTTTCCTGCATTCTAACGTGAATACACCCAGGCTTTGGAACACTCTTGCCCTGCTCTCCTCCACATGCTGGGCATATCCCAGCACCTTCAAGAGAAAGAGAAGAGAAAGCAGAAAGCCCCTCAACTATCAAAAGAGGTTCTCAGTAGCATAGAGGCCAGAAGTGTCCAGGTACCAAAAAATACCTCAGAAAGGGTTTTATAAAATCTTTTGACTACAAAGATAAATTAGTCTTTGGTCCTCGTAGCATGCAAAAAAGAGAAGCAGTCTAAGTAATGACACCTGCCTGTCCCAGTTGGACTCCAGCTTGCTTTCCTTCGCTGCTTCTTGGAGTCTGAATTCTGTGTTTGCTTAGTTAATGTTTCCTCTCTGTGACCCACAAGTTGCTGGGTAATCCATCTGCAAAGTTAGAGATTGAGCTGAGGTTGGATTGCAGCCAGCCCCACCAAAGTCTTGGAGGTCTCCAGTGTCCTCTGTCTCGATCCCTTTGTGGCTCATTAGAAGTAGTCCTGTCCCTGTGAGTTCCTCTTCACCTCTCTACAGCTGAGGGCATGGCTATGGGGCCCTTGGCTCAGAAACTCTTCAGAATGGAGTCACATCCCTGAATTACACGTGGAATGGATGGGGCCCAGAGTAATTGCCCCATTTCATCAGAGAAGACCTGAAATTAATTCCTCTCTTTAATAAATTACCCAGGGAACTTCCCTTTTCCAATTTTCCTTCTGGTTTTAGGTTCTCTTTCGTTTCCTTTCCTTCATTGTTCCCCCAATCCCTCCTGGGGCTGGAGCTCATAAAATTGTTTCTTTTCCTGCTGAACCCTCACGGTTTATGGCCATTGGTACTGGAGATTCCCTGTGGCTCCTGAATTCCCCAATCATTTCCTTCCTAATAGGAAGCAGCAGGTTTAGAGTGGTTGCCTTGTCTTCTTTCCAAGCCATAAAATTTTCTTTCTTCCTTGTGATTTAAGAACCTCTAGGATGCTCCGTGGGACACCCAGCAGCCAACAGTAGTTAAACTCCTACGAGTGTCCTGCTACTAGATTCTGTGTTTATGGTGACCTGTGTGACCACAGCAGCCAAGCCATCATCAGCTGGTAGGTGAAATTTTCAGAACATTTAAAAATGCCCAGCTCCCACTACACACCAATGAGGTGTTGATTAATACAGCTAACTTTAACGTAGTCAATGAAGGCCATAAAAGCCATCTGCAGATCTGTGTGGCTGACCCAGGGACCCCGCGCAAAGCCCAAAGAGAGATCATTTGGCTGTACTAAAAGCACTGCAGGAGGAGGAAACAGAAGCTTTATGCTCTCTATCCTTGTGCCTCATGGGGAAAACTCCCCTTGCTCCACTCCCCTCACCCACTACCCCACCTGCCCCACACACCCCATTGATATACATTAGCAATTGTGTCTAACCAAAGAGGAACACAGACATGGATGCAGTGGTTTTTACTTGAAGACTTCTGTCCCGCAAGGAATGCAAGGCCTTTTACAAAAATGGCCATTTCCTGATAAAGGAGAATTGCTTATAAAAATGGAAAAACCAAGACACAGATAGAAGATAGCCCAAAGTCACGTTTGAGAGTCAGGAGTGGAATGAGTGTGGCCCTTGGTCTTTTCCAGAGTTGTGTTGTATGCGGCACTGTGGACAGTGATGTTCTCAGAGCAGCTGCTGCAGGGCAGGCAGTAGTTTGAGCAGTCAATGCAAGTTCCTGGCCTGGGAATCTTTGTGCTTTTTTATTTTCTCAGGATTCTTGGGGCTGATGGGACCTTTTCCCAGTCCAGGTCCACACAGTCAGTTTTCAAGAATTATTCACAGATTCCTATGTGTAGACTGAACTGCCAAGTCACCACCTACCCTTGGCTCACAACACTGAAATCATAATTACACTGACACAGGCTACCATAGGGGGCCCCAACTAGGACACTTGACATTTACAGATAGGAAGAGCATGACTGCTTATGTAAATTACATCATAAAATGGAAAGGAATTTAATTATTTTCTGTTGATTTGGCAGCAAAACAAAATGACTTTTAACAAAATATTTAACAAGGATTTTTTTCATGTTGACTCTTAGGAGATTTATGTTCTGGAGCAGCTATCCATTCACAAACAGTTAAAAGGCAACATATATAAATACAACCTAATACTTGTCATTAAATTGAGTTAAATGTTGAATTTTAAAATTTCCTTTTTAGTGTGTGTAAGCAATGTGTAGTGGTATGTGGAAAATAGCTTCTATGTGCCTTTTGTTGAAACTTCGCATCACAGTTGTATAATGAATGGTGTGAGGTGAAGGTGGCTTAGTGTAGTGGTATGAATCCAGGCTTTGGAGTCAGTCCAGCTTCCTGGGATCAAATCCCAATTCTGCCACTTCTTAATTATGAGATGCTGGGTGGTAATGTGGCCTTTCTGAACCTTGGTTTTTCGTATGTAAAATGGCAATGATCACCCTCTACTCTATAAAGTGGAGGCTGAAGTCAGTTAATTTATATGAATCTCTTAGTTCCATGCCTGCTACATAAATAAGCACTTGAGAAACAGTAATAATTATTATGAAGGGAATGTTATAAATTTCAAACATGCCCATGTGAACCGTGACAGGGCTGGAGAGTGGCTGCAGGGAGACTCTAGAGGGAAAGATCGCCAGCTATGCTTTGCTTCCACAGTTGGAAGAGGGAATATTTCACCTAGGAAAGGTAGGAGATGAAAGCTAAAGATGGCTATTAAGTTAGAAGAAGGAGCCATTCAGTAGAGTTAGAGAGAGAAACTACTGAACTCTTTGAAAGATACAACCATAGACCTATGGAGAAGACTCTAATCATGTAAAAGTGAGAGAGAGAGAGTGGAAGTCATTGCTCAGATCACTCCAGCTTTTCACTGGTGCCCCCAATATTTGTGTTCTAGAGTATACTGTGTCCACTGGGGGACACTAAACGGCCCTGGGCACCATGGTTGGTATTTTGAATAAACCATCACTGAGCTGGCATCTTAGCTTAAGCAAACATTCTGGTGGAGGACGATAATCAGAGGTAAAGGCCTCAAGTAAAAAGCAGAAAGAAATGTGCAAAATGAGTTTAAATGGGGGGGAAAAACTAAAGGAAACCTGAAATCAAATATAAAGCCAGAAAGGGAAAAAGAGAATTGATTTTATGATAGATCCAAAAAAATCTCCTCTGCTAAGAGGGACCCAGACTTCAACCCTCCTCCTACTCACTAAGCAATGGCAGCCCAGGTTACGCATCCATCCTGACTGACTCAAGAATAACGCCTGATCTGACCCACATACCATCAAGGGGGCCCTGCCAGAATGAGGGCCAAAGGGACCCTTTTGAGGAGAAGCTTTGATACTGGGGATATGAAACCCAAAGGTGGAGTTAAGGCATTGCTAAGCATCAGTGGATTCTGGGAATCACTTATCCCAGGGCCTCCGAATGCTTTGGAATCAGGTGGATATCTTGGTTAGACAGTTCTCAGACCAGGGTCTCACTATTTGCCTTCAAAAATGCAAATCTTCCTGCTGGCCCAGGGATGGCACTGTTTGAAATTAAATCAGAAAATATCAGCTCAGAGTATGGATCACTGTTTTTCAGGCAATTGAGGAATAGAATGTCCAGGTCATGCATGTTCTGCCCATTAGATCCTGAAAATGGCCAGGGGATTTCTCAGGCTCAACAGTTTCACAGGGCATATGTGGAAGACCGATGTTCATTGATCTCCTTTCTGAACCCCTTTAGGATGGTAGAATATTAGGTATTTACAAGGTCCAGCTTTGTGAAGACCAAAAAACTGGTCCAAGAGATAAGGCAATAGCTAAAGAGGTTGATGGTCTATATATTGATCAAGCTGAAGTCAAGGTCATCTTGACTGAGGAAAAGTCCCCTGTTCCTCTGCCTAAGAAAGCCCATGGGCTCTCCTGGGGCATGGGAATGGCCTAGAGGATTCCTGAGACAAGTCAGTCCTGGTCCTTAAGGTCACCCACACTGTTAGGCTCAGCAGAAGAACATGCCTTCTTGGAAGAAGCAAAGCCCAGGAACCAAGTCTGTCACATAGAAGCCTGGAAGACTCCACTGTTTTATTTTTTCCATCTACACAATGAGGATAATAGCGGCATACACCTCGGAGGAGTAGTTCAAAGATTCAATGAAATAAGTATCTACAGTGCTTAGAACAGTGTCTAGCACATTCAATTAATGTCAACAAATAAATCTCAATAAATAGCACTCAATAAATGTCAGTGATGAGGACAATGAAGAAGGGGAGGAGGAGGAGGAGGAAGGACATGTCATTCAATGTCAATTAAAGCCAAATCCGTCAAGAGATCAGTCTTTTAGCATTTAGTAGGAGAAAAAAATGTTTTCTCCAAGGGAAACTGATGAGAATATATATTTTTTCCCCATGTGCAAGATTCTCAAAGTTAAGTTTTAATCTTCAGTTGCCACTATGTTAACTCTTGTGTTTAGAATATTTTCTTTTTTCTCTCCTTGGTCTTGATCTTCTATTTTATTGCTCTTGTCTTTTATGTCCTTGGTTGTAAGCTGCCTGAAATTCCTGTTGGAAAAGGTGGGATATAAACAATAAAATAAAAATAAAGAGAAGACACTCCATAAAAGTTTGCTGAATTTATTGAATTGTCAAATCTTTCCACATAAACCAGACTGCTTCTGAAAAATGAGTAAGTGCAAGAGAGAGCAATAACAGAAAAACATTCTCCTTATTTTCTTGTTTATGTATCAAAATTCTACCTGGGAGAGCAGTCCCATTTCTCTTACTTCCTGGAGCCATAATGCAAATCCCCTTTTCCTTGTATGAGGATCTGAGGACCTGCGTGAGGGCAGCTGCCTCAAGAGGCTGATAGTCCAAGTTACACGCCATCTGTTCATCCTCAGCCTCGAGGCATGTGCCATTTCTTGTTGGAGTGGACAACTTCAACTGCTGATTCAAGCCCTCTCTTTTATCATCCTTCCACCTCTGCCTTGCTCTGACTCACAGAGGAAAAAAGAAAGAAAAGCACACCTGCATCCTCAAGGATCACAGATCCCATTCTTGAGGTTGCTATGGTGATGGACAATTTTAAGCATCAGGGTGCAGGAGCCACTGGTGCTGGGCAAATCATTGGGTTACAGAGTTACAGATGGATGGGTGCAGAGAGAGCCCCAGAGTGCCTCCCAGTTTGAGAAAATGACTGGCTTGTCCAGCTCGCTCTCCATACTCCGGCAAAGTCTTTCTGATGGAAAGGCAGCCACTTCACACACAGATTAATCACTATCTGGCCCTTCTCACACTCCTGGTGTGCTCTTGTAGAGTTCTTTTTCCATTATGCTCTAATGGGCTCTACAACAATGTGCTAAGGAGTAAGCAATTTGCTCTGAGGGCTCCAAGTCCAGGTGATGCTAAGAGAAGCCCAATTTCTCCTCTGATGAATACTTGGGAAATGGCCTTTCCCTCTGTGCCCCTAAACCTATAAGCTTCTGAGCTTGGTTCATGCCAGGACTGGCTTTCAGCAGTTTGGGAGTGACAATAATGTATTTTAGGCTGATGTAGTCCCAAGTCTGACTGCACTCTGATGGCATCCTCCTCCAAAGCTTTTTCTTGCTCAGCTTTCTTTGCACACTCCTGTCCCCTACACAACTGAGCACTTCTCTCATTTTGCAAAAGGTTAAGTCCATTGGAGAAAATCCATAGGGTCTAAAACCCAAGCTGTTTGTGCTGACTAAAGTGAACTGGCAAGAAGAACAATGCCCCACAGCTGACAGTCGACAGAGGATGTCTCAGACCCAAAGTTGTGGACCCTGGTGGAGACTGAAGGTGGGTGGAGACAGGACACATTTCCAGACCCCATTTTTGACAAACTCTCCTATGAGGTGGGGAAGGCAAAACTCTCGTTTTCCCAGTCTCCCGTTTTTAGGAATGGCCATATGACACCATCTTGCCAATAATGCCTGCTGGGGCCTCCAGGCAGGTTTTTGTTTTTCCCAATATAAAACTACTACTCTTTTGTTCCTTCTGCCTTCTTTTTTCCTTGAATAAAGACATGATAGCTGGAGCTCCAGCAGTCATGTGGCAACCCTGAGAGAAATGCCAAGGTCCCTAGGGCCTCAGCCCTGGTATCATTTAACCTCTGAACAAAGACTGGCAATGGCCTATCTCGAGACATCTTGTTTGAGAGAAAAACAATTATTATTTATTTAGACCATTTTTGTTAGATTTCCTTTTACTAGCAGCTCAGTGTTTTCCTCATTGATATAGGTCCTCTCGTTTCCATATTCTGACTCTTTCTCAAAATGTAGAGGTGTAGGAAGAAGCAGACACCAAAACCAAGGAAGGGACACTTCTTGGAGATTTTACACTGTCAAAGTATCTGATTTAAATCATTTGGCAGTTCCCAGTGGTCTTCCATGCACCATTTCTACTATTTCTAAAAGTTGGCCAAACAGATAGATGAAAAAAATGCCCAACATTTCCAATCATTAGAGAAATGCAACGTAAAACCACGGTAAGATTTCACCTCACACCTGTTGCATTGGCTACTATCAAAAAGATAAAAGATAACAAGTATGGGCGAGGATGTGGAGAAAAAGGAACTCTTGTGTACTGTTGGTGGGATTGTAAATTAGTACAGCTATTATGGAAAATGGACTGGAGCTTCCTCAAAAAACTACAAATAGAATTACCATATGATCTAGCAATCCCACTTTTGGGTATATATTCAAAGAAATTAAAATTGGTATGTCAAAGATCTGTTTGTACTCACATTCACTGCAGCATTATTCACAGTAGCCAAGAAATGGAACAACCAAAGTGCCCGTCAATGGATACATAGTTTTCGTTAAGTGGTATTTATACATGATGAAATATTCTTCCATTTTTAAAAAGCAGGAAATTCTGTCATTTGCAACAACATGAATGAACTTAGAGGAGGATATTATGCTAAACGAAATAAGTGAGGCACAAAGAGACAAATACCACATGATCTCACTTAAATATAGAATCTAAAAAGTCAAGTCCATAGAAGTAGAGAAAAGAATGGTGGTTAATAGAGGCTGGGGGCAGCAGTAGATGAGGCAAGGGGAGATCATTGGTCAAAGGGTATAAAGTTTCCATTAAGAAGAATAAGTTCTGGTGATCTCTTGCACAACACGATAACTGAAGTTAATAATAATTTATATCTCAAAACAGCTAAAGAACAGACAGGCATGATGGCTAATGCCTGTAATCCCAGTACTTTGGGAGGCCAAGGGGGGAGGATTGCTTGAGCCCAGGAGTTTGAGAACAGCCTGGGCAACATGGTGAGACCCTCTCTCTACAAAAAAATTTTTTAAATAGCTGGGTCTGGTGGCATGCACCTATAGTCCTAGCTACTTGGGAGGCTGAGGTGGGAGGGTCACTTGAGCCCAGGAGTTCAAGGCTGCAGTGAACCATGATTGCACCACAGCACTCCACCCTGGGTGACAGAGTGAGACCCTGTTTCAAATTATAATAATAATAATAATAATGAAAAGAGAGTATTTTAAATGTTTTCACCACAAAGAAGTGATAAATATTTTAAGAAATTGATATGTTAATTACCCTAATTTGATTATTCCACAGTGTATACATGTATCAAAAATCATATTGAACCTCATAAAATATATACAATTATTATCTATCAATTGAAAATAAAATAAAACTTAAAAAAATAAAAATAAAATAGAAGTGGCCCAGGTCAGGGTTTTCTTAGAGCTTCAGAAATTCTTCTGTATGCTATGACAAACGCAGAAATATTCCTATTTTTTCTGAGCAAACCATTTTGAAACAAAGGAAGGGAAAAGATAGCACAGTAGAATTATAAAGTAACTTAGCCCTGTAATTTTCCGCAGGCATAGATGAAAGGACTCTTCAATAAGCAAAATTTTTAAATGCCTCAAATGGGAGCACAACAATAAAGACAGAAATGGGACCCTGATTTCCTTTTTCCTTTTCATATGACAAGCCTCAATCCCAACAGCTCAATCTGCTGTCCCTTTAAGAAATTTTCCCCAAAGAAGAAAACTGGAGATGGCACAAGGATAAGTCCAGCTCCTGAATATGGCAATGAACGATTTACAATATGAATTTTTCCAAATCATTTTCATTCAGTTTGTGTGTGCTAGTGATGTTAGCAAATGTTCTGAACACTCTGTTCTACCTCCTGGACTCTGTATCCATAGTTCATTCAAAAGTAGAGCCTGGCTGGGTGTGGTGGCTCATGCTTGAATCCCAGCACTTCGGGAAGCTGAGGCAGGTGGATCACCTGAGGTCAGGAGTTCGAGACTAGCCTGGCCAACATGGTGAAACCCTGTCTCTACTAAAAATATAAAAATTAGCCGGGCGTGGTGGCGGGCACCTGTAATCCCAGCTACTCAGGAGGCTGGGACATGAGAATCACTTGAACCCGGGAGGCCAAGGTTGCAGTGAGCCGAGATCATGCCACTGCACTCCAGCCTAGGCAACAGAGTGAGACTCTGTCTCAAAAAAAGAAAAAGAAAAGTAGGGACCATTTCTTCCAAAGTGGGAAGAAAGCAGGAGACCCAAGCACCTACTCTCCTCTTACATCAGGCCTCTACCAGGTCCTCAGATCATGTAAAAATAAGGTGAATAAAACTCCTATTCTCCAGGTTTATCATCAATTTCCTGTTTCTCCAAAAGTTCTTCTTCAGCTTTCTTCCAGGGCCTTTCTCTCTCAGAAGTCACATAGGTTCCTCAGGAGACTCCAATTTTTTTGTGGCTATTGTTGCCCTCTATCTAATCCAAGGGTCTGAGAGAATTCTGAGAAGACACAGAGCACCTGCCAGAATCTTCTTTGTCCTCGGACCTAGAGGAAAATCTTTTAATGCACGACATCATACACATCCTTTTGCTTTAGACAAAGACTTGCTACCTTGGGACTGAAGAGCCAGAAAGCCTGAGGACTGTGGCCGCCAGGATGAACCTTCATAGAGGATCCCCGGGAACTGCTATGGACGGACTTCACTTTGTGTTGCCTCTAGATAAAGGAAAACTTTTGCCCCAAATATACTTGGGAAATTGTCCTATGACCTGTTCATAAAAGGAAAAGATAACTTTTCAAATTATTTAATAAGAGATATTAATCCATTCTTTCATTTAACAAAACATATTGAATGACGGCTGTGTGCCAGGCACTAGCATACTAATGAACAAGATGCACCCTGCTCTCATGTAGTTTACAAAATGATGCAAGACAATGTAATAGAAACATCGTAATATGGGATGATAAGCACTAAAGAAGAGCATGCACGCTGCAAGCGTGCAGAGTAAAGTGAATTAACCAAAGGAGGGACTCCAGATGTAAGAGGGTCAGAGGGGCTCAATGTCATCACTCCAAGCATAAAAAGAATTTTAAGGGTGTGTAACACATGTTTTTCCAAAGCAGCTGCACTCCTGTGTGCTGCCTGACTCCTGGGTGTGGACTCACGGGTCCACGTCTTCATAGACTCCCAGAGCTAGATGGTTAGATTTCCCTCATTTGTCCTCAATCTCTTCGTGTCCTTATTCAACAGAGAAACAGGGAAGGAAATAGGCTTACCGCCTAAGAGAATGCCCCAATTTCCCTCTCTTCTTGGCAACTTCAGCTTCCTGTCCTTGGTTAATAGGTCATTCCTCCAAAATGAAAAGCTAAATTGATGTTGAAGAATGATATTTATTTATTTATTTATTTATTTTTGAGACGGAGTCTCGCTCTGTCGCCCAGGCTGAAGCGCAGTGGCCGGATCTCAGCTCACTGCAAGCTCCGCCTCCCGGGTTTACACCATTCTCCTGCCTCAGCCTCCCGAGTAGCTGGGACTACAGGCGCCCGCCACCATGCCCAGCTAATGTTTTGTATTTTTAGTAGAGACGGGGTTTCACCATGTTAGCCAGGATGGTCTTGATCTCCTGACCTCATGATCCGCCTGTCTCGGCCTCCCAAAGTGCCGGGATTACAGGCTTGAGCCACCGTGCCCGGTCAAAGAATGATTTTTAAAAGGGTAAAATCATGACTCATAAAGACAAAAAACACACACATTAAAGAATTTATTTAACTTATTACTAATGCAGGAACCAGGTAGAAGGTACAACTAGTTCAAAGGAAAATGTAAAAAAACAGAGACATCAGGAATATTGAAATTTTCAAATGGAGGCAAAACTGGCTTTCTTCACATTTGAGAAATTAAATGAATCTCCACCTGATGGAATTTATTTGTATATCTATAGACAAGAGTTATCTTGCATTGCTATCAGTTATCTACAACTTAGAGAGTCTGATAGCATCTTGGAGGGGAAAGTAAAGTCTGATTTGTTGAGACCTTGCCTTGAAATTTGCCATAAAGCCTGTCTTTCAATGGGGAGGAAAGGTAAAAGAAGATTAGGTGAGGTTAATGATTGGTGGACACAGCAAGATGAGGATGTTGAGGGAAGGGATATCTTGGGATATCTGTTGATGTTTTCTGTTCAAGAGTTGAAAGGCCTTCTGAGAAGTTCCCATAATGAACTGTGTTGGTCATGCTTCTCCAGGGAAACAGAAACAGAGAGGTGTTTCTTTTTAAGGAACCATCTCATGCCATTGTGGAGGCTTGGAAGTCCATAATCTACAGAGCAGGCTGGAAGGCTGGAAATTTCAGCAGACATTCATGTTAAAGTCTTGAGTCTGCATGCAGTCTGGAAGCATTTTTTTCTCTTCAGGACCTCAGTCCTTTTTTCTTTAGGCCTTTAATGAATGAGATGAGGCAGAACCACACTATGGAGGGTAATCTGATTTTTCTCAAAATCTACCGACTTAAAAGTTAATCCCATCTAAAAAGTACCTTTCACTGCAACACTAGACTGGTGTTTGACCCAACAACAAGGTACCGTAACATAACCACACTGAAACTTAACACTTATGATCACATAGACAATAAAGCCGCTTGCAGTTTTTATCTTCCTGAACATGAGTCCTCTGGAGCAGTAAAGCTATGCTAATAAAGACAATGGAATAGGAAAGTCATGCTAATATACACAGTCGGCTGTGTGCAAGTAGATGATTTTGGTTCTCAACTTTTTTTACATTACAGCTTACGTATTGTCTATCATATCTTTATTATCATGGCATCTACATTGTTTGCATCCATGTTTACAATCATTATTTAGATTAATTCTCTGTTTGATTTCATCCAGTCTTTTCTGTAATTTCAGTTGGCACATAGTGTCTCTACCCTTTCCCTCCGGGAGGCTCTCACAGCAAAGGCCTCATGTACTCATGATAAAGAGTTTGAACTTTTTCCAATAGGGATCTGTGGAAAACATCTTAGGTCGCTTTGGCCTGCAAGTAACACCAGAAGGCCCAAGTGAAAGTGGCTTACATGATAAGAACATTGAATATTCTTACATAATAAAAAGTCCAGTGGTAGAAAGCTTCAGGAACTCATCAAAATAGGGCTCTGGGTCACTGTCTCCCCATGACCACAATATGGGAGTCCAAGTCCAAGCACCACAGCTTAAGCACACAAAGCCCCAAACAAGGAAAAGGGATGTTTCTCTCGATGTGTCTTTTATATGAAGAAGGGATATATTTATCTGAAACCCTCAGAAGTCTTTCCCTCAGGTTCAGTTGGTCAGAACCAGGTCATGTCCCCATGCCCTAGCTGTAAGGGAATCTAAGAGGGCACATATTTGGCACTTTCAGCATCTTTAACGGGGGTCCAGCTCTACCACCGACCTGGATAGGATAGCACTGGGGATTGCTGAGGAACAAGCAACTAATAGTGTATGCCACAGATGGGCTTTGAGCAGGAGACTATGTGGTGAGATCTGCACTTGGAAGACATCCCTGCCGGCAACATGGAAGAAGGACTGAAGGAGGCAATAAAGAAGTGACAGAGGGTAGATGGAAAGGCAGATTAAAAGTAGGTAAGGGGAGATGGTGGAGCATTAGTGGCCCCAGATGAGCAAAGTTCTCCATGCACCCAAGTGAGACACCTCTTGAAACTCACAAAAGTAGTAGAGGGACGCTTTCAGGAGTCATGATGCTACATGAGCCAGTGACTTCTGTGTTACTGCAGTGCCTAGTTACTACAGTTACTGCAGTGCCAGAACCCCTTCTCAGCCTGCCAGCTGAAGAGGCCTGGGAAAGTTAGGGCTATAGCAGACACGTTGGCATTCATTTCCCTTAAACTTCCAATGACAGTTAATACTGAGCTGCTTTATGTTGGAAACCTCAAAAAGGCTTCCTCAGGGCCAATTGACGTAAAGGTTTAAACAGGTTTATAGAACAGGATTTCCAGAAAGCCTTTCAGCCTAACCTTTCAACAGCTGTCATATCTACAAGCTACCTGGAAAGATTTTTCAAAAGACCAAGACATTAATCTCTGGCCTTTGAGAGTTTGTTCCTGGTTTGAGGAACAAGACTTATACACATGCAGACTGTACAAGATAATGTTCTGATTAGGGAAGTTGTGGTTGTAAGGGACTAAAGCCAATACAAATAAAGGGTAGGAGATAGGAGATTGTAAAAATCCATGCCAGCCAAGGGTAAGAAAGGAAGTTTAGCAGAGCCTCATCATACCAGAAATTGCCAGGAGCTGAAGCCCTTCTTTCCGCCTCAGGGGAACATGGTGGTTTAGGCCCATATTTCTCTGTATGGATTCCACCCTCCTGCTTCTTTAAAAAGAAAAACAAAAAACAACAAAAATAAACCCAGCCTTTTCTGCTTACTATTCCTGCACAAAGCCCAAGGTGACCACCCTAGTACCTGGATCTATGTGACACCTACTTCTACCCAGCACTTAACGGCCGACAAACCACAATGTCTGTGTCCCTGAGTTCAGCCAGGAACTAGGCCATGTTGTTGGCAGATAATCAGCCTCCGAATGGGGCTCCCCAGGGTCAGATGCTGCTCTCTGCTGCAATCAGCTATATTTGGGGTCTCAATCAGTGCGGGCAGAGAGCGGATACCAGATATGCCTAGTTAAACAGCCAAGATGCAGTACATACTGAAACGGGTACCCAGACAGCTTAAGAAACTAAGGGTGGAGGGTCTGTGGAGTCAGAGAGGGCATATGAGGGCGTTTCCTAATTATGAGACTCTGAAGTAGACATGTTACTCATTTTTTTAACATCATCTCCTTGTTTTGTGTATGTTTTTCCAAGAAGATGGAGTCAGATACCAAAAATAGAAAGGTGAAAAGCGTGCAAGTCTTCCCAGGCCGCAGAGGAGGAGCAGCAGGTCACTGGGAACTGGGTTCCTCAGACCATGTTTTCTGGGTGTCCTGAGGGCCCAAGTCTCCTCACCTCTCTGAACCTCATTCCTTCATCTGGAAACTGAAGGAAAAGATGTAAAGCGGCTGAATTAAATCATTTCTAATGTCCCTTCCAGCGGTGTCATTCTGTGACTGTGGCCTTTTTCCTTAAAGGAGGTGTTGTGAAAATAAACAAGTGAGAAGCAAGTCTTATCCTAGAAAGAGGGCCTCGTTACTTTTTGCTGTGGTACACTGTTGTCAGCATTAATCACTTCTCATTTTTAGAAAATAATGTGCGATAGAAGGAACCAAGATCTTAACTGTGAGGTATAGCTAAAAAAAATAAAATAGGCTAGGTGTGCTGGCTCATTGTAATCTCAGCACTTTGGGAGGCCAAGGCAGGAGGATCACTTGAGGACCAGGAGCTCAAGACCACCCTGGGCAACAAAACAAAACCCTGTCTCTACAAAAATAATAATAATAATAAATAAATAAATAAATTAGCAGGGAATGTGGGAGGATGCACCTATGGCCCCAGATACTCAGGAGGAGGCAGAGGTGGGAGGATCACTTGAGCCCAGGAGGTCAAGGCTGTAGTGAGCTTTGATTGAGCTACTGCACTCCAGCCTGGGCTAAAGAGCAAGACCCTGTTTTTAAATAAATAAATATAAAAATAACTCACAGAAGGAGACCTCCATTCTCTGCTGCAGTCTGTTCTGGTAGCAATGGAAGCAAGGATGCAGGTACACCCTTTGCTTGTCACAGCTGAAATGCCACTAGCCAGGAAAATCTGAGTGTGGCGCCAGCGAACTGCCACTAATGCGCCTGGGCTGCTCCCAAGTGACTCTGGGGGCTAATGGAAGAACTGAGGACTGAAAGGATGGGGGTGCAGTAAATTGATAATTAGGAGGTTTATGGAGGGGCCTCTGAACTTCCAACCTGACTCAATTTCTCAGCTTGAAGCAGCCGCAGCCCCCTTGGCTGCTCACCTAGAAGAGGCAGGTTCCTGCCTTGGAGCTACTGCAGCCACTTGGCATCCCTCAGAGCCCAGCTGCCGTGCGTGACCAGCATGCAGGGCTGCCTCATATGGGAATAAATTTAGCTTGACCTTTAGGAGAAAAGAGAAAAATGTCACCTTCCTAGCACAGGTGGTAGGAAGGTGGCCTCTGTGATGAAGAATAACCTCACTGTACAGCTTTTCAAGGAGGTAGAGAAAGGCTCTAAAAAAGAGCTGGGAGTGAAAAATTGAGGCCACAGCAAAGCCACACAGCATAAAGTTTAACTCCTCCCCATGATGGTCCCATAAGTCCCATTTTCTTGGGATCTGATTTCTCTCCTTTCCTTCCAACCATTTTTGGAAATCTCACTGACTTAGAAAAATAGCCAGGGCCTTGTGTGTCATTAAACTGGACTTGGCATGGAGGCTGGCAGCACTTACCAGGTGATGCCATTTTAAGGGGTGGGATCCAAAGGGATAGGTTTCTGTCCAAGCAGGTGACCAGGACAGCTTCATTGGTGGGACTTTGAGGGGATGAGGATAAGCAGGAGGGATTCAAGTGCTTTCAGTATCCTTCACCCACAAATGTGCACCATCCTTCAGAGAGAACTATGGGACCCAACCCTGGTTAGAAGCCTTGGTCCTGTTTTTAAGACAATCCCTCTAGTCTGAGAGACATCGGTTCCATTGACCTGGACAGTGCTTAGTTGATAATGACAAATGGAAAGCAATCCTCTGACCAGAAAAAAGACTGTGTCGGGTAGCTGGGTCTTGAAGCAGGTGACGTTTCAGTCAGGGCACACCACAGCTTGAGACTTTGCTGGTCCCCTTGGTGTGTCTGATGGTGTCTTGGAGTGAGAAGGAAGGCTGGGACTCCCTGGAGAGATGTTCATCTGGCCTGAGTGGACCCAGAACAGTCGCCAGCTGTCAGGTTGGAGTTTGTGGGACACAGGAGCTAGAAGGTGACTTCTTCCTCCCTTCGGCCCACACAGAGCCTCCCAGGTTCACCTCTTCTATGAAACCCTCTCTGATTACTTCAGTCTCCATTGATTTGTTCCCCCCTTTGAACTCCTAGTGGAATTATTGTTCCAACACTTAATGGGATCATAGAGTTGGGTGGATGTTACTTAGAGACCATCCATTGTATTGAGGGTTGAGATGAAGGTATTTCACAGATGAGAAATGATATCACAATATTATGAGGGAAATACTATGTAATACCCCCATTTTATGGCTGGGAAAATTCCCTAACTTATTCTTAGGAAGGTTAAATAATTTGACCCAGAGTCCACAGGCAGTGAGAGTCACAGCCCCTGCTCTAAGCATGGCCATCGTATCCGCCTCCTCTTGAGCAGCATGCATAAGCCTGGTGGCTCGGCAGGGAGGGTGAAAAGTCCCACAGATTCAGAACCTTCCTTCTTTCTTTCTTTCCTTTCTTTCTCTCTTTCTCTTTCTCTCTCTCCCTCTCTCCCTTCCCTTTCCTTCCTTTCCCTTCCCTTCCCTTTCTTCCTTCCTTCCTTCCTTCCTTCCTTCCTTCCTTCCTTCTTTCCTTCCTTCCTTTCTTTTTTGAGACGGAGTTTTGCTCTTGTTGCCCAGGCTGGAGTGCCATGAAATCTTGGCTCACTGCAACCTCCACCTCCCGGGTTCAAGCACTTCTCTAGCCTCAGCCTCCCAAATAGCTAGATTACAGGCACTTGCCACCATGCCCAGCTAATTTTTTGTATTTTTAATAGAGACGGGGTTTCACCATGTTGGCCAGGCTGGTCTTGAACTCCTGACCTCAGGTGATCAACCCACCTTGGCCTCCCAAAGTGCTGGGATTACAGGTGTAAGCCACTGCACCCAGCCCAGAACCATCTTTCGTAAGACCGCTGCCCTTCTCCAATTCGTTGATTTGTTCCATCCACTTTCTCATTGGTTACACAACAGGAGGTACAGTGAAGTTCAGCATCAACTATATCGGTGGGCCTCATTCCAGTCATGACTGTGACCTTGGACAGCATCATGAGCCAAGAAGACAGAACTGATTCAGCAGGGATGGGCAGAGTCCAAGAGTAATTCTCTTTTGGCTGTGATTCATTGCAGGTGGGCGGAAGAGAAAGCAGCGAGGCAGGGAGTGGTGGAAAAGTACAAGGATTCTGGAGCCAGATGCCTTGGGTTCTAAACCCAGGATTCTCTACTTACTAGCTGTCTGACCTTGGGAAAATTATATAATCTCTTTATGCTTCTATTTTCTCATTTATAACATGGGAATGATAAAAATATGTACCTCATAAGATTTTTACAAGGATAAAATGATGTTGTATTTATAAAGCTTTTAAAATCATATCTGGAATACATTAAGTGCTATACTATGTTTGTTAAATAAGGATTAACAGGAGGGCAGCAAGAGAAACTGTTAACAGAGTGAACAGACAACCTACAGAATGGGAGAAAATGTATGCATCTGATAAAGGTCTAATATCCAGAATTTATAAGCAATTTAAATCAATACGCAAAAAACAAATGATCCCATTTAAAAATGGGCAAACAACATGAACAGACACTTCTCAAAAGAAGACACACACACAGCCAACAAGCATATGAAAAAATTCTCAATATCACTAATCATTAGGGAAATGCAAATCAAAAGTACCATGAGATACCATCTCACGCCAGTCAGAATGGCTATTATTCAAAAGTCAAAAAATAACAGATGCTGGTGAGACTGTGAAGGAAAGGGAATTCCACACTGCTGGCAGAAATGTAAATTAGTTCAGTCATCATGGAAAGCAGTCTGGAGATTTTTCAAAGAACTTAAAATAGAACTACCGTTTGACCCAACAATCCCATTACTGGGTATATACCCAAAGGAATATAAATTGTTCTACCATAAAGACATATACATGTGTATTTTCATTGCAGCACTATTCAGAATAGTGAAGACATGGAATTAACCTACTTGCTCACCAGTGGTGGACTGGATAAAGAAAATGTGGTACATATACACCATGGAATACTACACAGCCATAGAAAAAAGAATAAGATCATGTTGTTTGCAGCACCATGGATGGAGCTAGAGGCCATTATCCTAAGCAAACTAAGACAGGAACCTAAAACCAAAAATCACATGTTCTCACTTACTAGCTTGTGCTTATGCCATGAGGCCATAAAGGGCAAGTGCTCAGGAAGGACAAGCTTTCCCTTGCCTGATTCACCCCTCAAGTCATATTCCAAGCACCTAGTAGGCAAGAATTGTGTTGCTTTTGAGTTTCCACCCCCATAGCGACTGACACAACTGGGGAATAGAATAGATATATAATAAATACCTGTTGAATGACTCTCCCACACATTCCTTACACTCGTCAGCCTCTGGCCTTGCTTAATCCCACATTAAGTTTTACCTAGATGGTGGCAGGTCTTCTAACTGGCCTTCTCATCTCTATCCCCTGTTGCATCTGATGCAGGCTGCACACAGCTTCTCAAATAGCCTTCCCAGGGCACATGCCACTCCAGTGCTCAGAAACCTTTGATGACTTGCCCTCATCATAAGGGTCTTGGCCTACAATTCAGGCTCTGTATAATCTGTTCTCAGGTGACAGTTCTAAAACTGTTTCCCTCTACTTTTAGTAGCTGTGCTCTCACCACTACTTCCCCACTATGGACATCTCCTACTTCTCCATGTTTGATCTGTCCCTCATCTCCATATGTTCAAATTATGCCCCCCTTCAAGATTTACTCAAATGCTCCTTGATCCCTCCAGCTAGAAGGGATTTCCCTTCCTCTGAATTCCATAGTCCTTTGTACCTACCCTGCTTATCATCATATTCTGGTCTGTCTTATAATTATTTAGGAAGACAAATTACCTTCTCTTCTGTAAGAATGCAAGCTCTTCAGGGCAAGTTGTGTGTAATCTATCTTTGTATCTACTACAGGATCTAGAAGTGTTCCTCACAAATGCTAGGCACTAAACAACTATTTTCTGGATAGATGGATGAGTGGACAGATAAGCCCGCTTGATGCTGAATAAAGTTTCCGTGGGGAATCTTTCTTCTTACTTTATCAGAAGACATTTTAGTCCCAGGATCCATATTCACTCATGAAGTAAGGGATGGAACTGGGACTCTAAAGCCCTAATTTTGCTTGACTTGACAAATGTGTTAGATGACCTTCAGATTTCAAGATGGTACCCTAGAAGGCAGAGAAGTGAAAGAGGGAAAGCCCAAGTCCAAGCCCTAAAGGAAATCCCTCTCTCCTGGTCATATTCAAATTCACTCACCAGGATGCTTATGACAATATGAATTGTCCTTTGCCATTAGAAATTAGAAAATACCACTCAAGAGGCGAAATGCCCCCCGAAATTGAAATTACTTACCAGTCACTGGAGGTGCTGAGCATAGAATTCACAGCTGAGAGGAAAAGGAGGGAAATATCATCAAGTATCAGTTATGATGTTATATAAATAAATAATCTGTCCACAAAAGAATTTTGTGAGATGGGCATTACTTTCCCCATTTTACATGAGAAAACTAAAAAAGATAAAGTAATTGCTCAAGATAACATAGCTGGAAGTGGTGAAGCCTGGATTTAAATAAACTCTGACATCCAAATCCCTGCTCTTTGCCCAAAGCAATAATGTCATACTCTTTGTTAATTCTCACTGCAGTGTCACCCAAGTTAGATGATGTGCTTCCTTATGTTTATGCCTTGGATGCTTCGTTGTTCTTGGTGGCCTCTTCTTTAACACCTCCACTGTATTAGTCACGGTAATTAACCCTAATTGCTGTAACAAATCACCCTCAGAATCTTAGTGGCATGACACAGTAAAGGCTCATTTTTCACTCATATCATAGTTGGACACAGTTGGGCAGTTCTCCTCCAAGCAGCAACGTAGGCATCCAAGCTTCTTCCAGCTGGAGATATGGCAACCTTAAACATATGGCTTCCACTGTTACCATGGAAGAGGAAGAGGGTGAGCTCAAGTGTGCTATGACTGAGTGATACAGCCTCAACCTACTGCAAGGGAGAATGGAAAATGTAATCTTCCTGTGTGTCCAGGAAAAGGAATTAGAGTTGGTAAACATTCATCAGTCCCCGATATACCTATTGTATCAACCAGGGTTCTCCCAGAAACAGAAGGCATGTCTAGCAGGGATTTTGAATTTAATGGAGGTAATATTTACAGCCATGTGAATAGGGTTAAGATTGGAACCTATTAAAGATGTTGAGGCATCCAAGGACTAGAAAAACAGGAAGTTTATACCACTGCTAGTCTTGGGACAAGTAGAGGGAACCATGCTATCAGAGCCCAGTAAGAGCTGGAGCCATGGAAGAAGGGCCTTCTGACAGGAACAATGGCTGTAGAGGGATACACCCACTGTCAGCACTGCAACACTTAAGCAGAAAGGGAGTGGAGGAAGAAATACCCTGACCTCTGTCTCCTTCTACCTCAGTCTCCTGCCAATGCCTCCCTACGGTTAAAGCCAACTGGAAGCCTCAGAGTAAGAGAGCCTGGGTGATGCAGTCCACAATGGTCAGCCTCTGTGGCACAGAGAATAGCAGACAATGAATCTTGGGGATGCAGAGTCAAAGAATAAACAGCACACTGAACCATTCCATCTAACCTCCCCTCCCTGAGAAGCATCATTGTCCCTTGGGTCTTTCCCTGTGTGCTAAAACTGGAACTCTCTATGAGGAGAGGTCCAGGGCTGAAAGGACCCCTGTTCTGAGAGATCTTGACACACTAGGCCCTGAATCACAGCCCTCCACTCCTTTCCAGTGTCACTCCCTCTGTCCTTCTCCACCTTCAGCAACCAGCCCCTGGAACATACATCGAGTTGGTTCTGTGTTGATTGTGATTAACTGTGCAGAAACACTCACAGGAACTCAGTGCTCTTGCAGGGCCTGGAGAAGCAGCTGCAGTAATTACTGTGAATTTCTGAAATGGAGACTAATGGTGCAGGTTCACATCTAAAATGCTTTTGATCCTCTTCATCATTAAAAGGCCATTAAAGGTACAACACATATATTACCAGACATCAAATCTACATTGATGTGAAAAGAAATTAGGCCAATAATTGTTCCCAAGGCCATTATCTCCAGTGAGTAAGGGCACATGGCACCCTTTGTGGTTTTACAGAAGGGCTTTCATTGACCCTGATCGGTTTAAGCTAGACTGCATTGATTAAGTACGTACTATGTGCCAGCCTAATCAGATATCTACTTCTGTGACTACCTGATTTAAACTGTGACTTTTAAGAACTTGCCCTCTGGCTTACAGGCTGAGCCTGGGGAAAAAAACTCACAGACCTTGAAAGACTACAAAAGTTTGTGGCAATAGCAATGAAAGGGTCTGCATAAAATAGTGACCCCAGCAAGACAGGCAAAACCATAATGTGTAAAATGATAAAACAGGGACTGCAGAACCATCCAATAGAATGCTTTGCATGTAATAGGTATTCAATCCATATCAGTTTAATTAAGAAATTAACCAATTACTCAAAAGAGTCTTTCTTTACAGGCTTAATATAAGGATAGAAATTAAGTCATTCTTATTGGCTTAGGTCCTAACTACTTTCTCTTAACTACCACCAAAGAGATTCTCCACCCAGAAGACTTACTCTAGGGTAAGCTCTCCTCAGCTAATCCCCACATCCATATTCCTAATCATCTGTCAGCACCCAGAAGACTCATCTACCACCCCATCCGTGTCACCATTGCACCTTCGGTCTGGTTTCTCATTGTCACCACACTCCATTTGTCACCCAGGTGAGGTTAGAGGACAACAATGTGGTCCTTACGTTTCCAGGTCTTCCAAGATGGGAAAGAGGATGAGGAAAGGATTCAGACAGGAGAGGGAACTCTGGGATTCACGGGGCACTGACTTCTCCAGAGAAAAGACTGGGGGCAGAAAACAGTGCAGAAGTAAACAGTGATAGAGAAAGAGAGCCTCACAGAGGGAACATCATTAAACACAGGGCACATGGCTTATCAGCTCTTAGAGCCTTCATAAGGATATCTTTGGAACGATGGCAGACCCAGTCACTGTCAACAAAATGGGTAAAAAGAAATAGGTATGGGTTTGAGCTCAGCCTTGGTCGTCCACTAATAGGGGGCTGGTTAAGTAAATGATGGTTCAGCTATTTATTTTAATTCTGTGTATACCGATACAGAAAGATCACCAAAAAAAGGAGTATAAAAGAAAAATACAAAGGGCACAAAAGGTAGTATAATATGTTGTACTACCATCTATGTAAAAAAGGAGTAAAAGAATACATGTTTGCTTATATAGGCACACATTTTCTCTAAAAGATATGTAAGAAGCTAATAACATTGGTTGCTTGTGGGAAAATGAAGCGAGTGGCTGGAGGTCTGAGGCAAGTGGGAGAACTTTCACTTTTATATTTTAAAAAATTTGAATGTGGCTGGGCATAGTGGCTCACGTCTGTGATCCAGGCACTTTCAGAGGCCGAGGCTGGCAGATCACGAGGTCAGGAGATCGAGACCATCCTCGCTAACACGGTGAAACCCTGTCTCTACTAAAAATACAAAAAATTAGCTGGCGTGGTGGCACGTGCCTGTAGTCCCAGCTACTTGGGAGGCTAAGGCAGGAGAATCACTTGAACCCGGGAGGCAGAAGTGGCAGTGAGCCAAGATCGCGTCACTGCACTCCACCTGGGTGACAAGAGTGAGACTCCATCTCAGAAAAAAAAAAAATTGAATGTGACTATTATTTATTCAAAATATAAAATGAAGTAAAATTATTTTTAAGTGACTGGGGAAAGGAACTATCATTTATTGAAAGTGTATTAGGTACCTTGCATATGTTGTCTAGTTTACTTCTCTTAATAATCTTATGAGGTGCTTTTATTTGTATATAATTTTTTTAAACTCACAAAAGTAACACATAATGCAGCAAATCACACACATTTGCAAAAAACCACTTTTAATTCCCATTACCCTCAGAAATAACTATTGTCAACATTTTGGTGTAGTCTTTTTATAGTTTTATAGTTGTTTTTATAAAAACTGAATTGCAGTGTTCACACTGTTTTTTAACTTGTTTTTCTCATTTCTCCCCATATCATGAACATCTTCCCTTGTCAACGCTATTCTTCTACAAGGTAATTTTAAGAGGGTGCGTGAATTGTTTCATATGGATGCATCACAATTTTTCAATGAACTCAGCATTTTAAAATACCGTTATGAACATTCTTTTATACATATTTTATATAGCTCTGATTCTTTTATAATCACTTTTTCCCAGAAGGATTAAATAACTGCTTAAGTTCACATGGCTAATAAGGAGTACAGCCGAGATTAGCACTTGGTATGTCTGCCCCCAAAACTGGAGTTCTTTCTACTACCCCACACTACCTGGGCCTGCTTACTAAATGGTGAGTTTTTAAGATGTGGTTGAGGGGAAATGTTCTAAGTATTGTTGCACTGCTCCTGCAGGAAGATGTTTCAAGTGAATATGACAGCTTCCTAGAGGTAGGGAAAGTAAAGCTCACTGTTACCAGAGCTGTGCAAGCCTCCCTTCTCACAGATGAGACTTCGGGGAGGTCATCTGTGCTGGGCTGTTTGTTGTTAATTTAGCATTATCATCCCCCCTCTCCTAAAATCTCTGCATTTCAGGAGAGAAGCCTGGAACTACATTTCTGAGGATCTCTCTTCCTATATGGTACTGGGTTATATTCTGCCATTGACAAGCACATATTTGAGATTTAAAGCAGAAGAGATGTCAAATTTATCTGGTGGCAACTGGGGGCAAATATATAGGCAGATGGCAGAACTGAAGTTTGCATTGATTTCTGGGTAAGATTCTGCAAATCACCTGCTTTGGTAGTTCAAGCAGCTGAGACTGAAGTGGCTTCTTTGAGATCCCAGCATGTTTCAGTTTTTTAACCTATAGCAGTGGCTTCCCTGACCTTCACTCCCCCAGCTTATCCAATGTTTGTCTAAGTCAGACTCCATATTAAATTATTTCTACTTGAAATACCAAGATGGCTTCCATCTTCTGACTATCCATTACCAAGATTTTAGATGAGAAATATGGTCTTTCTGAAAATTAGTGAAAATATTTGTTGACCCCCCAAAAATGATTTACAAGGCCAGTGTGCTGTGTGGTTTCTTCATCTGTTCAGGTCACTTTTTTTCAGATATGCTGTACTTACTCAATAAACATTAAAGGAGCAGATACCATGTGTCAGGCATCTGGATAGTGCTGGGATCAGAGATACACACATAGTCTAGTAGGAAAGGCAGCCAGAACAATAAACAATACAAGTCATTGGCCAGTGTGATTAAAGCCAGTTGAGCTAAGTCTCATCTGTGCCCTATCTAAAGGGTATGGAAAATTGCTCATGTATAAGAAGAATCAATATCACAAAATAGTCATACTGCCCAAAGTAATTTACAGATTCAATGCTATTCCCATCAAACTACTATTGACATCCTTCATAAAATTAGAAAAAGCTATTTTAAATTTCATATGGAACCAGAAAAGAGCCCATAGAGCCAAGACAATCCTAAGCAAAAAGAACAAAGCTGCGGGCATCATGCTACCCGACTTCAAACTACACTATAACTACAGTAGTATTTGGCTATAGTAGCAGTAGTTTTGGCTACAGTAAACAAAACACCATGGTGCTGGTACAAAAACAGACACATGGACCAATGGAACGGAATAGAGAACTCAGAAATAAGACCACACATCTACAACCATCTGATCTTCAACAAACCTGACGAAAACAAGCAATAGGGAAAGGATTCCCCATTTAATAACTGTTGGTGGGAGAACTGGCTAGCCATATGCAGAAAACTGAAACTGGACCCCTTCCTTACACCTTATATAAAAATTAACTCAAGATGGATTAAAGACTTAAATGTAAAACCCAAAATTATAAAAACCCTAGAAGAAAATCTAGGCAATACCATTGAGGACACAGGCACAGGCAAAGATTTCATGATGAAAACATCAAAAGCAATTGCAACAAAAGCAAAAATTGACAAATGGGATCTAATTAAACTAGAAAGCTCTGCACAGCAAAAGAAACTGTCATCAGAGCGAAGAGACAACCTACAAAGTGGGAGAAAATTTTTGCAACCTATCCATCTGACAAAGGTCTAATATCCAGAGTCTACAAGGAACTTAAACAAATTTACAAGAAAAAAACCAACCCCATTAAAAAGTGGGCTAAAGACATGAACAGATACTTCTCAAAAGGAGAGATTTATATGGCTCACAAACATATGAAAAAAAAAGCTCAACATCAGTGATCATTAGAGAAATGCAAATAAAAACCACAATGAGATACCATCTCACGCCAATCAGAATGGCAATTATTAAAAAGTCAAGAAACAACAGATGCTGGAGAGGCTGTGGAGAGATAGGAACACTTTTACACTGTTGTTGGGAATATAAATTAGTTCAACTATTGTGGAAGACAGTGTGGAGATTCCTCAGAGACCTAGAACCAGAAATACCATTTGACCCAGCAGTCCCATTACTGGGTATATACCCAAAAGAATATCAATCATTCTATTATAAAGATACATACATGCATATATTCATTGCAGCAGTATTCACAATATCAAAGACATGGAATCAACCCAAATGACCATTAGTGATAGACTAGATAAAGAAAATGCGGTACATGTACACCATGGAATACTATGCAGCCATTAAAAGAAACAAGATCATGTCCTTTGCAGGGACATGGATGGAGCTGGAAGCCATTATCCTTAGCAAACTCACACAGGAACAGAAAATCAAACACTGCATGTTCTTACTCATAAGAGCTGAACAATGAGAATACATGGACACAGGGAGGGAAACAACACACACTGGTGCCTGCTGGTAGGGGTGGTGGTGTGGGGAGAGGGAGAGTATCAGGAAAAATAGCTAATGCATGCTAGGCTTAATATTAAAGTGATGGGTTGATAGCTACAGCAAACCACTATGGCACACGTTTACCTATGCAACAAACCTGCACATCCTGCACATGCACCCTGGAACTTTAAAATAAAATAAAATAAAATAAAACAAAATAAAATAAAATAAAATAAAAGGTGTGGAAAATAAGCTGCATCTATCCAGATGTCTCTTCTCTTTGGAAGCCTCCCTATTTCCATAAGCAGAGTTAAGTGTATGCTCCATGGTGCTTCCAAGGTAACTTGTGTGTGTGTGTGTGTGTGCGTGTGTATATGTATGTACCTCCAGTAAAACTCTCAATTATAGTGATTTGATCTGCCCCCATAAGACTGTGATCTCCTTGAAATAAGATGTGATGTACTTACCAATCTATATGGGCTCACTTGATAAAAGGACTGCATGCTTCATCTCAAAATGGGGAATTTTGTGCCCTGCTTATATCCTAGAGTATAAATGGTATTGAGCACATTAATTTCTTTAACATTTAACCAATGAGCCCTTGCTAGAGTCATGAGGTGCCATATACTTATCTTTTGTAGAATATAACATTATGTTGATGCAATTATAATTACTTACAAATCATGCACGCTGTGAATAATGCTGCAATGATCATGAGAATGCTGATATCTCAAGATATTGATTTCATTTCCTTTGGAAATATACTTAGAAATGGGGCTGCTAGATTATATGGTGGTCCTATTTTTAATTTTTTGAGGAAACTCCATACTGTTTTCCATAATTGCTGTACCAATTTACATTCCCAGTATACAAGGGTTTCCTTTTCTCCACATCCACACCAACACTTATGGTTTACTTTTTTGATCATAGTCCCCTTAAAAGGTGTGAGATGACATCTCATTGTGGTTTTGATTTGCATTTCTCTGATGATTACTGATGTTGAGCACCTTTTCATATATCTGTTGGCCATTTGTATGTCTTCTTTGGAAAACGTCCTATGTCCATTTTTAAATCGGGCTATTTGTTTTTTGACTATTGAGTCATGAGTTTCTTACGGATTTTGGATATTAGCTCTCTGTCAGATTCATGGTTTGCAAATATTTTCTCCCACTCCATAGGTTGCCTTTTCATTTTGTTGATTGCTTCCTTTGCTGTGCAGAAATTCACAGCAGCATTATTCACAATAGCTTAGATACAGAATCAACGTAAGTGAATGGAAAAAGAAAATGTGGTATATATAAAAAATATACACACAATGGAATATTAGTCAGCCTTAAATATATACACATATATATGACTCACCATCATCTCTTACTCAGACAATAATAACAACAGTAACAATAACACCAAACACACAAACGGCCTTTGTTATGTACTAGTCTAAGTGTTTCAACTCCTCACAACAATCCTGTGTTCTAAGTGTTTCACATTTTTTAACTCAGAGAGACTGGTTATGATGTTTGCCCAAGGTGATGCTGCTAGTAGGGGCAGAGCTGAGATTTGAATCCAGGCAGTCTGGCTTCAGGGACTCTGCTCTTAATACTTGGCCCTGCATTATTTAACCACATCAATCTATTAAGGTTTTAAGGATGAAAAAAAGACCAATTGCTCTATCAAAGCTTTTTACTTTTTTGTTGAGGGCTGCTTCCACAAGATGCTTGGGATAGCTACATGGCTTAGCCCAAATCTCTGAATTGGACCAGTGTTGGGTTCTGGGAGATCCTTAGAAGGAGGGACCACCTCCAGGGTAACTGACAACATTTCAGATAGCCTAAAATTTAAAAAATAAAAAAAAAATATGTAAACAAAATCCAATAGCCTGGTTTTCTTAAGAATTGGCTTTGTGTTACAACTCAGAGGGAACTGTCTTGGAATAGTTGTTAGAGGGGCTCCAAATTGATTTCAAAGGCTTGAGCCCACGAAGCCACGAGATTGAAATGAGAGGCTAAAGAAGGAAAAGAGGGGAGAAAGCCGATAGAAAAGAACAGTCTTGGGAGAGAACCATCAATCAGCTGGGCAGACATCGTTTTAGACGAGCTCTTGTGGTGTCCACTGGAAAGGTAAAGTGTCTCAGTCCAGGAAGTATAAAGCATGATGGTCTTTATCCTCTTCCTGAGGATAAAGTGCCCCTGGTCCCTGAACAACCTCTGCTAGTTTGGAAGTCTCCTTGGAAGAGATGAGAGCATCAATCTTTGGGGCCCAGGGATCCTTCTTTCCCAGGTAGGCCATGAGGTGAGCTGCTGGGAGGGGGGCTTTCAGTTGTTCCCATACTCTGCCAGCTCACTTGGGCAGCTGCTCAAACAGGGGCAGCTTAAAGAGGCCTACTCTGATGTCAACTGCTCCTCACTCCAACTCCTCTTCCTTTTCAGGCCTTTCTGCCATTTCTCTTTGTTATGTCACTTGCTAGTTGTGTGAGCTTGAAAGGTTACTTACACTCTCTGAGGCACAGCTTCCTCATCTATAAAATGCAGTACATTAGCATCTAGCTTATGGGATTGTTGCATGGATGAGACTAAATGTGTGTAAAGCACATAGTAGGTGCTCAGTAAGTGAAGGGTTACTATTGATGCTGCTGTTGACATTAGCCATAGGAATAAGATGGAAGGGGGTTCTGTTAGAAATAACCTGAGGATTTTCCTGGAGGTTCACAGCTCCAAGTCACAAGCAGGGCAATGTTGAGTTAAGGTTAAGTAGCAAGGGAGAAGTTCCTGGTGGTGTTTTTACTCTGCGCCCCACCTTGGTCCCTCCTTTACCATGCATATGCTGCGCACTGCCCTGTACTGCCCATCTCGCATCCTTTCCTCTCCACCCCATTTCCCTATGAAAGCAGCTTTCTCCATGAAGATGCAGATGTTACGGCCCCTTTGAGCTCAGTCTAATTGCAGAGCTCGTAAGTGCTCAGCACCGTGCTGGCAAACGAGGCAGTAGGGATGCATAATGTTTAAGCTCTGGTTATATTAATAAGAAGACATGGCCAAGTGATAAATAAGCCAACTCAGGAAGGAAAATAATATTAGAAGGCTAATATGGAAGAACAAAGATAAGACCAAGGAGAGAAGAGAGGTGGGGTGGAACAGGGAGGTGGGATGGGGCGCAGATCTTGGCTTGCTTCAGTGGGAGCCAGCGAGTGGAAAGAGCACAAGCTGAGGAGGCAGACTCAGGTTTGAATTCTGCCTGAGGCAGATGTGACCTTGTGAAAATTGTTAAACTCAGTTTCTTCATGTGTAAAAATGGGACTGACAAGAATATACCTCCACTAAACTGCTGTGAGAATTAAGTATGATAAAGAGCCCAGCAAATGTTATTTTCTTCTGTGTGCCCTGAATTCCCATAGCCTCACAGCCAAGCCTAGGAGAGATGCCCTGGACCCAGCCCAGACTCTTCACCTCATCCTCATGTTGGGGCAGAGAAAGGAAATGCGCCTTTGGGATGCAAAGCAGATAGGAAGGCCAGGAGGAAATGGTCAAGATTCTCCCAACTAAAGACAAATGCCAATGCTTCTCATTCATTCAATCAAACTGCAGTGAGCACTTATAGTATACCAGGTGCTTGGAATATAAAGATGAATAAAATATGGAACATTTCCCCAAGGAGCCAGATGTTAAGAGGGAGAGACAGATATGTAACCACAAGTGCTATAATGGGAGTAAGGGCTTAATTTATGATATCAATGTATCCTGATTTCAAAGAATCTGCTTTATTGAGCAAACTGCTAAAACGTGTGGAGGAGAATAACGAATACTGCTTGGAAGAATCAGAGGAAGGCGTTTGAACAGGATAACAACAATAATGAGGGCTAACATTTGCTAATGTTTACTGACACTAACACGCCAGGCACCAAGTAACCAAGTATTTTACATGTATTAACTTATTTAATCCTCACGACAGAAACATTATTATTCTCATTGCAAGGGTATTCATATTCATAAGAATAAGGTCACATAGTTTGAAGTGGCAGAGCCAGGATTTGAAGCCAGAGTCTGATTCTAGATCTCATATTCTTAATGTCTATGCCAAATTGCCTCTCTGCATGTTGAAGAATGAATCTTGTGGCCATTCCGAGATCTAAGGCCAATCCCGTCCCCCCTTTCCAAACCTCCAGAATGATCTAGACTAATAGAGATTGGATCATTCATCCAGTCATACCATGTTCATTTAAAAATCTACTCTATGCAAGGATATGTAAGATTCAGAACTGTAGGATTTGTTGGGGAAGGAGCAACCCACAACCCCTTACTACATCCATGAGTTCTGCTTTGTTGTAATTCTCCTTGGCTCTGGAGCCGAGAAACTGGGTTGTTAGGAGTTGGAGTGTCTGCTGGGCTGGTCTTTCCTACCTCTGCTCCTTGTAGGCAGGAATGGTGGAACCTAAGAGGTTCAAGAAATAAAGGGGCTCAAAGGTTTGGCAATCCAAAGGATGTTCCAAAATAAGGGGTTTCTCTCTCTCTTCCAAGGATGGAACAATTCTCCAAATGCATTCTAATGTGAAGCAGATAAAGTGGAACTGCCATGACAGAAGTGGAGTTGGGGATGTAGAGCCCCATTCATTCAATGCTCATGTATCTTCTCCCATCTTCTCAGATGGTTCTCATAGCCTCTTCAGGGGATGCAGTTTGAAAAATTCTGCCCTAGGTAGTGCGCTGACAAAAAGCTTGATGGTGGCCCCTCCTCAGCTCTACTGGCTGTTGAAGATAGGTAGCGTCTGCAGCAGGCAAGTGAGGTCAAAAAGCAAGGGAGTAATTAATCACTGTTGTCACTTGGAGGCTTTATGAGCATTTATATGACTCTCTGCCCTAATATGTGCTCTGAGTTGCTTGAAAAAGGAGAGAAATAGGCTCTGGGTTGGGATCAGGGAGAGGGGGGTCATGAAGGGTGGGTAAGGAAGGGGGTGTAGAAGAGTGGCAGATACAGGTAGAACAGATGACAAATATTTCCCCCTGTGGCAAATGCAGGAGAAGCCAAGGTTGAGTGGAAGAGAAATGAATCAAAGAAGAATTGGTCAGACTGGACGACGGACTCACACTTGGTTTTATCCTGGATCATATCATTGTTAAACTCTGCTCACTAGAATGCCCTTTACGGGGCAGTGGAATGGCAGACTTTGAACCTTTTCCCGTTCTGTGTACCCCTCCCTAGAATGGGAGTCCAGCACTGCTTCTGTAGGTGACATTATGTGTTCAGATATTGCTTTATGCCAGGACTCAACTCCCATGGCAAAGTCCAAAATATTGAGGAAGTATTGTGGGCTGGTGGAGGCAGAGCTTGGGAGGAAAACTTCCTGGATCCGAATCTGGACTTTGCCACTTACAGTTTTGTTTGACTTAGGCAAGTTATTTAGTCTCCCAGTTTCTTCCTCTATAAAATTAGAACAATACTAGTTTCTCCCTCATAGGGTTGTTGTGAGAATGAAATTAGTTAATACATAGACAGCACTTAAAACAGTGCCTGACATACAGTGGCTATTCAAAAGATGCTAGTTTTTTATTATCATCATCTTCAGAGGTATTTAATTATAGCTCTGGATTCTCTAAAACGTCAAATAACTACTGAGAGTCTCCTCCCATGTCTGAAATAGGTAGGCTGAAAACCTGGTTTGCAAGATTATGGGCAATTCAATACTGTACTTACAACAACAACAACAACAAGAAGAAAGGCTTATCTCAGTCACCTTATAGTCTATTATAGATTCATCAGTAGAAGACAGAAGATGGTTTTGCTCCATGAAATCATTCAGGAATCTAGGCTCTTTCACTGCCTGGGAGCTTGGAGCTCTTCACTGATTTCCTACATACAGACTGGAGGCAAGTGAAGAGAGAATGCTTAAGAGGATCATTCAGAATAATGGTCATACTTGGAAGAGGCTTACATCAGTTCTGTACACATTCTATTGGCCAGAACTTTAATTATGTGGCCTGACTATAAAATGCAACCCAGCTATGTGCTTAGCAAAAAGATGGGACTGTTTGGAGAGCACTAGGCCAGTGTTTGCCATATCCTTCAACATTCTGTTATACTTAATACAGATATTAATAAAAAAACTGTTTATTGTGGAAAACATTGAAAAAATACAAAACTAGAAAAAATAGTAACAAATCCCCACAACATATCACTGACTAGTTTTCATCTCATGGTTCATCTTGTTTCATCTATACTTACACTCAATTCCTCCTCCCACTCATATTACTTTGAAGCAAATCTGAGACACTGCATCTTTAAATCTGTAATTATTTCAGCACAGTACATTCTCAACCACTTACTATGTGCCCGTCACTGTGCGTGCACTAGGAATACAATAAGATAGGCTTTTTGTCTTTAAGGAGATGCAGCTGAGGAGCTTACAGACTACAGCTTATTGAGATATATCAGACTGAATCGCAATGACAATAGAAAACAGAACTCTTCTCTTAAACACACACACACACACACACACACACACACACACACACACACACACACACATCCTTGCAACAGCCAAAATGGCCATACTAATTAATAACCTTATTTTTCCTGACCTCCCTAATTCACTAATGAGCTTTCTTAAGCATCTTCACTCTTTGAGTAGCGGCTCCTGGGAGAGCCATTTTAGCTTAGGAGCTCTATATCACAGAGGATGAGCTTACCTGTCAGTAGAGGAACCTGATAATGGAGCAGCTGCTGAGAGAGGCTGAGAGGCCCTTTCTGGTCTAGTCAGCTCCTGGGGCTTCTACTAAGCGATGACCTAAGGCTTTAATTTTATCTTTTCTTGAAAGTGGGAGGGGTAAAATGGCCTCCAGGGGTTAAGAGGCAGCATCTCAATCAAAAAGAAACTGTTGACAGCTCTGCTGGCTCCAAGTTCTCTCTAATCAGAGCTCAGGACACCTTAATGGTGTCCTGCCACGTATCACCACCGGCACATCAGCCATTCAGCTAGCCAGACAAAGCAACGAAAAAAAATAACATCTGTATACTTCTTCTACCTTCCTTTGGCATTCTCTACTCTGCAGAAGCCTGGAGTGAATTTCAGATGCAAGTGGACTTGGAAATTAGACAAGCCATAATTGGGTAAAACACAAGCAATACCAGACTTCATATTAAAACAATGTGCTCTCATGTACATAAATAACTCCAATGTCAAATTCAGCCACAGAATATTAACCTGCATCAGACAGTGGATTCTCTGAAGCACACACAGGGAAATTGTTTTTGCTCTGAGACGTATCTTGTTAAGCACAGAAGGTGCATAGAATCACACGTGGAGTTCCTCCTGCACTTAGGGGCTTGGAAAATGATAGCTTAAGTAGCCACTTACTATAATTTAGTGTCTCTATGTAAACACAACTGGCTGAGCTGGGAATGGACACTTTCAGGGCTCACCTTCCGATGGATGCAGGTAAGCAGAAGTCCACAGGGAGAGTGTGACCAAGCAGATGACTCCAGAGCCCAGGGGAAGTCTGCTATCAATTCAAAGAATTTTCACGTGGCCCACCTGCCCACCTAGTTCCTGTTGTGGATATGGGTAGAGTGAGATTGCTTTTGCAGAGCTGATAGCTTTTACAAAGCAATTTTATGTCTGTTATTTCTCAAAGTAACAACTAGAAGCTACCTCCATTTTAAAGGTAAGAAAAACCGAGGCCTAGGCACATTATATAGTTTGCCCAGGATATCAGCAGGTCAGTTTCAGAGCCAGAAGCAGAACTTAAGTCTAAAAAAGTACAGTGTTCTTCTTAACAGATCACACCTACAGTGGGAAACTCCTGCATGTGGTTGCACGGGGGAGTGCAATTCATATTGTAGATAGTGATGATTTGTATATTTATTGAGCAATTTTCTGGTGGATGGCAGTAAGAGTTTTATTGAATTTGTTAAAAATCAATAAAGTAACTGTCTTAGGAGCATCTTTATCCAATTTTCACAAAGGCACCATACAGATTAGCGGAGGCCCTACTATACTACCCCCACTATCAAATTTTTCTCTGATGACTGTCAGTGTTTTGTGACGTTGGGCCTTTGTGGATTATCAATTTGAATCTAAAAGACAGGACTACTTATAGCAGGGGTCAGCAATCATCTTTTGTAAAAGGCCAGACAGTAAATATTTTAGGTTTTGTAGGCCATACATTTAGGCTTTGTGGTAACTACTCAAGTGCGCTGCTGTAGTCCCCAAAGTGGCCACAGTCAATATGTAAGTGAATGGGTGTGGTTATGTTTCAATAAAACTTACAAAAACAAGCAGTGGGCACAACTTCCCAATGACTGACTTATAGAATGCTGGTCATTTGAATTATCAAGAGGAGTTTCTTGAACAAGCATAGCTTGTTAGAACCTGCTGAGCTCAAAAGGTGTGAAGCCAAAACTTGAAATTAGAGCTGATTTCAAACCCCTTGTTCTTTAAACTCAACACCTGTAAGATGTTCTTATTCTTGGTGGTGTGACCCGCCACTATGTGGCAATCAATTGTGCAGTATGTTTGTGAAGAAATTCCAGTGTTTTTGAATATCACTTAAAAAATAATGGAATAGACTAGATGGGACGCATCATGGTGGGTACTCATTCACACTTCTTTTGATTTTCTGAACAGTATGGGAAAGTTCGATCTGGTCCAGAGTAGTATATTGTCTCCACTCTTTGGCCTCTTAGGAGACGCTGACACCTCAGTTCTCTTGGCTTTTATGTCCACAAATCCCTCTTCTCTTAGTTAACTGAGACAAAGCTGTGATTCTGTGAATGAAACTTTACTAGGAAACAAAGGTGGGAAAGAAAGCAAACAACAAAAGGAGTTTCTAAATATAAACAGGTGAGTTTGAACAGCCTGTTAATTAGGTCAGGAATTAAGTTACTCTATTTTTACTGAGGTCTAGAAAAAGACATAGTCAGCTGCTCTAGCAAAATGACCCTTGTTCCTCTTGCAACCAGATCCAGCCACCCAGGTTCCTAATCCAGACAGCTGCACCCTGGCACCACGTAAGACCTTGTTACAATCTCAGGCTCCACCATGACCTTCTTAAAAATTTAGGGCTGGAAGAGAACTTAGAAGTTATCTAACACTTGTTACACACTTGAGGTCCTCAAGGCCAAGTCTGAGAGGGGCCCAGCCTATGAGCTTCATAGAATATTGTTATGAATATGCTATGAATGGGCTATTCTGAGCCCAGGAAGACAGCCAGCTAAGCAGGTATTTCTAAGGAATTGGGACACGTGCCACAACTGAACTTGAAAGCATTATGCAGCTGTTACCCTCTTACCAATCCTTTCCAGAGATATAATCTTAACTTTATTTTTAAAAAATTTTTAATGGCTAATTTTCATAATGTTATTTAACTGAATGTACCAAAAAGATATTTTACATTTTGTATACTAACTTTTATACTAACCAACCTGATGCATAATTTATATTTACAGCACATATCAATTTGCTTTAAATTAATTTTTATCTCAATAGCTTTTAGGGTACAGTGGTTTGTTACATGGATGAATTATATAGTGGTGAATTCTGAGATTTTAGTAGGCTCATCACCCAAGTAGCATACATTGTACCTAATATGTAGTTTTTCTTCCCTAGCCCCCCTCCCATCCTCCTCTTTCTGAGTCTCGAAAGTCCATTATACCACTCCGTATGCCTCTCCGTATTAATCGACAACTTGAAGAATCAGGAGATTAAAGTTATTCCCCTACATTCTTTCAGTGTAGGGGAATAACTTAGCTCCCACTTTTAAGTGAGACTATATCGTTTTTGGTTTTCCGCTCCTGTGTTACTTCACTTACAATAATGACCTCCAGCTCCACTGAAGTTGCTGCAAAAGACATTATTTTGTTCCTTTTAATGGCTCAGTAGTATTCATGGTATATATATACCAAAATTTCTTTATCCACTCATTAGTCAATGGGCACTTAAGTTGGTTCCACATCTTTACAATTGTCAATTGTGAACTGCTATAAATGTACGTGTGCAAGTGTGTTTTTCATATGACTTCTTTTCCTTTGGGTGGATACCCAGTAGTGGGATTGCTGGATCGAATGGTAGATCCACTTTTAGCTAGAGATATAATCTTGAACTTAGAAAAGAGCTTTCCCAATGTAGTCCAGAGGTTATAAACTAATGGGCCATGGGCCCAAAGGAGCCACAGATATTTATTTCGACCCCTTAGTATTTTATATATCTTTTAATTAGTTGCTGATACTTCAAAATCTGAACATTTTGCACAGAAAGATCCATCAGATTTTGCTTGTCTGGAAAAACATAAATATCTGTCCACATTATGTCCTTAGAACAACAATCAGCTGAGGCTGAGTAGAAGCTACTGCCTTGAGACATGTGAAACTGAACCAGTCAACCAAATTTGCAAACCCTGAATAAATCCAACCAATTCATTTCACTTACAAAGAAAATGAAGTTCTGAGAAAACTGGCCTGTCCCCATTTAATGACAATATCAAAATCAGAAGCCAGATACTCTGAATTTCAGTCAGTGATCTTCAATGAGAACTGTTGCTTTTCCCCTAAAGAACCTGAAATACAGGGATATTACGTGCTTGTGGGCACTATGATGAGGAAAAACAAAACTGAAAACGGGGTCTTCTGCTTCTGCACTCAGTATGTTCCATTTCCTTACTGGGCCAGAAATTCTCATGCAAATCAATAGGGAGGTAAGGCTAGCCAGGAACTCAAAGCCCAAACTTTCCAAGGCTTGTGATCCTGGAACAGCTCTTCCATGTGTCCATGAGAGAGACTGGTGCTAGGAACCAGTCAGTATAGAGGCAAATTCTTTTTGCTCCTTTCTGAGCAGTGCACTTTAAAAATTCCATAGTCTGTATCTGACATAAATTAGGGTATTGTAGCCAAGTTCCCAATTTCACCAATCCTCAAGCCACATGTATTTCTGTACAGGCCTATGGAACCTACTGCACAGTCTCCTGAGAGCATAAATGAAGTATTGGGCAATTGGCTATGGCCAAAGGGGACTTGTGTTTTTCCTCTGAGAGATTTGCTCTCACTGAGGCAGAAGAGATACTTCTAGATGCACCATTTAGACCCCAACACTTTTCCTGCTCACTGAATGTATAGTGACTGTATTCTTTCAGAACTGAATAATAAAGACAATAATCATTGTATGAAGTGGCTTTTAAAATGTGCTTTCTCTTTTAACTCTCAACTCCCTTAGAAGTTGGGGCTGTTCATCTTCTCAACTTTATGAAGAGGGAACCTAGTAAACAGGATTGGCTCTATATAGCAACAATAACAACAACCTAAAGCTTGGACAGAAAAGGAACTAGTCTCTTATTCATTTAGGTACAGTGAAACCCTGGATTAGGGCTTTCACAACAGGCATGAATTCGTTTCAGTGCCCAGCTAAGCACTAAATCAGACTTGAGTGGAAGAACTAGGAAAGCCTTGGTGAGATCTTTCGTAATTGCTTTGTCATTAATAAGCAGGATTCTGTTACCCACATTCAATGAGCCCATGCTAATAATTTAATTCCAGGCAAGTCTCTCAGAAATAGGTCTTTCAACAAAGAAAAGACCCAAATCCTAACCTCGCACTGGCCACTCAATTCAAAATCATGCAGGATTTTTTAAGTACCAGGGCTTTATGGAGAAATTACAATAGTGGTAAGAAAAATGTCAGCCTTCTCAACATGGCAACTTGTATAGAATGAATCACCATCATGTACATGATTATTTACAAAAAAAAAAAGTGGTTCTGAAAGGCTATTCAGAAAGATGTGGTCAACAGTATTCATCAGCCCTTCACAAGTGCAGGTTTAACAGTTTGGTTAGTTCATCTTCTTACATAAGGCTACTGGCTACTTGGCTATTGAGGCCAGAGTCTCGACAGGGGTTTCACAAGACTAGACCTTTCCTCTCCCTTGCTGTTTTTTCATTTTAAGTTAATGGTGGAGTAAGCACCCCCTGAACCAATATTCCAACGAATAACAACTATAAACTCAATAAAACACAAAAAATACCATGAGGGTAGGAGACTGAATACAAACAGAGGCAAGTTCTGAAAAGAGGTTAAATTTTAAAGAAGGGAATGGCACAAGGTGAGTTTCACATTGTATAGCTTTTGGGCTGAAAGAAACCTGCAGTCTTTCTGGTCTAAGAATCAGAGCAACCACAGCTGCTGGAAAGTGAGGGGAGAAATCTCAGCAGAAATGGAGCCAAAGAAAAAGCACCACAAATTCTGTGCATAAATTCTATCCATCTCTCTGGCTGAGCCCTGAACTACACATGGCATAGACTCCAGCTAAATGAATTGAGATTTTCAGCTGCTGCCCAAGACAGTTTACAATTTGAGTCCAATAAAGTTAAATGCCTGCTAACACAAGCAAAAGAAAAATATATACACACACATATGTATGTATATAGATATATCACATCACTTTTCAGAGTAATATAATAGAATCTACAACATAAACGTTTACAATGTTCAGGACACAATGTAAATCACTCAATATATGAGGGACCTCCCCCCAAAATCTGACCACTCTGTAAAGATAAACAATGGAGACCAATTCTAAAATTATCCAGATGTCAAATTTACCAGAAAATAATTTCAAAGCGTAATTTAAACACGCTTGTAGTGAATAAAAAAACTCAGTAGAGAAATACAAATAATTAAGTAGAAATTCTAGAACTAAATGATAAAATGTCAAAAATTAAGTCTTCAACTCCCTTTGGGAAATATTCCTTAATTTATTTCCTTCATATCTCTGTTCTTTGGTCCTTTCACCCCTGGAACTGGGTCAATTTAGAAGGAAAAGAGACTAACTTAATTTACCTTTGGATCTTCTATAAGGGCACAAATCAGATCCACAGTTGCTGATGTTCCGATGACATGTGACATGCGAGTTGCAAAAAAACTCATAATCCGAATTACCTCCACTCAGTTGGAGATTGTTTCAAATGACTTTTATTTGTACCAAAACTAAATGGAAAATTGCTTGCTGACACTGTAGGAAGTTAATTTCTTTTTTCTTTGGGAGGCTTGACTTGAGAAAAAGAATTTAGTTAAATTTGGTGGTGAGATTTTATATACAGTATTTTCATTTGGTGAAGATATGAAGGCCAGGACTAACAGTTTCTGCCTAGGATCCCTGATATTTAACATCAAGCCTGAAAGTCGTTCCTACAAAGATATTTTTCTTTTAGAATGTAGTAACTCCTGCCAGGCCTCTGTAGGAGGCAGGCTACATACAATAAGGAAGTGTTTTTATGAGGACAAAAGTGATGTTCAGAGACAAAACATCAAAGTCTTATTTTCTGAAGTGATTCTAACATGGAAGTATTTGGAAGAGATAATCCCAAGACTCAATCCATTGTGGGTCTCCCACTGGTCCTTCTTCTCCCTTGGTCACCAGGTTCTACATACTATGAGACATATACTTCAGAAACAGCCAGTTTCCCAGTGCCTAAGACACCTGGTACTCTCAAAAGCAGGGCATGATAGGCCAGGGCAGAAATTGGTTCCTGGATAAAACAGGACCCTACTCACAAAAAGCGATAATAAATACATTAAGAAAGACTATCAAACAAACCTGTAATCGTTTTAGAAATGGAGGTGATAGCTTCTCTGGGAGCAAGGAGTTATGATTATTTCACTCAATTAAAACAATGTCCAAAATAAGAGAATGAAAGCTCCCAAAGAGTGTTCTTAGCAATTTTGTAATGAGTACCAATGAAAACTGGTTTTCAGTATTAAAATCGACCAATGTCTCTGAGTTAAGAATTAGTTACTATATCAGAAACAGGAAAAAAACAAAGTAAATAAGCTGAAAAACTAAAAAGCTCCTCTTTTTATCACAGTTCTTCCACATAAGGCTGATCATCATAACATCCAATGATACAAAATTCTAGAAACTTTACAAAATTCCTTTTTAAAATTTATTTTTTGTTATCAAAGAGTATGTCCAGAAACATTGAGTACTAAAGAATTTGTTCATGGCATTGTTTTACAAAATTTTCTAATGGAGAGTGAATATTTTATTTTCCGATGTATTCTTCACTTATTAATGATGAGGTCAATGAACTGATGCAATTATTTAAAAAAAAAAAACCCAGATAACCTTATAAAGGAAAAAAACAAAAACAAAAACAAAAACCAAACGTCCATTCTCATTCTGAATCTGTTGACCGGAGTGAATGCAGTGGTCACAATACCACCACCAAATAAGAATCAACTTCGTCAGAGTAAGGAGCTGTTCAGGTCTTCTCAATAGTTCACATAGGTCTCTCAGATATAGGCACCATGTTTTAAGTCTCACACAAAATGTCTGTGTCACTTAAATTACACAATATGGCAGTGTTTGTCTTATGGGGACACATTGAAAGAAAGGGACAAAGTAGAAAACCTGTTTGCATGTTATATGTGAGTACATTATTGTACTGTGCATGGGTTTGAGGGCATTGCAGCTCTTGTTAAAGAGGAATTCCACCAATTGAAGCCTCTGTCAGTTCCCAGCTGCTCTTGGTGCTGAGGGTATCTACTCATATAACCTTATTTTGTTAGATCAGAGCCCTCTTCATCTACAGTTTGGCTCAAATGGTTTGAACTGAGTTTGGTTGTTTATCTCTTCCATCTGAGCTTTATTTCTCAGCCTCAGGATATGTGGGGTACTTGACCGTTTCTATCTTCTCTCGAACTTTGTAGGAGGGATATAGGCCCGTCCTTCCCAGTTTTCTGTTGACACCTTTAGAATAGCCATCCCAGTGATTTCCAGCCACACCAATGATATCACCAGGTTCCATGGGAATTTCATCTGCAGTTCGAGGTTGGTGAGCATAAATGGCAATTTGGTTGTGGGCATTCTGGCCCCCAAAATAGTAGATGTCATCTAAAGAATGGAAGTTTGCAGAGGCATCAGGATGTAGTGTTTGCATAATTTCATAAGCAACTCGACAGACCTTTGGAAAGAATTAAAAAAAAATTGTTAGTATATAAACGCTCTCCTTTCCTTCACAGCAATCTAAAAGCCCTTGGCCAAAAGGATGGGGAGTAAGAAGTTGAAAAGTAGGTGGATTCTAGCCACAAGCTTTCAGTTCATTTGCTCTCAGAAGATGGTACAAGTCATTCTTCATCTCTGTGTCTGGATCCTTTTTCAAATTAAAAAAAAAAAAACCCACGAAAGATTATTACAATTAAAATCTCTCTCTCTATAGTACAAAGTAATTTAAGAATATGAATTAGTTAATTTTATCAAACATTTATTAAGAGCTACACACACGTGGTCCAAGCTAGGCACTCATGATACCAAAATGAGTAAGACATAGTTTGTGCCCTTAAAGAATTTGAAGTTTAGGATTAGGATAAAAAAAAACTTAACACAAATGCTGATGGTCCCTTTCCTTCATACACTGTTAATCAATCACACATTCTCATCTGATAATTAGATAGTATTTTTAATTTTGCAGATAGGCAACTAAAACACAAGGAGATTAAGTGATTTGTGCAAATTTCAGTGACAGAATTTCAACTAGATATAGAACCAAAATAATAAAAACTTTGCTTTCAGATTTAGTACTTCAACAAAGGTTATATTGGCAATGTCATTTTACAATTGAGATCATTGGTAGAATACTGAGACTATAATAAAATAGGGATCAAAAAGATTTGGAACTTTTGAACTTCAAATTCAGCCAAAGGCTCATAGAAGGCAAGCAAAATCAAGAGGGACTCAGGAAAAGAAGAAACTAAATAATTAAAGCAGCTCCAATAATAGCAAACTACAGTAACAATGATAGACGCTAATATTTACTGAGATTTTGCTAACTGTCAGACATTGTTTTTAGATATTATCTAATGTAATTAGATTCCTTTCAGCATCCCCATAAAATTCTATCATTATGTTCATTTTACAGATGTCAAAGCGAAGTTAAGGCATTGCTTAAGGTTATACTGATAAGTGGTAGATTGAGGTTGGAACCCAGGTAGTCTGCATATGCCTGTAACCGCTATATGTATTTTCTCTTGTAAATCTTATTCTCCATGTTCATATTGTAACAGCAGAAAGATATAGCATAAGACCAAAGACAGCCTTGGGTAAACCTGACAGTCTTTTCAGGGTGTCTTCACCCACTCTTCAGTCATCTCTAGCCAGGAATGCAGGACCTTGTGTTACTCTTAGGATGACCACAACCTCTACTGTGACAATGAGCCGTGATGTGTTTCCTCCTCTCCACTCTTAAATGTCTTACTCTCATAAAAACAGTATCGCAACCCGTCCCACACCCTTAGAGACCTGTTTCTTCTGGGGATAATCCTAATAATTAGTGTATGTTTTGCTATCAAGAGTTGTTCATGTGTTAACCTTGATGGATAATGCAACTGTTTTATTAAAACAAAGAAATAACTATTATAATAATAGCAGAGATTTCAGACACTGAGGTGGCCCATTATAAAAATGACAAATGTGACTGTAGGCCTCTGCAAGCATACCAGTGCCACACAGGTGTGGCCCTTTATTTTTCTCGTAAGAATGACTGCTAAGGATAGCAGCTGAGCTTAACGAGCACTAATTATGTCCCAGGCAGTGTTATAATAGTGTGCTCTTCCCTCACCTTGTCTCAACTCATTTAACTATTATGACAAACCTGTGAAGTACTATTATTATTCATATTTTACAGATGAAGAAGCTAAGCCACAGAAAGATTAAATTTCAAAAAATAAAAATCCAAAAGGAACTAGTTAATGGCAGAGCCGCAATTAGAACTCTTTCAGGCTCTTGAGTATATATTCCCTTAGGATAAACACCTAGAACAATGCCTGCCACATAGTAGGTGCTCAATGAGTATCTGTTGAATGAATATTGCTCCAGGTATAATACCAGCCCAGTAATGGAGACGTAAGTCCATGGGTGATATTTAACCCTTAAGATCCATATATAACATTAAGAGGAAGTATTTTTAAAACTGTCTATATCAACCATAGGGCAATTTACTGCAAAAGGCTAAAAAGATTACTATAGTGTTAATGTTTGCATTTAGTCACTCTATGCTTCTTCTCTTCTTTCCTTACCTACCACGTGGTTTACAAGTTCAAATCACATGGTAGGTAAATGAAGGCTTGTAGCTGATGTCCATACTCAGGTTTGATGCTTGACAGGTGGCATGACTGACAGCAGTCTATGGTTTGCAAAGCAGAGGCTGGCTACATGTAGTATGTTTAACTTTATTCTGTGTTGACATGGCACTGCATCATTTTTAGTACATCGTAAAGCACAGAGTAATGGGTAACAGCAAAAATCCTGCCAAAGGATAAAACAGATATGACTGTATTAAAAAAAAATTTAAAAAGAGGGAGGAATCCATTAGTCTGAATTTCATCCCTTAGAAGTAGCCTGAGTTTACATAAGCCTCCAAAGCTTTTTCAGAGTAGATGCGATCTTATTTTTGTCAAAACAGATAAGGGCAGGAGGATCTCCTAGTGTGAGAAGTTGGAAGTGGCTGAGAGATCTGTGCACTTTTCCTGTAAACCACTTTGTTTTACTACAGAATAAGAGAATAAGAACCAGGTCTTTTCTTTGTTGTGAGAAATGCCAGAAGGATTAATGCAGTAACAGCTGCACTGTACAGCACTCGGCATTGTAAGCTAGATAGAGCCCCTGTGGATGCAAATACTTTTCTTGTCTTCTGCTCTAGGAAGTAGTCACAGAGTTCACACCTTGGGATTTCACACTGTGCTTTCCTCCATGGTACTCTCAACAGGTATCCACTGTTGTTTCATGAGCCACATCTCAATGGAAATTCCAATCCCGAGCCTTCTGTCTGGAATAGTTAATGTAGTTTTCGGTTTTGCCCTCTGGGCTTCCAAAACCTGATTCAAAGTATAACAAGAGGAGTAGAGTTGCATGCGGACTTGGAATGAGACCAGAGAGGCTCATAAGAGTACTGTAATAATTGCCATAAAGGGAGGTGTCATGGGGGAAAAAAGTGATTTTGTATTATGATGACTTTCAATGGCTGAAACTACTGAGTAATGTTCACTGCTCTTTAAACAATGTCTTTAACAATGTTAGTCTTTAAAGTGAGCACCTGCAACCATTTTTGTAAGTCAGATTTCAGAATAAAAATTGATCCCAGAACCTGATAAGCAATATTTTCAGAAAACCTTTCTGATACTGTGCCTATCTACAGCTGGGCTGTCAACTGCTGTTATTCTCGAACTATAAATTCTTTGCTTCAGATTTAAGATTCAAATAAGAAAATAAGTGACAAATGACATGCTTTGCACATAGGCGATTTCCAGTAACACAGAATAGGATTAATGTATTTGGTAGAATGTTTTAGAATATGGTTGCATAGCTTTCAAAATTCACTTGATGCACTTGAAAAAATGCTAATATTGCCTCCAATTTTCATATTAAATCCTGAGGACTGTGCTATTCAATTTATGAGGCTTTTAGGACAAACTTGGCTTTGAGAAACAGATCTGATGAAGGAATTCAGAAAGCTAAGAGCAATAATCGTAACAAAATTAGAGAGCAGAGCCACAGTGTTGGCTTTTAAAAACTTTTCATTGAAGAAGAGAGAATTCCCCTACCTCACTTAAGGACATAAAAGAAAGATTAGAAGCCTGAGACTGAGGGAGATGGGTATAAAAACTTCCGAGAAATCTCAATTAAGGTGCCATGACAGTTTTGCCTGCAGTTTTCCAAACACGTAGCCTTGCATTTTTGCTTCTAGTATGGCATTTCATTCCTGCGGTATTGTCTACAATAGCTCATGGTCAACAGGTCAACTCTTTCCCACTACTGTTATACGGTATTCCTCAAAGGATAGTGTATAGGAGACAGAAAGTTTACATGAGTAAAACTTAAAGACTGTCAAAGAATTATGAAGGAGATATTAAACTTGTATCACTTCCTAACATCTCTTGGCACATGAAATAATCATCGAAGAAAGTTGAGAGTTGGTTATCCATGTTTTTATTCTGGGCTGAACATATTCTCAATGTTTATCTTTTGTCACTCTTCTGGATGTATGGCTTTAGTCTTCCTCCATTTTCCAGAATGCTTATGACATATATAGGAAAGTCTAAAAATTAATTTCACTAAGGTCAACACACACACATTTACTTGAAATACTAGGTCTTCATTCACCTTTTGGGAATGAAGAACTTTTGTTTCTGAAAAATCACATCATATGGCAATATTCTCTTTCAATAAGCTAAACAAAATGAAGTTGAGGTGGTACACTGGCCCAGAGAAATGTACATGCTGAATGTTAACAGTTCCTCTTCTTTACGGACCCTAAGCATTGCCCATGACCACAAGTAGAGCTAATGGAGTCCTTGAAGAGCTCGTTTCATGCTCCTTCTAAAATGTGAGAGCATTTGAAATGAAAGCCATGTGAAATGAAGAAAGCCATGTCTGAAATGAAGCCATGTGAAAAAGAGCTGCAAAATAAATACTATAGAGTCTAAAAGGCAGAGATATTCCTATAAGTATTCATATATATAATAATAGCAGCTAATGTGTTTAATACTGTATTGCTAGGTACTATTCACAGTGCTTTACTTTTTATAACTTTTTGTAACTCCTTAATCCTCACAAAAACTCTATACTATAGGTACTATTATTTTTTCACATGTAGAAAAATAAACCAGTTAAGAGATAGGCTAAGTAATTTGTTCAAGGACACACAGCCACTAATTGGTCAAAGTTGGACTCAAATACAGATATCCCGACTCTATACCACAGGTTGTCTCTTTCTTGATCTGTGATCAGTGGTCAATGGTTTGGCATTTTCTCCCATCAGTGACTTTTTCTCACCCTCTATTGGCAATGACGACAAGATATTTCTCGGGCATTTTCAAACAATTCCAATTTTGGTTTTGGTAAGGGAATCTATATAATAATCCTGCAAACAATTTCATTCACACTACAAAAACATTAAACTTTACTAAATACTTCTTTACTAAAAATATCTGAAAAAAATCCTGAGGTAAGCCCAAAGATTTATCACTGAATATGGAACTATTCTACAATTTCAAATGCTACAGTGGTTAGTCATCAAATAAGGTACATGATAAGGAGGTAATCACATTAGGCAAACTGCTACTCACTATAAAAATGGAAGGTATTTTTACTGTTAAACTTTTATTGTGAACCCTAACATAAAATATTTTGAGTTATTCAAGTCTATTTTGGGTTATGAAATATTATTTTAATTTTGCTTAGGTTCAAATGAGTGAAATTATTTTGGGCAAACTTTGACTGCCAAGAGTTTTTAGGAACAACATGATATATAAGTATGAGCCTTATTCCTTTGGATACAGAAAGTCTTCTCAGCACCACTCCTACTTCATATGAATTGCTTCTCTGGACCCAAGGTCTGAATACACTGAGGTCGACATTATGCATAAAACCAAACAAAGTAATAGAACAATATTCTCCTCAAGCCTAGACAGAATTCTACCATCATGAAGTGACAGAGATCCTGATTTCTAGGTCAAAATTGGAGTTATGAGGATCCAAAATTCTAAAGTACAGCTTCAAAAAGGAAAAAAAAGAGTAAAGAAAAAAATTCTATTCCAGAATAAGCCTAATGGTATTACTAAGGAGGGTTGGAAGAAGAAAAGCAAAACATAAGTACAACCCTGTAAGTCTCAGTGCCTGCCTACATGTGAGATTGGTAAACATTTAGACATGTGTAAATTTATTTAATTTTAGAATCTTGTGACTAGAACAGTGACTCTCAACCAGGGCAATTTTGCTCCACAGGGGACATCTGGCAATGTCTGGAGACATTTTTGGTTGTCATAATTTGAAGGGAGCGTCTTACTGGCCAGGGAGGCTGCTAAATCTCCTACAATGCACAATATGGCTCCTCACAACAAAGAATTATCGGGTCTAAAATAGTGCCTTGGTTGAGAAACCTGGACTAGAGGAGTTGACTTCAGGCAGGCCTAAAATCCAGGCCTACAGAGAAGGTGGCATACCTGGGGAAGTGACTCTTGATTCACTCATTCTAACAATAAGCAGCAAGAATGTTTGGAGGTTGTTACCAGTTACATGTACCTGTTGATCAGGCAGATGCATAGTCAAGACTCTCAAAAACAGTTGGAAGGAATCAAGAAGTTATAAACCTTGCACCTTTCTTGCAATAAGAATGGAAATGAGAGTTTCTTAAAAGATAGGATCCGCACCCCAATTAGGGAGAAACATCAATAGTGGATGCCTTCATGGGAACTTGAAGACATTTTCCCTTCTGATTAAGATTGCTGCTGTGTGTTCTGTGCAGCTATCTTTGGGTAGTAAGTTGTGTTCTTATTCCATATTAAAGGAATCTGTAACCTTTGCCTGGCTAGGTATCTTTCCAAAAATCGTATCGCCATCCCATGACAATGTATATTGTCATGTAATAAGAAAGTATCCATTTCCTTTTACTCTCCGAAGTATACTCTCGTAAAAATGATGTGGCTTTCCTTTTTTCACATTTTCTTTTCTCTGCCTCTTCTCGACATTTAAGCATACACTTATCTTATACCAATTTGTATGTTCTGTTAATTATTCTCTAGTTATTTCATGTGTGTATTTTGCTTATTAGATTCTGGACCAGGGCAAGAACTGTATCTTCAATCTCCTTTGAAATCTCCTCTGCACCTAGTATAATTTTGAGTGTATTTAACAGCTGGTTGAATGAACTAACCAATAATATGTGCATAAATGAGAGAACAGAATAAAATCCACTATAAATATTGTTATTCTGATATTCCACAGGGCATATAAAGCTGGTTGGACCCTCATAAAAACACATACACCACACCCATAAAATATAATCATCTGCAACAATTAAATTCAAACAATGATTGTGATATTGTGTTTCTTAAATTTAACATACAGTTTCTCACTTGGTAGAAATGTAGTAGAACTTGAAAGGGAATTACATTTACTCTCTTTTCTATAAAGCAATCAACTGAGGCAAAATTTAGGACATTTAAGCCTCTCAGTATCAGTGCACTAATGTGTAGAAATGGATGGATTCTGGTTACATATTGACTATATGCAAAATTAGAAAGTATTAAGTAAGCTTAATTACTTGTTGTTTCTGTTAAATGCTGTGAACAAGCCAAGTACTTTAAACAACTCCAGTAACTAGCTTCAGTGGAGATGTAGTCAGCCATTACTTGCAAACAACTAAATATTCAGTGCACGTGAATGGGTATTTTATGGGATCTTTCATTCTTCCACAAAAGGGATCATTACTGAGTATCAGAAAAATTGCACCTGAGTCACAATAATAAACATTAACAATACACAGACACACAAATAATTTTTCTAACTCCTATACAACCAAAAAGTATTGGTTATTTTAAAATGCCCTACTGACACTTACCTGGGATGAAAAAGTACACACTAGGAAGTCTGCCTGAGAGAGAAAATGTATATCCAGGATTACTCCACGAAGTGAATTTTCTGTGTATCGGTTGTGCAGTCCAGCTGACCAGGAAATAGAGTTATCACTAATAAATTCATAATTGGGGTACCTGAAAAAATAAATTAATTTATAGATGGTCATAGATACCACAGTATCCTATCAGAAGGTAGACTTGCTGCTTGGACTAAGAGCTTTCTAACAGAAAGGAGACCTTTAATTATGGCATTTAACAGTATAGTTGATGAGACATCTTTGAAGTCCATCTGTGGGGCAGAAACCATTCTGGAATGCCCTGTATATTAAACTTTATTGGCATATCATATAAAACACATACACACATCAAAATGTCCTTTATCAACTCATGAAATAGTCAAAAATTGAAATCTCCTTTTTCTTTTTGTAATGAGTGACTTTTAAGAGTTTATTCAAACTTCTTTCATATTTGGTCACTGGGCTTTTCCTTTAGAATATAAATGTTGTGATAAAACCTCATTAAAATTTTTAATTTAGAATTTTTGATCATTCAGATTTGGATTAGACTTTGTAAATGTCTTCTTCATTGACATTACAAGCTAATAATAAAAAGAAGAGACGAATATTTTAAAAATTTGTGAGAACTAACGGTCTCCCTTAACCTGCATCCTTCTTGAAGAATCATCTACTCTTACCTAATGACAGTAATAGCCCATTCTAATATTTATGGAAGCAAATTCCATAGATGCCCACCAAGTCATATTTTGGTAGTCTTGCTAGAGATAGAGTGTGTGTTTAAAAGTATTCATACAGGATGTCTTTTGAAGAGAATCTGGAATATAATAGAGGAGGAATAAATATTTTCTGGAGGAATAATAGTTCCTATATAGAAACCCTGAAGCATCAGGAGTCAGTTTACATGTTTGTCTTTCAAACAGTATTCCAAAAAAGGTTAGGACCATGAGTTTTTTTTTTCTCTGCATCACAGCATCTAGCACTCCACACAATGCTGTGTGAATAAATACATGAACAAGTGAGTGCTACCTATGCCTGGGACTTTCCCTAATCCCCTAAGAGCTGTTTCAGTTTCTCTTCATTTCATGGCCACCAAGGAGCTTTCCCTCATTGCCTCTGTAATAATGATTGTAAAGGCAAAGTCTCTGAGCACTGTTTCAGACTGCTATTCAGTGTTCAAATCCATTTGGCCTCATTATTTTTGACAGTTTGCCCTCTTCAGCTCAAAATCAAGGAGATGAAGAAAATGTCACATTTGTTCTGAAAAGAAAACAACCAGAAATAGTTTTAATGTGATTCTTGTGAAGCTGCATACCCAGGCATGGAGCAGAAACAACAACAAAGAAATATGAAATGCTAGAGGGAGAAAGAAAGGGGGGAACTGATAAAACCAGTACCGGTTTTATCCTTGAATAAAGACTAACTTTGTCAGCATGGTTTGGATGTTCAGTGAAACAAAGGAGTGATCAATTTACCAAGAAGTAACACTAACATTAATGGTCTTCCTAACTAAAAGAGCCCTCTCTGGAACCAAATCAAAAGGGTACCTACGGCTGGGTGTGGTGGCTCATCCCAGAACTTTGGGAGGCTGAGGCAGGCAGACTGCTTGAGCTCAGGAGTTTGAGACCAGCCTGGGCAACACTGTGAAACCCCATCACTATTAAAATAAAAAAATTAAAAAAAAAAAAAAAAAAAAGGTACCTAAGCTCCTCAGGCCCATCTCTACATGCAAAAGAATTCTCAGGCCTATCTCTATGGCTTCATAAATGATACCTAAGTGTAAAACAAAACAAAACACACACAAACAAAACAGTAAATAATGCAAGAAGGAAACTTTACACCTTTCATAATGAGCATGAAACTTTTTGCACAAACATGCTTCTTATCTTTTGCCCTCAAGTATGTCAGTGGAGGAATTCTTCTACCCTGAGGTTTCAGATTCTAGGAATTTTTTTTTTCTTTTTCTACTGTATAAAAATTTATTTTTATATCATCCACGAAGGACTAGCTTCCAGTTATAAACTAATATCTGGTGTTGTTTTCTGAAGTCCTTCCCTTGACTGAGGAAGATACTTCTCTTTATGACTTCACCGTACCTGGTACGTAAACTCCTTCAGGAGACTTATCTAACTATACTGTAATTATGTGTTACATGTATATTGTCTACCTGTTGGTTACTCCCTGAGATAAGGAGCCACACATTATATTTTGACTTTGTATTCCTAGTGCTCTGTGCTGTGTCCAGCATATTATAGGAGTTCAACAAAATAGTGAACAAATATACCACTCATTGCTGATTCTTCATTTCACAGGGCAACCAAATACTTTACAAAAAACTTTTAACAAATGACAAGAACATTTCAATGTATCTACTTTTAGAAAGAACTCATCCAGCATTTTAAAAATAAAGAATAAACTCAATTTGTAAATATTTTACCTGGGAGACTTTTAAAGGCTTGTTTTTCTTCCTGGTTTAACCCCATCCCTAATCTCCACAATCCTTAGAATGCAATATTGGGTAGCCAACTTTAATAGTTCTTATTTCTTTGACTGTCAATGATTCTGTGATTCAAACACTATAATACTGAACTACTTAAGAGATTGCCACAATAGCAATGGCTGCCACAGTCACTGGGATGCTGGTGGTAAAATCTTGTGGATGAACTCAATTTTTTTTTTTGAGATGGAGTCTCACTCTGTTGCCCAGACTGGAGTACAGTGGCACCATCTTGGCTCACTGCAACCTCTGCCTCCCGGGTTCACACCATTCTCCTGCCTCAGCCTCCTGAGTAGCTGGGACCACAGGCGCCCACCACCATGCCTGGCTAATTTTTTGTATTTTTAGTAGAGTTGGGGTTTTACCGTGTTAGCCAGGATGGTCTCGACCTCCTGACCTAGTGATCCGCCCACCTCAGCCTCCCAAAGTGCTGGGATTACAGGCATGAGCCACTGCGCCCGGCCAAACTCAATCTTAACATGGAGAAATCTGAAGTGTAATACCAAGCCACAAAGCATTAACTAAGCATCTTCACACAGAAGCTATATGCATAAAGCTAATTTTAACCCCTTTTCAAAGAATAAGCAACACAGAAAATGTATTCTCCTCTGACTGTGTGAACACTATACATCATTTAAGTTTAATTTTTCATCTCTTCACCCTCTTAAAGCAGAAAAGTCTTACAATGATTACCTTGCACACTATATACTTTGTTAATAGATTAATTCATGCTTTTGGTCTCCTAAAACAATGGCAGAAGTTTTATGATTTGCTTAGGTATCAAAACCAATCCTGAGTGGTTTAAAGTAGAATTAAATCAGAGTAGAAAAACATTTAAGTAAAAGAGTAAATAAAAAAACCCCATCATTTAAATCCCCAAGAAATGACTCAAGTCAAAAATAAAAATAAAAGGATTTACAAAGAGAAAAAAATTATGCATAAAAGGCTACTACTATATTTATAACAGAATATGGAGAAAATTGCTGCCTGGACCACCACAGGGAGGGGAGTTACAGCTGTTGGCTACAAGGAGGAAATTCTGGTTTTACTACTCGTGCAGTTCAAGTAGATACTGCCAACTGTACTATAAGGGTTGTTTGGTATAAAACTGTCATGCTGTGCTATGGATCAAAGCTGTAAAATGTTTATATCTAGTCGAGTGTGGTGGCATGTGCCTGTAGTCCCAGCTACTTAGGTGGCTGAGGTGGGAGGATCATTGAACCCAGGAGGTCAAGGCTGCAGTGAACTGAGATTGCGCTACTGCACTTCAACCTGGACCCTGTATTTAAAAAAAAAAAAAAAAAAAATGTTTATACCCTTGCATCTAAATACTTCCAAGTCCAGAAATCTAAGGAAATAATGTGGATAATTTTAGGCATATGTCATAGCATTACTTGTAAGAATGAAACATTGGAAATAACCTGACTGCCGAATATTCGGAGAATGGTTGGTCAAAAAGCAATGACATATCCGTACAATGTATATGTATGTAGTCATTAAAAAAGATGTGGCTGGGCACAGTGGCTCATGCCTATAATCCCAGCATTTTGGGAGGCCGAGGTGGGCGGATCACCTGAGGTCAGGAGTTCGAGACCAGCCTGACCAACATGGAGAAACCCCGTCTCTACTAAAAATACAAAATTAGCCAGGAGTGGTGCCACATGCCTGTAATCCCAGCTACTAAAGAGGCTGAGGCAGGAGAATCGCTTGAACCTGGAGGGCAGAGATTTCAGTGAGCCGATATCACGCCATGGCACTCCAGCCTGGACAACAAGAGTGAAACTCTGTCTCAAAAAAAAAAAAGATGTTTAGGCTGGGCATGGTGGCTCACGTCAGTAATCCCAGCACTTTGGAGGACAAGGTGGGAGGACTGCTTGAGCCCAGGAGGTCGAGACCAGCCTCAGCAACATGCGATCCTGTCTCTACCCACAAAAAATTAGCTGGGCATGATGACACATGCCAATGGTCCCAGCTACTCGGGAAGCTGAGGAAGGAGGATCTCTTGAGCCCAGGAGGTTGAGGCTGCAGTGAGCCACGCTTGCACCAATGCACTCCAGCCTGGGTGACAAAGCAAAAAAAACTAAACAAACAAAAAAGATGTTTACAATGACTGTTTTAGCAACCTGGCAGAATGGATCTATTGCTGTATTAAGTGAAAAGGGTTTATATTATAAAGAATTCAATTAACTACAGTAATGCTCCAGTTAACAACGAGGATATGTTCTGAGGAATACATCATTAGGCAATGTTATCACCACGCGAACATCATAGAGTGTATTTACAAAAACCTGGATGGCACAGCCAACTATACCACACCTAAGCTATACATATATACCCACCTAGAATATATGGAATGCTTATTGCTCCCAAGCTACAAACCTGTACAGCATGTTATTATATTGAATACTGAGGGTAGCTGTAACACAATGGTAACTATTTGTGTATCTAAACATAGAAAAGGTACAGTAAAAGTACAGTTTTATAATCTGTGGGACCACCATCACACAGGTGCTTCATCACTGACTGAAATGTGGTACATGACTGTATTAAAAAATGAGACTACATAAATGGGATTGAGGATAATACTTTTTCCTTGCTTTGGTAATGATATGGTTTGGCTGGGTCCCCAAACCTTGCCTGTGCTGTTCTCATGATAGTGAATAAGTCTTACGAGATTCGATGGTTTTAAAAACGGGAGTTTCCCTGAACAAGCTCTCTTCTCTTGTCTGCCACCACGTAAGTCATGCCTTTCACCTTCCATCACGATTGTGAGGCCTCCCCAGCTCTGCGGAACTGTAAGTCCATTAAACCTCTTTCTTTTGTAAATTGCCCAGTCTCGAGTATGTCTTAATTAGCAGTGTGAAAATGGACTAATAGGGTAAATTGGTACAAGAATTGGAGTGCTGCTGAAAAGATAACTGAAAATGTGGAAGTGACTTTGGAATTGGGTAACAGGCAGAGGGTGGAACAGTTTGGAGGGCTCAGAAGAAGACAGGAAAATGTGGGAAAGTTTGGAACTTCCTAGTGACTTGTTGAATGGCTTTGCCCAAAATGCTGATAGTGATATGGACAATAAAGTCCAGCTGAGGTGGTCTCAGATGGAGATGAGGAACTGGAACAAAGGTGACTCTTGTTATGTTTTAACAAAAAGACTGGCAGCATTTTGTCCCTGCCCTAGAGATCTGTGGAACTTTGAACTTGACAGAGATGATTTAGGGTATCTGGATTATAGGTATCTAAGCAGCAAAGATTTCAAGAGGTGACTTGGGTACTGTTAAAGGCATTCAGTTTTATAAGGGGAGCAGAGCATAAAAGTTTGGAAAATTTGCAGCCTGACAATGTGACAGAAAAGAAAATCCCATTTTCTAAGGAGAAATTCAAGCCAGCTGCAGAAACTTGCACAAGTCATGAGGAGCCGAGTGTTAATCACCAATACAACGGGAAAAATGTCTCCAGGACATGTCAAGAGACCTTTGCAGCAGTCCCTCACATCAGATGCCCAGATGTTTAGGAGGAAAAAATGATTCTGTGGGCTGGGCCCAGGGTCCCTCTGCTGTGTTCAGTCTAGGGACCTGGTACCCTGCGTCCCAGCTGCTTCTGTCATGATAAAAAGGGACTAAAGTACAGCTCAGGATATTGCTTCAGAGGGTGGAAGCCCCAAGCCTTGGCAGCTTCCATGTGGTGTTGGGCCTGTGGGTGTACAGGAGTCAGGAACTGAGGTTTGGGAATCTCTGCCTGGATTTCAGAGGATGCATAAAAACACCTGGATGCCCACACAGAAGTTTGCTGCAGGAATGGGGCTCTCATGGAGAACCTCTGCTAGGGCAGTGCAGAAGTGAAATGTGGGGTCAAAGCCTCCACACAGAGTCCCCACTGGGGCACCACCTAGTGGAGCTGTTAGAAGAGGGCCACCGTCCTCCAGACCCCAGAATGGTAGATCCACCAACAGCTTGCACCATGCACCTGGAAAAGCCGCAGACACTTAGTGACAGCCCATGAAAGCAGCGGGGAGGGGGGTTATACACTGCAAAGCCATAGGGGTGGAGTTGCCCAAGGCCAAGGGAGCACACCTCTTGCATCAGTGTGACCTGTATGTGAGACACAGAGTCAAAGGAGATCATTTTGCAGCTTTAAGATTTGACTGCCCCACTGGATTTCGGAATTGCATGGGGCCCGTAGCCTCTTTGTTTTGGCCAATTTCTCTCTTTTGGAATGGGTGTATTTATCCAATGCCTGTATCCCCACTGTATACAGGAAGTAACTAACTTGCTTTTGATTTTATAGGCTCATAGGTGGAAGGGACTTGCCTTGTCTTGAATGAGACTTTGGACTGTGGACTTTTGAGTTAATGCTTAAATGAGTTAAGACTTTGGGGGACTGTTGTAAAAAGTATGACTGGTTTTGAAATGTGAGGACATGAGATTTGGGAGTGGCCAGGGGTAGAATGATATGGTTTGGCTGTGTCTCCACCCAAATCTCATCTTGAGTTCTCAGGTGTTGTGGGAGGGACCCAGTGGGAGGTAACTGAATCATGGGGGCAAACCTTTCCCCTGGTGTTCTCGTGATAGTGAATAGTCTCACAAGATCTAATGGTTTTAAAAATGGGAGTTTCCCTGCATAAGCTCTCTTCTCTTGTCTGCTGCCATGTAAGACATGCCTTTCACCTTCTACCATGATTGTGAGTGTCCCCCTGCCCCACCAGAGATGTGGAACTGTAAGTCCATTAAACCTCTTCCTTTTGTAAATTGCCCATTCTGGGGCATGTCTTTATCAGCAGCATGAAAATGAATATTTACCAACTTGCATATTTTTCAGTGAGCATGAATTAATTTGCTCACCAAGAAAACATGAAAAAAAGCTTGTGATGCATTCAAGAACAAGTGAAAGAGCAGACAAAATTAGTATCTTTTTCTTCAACCAAGCTACAAATTCAGTTTGGTGTTTTAAATTGAAGAAACATGGCAAACCATACTTTTTTTTAAATTGTGTTTTGTGCCCAAATGTTCATTTAATCCCTCTTACATTAACTCATTCGTATGCCTGGCTGATTATTTGCCCTTTGTTTACATATATACATATCTCAGTGTGTGTGTGTGTGTGTGTGTGCGCGTGCACGCATGCACGCATGTGTATGGTAGTTGTGTATAGGTGCTCAAGAGAGGGAGCCTTGAACAAAAAAGGCAATTTGCTTCAGGTTCATTTGGATTCTTCAGAGGTAGAAAAAGGATTTAAATTATTATCTAATGACTTAGATTAATACCTGCATTACAGTCCTCATTCTATTTATTTTCCTCACTCCCATTTGAAACATGGGGGACAATAAATACATTAATTAAATAGCCAAAAAGCTTAAATGATTAATTGTTAATGTTTCCAAACTGATGGGATTGAAATCAACACTATTTAATATTTACTGGGCATTTAACTACAGCTAGGTATTATATCCAAAGTACTTATAATCTAATGAAGGAGACAGAAGTAAGCAAGTGCTAAACACTACAACAGAGGACTGCACAGAGTGGGGGACACAGGCCAGTCAAGGGTTCAGGGATGACTTCTGGAGGAGATAGTATTGGAGCAGAACTAAGACTAGAATTTTCTTCTCCTTAATTTCCTACTTTCACATACATTTAATACATCCTTCATTTATTGATAGTAAATAAAGACCAACTCCAGGTTTACCCAGATCCTATAAGAAGTATCCAATTAGGATTTGTGCTTTATCTGTGTGTTTTCAGAATACCCCATGTTAACCCTGTAATAGTGTTACTCACACTGTAGGGTAATTGCTTATTCCCCTATTAGATTTGGGAATTCCTTGACAGCAGGGAGTATCTTGTTTATCATGAAATCCCCAGCACTCAGCACAGTGCCTGAAATACAGGCAAGCTCAAAAAATAATTGTTACTGTTCCATACATACTAGTAGTCTTTATTCCTCAACTTACAAAACTTACTTTTTGATTCCTTACCTTTCTTTAGTATAACTTTCAAATTCCAGAAATTATTATGAGACAAAACTCTACATACGTGTTCAGTTGCCTGTAATTGTTAATAAAGACAGTGAAATCAAAACGGTAAGCACCTGGTTTTATTGCTAACAGTCTGTATAGCTGGCTAGTGTTACTGACTGAATGTTTACATTTGCATAAATTCCTATGTTGAATCCCTAACCCCAATGTGATGGTGTTTGGAAATAGGACCATTGAGAAATAATTAGGCTTAGATGAGGTGATGAGAGTGGGGCCCTCATGAGATTAGTGTCCTTATACGTAGAGACATCAGAACACTTCCTCTCCTGGTCACAGAGCACAGACTGAAATAGTGGCTGCTTGCAAGCCAAGAGAAAATGAAATCTACCTTGCCAGCATCTTGATCTTGAACTTCCCAGCCCCAGAACAGGGAGAAATAAATTTCTGTAATTTAAGCCACTCAGTCTATGTTATTTGTTATGATAGCTCCAACAGACTAATGAAGATTTTAGTACCAAGAAGTAGGGTGATACTTTTAATGATGATAATGATTATTGCTGGTGACAATACATAAGTCAGTGGTCCAGTTCATTTTAGACTTCTAATAAGGCATTATTGGATATGGCTAATAAAAATGCTTTGATTAGACTGACAGTTATACAAGTATATAGTCACTTGAATTTTTAAAACCCTAATAATTAGCAATAATAATATACAAAAATCACAAGTCATGGGAAGTAAGAATTCTTTTAAATTGAAAGAGACAGCCCCACTCTAGAATCACCAGTTGGTCTAACTTACTTTGTTTTTGCCTCCTTTAATAAAGAAGGGTCATCTGTGGCCAAATACACTCTTTTTTTGTCCACTTGCATTCTGCGTGCAAGAAGCTGAAAATGTTCTTCAACATGCACCATGTACTCTTCAATGGGATGGAAGGCAGCTTCTGTTCCCACTTTGTCCGTGCGTCTGACGTGGACTCTGGGGGAGAAATTCAGATTCTGCTGGTAATGTACTGACACTGGGTGCTTTCAGGGTACTTAATTTATACCCCTACTTATGGTGGCATTATATGCATTTTTAACAGATTTTTCTTTCATTTTAACCATTAGAAAAAGTAAAACACATAGTATTTTAAAAACTCAAAAATACATATTCTAAATATATTTGCATGCTAAACAATACAAGTGGAATTAGAAAGTAAGTAAAGCCTTTGAAGAATGATTTCTTATAGAGAAAATAATTCATATCTTAGGAATAAATGGGAGATTCCAGAGTTGCATTTCATACTAGGCAGCAACCAGCTGTCTGGAAAAAAACTGAATATAACTTTTTTGTTACCAGGATGATACCAGGATTCACAGCTGTTACTAAAGAACATTAGAGATATTATTTGTAAAGTTCTGATGCCAAGGGTTTTCCTCTTTATTTTACCCTGTAGAGTCACCATAACTGCCAGCTTGTAGAACTTAAAGTTGTCCCAGGAAAACACTGACCTGGATGAACTTTTATAGCACCGTTAAGACCGGCAAACCTTTTAATATTTTAAGTAAATGACGCCGATTCCAGCCCTTCTGTTGTGGGCATAATGAATTTCCTTTCTCTGTTTTTCACCATATCAAATGAGTGCAGATACTGATTTCATCTGTCATATTTAAGAAAAGCCCCAAAACTGTAAAATTGGGGAAACAGATTCACACTGCCCTGTACTGAATAAGGCACTGACTCCCACAGTATTCTCTCTCCTCCCATCTTAGTGTTTCCAAAGTCACTTTTTTTTTTTTTTTTTTTTTTAAGACAAGGTCTTGCTCTGTGGCACACATTTTCAGAACATTTTCAGCAGTAGTGTGATTACGGCTTACTCCAATCTCTGTCTCCCAGGCTCAAGTGATCCTCCCACCTCAGCCTCCTGAACAGCTGGGACTACAGGCATGTGCCACCATGCCTGGCTAATTTTTGCTTTTTTTTTTTTTTGATATTGATGGGGTTTCAACCATGTTGCCTAGGTTGAGTTTTCTCAAACTTCTGGGCTCAAGTGATCCACCTGCCTCAGCTTCCCAAAGTGTTGTGATTATAGGCATGAGCCACTATGCCTGGCCCCAAAGTAATATTAATAGAAATAAAAATAACACTTTATTTTCATAAATTAAAAGATCCTCCTGAAATCTTGCCTTCCCTACCCCACAAATTACTAAATCACTATTCATATGTAGAAAAAGGTAGATTTATATGCCTTTAGGTCACAGTATATGGGTATGCCTTAGGCCAAGCCTAAGGCCAGTTTTTTATTATGAATCTGGAGTGAAGGTTTGATTTCACTAGAGTTACTCGGCCATCTTCATGGCTATTCTTTGCTTTGCATTCCAGACTATAACCCAGATGTGGATAAAATCATATGGACATCTATTCTATCATCTTTTCCTTCCCACATCCTTCATAATCACCCTTTCTCTGGGGAAACTGGAATTGTTCAGTGTGCTCTACAGAGATGAAGTGGGCAGAACAAATGATTCCACTGAATTTCAATCAAAAGTTACATGAGAAGAAATACGATTTGATATTCTGACTTCACATGTACCTTCTTTAGGTCTAACACTTAGAATGGGGTCAATAACTTCTCTACATATGAAGACTAAGACACAAGGAAAGATGTGGGGTGGGAAATATGAAAATAAAAATAAAAAGAAGCTGGACATGGTGGTACATGCCTTCAGACCCAGCTATTATACTTGGGAGGCTGAGGTAGGAGGATCACTTGAGCCCAGGGTGGTCAAGGCTGCAGTGAGCCACTACACTTCAGCCTGGGTGACAGAGTGAGACCCTATCTCAAAAATAACAACAACAAAAGCCAAAAGAGAGCTGTGATAAGAGGAGAAAGAAGCAAAGGAAGAGGAACACTGGAGACAGTAATAGAGCACTACCAAGAAACTTTCTCAGCTATTCTAAGTAAACAAACAAACAAACAGAATAGTCTCCATGTGCCCTTAGGATAGCTCTAGAACCTCTGTTCTTTGGTGGGACTATAAAAATTGAACCATATATTGTAAAATTCACAATACGTTGTAAAGATACATAACCCTAACTACTACATATCACAGTTTGAAGAAAAAATCAGATTCTTACCCAATAACTGGATGTTTGAAGCCAAGCTTCTTGGTGGCTTCTTCTATTTCTTTTTCTAGCCAAGGCTGTGGGCGGATCAAGTATTTGACAAACTGAGACACCCACCACACTGCAGGGTCACCATGCACTCGTATAAGTCGATCTGCGAGGTCTTCTGGTACAGCCAAGGGTAAATATGGAGGACGGGGATGAAGACTGTCTACAATAGGAAGCTCGACCACTTGAACATTTTTGTCCTTCACTTCACCTGACAATATCAAAACATATAATTGTTACTACATGGTATTCCTTATACATCTACCATTCAACAAGAACTTATTCTGAGTGCTTTCATCCTCATAGCAACTCTAAAGAAGTATAATCTTCACTTTACAAAAGAAGTTAAATAACTTGCTCAAAATACCAGAGCAAAAGTGACGGAGGTGAATTTCACATGCAGGTTAGTCTACCGCTCAAGTCTCTGGTCTTTTCTAAAAATTTCTATCATAACATGCTGTCATATCAACACCTCATGGTATCTAGAACTCAAAGTTATCTCATCAAAGAATGACAGTAGACACAGCCAGCTAGCAAAGTTCTGTTTTTTATTATTGTTTTGGAATTAGAAAATAAAGTGTTCTCAAAGCTTCTAGCTTTTCATTACAGCAAATTGCTCTTGCATTACTTTCATGACAGAACACAATGACTCTGGAAACACCTGAAGATTATAATTAAAACCCAATCATCTATATCTTTTAAAGAAAAAAATTAGGTAATTCTAAAGTCTTTTTTTTTTTTTTTTAAATCTATTGGAGGGAGATGAAGCAAGATGGCTGAATAGAAGCCTCAACCAATTGCTGCCCCCACCACAGAACACCAAATTTAACAACTATCTACACAAAAAAGCACCTTCACAAGAACCAAAAATCAGGTGAGTGATCACAGTACCTGGTTTTAACTTCATATTGCTGAAAGAAGCACTGAAGAGAGTAGGAAAGACAGTTTTGGATTGTCTATGCCACCCCTTCCCCACCCCCATGCAGTGGCCATGTGGTGCAAAGAATCTGTGTGCTTGGGGGAGGGAGAGTGCAGTGATTGTGGGACTTTGCACTGGAACTCAGTGTTGCCATGTCACAGCAGAAAGCAACACCAGGCCAACTGGCAAGCAACACCCAGGCCATTAGCAAAGAATTCAGCCAATGCCCATGGAGGGAGAATTTAGATGTACCCTCGCCAGAGGAGAAATGTCCATCCCAGCGGTCGGAGCCTGTGTTTCAACAAGCCTCACCACTATAGGCTAAAGTGTCCTGGGGCCCTAAATAAACTTGAAAAGCAGTCTAGGACACAGGAACTGCAATTTCTAGGCAAGTTTTAGTGCTGGGCTGGGCTCGAAAGCCATTAGACCTACGGGGCATGTAACCTAGTGAGACACCAGCTGAGGTGGCCAAGGCAGTGCTTATGCCACCCTTTCCCTAATCTAAGACAGCACAGTTCACAGCTCCAAAAGAGACTCCTTCCTCCTACTTGAGCAGTGGAGAGGGAAGAGTAGAGGACTTTATCTTGCAACTTGGATACCAGTTCAGCCACAATGGAACAGAGCACCAAGTGGGCTCTTGGGGGTCCCTGACTCCAGGCCTTGGCTCTTGTAGGGCATTCCTGGACGTGCCTGGGCCAGAGGGGAGCCTAATGCCCTGAAGGGCAAGTCCCAGGCCTGGCAGCATTCACCACAAGCTGACTGAAGAGCCCTTGGGCCTTAAGTGAACATGAGCAATAGCCTGGCAATAATCCCTGTGGGCCTGCAGTGGCCACACGGAGAGACTCTTTTGCCTATGAAAAGAGGAGTGAAAAGTGGGAAGCACTTTGTCTTGTGGTTTGGGTGCCAGCTCAGCTGCAGGAGAACAGAGGACCAGGTAGGGTTCTAAGGTTACCAACTCCAGATGCTGGTTCCCAGATGGCATCTCTGGACTTGCCAGGGGCCCAGGGGAACTCGCTGTCCTAAAGCGATGGATAAAAGCCTAACTGGCTTTGCCACCTGCTCATTGTAGAGCCCTAGAACTTTGGGCCAACACAGGAGGTAGCCAGGTAGTGGTTACACTGGGCCTTGGGTGAGATCCAGTGCTATGCTGGTTTCAGGTCTGACCTAGTGCAGTTCCAGTAATGACAGCCACAAAAGTGCTTGTGTCACCACTCCCCCAGCTACAAGAGGCTTGGTGCACAGAATCAGAGACTCCATTTGTCTGGGACAACGTAAGGGAAGAGAATAAGAGTCTCTGCCTGGTAATCCAGAGAATTCTTCTAGACCTTATCTAAGACCACCAAGGTAGTACCTCTGCAAGTCTGTAAGAACCACAGCATTACTGGGCTTGGGGTGCCCCCAAATGTAGATATGGCTACAATGACCAAAATCGGATCACACCACCCAATTCCCTTCAAATACCTGGAAAGCCTTCCCAAGACAGGTACAAAAAAGGCCAGATTGTGAAGACTACAATAAATACCTTCAATGCCCAGACACCAATGAACATCCACAAGCATCAGGACCATCCAGGAAAACATGACCTTAAGAAACAAACTAAATAAGGGACCAGGGACCAGAAATCCTGAGGAGACAGAGAGGTATGTGACCTTTCAGACAGAGAATTCAAGAGAGCTATTTTGAGGAAATGCAAAGAAGTTCAAGATAACACAAAGAAGGAATTCAGAATCCTATCAGATAAAGTTAACAAAGAGGATGAAACAATTAAAAGGAATCAAGCAGAAATTCTGGAGTTGAAAAATGCAACTGACATACTGAGTCTCTTAATAAAAGTCAACAAGCAGAAGAAAGAATTGGTAAGCTTAAAGACAGCCTATTTGAAAATACACTGTCAACAGAGACAAAAGAAAAAAGAATGAAAAACAATGAAGCATGCCTATAAGATCTAAATAATAGTTTCAAAAGGGCAAATCTAACAGCTATTGGCCTTAAGGAGGCGGCAGAGAGAGATAGGAACAGAACGTTTATTAAAAGGGATAATAACAGAGAACATCCCAATTCTAGATAAAGATATCAATATTCAAGTACAAGAAAGTTATACATCAACCAGAGTTAACCCAAAGAAGACTACCATTCAAGGCATTTAATAACCAAACTTCCAAAGGTCAAGGATGATGAAAGGATCCTAAAAGCAGCAAAATAAATAAATAAATAAATAACATACCATGGAGTGCCAATATGTCTGATGGCAGACTTTTTAGTGGAAACATTACAGGCCAGAAGAGAGTGGTATGACATAAACTACTGAGGGAAAAATTTTACCCTAGAATAGTATATCCAGTGAAAACATCCTTCAAGCTTTAAGAAGAAATAAAGACTTTCCCAGACAAACAAAAAAATGAGACATTTCATCAATATCAGACCTGTTCTACAAGAAATGCTAAAGGGAATACTTCAATTTTAAAGAAAAAAGATGTTATTGGGCAACTAAAAAACGATCTGAAGGTACAAAACTCACTGGTAATACTAAGTACACAAAAAAAACCACATAATATTACAACACTGTAATTGTGATATGTAACCTATTGATATCTTAAGTAAAAGACTAAAAGATGAACCAATCAAAAATAACTACAGCAACTTTTCAAGACATACTTGGTACCGTAAGATATAAATAGAAATAACAGAAAGGTAAAAAGTTGGGGGGACAAAGTACAGAGTATTTATTAGACTTCTTTTCGATTGCATGTTTGTTTACCCAATCAGTGCCAAATTGTCATCAGTTTAAAATAACGAGCTATAAGTTATTTGCAAGCCTCATAACCTTAAATAAAAAAACATACAATGAATACACAAAAAATAAAAAGCAAGAAATTAAAACATACCACCAGAGAAAATCACCTTCACTAAAAGGAAAATAGAAAGGAAGGAAAGAAGGAAGAGAAGACCACAAAACAACCGGAAAACAAGTAACAAAATGGCAGGAGTAAGACCTTACTTATTAATAATAACACTGAATGTAAACAAGCTGAATTCTCTAATCAAAAGACATAGAGTGGCTGAATAGATAAGAAACACAAAATTCAATGACCTGTTACCTACAAGAAACATACTTCACCTATAAAGACACGTGGACTAAAAATAAAGGGATGGAAAAAGATATTTCACGCCAATGAAAACCAAAAAAGAGCAGGAGTGGCTATACCTATAACAGACAAAATAGATTTCAAGAAAAAAACTACAAAAAGGGACAAAGAAGGTCATTATATAATGATAAAGGCATCAATTCATCAAGAGGATATAATAATTGTAAATATATATGTACTCAACATTGGAGCACCCAGATACATAAAGCAAATATTATTACAGCTAACGAGAGAGGTAGACCCCAATACAGTAATAGCTGGAGATTTCAACATCCCACTTTCAGAACTGGACAGACAGAAAATCCACAAAGAAACATCAGACTTAATCTGTACCACAAACCAAATGGACCTAATAAATACTTATAGAACATTTCATCCAATGGCTGCAGAATACACATTCTTCTCCTCGGCACATAGATAGTATGACAAGGACAGACCATAAATTAGGTCACAAAACAAGTCTTAAAACATTCACAAAATTGAAATACTATCAAGTTTTTTTTTTTTGTTTGTTTTTGTTTTTTGAGACAGGGTCTCACTCTTGCCCAGGCTGGAGTACAGTGGTGTGACCTCAGCTCACTGCAGCCTCTGCCTCCCAGGCTCAAGTGATCCTCCCACCTCAGCCTCTTGAGTAGTCAGGACCACAGATATGTGCCACTGCACCCAGCCTCAAGTATCTTCTCAGATCACAATGAAATAAAACAAGAAATCAATAACAAGAGAAATGTTGGAAACTATACAAACACATGGAAATTAAACAATATGCTCCTTAAATACCAGTGGATCAATGAAGAAATTAAGAAGGAAATTTTAAAAATTTCTTGAAACAAATGATCATGGAAACACAACATATCAAGACCTATGGGATACAGTGAAAGCAGTACTGACAGAGAATTTTATAGCAGTAAGTGTCTACATCAAAAAAGCAGAAAAACTTCAAATAAATGACCTAATGATGCATCTTAACCAGAAAACTATAGCAAATCAAACCCAAAATTAGTAAAAGAGAAGAATAAAGATCAGAGTAGAAATAAATGAAATTGAAACAATCATTAATGACCAAATGGGATTTATCCCAGAGATGCAAGGATGGTTGGGCATATGCAAATCAATCAATGAGACACATCATATCAACAGAATGAAGAACAAAAGCCATGTGATCATTTCAATTGATGCAGAAAAAGCATTTGACAAAATTCAACATCCCTTCATGATAAAAACCCTTAAAAAACTGAGTATAAAAGCAACGTATCTCAACATAATAAAAGCCATATACATAGATCCACAGCTAATATCACACTGAGTGGGGAAAAGCTGAAAACCATTTCTCTAAGATCTGGAACACAACAAAGATGCTCTCTGTCACCACTGTTATTCAACATAGCACTGGACATTCTAGCTACAGCAATCAGACAAGAGAAAGAAATAAAGGGTGTCCAAAATGAAAAGAAAGAAATCAAATTCTCATTGTTTGCACATGATATGACACTACATTTGGAAAAACCTAAAGACTCTACCAAAAAAAATTTAGAACTGAAAAATTTAGTAAAGTTGCAGGATACAAAATCAACATATAAAAACCAGTAGCATTTCTATATGTCAACAGTGAACAACCTGAAAAAGAAATCCAAAACATAATCCAATTTGTAATAGTTACAAATAAAGTTAAATACCTAGGAATTAACTTAACCAAAGATGTGAAAGATCTCTACAATGAAAACTAGAAAACACTGATGAAAGAAATTGGAGAGGACACCAAAAAATGGAAAGGTATTCCACGTTCACAGACTGGAAGAATCAATATTTTTAAAATGCCCATACTATCCAAAGCAATCTACAGATTCAATGCAATCCCTATGAAAATACCAATGACTTTTTCACAGAAATAGAAAAAAAAAATCCTAAAACTTAAATGGGGATGTGGTGGCTTACACCTATAATCCTAACACTTTGGAAGACCAAACCAGGAGGATGGCTTGAGGCCAAGGGTTTGAGACCAACCTTGCAAAGATAATGAGACTCTGTGGCTACTAAATAAATAAATAAATAAATAAATAACACTTACATGGAACCACAAAAGACACAGGATAACCAAAGCTGTCCTAAGCAGAAAGCACAAAACCAGAGGAATCACATTACCTGACTTCAAATTATACTATGGAGCTATAGTAACCAAAACAGCATGGCACTAGCATAGAAACAGACACATAGACCGATGGAATGAAATTGAGAACCCAGAAACAAATCTGTACATTGACACTGACATTGACGACTCATTTTCAACAAAGGTGCCAAGAACATACATTGGGGAAAGGAAACTCTCTTCAATAAATGATGCTGGGAAAACTGGATATCCATATGCTCAGGAATGAAACTAGGCCCCTATCTCTCACCATATACACAAATCAAGTCAAAATGGATTAAAGACTTAAATCTAAGACCTCAAATTATGAAACCACTAAAATAAAACATTGGGGAAGCTCTCCAGGATATTGGAGTGGGTAAAGATTTCTTGAATAATACTCCATAAACACAGGCAACAAAGCAAAAATGGACAAATGGGACCAACTCAAGTCTGCACAGCAAAGAAAACAATCAACAAAATGAAGAGACAACCCACAGAATGGGAGAAAATATTTGCAAACTATCCATGTGACAGGGGATGAATAACGAGAATATAAAAGAAGCTCAAACAACTCTACAGGAAAAAATTAATAATCCAATCAAAAATGGGCAAAAGATCTGAATAGACATTTCTCAAAAGAAGACATACAAATAGCAAACAGGTATATGAAGAGGTGCTCAGCATCAATGATCATCAGAGAAATGCAAATTTTAAAAACTACAACGAAGTATCATTTAGCCCCAGAAAAAATGGCAAAATTCAGGCAATAACAAATGCTGGCAAGTATGTGCAGAAAAGGGAACCCTCATACACTGTTGGTGGGAATGTAAATTAGTACAACCATTATGGAGAACAGTTTGGACATTCTTCAAAAAGCTAAAAATTGAGCTACCATATGATCCAGCAATCCCACTGCTGGGTATATATCCAAAAGAAAGGAAATGGGTATATCAAAGAGATACCTGAACTCCCATGTTTACTGCAGCACTGTTCACAATAGCCAAGATTTGAAAGCAACCTAAGTGTCCAGATGAATAAACAAAGAAAATAAGGTAAATATACACAATGGAGTACTATTCAGTCATAAAAAAGAATGAGATCCTGTCATTTGCAACAACATGGATGAAACTGTAGGTCACTGTGTTAAATGAAAAAAGCCAGGCACAGAAAGATAAACTTGACATGTTCTCACTTATTTGTGGGAGCTAAAAATTAAAACAATTGAAATCATGGAGATAAGTGTAGAATGACAGTGACCTGAGACTGGAAAAGGTAGTGGGAGGTGGGGGGTAAGGTGGGATGGTTAATGGGTACAAAAAGTTGAAAAAATAAGACCTAGCATTTCACAGCACAGCAGGGTGACTAGAGTCAATGACAATTTAACTATATATTTTAAAACAAGTAAAAGTATATAATTGGATTGCTTGTAACATAAAGGATAAATGCTTGAGGTGATGGATACCCCATTTATCCTGATGTGATTATTATGCATTATATGCCTGAATCAAAATATTTCATGTACCCCATATATATACCTACTATGTACCCACAAAATTTTTTCAAAAATTAAAAAAAAAAAAACCACCTATATTTTCACCAGGCACAGTGGCTCATGCCTGTAATCCCAGCACTTTGGGAGGCCGAGGCAGGAGGATCACCTGAGGTCAGAAGTTTGAGACCAGCCTGACCAACGTGGAGAAACTCCGCCTCTACTAAAAATACAAAAATCAGCCGGGCGTGGTGGCACATGCCTGTAATCCCAGTTACTCGGGAGACTGAGGCAGGAGAATTGCTTGAACCTGGGAGGCAGAGGTTGCAGTGAGCCGAGATCATGCCATTGCACTCCAGACTGGGCAGTAAGAGCGAAACTCCGTCTCAAAAACAAAACCACCAACACCACCAGCACCACCACAACAAAAAAACTGTATTTGCAAATATGATAATACAATGTGTATTGCTTTTTACCTTGAACTCTAAAGTTCAAACAGAGCCTAGATGCTAATTTTTGCAGATTATGATTACTTTCAGAATTAAATTTCCATAAATTAATGTTACTGATGTTCTATCACCTTTATAATCCAGTAAGTATAACCCAAAATGTGATAGCCAGCATCCCTATAGTTTATTTTACATATTAAAGACCACATAGTAGTAACTACAAGACCCTAAGATACCAGAAATATTTTGCTATCATAAAATGTACTACTGAGTTAAATTTTTGATAACAAAAAATATTAACCTGAACATACAAAATAACTCCAGTTTAGATGTCTCTGACTATAATGAATTAGAATAAAAATCACTGTACCATTAAAGAAATAACGTACTTTTAAAGAATAAACCTAGAATATGTTTGAAATGTATTCACCAGAACAAAACACAGTCTTCAAATTCTGTTTTCCTGTATCTATGCAAAATGTTTAAAATAAAAGAAATGATCTGGGAATAAAATATAGTCAATCAAGCCAACTACATGGTTATTAGAAAGTCAGTTTGGCTAATAATCTCTACTTAATATTCTCTCCCTCTGATATGTAAAACTTATTTTAGGATTCTTAGAACAAAACCTTTGAAACATGACATTTGTTGCCTGAATAAATGGTAGTAAAAAAAATTCACCATCAGTACTGCAGTTCATCTAGGGTGTCAGTTGAGAGTTGGGCACCTTTATCAGACAAGAAACTATAATTAAGAGTATAAGAGTAAATAATTAGCTGCATTTTAAATTAAGCTATAATGGTCTCCCCTAAGGTAAGGAAAACTGGGGTGCTTTCCTTGAGGTGAAGATGATCAGAAATATAGTACATGCATGTAAGAAAAAAAAGAATGAAAGAGCAAGAATTTTGTTATAAAAAAGAGAGAAAGGAAGGAAAACCCTAGTCTCTTATATATGACCATAAATTCAGCTTCCTATAAGCAAAAGCAAAATTAGTAGGGCTGCCTTCCTTTTCCAACTTCTTCCTAACAAGGTTATTCTAAATGTTCAGTGTAACTAGCTCCAAATTTTACTTATATGAAAGTGTTATCCTCTGATTAACCCAAGGCCTCAGCTTCCTTACAGATTGCTCCATTAACAGCTTTCAGAAAGAAATAAAAACTGCCCACATATTCAAGACAGAGAACTCAGTTATTTTTTTATTCTTTATTCAATCATTTATTTATTCACTTGTTTAAATATTTAGTGAACATTACTGTTACAGTTTGGACATTTGCCCCCTCTTAATCTCATGTAGAAATTAGATTCCCAGTGTTGGAGGTGGGGCGTGGGGCCTGGTCCTGGTGGGAGGTGTTTGGGTTATAGGGGCAGATCCCTCATGAATGACTTGGTGCTGTTCTAGAGGTAATGAGTGAGTTCTTGCTCTATTAGTTCTCAGCAGAACTGATTGTTAAAAAGAGCCCAGCATCTTCCTCACCCTTCTCTCTCTTCCCTCCTCTCTTGCCATGCAATGCCTGTCCCCGCCCCCTTCACCGTCTGCCATGAGTGGAAGCTTTCAGAAGCCGTCACTAGAGGCAGATGCTGGCATCATGCTTCTTACACAGCCTGCAGAGCCATGAACCAAATAAATCTTTTTTTGTTAAAAATTACTCAGCCTTTAGTATTACTTTATAGCAATGCAAAACGAGCTAAAACAACTGTTATGTGCTGAACACTGTGCTAGGAAGCGTATACAGCAATTCTTCACCTATAAGTAATAACTACTCAAGATTTCCAGTTCAAAACTCTCATCCAGACTAGACTGCATTCAACGAAAGAAAAATAGATGGATTAAAAAAGATAACATCACCAACAAATATGTTATAAAAAAGATGCACTCTACTGTCTAGTAAACTACTAAGAAAAAGATATTTACACTTACAGAAGAAAACTGGCATAGAATAAAAGCTTAACTTCCTCAATAACAACGTATTTCAAAATGAAAGAAAATAACATAGTACATGCTATGTCAGAAAGCTCTTCTTTTACTTGGTTTTCATATAACATTTTATATTCTATTCAAATATACATGCAAAAGAATTTTAATCTAAAAGAAATCTTAGAAATAATCTTGTTCAGTATTTTCTAAATTTTAGTCATTTGTGTACCATCTTTATGATTTTTATATCCATGTACCATATGTATTATTTAACATTTTAAAAGCCAATTCATTTTTTAAAACTTAAATGGCATCCTTTATAGATGTTAACCATAAATATAAATTCACTGAAAACAAAACCATGTTATGAAATTCTATATGAATACCATTGCTTATGGAAAACTCTAAGCCCAAACTGGACTTCTGTTAAAAAGGGAGATTATTATTGAGGTTTTAAAGGGTAATAATTGCTTTTCCTCTTACATTTCCTAAGAGTTTGAAACCAACTGAAAAACAGAGAGAGAAATAAAATGACAATCAAAATATCAGCTTGATAACCAATATCAATGAATTGCAGAAACTGGATTTATGGCTTCGTGGACTTTCTAATAGTTACCGTCCTGTTCTAAGCATAGTTTGTCAACCAAAGCCTATTACATGGTGGAAGAGAAGTGCCTTGAGTATGGGCCATACCATGAGAAAAGTCGGAAAGGGGTATTCCTCACATGTTTGGTTCCTCCTCCCAAACTTGCCAGTTGGATAACACATTGATTTCATTCCAAGTTCAAGGGAAACGAGGTCAACAGAAAGAGCAAAAAAGCACTTCTGTACTTTTTCCTTCTAAGGAATGGAATTAATTTCACTTCTGTAAAACTTTTTTTTTTCTTACTTTCATTGTTCTGTTTGACTCTTACGTGGAAACTCTTGAGGAGTATAAAGTTCACGGTACCTGTTCACCCTCACCCCTGCCCTACCCCCACAACCAAACAATTATCCAGTGTTAGAGAACTATTCAAGATATCTTAATACCAAACTGAGACTTTCTTTTTGACGTAATCAGAAAGATTGAAAAAGGAATAACTTTCTCACTATGTGATTCAATGTTTATTTTAATGTTTTATCAAGGCACTGCCTAAAGTAATCTCATATCCCACCTAAAATCATCTCTAGTAATCTTTCAGAGTTTGGGAAACAAAGATTTATTCAAACTTCCATTTTACAGAGGAAATAGACTGAGAGAGATTAAAATAAATTATCAAAGGTAATATTGTTAATAAAATGGCCAAGATCAGACCCTAGTGTTTACTCATTACTTACACTACATCCTACTTTATGAAACCTACATATTTGTTTTAATTTATTTTGAATTGAAAATTAATAATTGTGTATGTATTTTTATGGGGTTCAATGTGGTGTTCTGATATTTGTATATGCATTGTAGAAAGATTACATCAAGCTAATTAACATATCCATTATTTCACCAAGTTTTTCTTCTTTTGTAATCAGAACATTAAAAATAAATTCTTTTAGCAATTTTGAAATATACATTAACTGTGGTAACCATGCAGTACCACAGACCACTAAAACTTATTCCTACAGTTTAACTGAAACTGTATACCCTTTCATCAGTATCTCCCCTTTCCCCATCCCCTCCCACACAATCCCTCCACCCCAGCAGACACTGGTTATCACCTTTCTACTCTGTTTCTATGAGATCAACATTTTTAGATATCACATGTAATTGAGATTATACAGTATTTGTCTTCCTGTGACTGGCTTATTTAACTATCAGAACTGCTGAACAAATTCAGTAAAGTTGCCGGTTATAAAATCAATGTACAAAAATCAATAGTGTTTCCCTACACTAACCACAAACTATCCCAAAAAGAAATTAAGGAAACAATCCTATTTACAATAGCATCAAAAAATGAAACAGGAGGAAATTTAACCGAGGAGGTGAAAATCCATACACTGAAAACTTATAAAATATTGACAAAAGATATTAAAAAGACAAATAAGTAAAAAAAGATGTACCATGTTCATGGATTGGAGGAACTAATATTATTAAAATGTCCACACTATCTGTATTAGTCCATTTTCACACTGCTATCAAGAACTGCCAAAGACTGGGTAATTTATAAAGGAAAAAGGTTTAATTGACTCACAGTTCAGCATGGCTGGGGAGGCATCAGGAAACCTATAATCCTGGAAGAAGGTGAAGGGAAAGCAAGGCACCTTCTACACAAGGTGGCAGTAAAGAGAAGTGCCAAGTGAAGAGGGAAGAGCCCCTGATAAAACCATCATATCTTGTGATAACCCACTATCATTAGAACAGCATGGGGGAAACCACCCTCATGATTCAACTACATCCACCAGGCCTCTTGACATGTGGGGATTATGGGAATTACAATTCAAGATGAGATTTGGGTAAGGATGCAAAGTCTAACCATATCACTATCCAAAGCAATCTACAGATTCAATACAATCTCTATCAAAATTCCAATGTCATTTTTCACAGAAATAGAAAAAACAATCCTAACATATGTATGAATTCACTAAAAAACCCAAATAGCCAAAGCAATCTTGAACAAAAAGAGCAAAGTTGGAGGCACCAGACTCATTTGATTTGAAAATATAAAGCTACTATAATCAAAACAGCATGGTACTGGCATAAAAACAGACATATCTACCAATGGAACAGAACTGAAAGCCCAGAAATAAACCCAAGTATTTACGGTCAATTGATTTTTGACAAAGGTGCCAACACACAAATGCAAAAAGGCTCATCTCTTCAATAAATAGTATTGGGAAAACTGAATATGCAGAGGAATGAATCTTATGTGGTAATCTTATACCACATACAAAAATCAACTCAAAATTTTTATAAGACTTTAAGATCTGAAACTATACAACTATAAGAAGAAAAGAGGGGAAAAGCTTCATGACAGTGGTCTGGGCAACAATTTCCTGGAAAGAACTCCAAAAGCACAGGCAGCAAAAACAAATATAGACAATTGGAATTGCATCAAAATAAAAGGTTCTGTACAGCAAAGAAAACAAGAGTGAAGAGATAATCCATGAATTGGAAAAAAATATTTGCAAGCCATACATCCAACAAAGGGCTAATACCTATAATAATAAGGACCTCAAACAACAACAGCAAGAAAGCAAATAACCCAATTAAAAAATGGGCAAAGGATCTGAATAGATATTTCTCAAAAGAAGAGAACAATGGTTCAACATATATATGAAAAAAATGCTCTTTAATCACAAAAGAAATGCAAATTAAAACTGCAATGAGGTATCACCTCACACCTGTTAGAATGGCTATTACCAAAAAGACAGTAACAAGTGGTGGCGAGGATGTGGAGGAAAGGGAACCTTTGTACACTATTGGTGGGAATGTAAATTAGTTCAGCCATTTTGGAATCTATATTTAAAAAAAAAAATTTAAGTATGGCCAGTTTAATCAAGAGAGCCCTGTCATTCCATCAAGACTTTAAGGCTCTAAAAGAATACACTGTACCAACCCTCCAGCAAGAAAATGTTTTATATGTAAAAATCATACATAAGTTAACATTATACATTTATAAAGAATTAGTACAAACTAACCCAGTTCAACATCAATTAACATGGTTATTACTGATTATTTCAGGAACCCATTTTCAAGTCTATCTCCATGCCATGGTCTGAATGTTTATTTTCCTCTCAAATTCATATGTTGAAATCCCTACTTCTCAAGGTGATGGTATTAGGAGGTCTCTGAGAGGTGATTAAGTCATAAGAGCAGGCAAAACCTTCATGAATGGGATTAATAACCTTTTAAAGGAGACCCTAGAGAACTTGTTTGCCCCTTCTACCATGTGAGGATACAGCAAAAAGTTATCACCCATGGGGAAGCAGGCCCTCATCAGACACTGAATCTGTTGGTGCCAACATTCTTTAGAACTGCAAGAAATAAACTGTTGTTGTTTATAGGCCACCCAGTTTATAGTGTTTTGTTATAGCAGCCCAAACGGACTATGACATTCCTCTGGTTAATAATCCTGTTTTATAAGGTCATTCATTCTCTTTGCTAAGGATAGGTAACACTCTTATCTGCCCTCAGCAAAGGGGAGATCGCTGAAACCCATAGTCTTGCTGCAGGCTGGAGCAGAGAGGCACATCAAGCAAAATATACTAAGGCAAATGCCTATGCATGCAGTCTTTGACTGTAGCATGTAGTGGCTGAGAGTATGGGCTTTGGAATAAAAAACTGGCGTCCAAATCCTCTATCACTTACCAGTTGTGTGACCTTGAAGAAGTTATATTTAACTTCATCCCAGTTTCTTCATCTGGAAAATGGCATTAATATTAGCACCATACTCATCTATAAAATGGGACTGATAATAGTATCTTACTTATCAAGTTATTTTAAGGATGAAATAAAATGTTACATGTAGAAAGCTTAGCACAATGGCTGACACAAAGTAATTCTCAAAAAATGTTAGTTCTTTATTTTGGGGTCGATTCTGCTGAAGAATTCTCAAGAGGCCAGCTACAGTTTGATCTAGGAAGAGACTGTTCGCCAAAATATCATATTATCTGAAAAAATATCTGAAAAGACCCCATTTCAGTGAGCACTTTATGCCCAAAGTATATCTAATTCATGCTGCTTACCACAGACAATAAAACAATGAGCAGCCTTTTCAAAATATTCAACAAATGACTACAATGAAGAGTAGAGACTCCTAGCTACTGTAAAGTTCTGACATTCTGTCATCACTACCTTGATTTGACCAAAACTCTGTTCTGTACTGAAACACAGAATAGCAGCTACTTGTCTAAAACAGCAACACTTTCTGCCCATATTATAGCAAGCGATTTGTATGTTTAATTTATATCTACAAAGACTATCTGGAATTCTAGGATACACATTTTCTTTAACAGTGTATGGTCAAGTATGACTCTGATTAGGTTCTTAGAGAACTATCTAAGACTTTTTAAAAGAGGAGGCAAGAGTAAAAGGAGTTCAAGTCTGAAAGCTAACTAGCTATAGTGAGACTTTTAGAGGGATGGGGGAGCTTTTTAAATTTAACTTGGACACAAAAGACAGCCATTTAAAATGAACACAGAAATGTGTAAGGTCTATTCTTTGGGATTTCAACAATGATGACATAAATATTTATATCCTCATTTAATGACAGAGATCTTTTTTCCCTTAAAATAGGGAGGATATATTATACTATTAAAAAGTGAACATCTAGGCTACTTTCCTTTTGTTTTTCAGCCACTGTGGCCTCTAGAGATCTCTTCTTGAACTTGAATGAGCAACTATGGCCTGTCATATGAATTCTATCACTGCTACTTAGGCGACAACTCGAAAGACTATTATCACTGTCAACTTGAAGCCTTCAACCAATTGAATAAAAAAATTCTAAACTGAATCATATGAAACATAGTGCAGTGTTAGCAACATTCTTAAGAATTGGCTTATCATACTCTGGGAATGACTGGGCAGCATTCTTATGAGGTACCTGCTGCTTTTACTAGCAACAGACATGCCTTGCAAAGGCAACTAAACTCATGGTTAATTGATCTCAATGATATTCTGACAGACTTAACTCTGGGTTGGGAGTTAAAAGAATGGCTAATGGAAAACAGGTAATATCTTAGTGAGTTAAGAAGTTCAGGATAAGGCAGGCAGGACAGTATCAAAAGAAAAAAGACAAAAGAGGTTTGTTTGCTTCATGCTACTAAACAGAAGGCTCCCTGAAGCCACTCTTAATGTTTCTAAAACAAAGTTAGCCATTTAACTTATACATATATAAAAGTTGCTTTGTCAAGAGATTGCAGACTACAGACAGCTTGCTGATAAAGGGGATACTGCCAACAGTCTCTTTGATGATTCATAAGGCCCTGTAAGTCCATGGCCAGATGTTTGAGGGAGTTTTTTTGTTTGTTCTATTTTTTTTTTTAATAAGTTAGTACATTCTCCTAACTTAGAACCTCCTTTCGGCTCAAAGGATCCCAAAGATACTAGAACAGCTTCTCTTCAGTAGCAAGAAACAAGAATATAGGAACAGAAAGCAGTAGGAAGACAAGGCTTAATTTCATCAAATTTACCCAAGAGCTAAACTCCAGCCTCACTTTCCTCCATTGCCCTATTAAAAAAAAAAAATCACAATTCCACTCTTATGTTACCCTTATTCCTTCACTACATGTCATGCCCCTTGAAAGAAATAGCCAGTGGGGAGGATCTCAAGGCCTTTTATTCCTTGAGAATCCCTGAAAGAGACAACTAGAATAAGCAGGTATGCCATCAGGATCTCGCAGGATGAAGCTGTCAGTTAGTACACTGGATTCCTTTTTCTCTGGATGAATTTTACAGCTGCCTCTGTAATTAGCATACTTGAGGAGTTATGAATGAGATGTTTCACAATAGATTTAAGGCTATTTGTATTTTTTCTGCTAAATTATCATCCAATTACATTAAATCAGGGAGACCTATTGGGTTTCTTCATTATAGGGTAAAGGTCAATCCTAATACCCTAAGATACAAGAATTATTAACTAGAAATTCTGGCCACACCATAACAGAAGGAAATGAAAATGCAGAGTCATGTTAAAGGAAGCAAAAACAAAACACTTAAGACTTCTGTGGAACATGAGGAAAGAGGGCAGTTAGTGTAACACTGTATAGCTTAATTTAGTATTGTATAGCTAAAGTGCTGTACAAATTGCTGATAGAAGAGACATACATCTTAGCCTACTAAAACAGGAACTGGAGCAGCAAATCTCCCTAGTATCATAAATTCCACCAATCTAAAAGGTACCAGTAGCTCCAATGGTCACCCTACCATCACACTCCCATCTTTTAACTCTTGTGCTGCCATCTCAGACTGCAGAATGTATCTTTTCCCCAGCTGCCCCTGCTTCCATTGTGGAAGAAAGAAGATGGGGTGTGCAGTATGGTCTTATGTGCCAAACTACAGCTGCTACTGCCACTGCTGCTGATGATCTGACATAGGTCACTTCACTCTCCCTTCCTTTTGGGCTGCGTAAAATCTCTAGAAAGAGAGCTAATTAATACTTTACAATCTATAGCTTCTGGTGGCATAGCTGAAACAAATAGTGTAAAGGTATTACTCAAAAAAATGGCTATATTTTACCCTTTTGGGTTTAACTGGGAAGAGGAGGGGATATCCATAAATGAAGATAAAGAACTATGAGGCAAAAGGCATGAAACCTTAACTAACAGTGCATGCAAATGAGAAGAGGGAAGAAGATATATGTAGCAAACCGGGCAAGGAGGAGATGTCTGATATGGTGGGAAGGAGTCTTTGGTTTGTTACTGCTTTAAAAGACAATGCTTTGTACAGATTTGATACTTGATATTATATTTCTCATATAATTTCTCATTTGAGCTTAAAACAAAGACAGTATCACCATAACTTTCTTTAGAACTTGTACTAGAATTTACAAAGGAAGACTTTTGCCACTTCCTTGTCTAGAAGGTTACTTAAAATTTTCTACCCTAAGCTGGGTGCGGTGGCTCACGCCTGTAATCACAGCACTTTGGGAGGCCAAGGCGGGCAGATCATGAGGTCAAGAGATCGAGACCATCCTGGCCAGCATGGTGAAATCCCGTTTCTACTAAAAATACAAAAATTAGCTGGGTGTGGTAGTGTGCGCCTGTAGTGCCAGCTACTTGGGAGGCTGAGGCAGCAGAATCACTTGAACCCAGGAGGCGAAGGTTGCAGTGAGCCGAGATCGTGCCACTGCACTTTAGCCTGGCGACAGACTGAGACTCTGTTAAAAAAAAAAAAAAAAAAAAAAAATTCTACCCTATGTAACATGCGTCTCAACCTGTAGACAGTTATTTACCAATAGGGCCACAACATCTTACCTGATAGCTCCAAATCATTTTACCATACTCCTATATTCATCTGAGGTCATAAAGATTCTGGCAGGGATGAAGGGCCAGACTCTTTTTTTTTTCCATATACTACTTCACCTTTTCTCAGTGAGCCATGCTATAAGATGCTTCTAACATAGCCACTGCATTTATATCTCCTTGTCCCAGCTCTCTATTAGTAACTGGAATTAAGAGCTAACAGTTATTGAGAACCAACTGTATGCGAGGTACTACATACACTAAATGTTTCCAATGCATTATCTCAATTAATCCACAAAGTTGTGATGAGGTACTTTCTTGTTCCCTTTTTTTTCTTTGAGATGGAGTTTCACTCTTGCTGCCCAGGTTGGAGTGCAACGCCGCGATCTCAGCTCACAGCAACCTCTGCCTCCTGGGTTCTTCTCCTGCCTCAGCCTCCCGAGTAGCTGGGACTACAGGCGTGTGCCACCATGCCCAGCCAATCTTGCATTTCTAGTAGAGACAGGGTTTCTCCATGTTGGCCAGGCTGGTCTCGAACTCCCAACCTCAGGTGATCTGCCCGCCTCAGCCTCCCAAAGTGCTGGGATTACAGGCGTGAGCCACCACGCCTAGCCTCTAGTTCCCATTTTATAGCTGAGGTTAAGCACCTTATTTAAGGTCACTTAGCTGGGAATCAGAGACAGGAGTTGAACCCAGACATTCTGACTCCAGAATCTTTAGTCCTATTCCATTTCTACTCCATTATCATAGTTTCAGTGAGAATCAAAATGACTCTTCATGGAATAACAAAGGGAGAGGTGGGGTGGTTACTCCAGGTGTGAGTTTAAATAGCATGGTAAAAGGAGGGGCTCTAGAGAAGTTCCTATGGGTAAGGTACAAATTTCTCTCTATAATGTGTACTAGATCTAGGAAATTACATAAATGATATGAACTTCAAACATGCATCATCATGTATATCCATATAAAGCAATTAGTGGATGTGAATTGTGGCTTAACAACTTCACAAGTTGTCATTTTAGGATTCCCAAAGAAAGAAAAAGAATAGTGTCAGGCCTCTGAGCCCAAGCTAAGCCTGTGACCTGTGCGTATACATCCAGATGGCCTGAAACAACTGAAGATCCACAAAAGAAGTGAAAATAGCCTTAACTAATGATATTCTATCATTGTGATTTGCTTCTGCACCACCCTAACTGATCAATGTACTTTGTAATCTCCCCCACGCTTAAGAAGGTTCTTTATAATTCTCCCCACCCTTGAGAATGTACTTTGTGAGATCCATCCCCTGGATCAATGGAGAACACTGCTCCAAACTCTGCTGCCTATCCCAAAACCTATAAGCACTAATGATAAGCCACCACCCTTTGCTGACTCTTTTTTTTCAGTTTCACTCCTCAGCCCGCCTGCACCCAGGTGAAATAAACAGCCATGTTGCTCACACAAAGCCTGTTTGGTGGTCTCTTCACATGGACATGTGAGACAAATAGCTAAAGACAGTTTATCTCAAATTTAATTTATTTGTATGACACATTTAGGGTGCATTTTAGTTATTTTGAAGTTCATGGTTAAGAGTTAATAATACCCTCAGAGAATGAGAATCAGCTGTCCTGTGACAGTCCTATTTTCTAATAATTATGTAAAATTACACAATAAGCTTTCCATGAAGGAAAAATAGCCTACTTCAGAACTGAAAACCCAGGAGCAAATTTATTATAAAGAGGTTTATTAAACTTGTAAACCACTCTTCCTATTATGTATTTAAACACTTACTTCTAACTATTAAACATTAAAGCACACATATTTTGCTTCCATCTTTAAATATACTTCCTCCTTTAATTTCTTAAGTGACATAATTAGGGATAAAAAATTTCAGTTTACTCATGAAGACCTTAAAAATTAAACTATCTACTCTTGAGGATATGATTCAAAATTTGGGATATAATAACTGATGGTATCCAAAATGAATCACAAGATGAATACAAATATTTTATGTTTTCAGAAATAAATTGATTTAGACAAAATAAATCATACACAAGTTATGTTCTATGTAGCCCTGATTATTATTAAAATTAACATTATTCTTGTCAGTGAAATTTATAAAAGATTAAGATTAGAGAAAGAACTTTTAGAGGGGACGCGAAATCATTTTTAAGTTAATTCAACAGATCACTAAGTCGGACATACGTACATGAATAGGGACAATCATAATGTATTATGTATAAATTTGTGTGGTTCAACCACTGCAGCTCAAAGAATGGTCTAATAAAGAAGACAAATAATTTTATTTAAGAGAGTGGGGATCTCCCAAATGACAATAGGATGATTCTCTTCTATCTAAAAAGATGAACGCTGAGAGGCAGTATGTTCAAAGCTTACAAAAATCCAAATATTTGGATGGGGGTTCAAATCTTAGAATTAGGACCCTTTCATTGCAAGTAGTTTAAGAGGCCGGACACGGTGGCTCACGCCTGTAATCCCAAGCACTTTGGGAGGCCGAGGTGGGCAGATCACGAGGTCAGGAGATTGAGAACATCCTGGCTAACACAGTGAAGCCCCGTCTCTACTTAAAAAAAAAAAAAAAAAAAAAAAAAAAAAAAAAAAAAAAAAAACTAGCCAGGTGTGGTGGCAGGTGCCTGTAGTCCCAGCTACTCGGGAGGCTGAGGCAGGAGAATGGCATGAACCCAGGAGGTGGAGCTTGCAGTGAGCCAAGATTGCACCACTGCACTCCAGCCTGGACAACAGAGCAAGGTTCCGTCTCAAAAAAAAAAAAAAAAAAAAAAGAAAAGAAAAGAAAGCAGTTTAAGAGCATGTAAAATAAAACATAGTTTTATACAAAATGTAAAATTCTTACAGAACTAATGATCACAACAGAATATGAAAGTCTGAGATGATATGTTTGGGGGAAAATATGAATATTCAGGCCTTGATGTCATGGATGGCAACCATATGTCCTACAAAGTCACTGAGAATCACTGTTAATCACAGTAGTGAATGGAATGAATCAGTGATATGACCCAAAATGCTCTTCTTAGGCTTCAATGCACAGGAAACAACATATACAACATAATCAGATTATGTTACATTTTGGCTCTAAAGGATGCATTTTCTTTGTGTACCAACAAATTATTTCTTTTCCTTGCCATATTGGAGATAAGAGGTAGATATACTACAGAAACCAGAAAAGGATAAGAAGAGGAAGAACAGAATATTACTTATGCCTAATAATGCTACCTGCTGGGTTAGACCAGAATATATAATTCATAAAGAATATTGGAGTTCAGAAGTTAGTACTACATAGAACATAACTTGTGTATGATTATCTCCTCTAAACTCTATAAAAAAAACCAGTAAATATATTTTGAGAACGGTGTTAGTCAAGGATACTGGTTCTAAGGAATAAAAACCTAGACAAATTAGCTCAAATGAAAAGAAAGATTACTGAAAGAATACAATGGAATTGCCAAGAGATGAAGAGCAGAAAGTATAACTGATCTTTCCGCAATGAGAAATCTGCAATTCTTACCCATTTCTCTGTGGCTGTGGGGTCTGGGTGTTTCTGCTATACTCTCCTTTCTGCTAAGTGACTTATCTCTTGCTCAGAGCCCATCTTGTAGATATCAGCATCAGTCTACAAGATTTTACAGCTTAGTCTCACCTCCATGTAAACTAGAGTCCCTATCTTGTAATAATTCTAACACTAAGACCATGTGCTGAGCAGTGTGCTACATGCTTAGAAATATTTCTTCTAATCACTAGAACAATCCTGTAGAGCAAGTACACTTATAGATGACCAGTGAAGGAGTAGTCAGAATCCAGACTAGTCAGACTCCAGAGTTGGAGAGCTCATTACCAGGTTACATTACCTCTAAACAGGGAATTTTATTGGCAGAGCCCGGCCTAAAGGTTTAGTTGCCCAGGGTTAGGAACAGCTGTGAATGGGCATGTGTTTCTGCATGGGCCCGTGTGTGTGTGTGTGTGTGTGTGTGTGTGTGTGTGTGTGTGTTTTAGAAGGGAGGGAGTGTTTACATGACATACACAAGAGAGCGAGGGGTGTATTCCTCAAACAGATTCTATTAGATGGGCTGTGGAGAGTTAATAGTTTGTATCCCTGGTCCCAACATTTGATAGGCACTCCACACAGAAGTGGTACAGTAAACCTTTGGCTTTCAGGAATTAAATTGTTCAGAAATTGAACTCTCAGAGGTATCTCAATCATTGCATTTAGCAAACTGTATGTTTTTGTGTGTATCTGTCTCCCCGTAAGTCTGGAACAAGGACATAAACATAAACCTATTCATTTTGTTGCCTTAGTAACTACCACTATTGCAGGCACACAAAAAGCACAAAATAAATGCATAATTGAATAAATGAACTTAATAATATAACGTGCCGTACCTAACAGGGATCCCACAGTTTGCTATAGGAAATAATCACTTACCTAGACAGTAGATGAACCTACCATCCAGCATCACAACTGCATCATTCTTGGTAATTTTTGAGATTTGCAAATGCCACAGTTTTATTACTTTACGATGCAAAACAGTTAATATTACTCAGGTTCTACCTTTATTTAAGAACTTTACCAGTTTCTTAGATAACAGTTTAAGACCTCAACTACCTACAAAAAGGGAATATAAATACTTGCTAAGCTACATGGACACTTCTATTCTTCTTACTGCTTGCACAATACTTCAGAAATATATAGGTCTTGTGCCTTAGACCCATCAACTATTTCATAAATATATACTACCGAAATAGTACATGACAGGAAAAGAGATATTATTCTTCCTTTTGTTAATTTTTTTATTTTACTGTGCACTTTTCCAGGCAGTTGACTCTGATTTCCTGAACCCAAAGAATGATCTTTGGGGGTTTCGATAAAGAGTATAGAATCTATATTTTAGTTATTAAATAATGTAAGAAGTTATGGTTAATTTTTATATGAAGTGCAGAGCCAGATGAAATTATGCTACGCATGTATTATTGCTAGAATGTCTGTCCCTCCATTCAGAATTTTGTAGGTTTCATATTGAAATAAATAATGAAATTCATTTATAAGAATCTCACTTGGAGTACTTCTACACATTATAACAGAAGTTACAAAAATTCAACATTACATTTAAAACCAACTTATTTTCATATTCCTTTTTTTCTTTTTGAGATGGAGTTTCGCTCTTATTGTCCAAGCTGGAATGGAATGGCGTGATCTCAGAATGGCGTGATCTCAGCTCACCGCAACCTCCACCTCCTGGGTTCAAGTGATTCTCCTGCCTCAGCCTCTGGAGTAGCTGGGATTACAGGCGTGCGCCACCACGCCCAGCTAATTTTTTGGATTTTTTCATAGAAATGGGGTTTCACCATGTTAGCCGGATGGTCTCGAATTCCTGACCTCAGGTGATCCACCCGCCTCACTCCTGACCTCACGTGATCTACCCACCTCGGCCTCCCAAAGTGCTGGGATTACAGGCAACAGGCGTGAGCCACCATGCCCAGCCTCATATTCCTTTTTATAGCTGTTTGTGATCATTACTATCATTATAATAAAACATAATTGTACTTTTCTTGAGTTCCAGATAATTTTCATGTAGTAGTTCAATTTATACTTCACAGAACTCTTTGTTCTCCTTAACAATGCATGGCCTAAAGGAAAACTAGTTTACCAGAGCTTAATCTACTGGGGTTTCATCAAAGCCTAACCCATCAGCGGGAAGAGAAATACCCAATTCGGGTTTACTAAAAGACTGAGACCTAATCAAGTTACTACAGAATACTTCCTCCTCCCCACAAACCATACCATCATATCAATAAGGCTGATGAACAATAATGAGAAATTACAGCTAAAAGAACTGCCTATTTCAGGAATCTCTAAAAAGTCTAAAGACAAGGGAGACCAAAACAAGGACGCTAGAAGAAATTTTAGCATCTGATACCACAGCTATGGCTAACAGTAAGCACACCCCAACTCCTAGTCAGATAAACAGAAAACTTCATACAGCCTATCTACTTCAGTTCCTTTTTATCCAATACTTCACATCTGGCTTTCAATAAAAAAATTACAAGGCATGCTAAAAGGCAAAAAATATAGTCTGAAGAGATAAACCATCAGAACCAGACTCTGATATTGCAGAGATTTTGCAAGTAACAGACTGGGAATTTAACTATGAATAATATGCTAAAAACTCTAATAATAAACAAATGGGCAACATGTAAGAACAGATGAGTAATGTAGGCAGAGAGAAGGAAACTCCAAGGAAAAAAAATTTTTTTTAATGCTAGAAATAAAAAAATACCATAACAGAAATGAAGAATGCCTTTAATGGCCTCAGTAATAGGTTGGATATGACCAAGGAAAGAATCAGCTTAAAGATATGTGAACATAAACTTACAAAACTGAATTAAAAGGATGGAACAGAATATCCAAGAACTGTGGGACAATTTACAAAAGGTGGACATACATGTAATGAGAGTACCAGAGGAGAAGAAACAAAAAGAAAAAATTTCTGAAATAATAATGCCTGAGAATTTTCCAAAATTAATGAGAGACACTAGCCCACAAATCTATAAAACCTAGAGAACATCAAGTATCCATACAAAAAACAAACAAACAACAACAAAAAAACCCCAAAGAAATAAAACTACACCTAAGAATAACATATTCAAACTGTAGAAAGTCAGAAAAAAATTTTGAAAACCACTGGGCTGGAGGAACCTTATCTAGAGAGGAACAAGAATTCCTCTTCTTTTCAAGAAATCAAATGTTTCTTCTTTTCAAGAAATCATGCAAGCAAGAAGATAGTAGAATAGAATAAAGACGTTTTAATTCTTTTGAAAGAATAAAACCACCCATTTAGAATTCTGCATTCAGCAATATTTCTCCTTCACTCTTGAAGGATAATTAAGAATTTCTCAGACAAACAAAACAGGAAATTTGTTGCTAGCTTCAGAGAGGAGGAAAATTATATAGATCATAAACTCAAATATGTATAAAGAAGAGTGTTAGAGAGGTATAAATGAAATCTTAAGTTCTTAATTTATCTACAGTGTATTCAAAATAATACTAGCAACAATGTATTTGGTGATCATAGCTTATGGATAACTGATGTGAATGACAGCAATGCTTTAAGGGATGGGAGAGAGAAATTAGGAATACTCTAAGGTTTTGGCATTATATATCCCATGAAGGGATATATAAAGTTAAGTGAAAGTGGACTTGGATTAGATGTAAATATATATTGTAAGCTCTGGGGCAACCACTAAAAGAAGTTATAATTGATATGCTAAGACATAATAAAAACCGGAATCATTATAAAATGGTCCATTAAAACCAGAGAAGGCAGAAAACCAGAGGAAGATTTAAAAAGGAAACAAAAATAGGGCAACAAATAGGAAACAGCCACAATTATAGAAACAATCCAACTATATCAATAACTGCTTTAAAAGTAAATAGCCCAAAATATACCAGTTAAGAGACAGAGACTGTTCAAGTGGATTTAAAAAAAAAAATAGAAGCAAGATCCAACTACATGTTAGGTACAAAAACCCACTTTAAATATGAAGATATACCCAGGGTTAAAAGTAAAAAGTTGGAGAAAAATATACCATGCTATACAAATCAAAAGAAAGCTAGAGTAGCTCTATGAATTTCAGATAAAGTAGACTTCAGAGCAAGGAAAATTATCAGCAATATCTTACCTGAGCCCTGATATTAAAAAACAAAGTTTTTAAAAAAAATGAATAAAAATCAAATTATCAGCAATAAACAGCATTATACAATGATAGAGGGTTAATTATTGAAGAAGACACAACTATCTCTAATATGTATAATGCACCTAACAACTGACTGTCAAACTATATAAGGTAAAAACTTACAGAATTGCAATGAGAATATACAAATTCACTATTATACTTGGAGACTTCAATAGCTGTCTATCAGTAATTGACATAACCAGCAGGGAGAATATTGGTAAAGATATAGCTGAACTGAGCGGCACCATCAATCTAACTTATTTATAGAATACTTCATCTGGCCACAGTAGAACGCACATTATTCTCAAGTTCACAGGGAACATTTCACCAAGATAAACAATATTCTGGCCTGCAAAACATACCTTAACAAATTTAAAAGGACAGATATCATACAAAGTATGCTCTCAGACCACAATGGAATTAATTAGAAATCATTAACAAAAAGATAGGTGAAGCACTTTGTGTTATTTATAACACAAGAATCAAAGAAATGTCAAGAAATAAAAAATATTTTAAACTAAATGAAAACAAAACATTAAAATTCATGGAACATTGCAAAAGTAGTACTTAAATGTAAATTCATAGCACTGAATACATATAATGAAAAGGAAGAAAAAGCTAAACCCAATTATCTAAGTTTCCATATTAGTTAACTAGAAAAAAGTACAAATTAAATCCAAAGTAAGCAGAAGAAATCAATGAAACTGAAAATAGAAAAACAACAGAGAAAATTAACAAACTGTAAAGCTAGTTCTTTGAAAATGTCAGTAAGATGAGTAAACTCCTAGTGAGGCTAACCGAGAAAGAAGGGGAGAAGACCCAAATTACTAATATTAGAAATAAAAGACAGGCCACAACAACTAATCACATGGACATTAAAACGATAATAAAGGAATATTACGGAGAACACTGTACCCACAAATTTGACAGCTAACATTAATTGAACCAATTCTTTGAAAGATCCAATCTACCAAAATTCATACAAGGAGAATCTGGTAATCTGAATAGGTCTCTATATTGATCAAATAAACCGAATGAACAATAATTTTCCAAAACAGAAAGTACCACACTCAAATTGTTTCACTGGTGAATGCTACCAAACATTTAAGGAACAAATGATGCCAATTCTGTGTAATCTCTTCCAGAAAATAGAAACAGAAGGAATCCTTCCTAAATCATTCTATGAGGCTAACATTACACTGATACCAAAACCACATAAAGACATCACAAGAAAGGAAACAAACTAATAGCTCTCATTAATGTAGATGCAAAATCCTCAACAAAATATTAGCAAATCAAACCTAACAATGTATAAAAAGAATTATACACCATGACCAATTGGAATTTATTTCAGACATCCAGTGCTAGTTCATCATTGAAAAGTCAATTACGATAGTCCATCAAATCAACAAGCTAAAGAAGAGAAATAATTTAATAATATCAATAGATACAAGAAAAGTAGTCCACCAAATCCAACACCTATTCCTGATTAAAAACTCTAAGCAAGAAAAAACACCTACAAACAACCTACAGCTAACAAACTGCATAATGGTGAGAAACTTGATACCTTCTTCCTAAATTGGGAACAAAAGAAGGATGGCCCCTCTCACCATTCCTATGTAACACTAAAAATAAAAGAAGCCAGTCAGTAGTGGAAGTCAATGGAATAAGACAAAAGAAAGAAAGAAAAGGTACACAGATTGGGGAGGAAGACATAAAACTATTTTTGTTTACAGATGATATGGCCATTTATGTAGGAAATCCCAAAAGTTGGCAACTCGCCCCTGTCCCTGCCAACCCCCAACGCCCCCCCCAAAAAAAGCAGCAAAAAAAAAAAAAAAACCCTGCTGGAACTAATAAGTAACTATATCAAGGCTGTAGGATACAAGGTTGATATGCAAAAGTCAAATGTGCCCAGCGCAGTGGCTCACGCCTGTAATCCCAACACTTTGGGAGGCCAAGGTGGGTGAATCACCTGAAGTCAGGAGTTTGAGACCAGCCTGGCCAACAGGGTGAAACCGCATAATCAGCTGGGTGTGGTGGCACGCGCCTGTAATCCTGGCTACTCGGGAGGCTGAGGCAGGAGAATCGGCTTGCACCCAGGAGGCGGAGGTTGCAGTGAACCGAGATCACGCCACTACACTCCCACCTCCGTGACAGAGCAAGACTCTGTCTCCAAAAAAAAAAAAAAAAAAAACACCACACAAAGAGAGCATTCTACTAAATCTAAGGCCTTTTCAGTTCAACTGAAAGGCCATATGAAGAAATAGTTTTAATTAAAGCATGAGTCACAGGTTACCTAAGACTTCTCAACCTGGGAAGAAACTTGTTCTGTTTGAATGGACAGAATAACGGTCCTTCAATATAGATGTTTTCAAGTTTGTAACTAAGAATTTTCTGGTTAATATTGACATAAAGGTTCTAATTTGATAAAAGTGGAAATACAGCTTCTCTAAAGTTCTCTTTCATGGTAAATAGATACATAAAATTTGCCCTCTTAATAAAACAGTTTCTTGTTCTTTGCTAATTGATGAACTTTTAAGACTTAAACTGACAAGCTCCTCTCCCTACCTGTATTTGATGGCATTTTCAATTCTTTGACAAAATCAATCATTGTACAGACTGTTCTTAACAACAAAAAAAAAACTCTTAACACTAACAACTTTAATCCTTCATTGAGAATGGCTTTAATGTAATAATATGGCATATCCATTAATAGGCTTCAACTATTAACCTACCTAAGTAGCTTTCAGGAACCATAGTTCCATGATAATGTGTGCTTTCTTTCATTTCAGCAGAGATTTATTTCATATTGAACTTATTATTTTAAAAAGAATCGATTCAAGAACAGGTGTCTCAGGCTAGATTTGGTATTGCATAAGTAAGCTTTGTGTTAGAGGACGATAAGAATAAATTTAAAATTTTAATTGAACAATTCCAGACACCAGAGGCAAACTTAAAGCTTAAAATGCTAAATAAAGCTAGCTGCCAAAAAGGGCAAGCTGGAGGTTACAACTGCAACAAAAATATAAAATCTCTCCATTTCTGCGGTGTCTTCTCCACATGGTAGACTGTGGCCTCTGCTCATCATTTCTGGTGGCCTCTGTTCACCATTTCTCTACTCTGGAGTTGTGAGAGGCATCTGAACCAAAGCAACTCCAACTTAAATAGGGGCTGGGTAAAATTAGGCTAAGACCTACTGCGCTGCATTCCCAGGAGGTTAGGCATTCTAAATCACAGTCTTAAGACAGAAGGTCAGCACAAGATACAGGTCATAAAGACCTTGCTGATAAAACAACTTGCCTAAAGAAGCCGGCCAAAACCCACCAAAACTAAGATGGTGAGGAAAGTGACCTCTGGCGATCCTCACTGCTCATTATATGCTAATTATAATACATTAGCATGCTAAGAGGCACTCCCACCAGCATCACTGACAGTTTACAAATGCCATGGCAACATCAAAAAGTTACCCTATATGGTCTAAAATAGGAAGGAACCCTCAGTTCCGTGAACTGCTCATCCCTTTCCCAGAAAATTCATGAGCAATCTACCTTCTGTTTAGCATATAACAAGAAATAATCATAAAAATGGGCAACCAGCAGCCCTCGGGGCTGCTCTGCCTATGGAGTAGCCATTCTTTATTCCTTTACTTTCCTAATAAACTTGCTTTCACTTTACTCTATGGACTTGCTCCAAACTGTTGTGTGAGATCCAAGAACCCTCTCTTGGGGTCTGGATTGGGACCCCCTTTCCGGTAATAGGGTTAACTTACAATAGCATAGCATAGAACTGTCCAAAGTGAAGGAAAATTAATTTTTTGAATAATTACCATTTCAAACTATCTACAATTACATTTCTTTAAATTAATTTAGAAGAGAGTTGACTGCATTATTCTCACTGATCTACATGGCCACTGACAGAAAGCAAATTCTTCTTTCAGTGGTGCCAGGGGAAACTGTCCAAATCTCCTTTTTGAATTAGGAAATAGGGTGGTACTTTGCAAAAATGTGTTGTCTCATACTCCATTGATAAAAGACTGTAAAATAAGTTTTTTTTTTTTTTTTTTTTTTTTTAAGTCTGAGCTTTTACCTTCCTATTTCTTGTCACTGGCCTAAATATAGAGGAGGCAGGAAAGGAGACAGAGCAAGGGCCTTTAAAAATCCACAGATTCAATAATCTTTTTCTGTGAGTTTCTCTTATCTGTGGCCCCTAATACAAAATGGCATTTGATTAATTTAAATTAAACTAATTCAACATGAAACTGGATAATAACATACTGTTTTACCAAAAAAGCATGTAAGAGTCCATTTTCATGCTGCTATGAAGACATACTCGGGAAAAAAAAAAAAAAAAGAGGTTTAATTGACTCACAGTTTCACAGGACTAGGGAGGCCTCAGGAAACTAAAAATCATAGTGGAAGGCAAAACAGGCATGTCTTACATGGTTGCAGGTGAGAGAAGTGAGAGAGGGAAAATGCCAGATGTGCTTACCAAGCTCGTGAGAACTCACAATCACAAGAACAGCACAGGAGAAACTGCCCCCATGATTCAATTACCTCCCCTCAGATTCTTTCCTTAACACTTGGGGGTTAGAATTCAAGATGAGGTTTGGGTGGGGACACAAAACTAAACCATATCAAAGCAATAGTTTTAAAATGCTAGTTTGCCCTTGACAATAGATAATATCTTCAAAATATAGCTTTTGGAACCATTTCTTTCCATTATTTTTAAAGAATGATATGAGTAGATCGAGGGTTCAGACTATTTTTTAGCCACAACTCAAAGACTACATTCAAATCTTTTGAGAAGGATTATTTCTTCTCTTTTTGTCATTTTTGCATATTCTAAAGACCTACTGGTAATTCATTTCCATGAAACAGAATTGCAAGGCAGTCTTTAATAAAAGATGGCAAATGTAATAATTTACAGATGTGTTTTTTTATGCATCTGTGGTTATTCCTGTTTTCACTCAATTACATAGATAATTCCAATACTAAAATACAGAGGAATATGTACTGATAAATATTTAAGGGTATATTATAGTTATTATAGAAGCCTTTTTATCAAACTGAAAATACCATTAAATATATATATTTTAGGCCGGGCGCGGTGGCTCAAGCCTGTAATCTCAGCACTTTGGGAGGCCGAGACGGGTGGATCACGAGGTCAGGAGATCGAGACCATCCTGGCTAACATGGTGAAACCCCATCTCTACTAAAAATACAAAAAACTAGCCGGGCGTGGTGGCAGGCGCCTGTAGTCCCAGCTACTCGGAGGCTGAGGCGGGAGAATGGCGTAAACCCGGGAGGCGGAGCTTGCAGTGAGCCGAGATCGCGCCACTGCACTCCAGCCTGGGTGACAGAGCGAGACTCCGTCTCAAAAAAAAAAAAAAAAAATATATATATATATATATATATTTTAATATAATATCAATGCCAACCAAAATATCTGCATCAACATATAACACAGAAACCAAAGTTGCTACTTATCATTAATGTATATTCTTTTCAGGCTAAGAAAAATGTTCCAAGAAGAGATTTCATTTATTCAAATGAGAAACATTTAATTTAAATTATATATCCACAATAGAATAGGGAACAGTGATTTGCCCACATACACATTAATTAGTTCAATGATTATATATTAATATTAATGATATTCAGAAAAAGAAATAGCTTGAAGCTATTATCAGATTTTTTAAAAATGTCACAAATATAGACATAATATTCATTACTCATACAATGGATGCTATTCTATACAAACTGTAAAATCAGGGAATCTTTATGCCTCCTCTGCTTTTATTTTTGGTGTTTGGAATATTTTTCAATCCACATAAAGTAATCTATCCTTTTTTCTCTTTGAGAATAAAATTCCTCAATATCTAAATATTTGATTATTTAACTGTCACACTCTAAATTATGCTGACAGAAAATGCATCTCCCAATGTACTTTAATATTTTTCTGTGTGCTTAATTTACAAAATATAAATCGTTCATGGTAGTGTTCATTCTATCTTTGGCACTGTTTACAACCAAGGGTTGAGTAATAACAATGCCGATCTTGTGTCATTTCCTCAATTCAATTAAAAAGTTTCCTAACAAGCAATTCTGTATTAACTTGACAACTTTTGCCAATTTTCTTCAAAAGCATGGTTTCATTTTTTTCGCTCAAATTAATGCAATTGTATTATAAAATTACATGCTGAATTCCTAAAAATAAGAAACCTGGCCAGGCGTAGTGGCTCACACCTGTAATCCCAGCACTTATGGAGGCCCAGGCGGGCAGATCACGAGGTCAGGAGTTCGAGACCAGCCTGGCCAACATAGTGAAACCCCATCTACACTAAAAATACAAAAAATTAGCTGGGTGTGGTGGTGGGCACCTGTAATTCCAGCTACTCGGGAGGCTGAGGCAGAAGAATCACTTGAACCTGGGAGGCGGAGGTTGCATTGGGCCGAGACGGTGCCATTGCACTCCAGCCTGGGCGACAAGAGTAAAACTCCGTCTCAAAAAAAAAAAAAATTAAATAAATAAATAAATAAATTGCAATTACTGTGAATGTAAACATTGGTTTACAGTTTTGCTAATCCAATGACAGCTAAGACGGAATACAAAATGCAAGGTTTATTTAATTAAGGCACTACTATTTTCACATTTTTACAGCTTAAAAAATACTTGCACTGAAGCACCCTCTATCAGATTTGTTTTTGATTCACTTGAAAAATACAAGATAACTATCAGAACCAATTTTTTATTCACAACTGACTAAAGGGTAAACTAAGAAGCAGATGTTTTGATGCACTCTTCTACATAATTCAGCAAATAAGAAGTAGAAGGAGAAATAATGCCCAGGAGTTCTGGTATCCTGGAATGTCACGGGCAAGTATTTTTATCATCACCTGTCAAGTACTCCAGGTGTGCAGATTTGTATACCTAAGATTTCTGGTCACTTTACAACTTTTTCAAAAGCAGTTCAAATGCCATTTCTTCCTAGTTTTCTGGCTGGAATGACTACAACCTCCAATCCCTTTGGGTTCCTTTTTTTTTTTTCTGAGACAGGGTCTTGCTCTATTGCCCAGGCTGGAGTGCAATAGCATGATCCTAATTCACTGTAGCTTTGAACTCCTGGGCTCATGCAATCCTACCTCAGCTTCCCAAGTAGCTGGGACTACAGGCATGTGCCACCATGCCGAGCTAACTTAAAAAAAAAATTTTTTTAAGAGACCAGGTCTCACTATGTTGATGAGCTGGTCTTAAACTCCTAGTCTGAAGCGATCCTCCTGCATCAGCCTCCCAAAGTGTTGGGATTACAAGCATGAGCCACCATGCCTGGTGCCTTTGGGATTCTTGTTTAAATCTTAATAATAACATCACTAACCAAATTTTGCCTCATGAGGCAGACTTTTAAAATGTTTGTGTTTATTTCCTATTTGGATTGGGAGCTTCTGGAGTTACAGGGACTCTCTTTAACCATCTTGAGGTTGGCAAACATGTTCTGTAAAGGGCCAGATAGTAAATATTTTATGCTCTGCAGGCCACATACGTCTCTGTCACATCTTCTTTTTAAAACAACCTGTTAAAAAATATAGCAAGCCTTACAAAACCAGGCTGTGGGTGTTGTAGTTTACTGATCCCTGAGCACAACATTGAAAGGTCAGATTTTGAAGTCAGACTGGGTTTCTGTATCTTAGTGGCTGTACTACCTCTGGCAAGTTACTTACCTATATAAAATGTGGATAACAAGGGTTATTGTGAATATTAAATGAGATAATATATGTAATGTTCTTAGCACAGTAACACAGTATGGTTCACTAAATATTAGCTACTACTGTAATGTGATCACAATCATAGTGCCTGAACTGAGCAGTACTCAATATGTTTACTGAATCAAAGATATCCAAAAACACACTCACATACACACATACAACTGAGATTTTATAAAGAAAATGCCTTAATTAGTCTATAGTTTTAAATGCAAAAGTATTTTTTAACTAAGTTATTTTCAGTTTTACTGAAAACATTAGAAATAAAAATCTTTAAAGTCTTAATATTAGGATAATTTTAACCAATGCAAAAAAATGAAGGTAAGGTTCCACCATAATAAAGCTTGTAAGAAACCAAGAGGATTAATTCTAGTGAAATTTTGTTATAAACAACAAGGCTATCACATTTTTAAAACATTCTTCAAACATTTCCATGCCTATTACTTCATTTGCTCTTCACCAGAAACCTTTGCATCACATAGATAAGGTGGTATGTTCTTTATTTGATAGATTCAGAAGGAGATTAAAATTTTTCAAGAACCATTCTGCTTATCATAGACTATTCAATTTAAGAAAACCGAGGAGCAAGTATTGGCCAGTATTAGGCAATGAGGAGACAAAAATAAATAGGACAAACTTCTTAAAGAACTCACGGCCGGGCGTGGTGGCTCACGCCTGTAATCCCTGCACTTTGGGAGGCCGAGGCGGGCGGATCACGAGGTCAGTAGATGGAGACCATCCTGGCTAACACGGTGAAACCCCGTCTCTACTAAAATACAAAAAATTAGCCGGGCGCGGTGGCGGGCGCCTGTAGTCCCAGCTACTCCGGAGGCTGAGGCAGGAGAATGGCGCGAACCCGGGAGGCGGAGCTTGCAGTGAGCCGAGATGGTGCCACTGCACTCCAGCCTGGGCGACAGAGTGAAGACTCCGCCTCAAAAAAAAAAAAAAAAAAAAGAACTCACAACATAGTCAAAGAAACATGTAAACAAACTGTTTAAATACAGTGAAAACATTGGGTCAATTGGAGGGAAATATCACAAAGGGAATGATACTAAAAGATAAATAGGATTTCATGGGATGAAGTGGAGGAAATATATTCTCTAGAGAGAAAGAATTACATATTCCCAGTATAGCAGTAAAAGTACACAAAACTTTCATTTCAAGGAATACAGTTGTAGGTGGACTAGTGAATTATGGAGTGCAGGGCACATTTTGAAAAGCAGGCTGTTTATGTGAAGGGGCTTATATCCTACATTCTAAGCAAGGAGTTTCTATACGCTAAGCAGCCATGGAAGGCTTTAGGAAAGGACAGAAAGTCATATTTGGTTTTGAAAATATCATTCTGATGGCACTGTGGAAGACAGATTAAAAGGAGATGGATTCTGAGAGCAGAGGAGATATTGAAATAATTTTTCCATAGAGGGAATGGGCATATGTAGGCAAGTTAAAGAAATGCATACTTTCCTATGACCTAACAATACCACTTCTACGCACATGTACAGCTTTCTAATCAACATGCTGTGAAATATTTGATGGCTGATAAAAATTTAAGTGTAAGGATAGACATAAATAGAGCAGCTAAACAGGATGGAGAAACCAGAAATAGATCCATATATTACTGATTGATTTTAGACAAAGACACCAAGGCAATTCAAATAGGAAAAGTTTTCAACAGATAAGGTTGGAACAACTGAATAAAAATATGGAAAACAATGGCCTTAACCCTTATGCGACACATGAAAATTAACACTAGAGGGATCATAAACATATATGCAAAAGCTAAAACTATAAAGTTTCTGGAAGAAAACACAAGAGAATATCTTTAGGTAATCTATCTTCTGCCACTGGTACTCCTGGTTCTCAAGCCTTCAGACTGGAACTGGAATCTACACCATCAGCCCTCCAGCTCTCTGTCTGGCCTTTTAACTATAATACAGTACTGGCTTTCCTGGGTCTCCAGCTTGCAGATGGCAGATGGTGGAACTTCTCAGACTTGATAATTGTGTGAGCTAATGATAAGGTACTGATCTTATAATAAATCTTTCAGGCTCTATCTCACTATATATCCTATTGGTTCAGTTTGTCTGAAGAACCCTGACTAATACAGTGGGCCATGTAGTCTCTGTTGCAACCATTCAACTCTGCCACTGTGGTGTAAAAGCAGCCACAGACAAAACACTAACTAACTAATGGGCATGAATGTATTCTAATAAAACCGTATTTACAAACATAGGCAGGGGGCTAAATTTGGTCTGAGGAACATAGTTTGTCAAGCCCTTTTTTAGACAATAAGATTTTACATGTAACACGCTGTCAGAGACCTCTGTAGCTTTGCCACCATCCCCCAGATGATAATATGGGCAGTAAAAATAATTTTTACATATAGTATAATGTGATAAAGTTTGTAAGCACTGCCCTAGGAAAATTAATATATATGCACAAACAGATATGCATAAAGATACTCACTGTCACTGTTTATAATGGCAAAAACTTGAAATAATTTATATGTTCATCAATGAGGCAATATATAAATCATGATACAGATGTACAAAAATTACAATAGTTGAATGAACTCAATTTCCATTATTAATGCATACATGAAACAAATGGCTGCCTCTAAGATGGTCATTTATGACAGGCCATAAAATAATAATCTTCCCTCTGAAATAGAGACATCACATAACTTTTAAAATGTAGATATCACATTCTGAATTCAATCTAGGTATTATATTTCCAAAGAACGCAGAAAGATTGCTGTATAGATTCTAATATCTCAGTTTGGGTGGCCCCATGGTTGGTACTGGATCTAATCTAGAAAAGCAGAACATATAGTATAATGCCTATTTTTGTCAATGTCATATTATTAATTCTAAATTATATGGATCGAGATTTGCCAGATGTGGCAGCAGAGGCAGCTATTTAACCTACTCCCCAACTCCTACATTTGATTTCAGTGAACACAGCAAGATGGACAGTGGCAGCAAAGAAAGAAAAATACTGGTGATTTACTCATTCATCAACTACTTTTTTCACCATGCCTTAAAATCCCACTGAAGTGTTCTAGTTCATTCCTAGCCAGAACCTAGATGTACTATATTCTCCCAGAATAATAGCTTCAAATATAATATACAAGACCCAAAACCTAGAGAGGACGGGATCATGCTACAGTGCTTCAATACTACGTTTTTGATTGCTTACATAATCTCTGCTGGTCTGGCATTATGTAGCTCCTTCTATTTAATAGAGAGGTACCAAAGGGATGTTTTCTCAGTCAAAGGCCCTCACTTTTATGTATTTCTAATATTCAGATCCTTAGGATTTGTACAATTCCATTGCTAGTGTTTAGACAAAAAAAACACTTTTAACTGAAAAACCCCTCTCTACTTTTAGGTAAAAGTTACTTGTAAATTCCCACCTGGGGTATGTTCAGATTCCTAAGCGTTCGCTCCCACAGAGTAGAGCCTTCCCAGGGGCCTATTTTTGCTTCTCTTAGTATTATACACATATTAGAGCTCCAAGACAAAATGGTTTATTCCTAGTATCCACCTTTACTCCCAGCCATCATCCTATCAACTTGCAGACCTTAAGAAGACTAACTGAAGACTGTACTGAAGACTGTTTTGTCAGGAGAGCTCTCTGACTGGGGTCAGCAAAGGCTCTATCTAAGAAGGCAACCCTGTCCCAGAAACTAAGAGAAACTGGTCAGCTCCTTGATTAGGAGCATATTTTTGATGTCTAATCAGTCTAGACACTGAGATTTTTACAGGGCAACCTAAATAAAACCCAACAGAAGTGGAGAATGATCCTCATGTGGGCTGGGGGAGCTAGGCAGTCAAAGCTGGCTCTCCTTGGGAGGATGGCTACACAAAAAGCCATCAAGTAGCTGAGTTTCATTAATGTTGGCTGTTAAAGTTAAAAGAAGTCCTGCTGAAACTCTATAACCCAATTATGCTATTATTATAATTTTGCTTTGTTCCCATAAAACTAAAGTGGTAATAATAACATATGGTGATTTAGAATATATAAAGCACTGTAAAATATATTATCACTCTGAATGCTCATAACAACTCTGTAAGGCACACAGAACAGGGAGGTTAAGGGACACTACCCAAAGTCACACAGTTAATAACTTCTGACTCCAAATCAATGACATGGATCTGTCCCGGTAGATGATGTTCTTCTTCATTCTTTAAGAGCTCAGCTCATGGATCTAGTGAAGTCTCTAATTCCTTCAGCCAGAAACAGATTTTCAATTCTCTGGTGGCCCACAGGACTTTATACCTCTCTTATGACAGTACCTTTTTCCTTTTTTACATTTACAGATGTATGGGTCTCATGATACTCAATGACAAATTCCTGAAGAGTCATCCTTATACTCCCCATGGCATTTAGAAACATTCAAATTTTTACTGAATGACTAATGCACTTCCCTGTTTATGATAGTGATCCATTTTTTTTAAAGAAACTCTGTAATTAAAAACATTATAAATATAAATGTGCCCATTACTTATACCTAATACAGTACTTGTTGGCAGTTGTACTTTTTCAAAAGTAAAGTTAGATATCAAAATCTGAACAAGAATGATAACTCTAATTGTAATATATATTTTGGGAAAATCAATATGACTTATAGTATCATTAGTTGCAATTTCTTGCTTCCAGGGAATATAACCTGAATTAAGTTTAATGGCTACTTATAATAGGAGACTAAAATTGAATCAAAAGGAGGACCTCTTTAGGAAGAGGTGGACTCAACTCTTAATTATTTTCAATAACTGCTAAGAATATTTTTGATCTTTTTATTCTGGGATGCAAAACAAAAAAAAGAAGCCCGATACCAAAGTATCATCTAAGAAGGTTTGTGATTCTGTAATCTGCTTCTGATCTTCTGCTAAGGCAACAAAAATGCATGAGGAATAAAGTCTATTACTTAAACACACACACGCACACACACACACAAATATGTCTTTTTTTCCAATGGAACCTAATGTACAAACCACTATAGAACTTTCTTACTGAGCAACATACTTTTGGAGGGGAAAAAAATATGTATAATTCCACTAAAGATCACAGACTTTATTATTTCCTATTCCACGAAATTAGCCTACGATTTATATAACCCTGAGAAAGGGAGACAAAGAAATTATAGATTCACATCATACTCAGAGCTCTGGCATATAAAACTAACCAAAAGGGATAGGATGCATTCTTGACTTTCTTCAAAATTTCAACAATTACCTTGTTTGTAGAATCACTCTAATGTGATCCACATGTTTTAAGCAAATAAGACTCTGTTATCAAAGTACTACTAAAAGATTGCAATCTTCTTTTTCTATACTTTGATGTTTGAGTTGAAGGTCAACTGTGACTGAGACTCAAAGATTCACATGAGTATGTCTGAGGAAAACAGAAAAACCCAAATACTTACAAAAGGAAGAAAGGAAGGCAAGGAGGGAAGGAAGAAGGAAGGAAGGATGGGGGGTGAATCAGTCAACTGACTACTAGCTCCTATTAGAAAAAAGATTATTTACTTTGTAATCTAGCTCCACTAGAATGTTTAAAACACGACTCAATTTGTAATAATTTATGCCAAACCTTTAAGGAATACACCTATCATAATAGGTATGTCAGTACTTATAAAAACATTGACAATTTCTGAGACAGTTATCAAGGCTATGTGGCCCAGACACCCCACAGGAAATTAAGAACACTGGATTCTATCTCTAGCTCTAACAACCTTTGATAGGTTCTAAATAGACTTTAGGGGATTTTTCAGAAACTTTTCCAATGAAATAGTTTGCGCTCCACAATGAGGTGGATGCTACTAAATAGGTATTGCTTTTTCCTAAATCACACCTCTTTTTACGTCTGAACTCATTCTGCCAGACCTTTTCTAAAAAGGGGAGAATAAATTGCTAAAAAGATTCATTCTTAGTTAACAGACTTTTTTCAAAACACAATCTACAGCTTAATAAAAGTGCCTCACACAGCGTGAAGGGTAATGTTTTGAAATTTGGATGGGGATCTGGGGGGAGAGGTTTTATTTGTTTATTACATTTATTTTTTATTTATTTATTTTTTTGAAACAGAGGCTTGCTCTTGTCGCCCAGGCTGGAGTGCAGTGGCTCGATCTCTGCTCACTGCAAACTCCGCCTCTCAGGTTCAAGCGATTCTTCCATCTCAGCCTCCTGAGTAGCTGGTATTACAGGTTCCCGCCACCACGCCTGGCTAATTTTTTTTTTATTTTAGTAAAAATGGGGTTTCACCACGTTGGCCAGGCTGGTCTTGAACTCCTGACCTCTGGTGATCGGCCCGCCTCAGCCTTCCAATGTGCTGGCTGGGATTACAGGCATGAGCCACCGCGCCCGGCCTCTTTTTTTACATTTAATGTGCTCTGGTCAAACGCTTAGCACTGTGTAAATAACCTAGAAGGTAAATAACCTAGAAGTGCCTTGCTGCCTTGCTGCCATATGGAGTCTCTGTCAAGGTAAAACAAACAGCTAAAAAAACCTCACAGAATGGTGTTTCTTAAAATATTCCACCAAAATGCTAACAGCAGTGGAGGGTAAACTCATACTACTGAGAATATGAAGACTGGCCTCAATCAATGGGCTGGAGTTTGATCAAATTTTCATTTTATACCATTATAGATCTTGTTTTATTATTTGAAAATGATTTAGCTTATCTACCAGTAAATAAAATTAATAGTCCAAGAAAAGGTACCATGTTTTATCCTGGTAGGTTGCAAATCTCTAATTAACTTTCCCCAGGTTTACTCACAACTCAATTTGAGCACAGGATAAATATGAAAATAAATATCTATAATTGTAAGAGTGTAGGCTCACAAGGGTCAAGGCTATAATGTGGACAAAGCTTTAGTTCCCTATTCCCATATTTCCTGATGATCTCAATGAGATTTTAATGAGACACCATAGACTTCTATCTCCTCAAGTGGGAAATGAAAGAAGATGTCATGGTGAAAAGCAGTTTGACTTCTTCTGAGACATAAGTATATTCTAACTGGTATTTTAAATTCCTGAAACAAAGATCTTTCTTTCTTTTATGGCTCATAAGTAATAAAACAAAAAAGTTTTATAGCAGTTGAATCAAAAGTCCTTATGTATCTGCAATTACACTTATTTAGGTTAATGATTCTAAAAGGAGTCAGGTAAAGGCAGAGAAACCTACTAGAATCTTGGAGAGGAGACATCTAGCTTTTCAACTATATGTGGTATCAACTCACTCTCCAAATCGCCTCCCTGCACAACCACATCTTTCCTGCAACAAAGCCAGTTTCACTAATTACACAGAATAACCACTACAAGCAAGAGTATACCAGAAGGTAGAAATCTCAGGTATGTTGAGATAAAAAAAATACTTAGAACTGCTGAAGGCTTAAGGTAGCTGCAGAGAGACTCTATGAGTGGCCCAGAAATTTATTTTGATTAAATGGTGGATTTATTAAGCATAGAGATATTCTGAATGTCTAGAAGTTATTATCAGAAGTTATCTTGCTTCTATGTATTTCTTTCAACTTTTCCATTTAACTTTAAAAAAATACATATGAAGTTCTTATGAAGGCATGATTTTCATCTCAGAATAAAAGGATAGCTTTCCTGTTGTTGCAGCTTGTAACCCAATAATATATTCCAGGTGGACAGGGAGGTAGGTAATAAGTATCATGAGTTTTTTTAAAGAGCTAAACTGAGGTTCAGAAGCTAAAGTTAATTCACCAAGTTCAGAAAGCTAAAAACAACAGAACTGGATCAGACTCACAGTCCAATATCCTTCCCCTCTCTCAGATCACCTAAACAGAGAAATCAAGATTTTTTGCAGCATAAGGGATCAAAAATAGTAAATGTACTTGTTTTAAGTTTCTATTAATACAATTATCAAAGACTGAAAATACTACTGTAAAAAGACTTAACAGACACATATCTATAGCCTAATACATATATTATACCTATATATTCTTAATCACATTATTGCTTAGTATCAGTTTATAAATTGGTCTACCTGACGTCAATCATTATTAAGGATACAACTTGGTTAGAATATTTAGATGATTCCAATAGACATCTTAGTAGTTTTGTAAAGGTTAAAATATCAGTTTCAAAGGAAAGATTGAAAGTATAATTTCATTTGTGTTCTACTTGCTAAAGATTTTCCTTCTGACCTGAGTGAGATATTTGAATAAACAGTTTAATAGTTAAGAGATAACAAAAAAAGGCACCTGAAATCAACTTCTTATAACTCTGTCTACTCTCTAAACCAAAATCAAAAAAAGAGCTTTGAATCTCAAATTAAAACCTATCAGTTTTAGTGAAGAACAAAAATACACAACCATCAAAATGGAAATCCTATAAGTGATGCTTGTTTTTAAAATGAAACATTAGCTAGTCTCTCAGCATTCAAGCTTTACAATGAACTACTACTAGTTCCCCTAGTGACTCCATGTTCTCTTGCCTCTCTTTCTACATGTTGTGCCCACTGACAGAAGATTCTTCCACCATGTCCCTTCCTGGTTGACTCCTACGCATAATTTAGGTCTCAGCTTAAAAATCATTTCTTCCAAAAGAACCCCAAATATGTATTAGATATTTGCTTCAGGACAGTCTTAACTTACCCATACTACCACATTAGCACAGCATATTTTAATTGCTTATTTAGTTGTCTACCTTTCCCCCTTGACTGCCCTTTACAGGAAAGAGACTGTGTCTGTCTTCATGTAGTCCAGCATAGGTATCTAGCAAACAGCAAATACTTTAACTGAATTACTTTTATTTTAAGGCTGCCGCCACATAAACCTTAAAGATGTCAAATAAAACTCTTTGACTAAAACCTTTTGGAAATGAGGCATGGAGAGAAGGTTAACATTCAGTTTAGATAAGTGAATATACCAAATGGTCATCTACCTAGACATGTATTTAAACCAGGCACCTCGCCTCCAGGGCATCAAACTTCATCATATTTATAAATTATTTTTTTACTAGTCATTATTTTCATTTACAAATAAAATTTTTCAATTACATTTATCATATTAAGAATTCAGTTTAACTTATTTATTTTTTAGATAGTGGGAAAAGACAAGAGGAGGAAAGACAAAATAGTCTAGGTTAACTGTTAAGGGGAATAATTTTTAATTTTTACAAGGAAAAAGTTTGAAGTGAGGAACTGAATTTAAATGGAGTTCTCTATCACTAAACCATCTATTCAATGGTATTTATATAAGCTAGAACTGTATTTTGAAAGCTAGTCATCATATATAGCCTAAAATAGTCAATATCTTTTTAAAAACCAAATTATAAATTGTTGAGGCCAGGCACAGTGGCTCATGCCTATAATCCCAGCACTTTGGGAGGCTGAGGTGGAAGAACTGCTTGAGACCAGGAGTTTAAGATCAGCCTGGGCAATATAGTGAGACCTTATTTCTAACAAAAAATAAAGTAACTAGTTGGGCATGATGGAGCATGCCTGTAGTCCCAGGTGCTGTGGAGGCTGAAGTGAGAGGACTGCTTAAGCCCACAAGTTCGAGGCTGCAGTGAGCTAGGATCATGTCCCTGCACTCCAGCCTGGGTGTCAGAGTAAGACTCTGTCTCTAAAAACAAAACACAGCAAAACAAAAATAAATAAATAAACAAATAAATATTGTTGAAAGGTACTTCAAATCATTAAACATAAAGGCAAGATTCCCATTTTGAATTATCACAAGCAATCTATGTGGAAGAATTGGGTCTAGTATGTGTAGTTAGTTCAGGTTGAGGAAACATCTTGTGGTGTAAAAAACTAAATTGATCATTTCATCATCAACCTTAGGACATGTAAACTATTAGGAATAGACATGGCATGTACAGGTGATGGGAAATATTTTGATTACTTTTTACTGGAAGCATCACCTTTAGTATTTTCCTTCACTTAACCATTTTACTTGGTACAAAGGATATAGTTTCACACACAAACATAAAATAATGCAGAAGAAAAATAGATGTCAACCTATAATAAGGTATGATATAGCTATGAAATGATCAATGTGCAAACTAATTCCTGCACTGGTGGACAGACTTGAACAAGAATTACTAAATTCCATCTGTAGGGACATCATGTCAAGTTATGTATGAACAATAATAATTTCACAGTAATGGTGACAAAGGAACTATCCCAAGATTTTTTTACAACTCAGAATGGCAACAGACATAGTTGATTTATAACTAACTAAAGGATTAATGTCAAGGAGCTTATTAAAATTCACTATTTCCTTTAATTCTTGGAAATATGTTCAATAGTTTCTCTAAAGGGTACATATATAATGTAAATAAGCAGACAGAAATCTATGGCAGTTATACTCTTCATAAAAACAAAAATATTCTAATCTTAAAAGAAATCTCTTTTCAGATATAAGATTGGTATCTAAATTATTAAAATTATTTTATTTAATTTCTAGTTATTCCAGGCAGTTTCTGTGCCTCTAATCATCATTCTGCTAGGTAAAGTGTTTGGCATGAGTTTACTGATAAGGACTTAGACGAGGGGTACGGAGAAGTAATGTGCTAACCAGAGTTCTGGCATTTATAAGCTGTATGACCCTGGGTAAGTCATTTAGCCTTTACTAGGCCTCTGATTCCAGATGAATAAAGAAAGGATGATTTCTATATCCTCTTTAGTTGTAACATTAAGAAATTCTGAGTGCTTGAAATTCAAGCCATTTAAAATTTTCATACCCTGTGGTTGCCACTACAGACTACAAAATGTACAAGTAAGAATTAAAAATCAAACAAACCAAATAACCACTTGTAGCATACAGGCAGGGCTAAACTGTATATTAAACCTGATAAATCTGGTAATTTCACTTTTCTGACTACCATCCAAAAAGTTTTCTCTCCCTAGAACCAGAGAAGCAAAGTTTGGCCCTGCCTATTATTTCCACAATCAAGGAAGTTTAAACTGAACTAAGTCCATGAAACGAAAAAAGTTAGCCATAGTGGGGCTGGCAGAGTTTCTTTTCCTGAATGATAGATTTAGTATCTTTCTAACCTTTATAACTGATCTGTTGGCACTAGCTGTTAAAAGTACAGACCAGATCAGGAGAAGATGAAACTTTAAAGCTCAACTAGGTTCTAGATAAAGAGGTTCACCTTAAAATCTGAAGTAAGTTAAAAATAAAAAATCAGTTGATATATAAAATGAGGCTTCTACCCTATAGAAGACAAAAATCACAAAATACTTTTAATCCATACAGGACTTCTTGCAGAGCAACTCAAAAGTATTTTATAGAAAGTACTCAATTAAGTTTCATGACACTTCTGCAAAGAGTCAGATATTATTACTCATTTTTTTTCAAATGAAGCAAAAGAAATGAAGGAACCAAAGTTACTTTGCTGATGACATAGCTCCCTATTTTGTATCTAGTGTTGTAGCTTGTGAAAAAAGGTACTTAGCCCCATAATAAATGATATTAACTGAAATGCTTGTTTTTAAAAAAATGTTGGAATTCCCACAAGATGTGAGTGCAGAGGATGTATATTGTCTTGCTTAGCATTTATCCTGATTACTTAATTCAGCATCTGTCACACTGTAGGCACTCATTATACATTTAATGAATAAAGGCTATTCATAGTAGCTAAAAATTACTAGATATGAGTTCATATATCAGGTAGTAAGTGCATTACATATATTATTTTATTTAATCTAGCAACAATTCAATAAAGTAAGTTATTACTCTTCATTTTACTGATAAGGAAACTAAGACCTAGGTTAAGTAACTTGTCCAAGATTACAAAACAATAAAGCCACAATTTAAACAAGGTAGCCCAACTTTAGATCTTAAAGATCATGATTGTAGAAAGAAAAGCACTAGGCTAGCAGTAAGAAACTCTTTTCTATATTCTACACCATCACCACTTCCTTGGAGAGAAAGGAAATTTCTTAGTGATCTATCTGCTTATAATGCCTAGTATAGTACCTTAGTCACATTACTATTAATTAAATGTTTCCTGAATACAATTAAAATCACACAAATTAGGCTTCATTTGAAGATAAAGTTACCAGCAAGGTCCACCTCAGTGGTTCTCAAAGCACAGTCCCTAAACCTAAAACTTTTGTCAGAAATTAAAACTCTCAGGCTGCACCCCAGACCTTCCCTATCAGAAAATGGAGTTTTATGAAGACTTCCAGGTGATTCTCATGCATGTTCATGCTACTCATATATAGTAGTCCGTATAAACTGGACTACTTTATATGATGATTATTTCATATTAAAATGAGTTCAATAATGTGAAATCATCCTACAGAATGAAAGGCATATCATTATAATTAAAATATTAAATTATGCTCCCTGAAAAAAACTCAGTGATTTTGCTAAATTCACATAAAAATGAGCATCAGAAATGAAATACATAATAAAATACTTTTAAAATAAAATACTGTTCTTCTAGATTTTATCTGGATAATGTATAGTATTCATGGATCCAGAGGAAAAGACAAGTATGTTCCATGAAGGACTACCTAGAAATCTAATAATCTGGTAATTGAGTGAATCAGCCCAGAGATCTCATATGCTGCACAAGCTCCTTACCTGACCAGTGTCCAGTGGAGATGCCAGATCTGTCTGTGCATGTCTCACTTACAGGCCTGAATACAGTCTCCCATCCACCAGTAGCATAGCGCCAATTCTGAGATTCCAAGATGAGTGTTCGCTGTGTGCCATATGCAATCATGAAGCAGTAGACCACATGATGGAGTTGACAGCCATAGCCACAGCCTTTGTTGATATTACACACCAGCTTCTTGGCTTTGCTGCAGTCCTTGGGATTCTGTCAGGGAGAAAGAGAAACAAAAATAAAGACAAGTACAGAGAGGTCAACTTCTCTTTTTTTTTTTTTTTTTTTTTTTTTGCTTTCAGCTTCAGGGGCACATGTGCAGTTTTGTTTTATAAACTGTGTGTCATAGGGGTTTGCTATACACCCCAAGTAATCAGCATAGTAAGTTATATGTGGTTTTTTGATCTTCACCCTCCTCCCACCTTTCACCCTCAAGTAGGCCCCAGTGTCTATAATTCTCTTGTGTCCATATGTACTCAACGTTTAGCTCACACTTTTAATAAGAACATGAAGTGTTTGGTTTTCTGCTCCTGCATTAGTTTGCTTAGGATAGTGACCTCCAGCTCCATCCATGTTGCTGCAAAGGACGTGCTCTCATTCTTTTTTAAGGCTTCATACTATTCCATGATATATATGTGCCACATCTTTTTTCTAGTCTACCACTGGTGGGTATCTAGGTTTATTCCATGTCTTTGAAATTGCAAATAGTGCTGTGATTAACATATAAGTGCATGTGTCTTTATAGCAGAATAATTTATATTCCTTTGGTTATATACCCAATAATGGGATTGCTGGGTCAAATGGTAGCTCTCTGAGTTCTTTGAGAAACTGCCAAACTACTTTCCAATGGTTGAACTAATTTACGTTTCCATTGGCAATGTATAAATGCCCCTTTTCTCTGCAGCCTCACCAGCATGTTATTTTTTGACTTTTTAATAACAACATTCTGACTGTTATCTCATTCTGATGGTATATCATTGTGATTCTGATTTGCATTTCTCTAATGATTAGTGATGTTTCATACTTATTGACTGTGTATATGTCTTTTGAAAAGTGTCTGTCATGTCCTTTGCCTTTTTAATAATGTTGCTTTTTGCTTGTTAAGTTCCTTATAGATTCTAGATATTAGACCTTTCATGGTTTGCAAATATTTTCTCCTGTTCTGTTGGTTGTCTGTTTACTCTGTTGATAATTTATTTTGCTGTTCAGAAGCTCTTTAATTAGGTTCCATTTGCCAATTTTTGTTTCTGTTGCAACTGCTTTTGGCATCTTCATCATGCAATCTTTGCCAGGGCCTATATCCATAATGGTATTTCCTAGGTTTTCTTCTAGAGTTTTTATGGTTTTAGGTTTTACATTTAAGCCTTTTATCTATCTTGACTTAATTTTTGTATACAGTGACAGGAAGGAGTCCAGTTTCAATCTTCTGCATATAGCTAGCCAGTTATCCCAGCACAGTTTATTGAATAGGGAGTCCTTTCTCCTTGGCTTGTTTTTGTCAGCTTTGTCAAAGATTAGAAAGTTGTAGGTGTATGACTTTATTTCCAGACTCTCATTCTGTACCACTGGTCTATATGTCTGTTTTTGTACCAGTACCACGCTGTTTGGTATGGTGATACATGGTATGGGTACCATGGTGTTTGGTACCAATACCATGGTTACTGTAGCCTTGTAGTGTAGTTTGAATTCGGGTAATGCGATGCTTCCAGCTTTGTTCTTTTTGCTTAGGACTGCTTGGGCTATTCAGGCTCTTTTCTGGGTCTATATGAATTTTAAATCAGTTTTTTCTAGTTCTGTGAAGAATGTCATTGGTAGTTTGATGGGAATAGCATAGAATCTGTAAATTGCTTTGGGCACTATGGCCATTTTAATGATATTGATTCTTCCTACCCATGAGCCTGGAGTGTTTTTCCATTTGTTTGTGTCATCTCTGATTTCTTAGAGCAGTGTTTTGTAATTCTCCTGGTAGAGATCTTGCACCTCCCTAGTTAGCAGTATTCTTAGGTATTTCATTCTTTTTGTGGCAATTGTGACTAGGATTCCATTCTTGACTGAGCTCTCACCTTGGACATTACTGGTGTATAGAATGCTACTGATTTTTGTACAGTGATTTTATAGCATGAAACTTTGCTGAAGTTGTTTTTCAGATCTAGGAGCTTTTGGGTAGGGACTATGGAATTTTCTAGGTGTAGGATCATACTGCCTGCAAAGAGAGGTAGTTTGACTTCCTTTCTTCCTATTTGGATGCCTTTAATTTTTTTCTCTTGCCTGCCTGTCTGCTCTGGCTAGGACTTTTAGAACTATGTTAAATAGCAATGGTGAGAGTGGGCCATCCTTGTCTTGTTCCAGGTCTCAAGAGAAAGGCTTCCAGCTTTTGTCCACTCAGTATGGTGTTGTCTGTGGGTTCGTCATAGATGGGTCTTACTATTTATAGGTATGTTCCTTCGATGGCTAGTCTGTTGAGGATTTTTAACATGAAGAGATTCTGAATTTTACTGAAAGCCTTTTCTGCATCTATTGAGATAATCTTTTTGTTTTTAATTCTGCCTATGTGATGAATCACATTTATGGATTTGTGTATGTTGAACCAATCTTGCATCCCAGGGATAAAGCCTATTTGATTGTGGTGAATTAGCTTTTTGATATGCTGCTGGATTTGGCTTGCTATTATTTTGTTGAGGATTTTTACTTCTTTGTTCATCAAGGATATTGGCCTGATGTTTTCTTTTTGTTCTTGTGTCTTTGCCAGGTTTTGGTATCAGAATGATGCTGCCCTCATAGAATGAGTTAGGAAGGAGTCTCTCCTCCTCAATTTTTTGGAACAGTTTCAGTAGGAATGGTGCCAGGTATTCTTAAATGTGTGGCAGAATTTGGCTGCCTATCCCTGGGCCTTTTCTGGATGGCAGGCTTTTTATTACTGATTAAATTTCAGAACTTGTTATTGGTCTGTTCAGGGTATGAATTTCTTCCTGGTTCAGTCTTGGGAGGTTGTATGTTTCCAGGAATTATTTATTGTAGGTTTTCTAATTTGTGTTCACAGAGGTGTTCATAATAGTCTCTGATGGTATTTTTGTATTTTTGTGGAGTTAGGGTGATGTTCCCTTAACTTCTCTTTACAGGTGACAAGTACCAAAAATCATAAAATAGGTCAGGACTGATCCAGTACGTTTCTTATTTAGGAAAGAATCCTGCTGGATTGGATTTCAATGAATCCAATGAAAACTATACGTACATATTTAAGGAGATTGCAGTGAAAAGCAAGTTTCTTGGGAAGAACTCTAAACAAATGTGAAATTAAGCAGTTACATTTAAAAAAATTCTTTCACTTCTCATTTTTAACACTGCATTTTGTTTTTTATTTTTTAATTTTAAGTATAAGGATACATGTGTAGGTTTGTATACAGGTAAACTTGTGTCACGGGGGGTTTGTTGTACAGATTATTTAGTCACCCAGGTTTTAAGTCTAGTATTCATTAGTTATTTCTCCAGATCCTCTCCCTCCTCCCACTGTCCACCCTCCGATAGGCCCCAGTGTCTGTGGTTCCCCCTCTATGTGTCCATGTGTTCTCATCATTTAGTTCCTACTTATAAGTGAAAACATGCAGTATTTGGTTTTCTGTTTCTGCATTAGTTTACTAAGGATAATGGCCTCCATCTCCATCCATGCCCCTGCAAAGGACATGATCTCATTCTTTTTTACAGTTGCATAGTATTCCATAGTATATATGTACCACACTTTCTTTACCCAGTCTACCACTGATGGGCATTTAGGTTGATTCCATGTCATTGCTATCGTGAATAGTGCTGCAATGAACATATGCATGCATGTATCTTTATAGTAGAATGATTTATATTCCTTTGCATACATATCCAGTAATGGGATTGCTGGGTCAAATGGTTTTTGGTTGAGTAATTTCCACACTGCTTTCTACAATGGCTGAACTAATTTACATTCCTACCAGCAGTGTATAGGTTCTTTCTTTCACTTCTTTATTACTCAGTCTCTTACTTCTTTCACTTCTTCATCACTCAGAACATGCAAATGGAATTATCTCTGAATTCAAAGTTGCATACATCAGTATCTTTATGAAAAAAGTAAAACAGTTCATTTATTCCAGCAGCATTTCAGCATTCTGAGCTTACCTTCTATGATGAAACTCAGATTATCTTAAAAGACAAATTCTAATTTCTCTGTTAATTCCATCTATCTCCACAATTTTATATATTACAACAAAATCTACTTTTTCATTATGAAGTAAAAGCCACTGAGTAAAGGGATACCTGATTTCAACAATTACAAAATATCAGGCATGGAACATTTAAAAAAATCATACTTGATAATAGCTACCAGCCATTTTTACAACGGAATGTAGAACGTGTTCTATACTGGCTAACTTGAGATGTAGTATGCCACTTTTTAATCGGGAGATCCAGAAAGCAAATGTTTAGCTAACATGATAATTTCTTTTTCTTCCATTCTAAAGTTCAACTTTGCTTTAATTTGGATGAGCTATTGCTAAATTATTCCCAGGCATCTTAGTTCTTCATATAACAAAATTAGTCTGAGAAGTTCTCCTAGCTGTTTTGTCTATGTGAGAGAGGATGGGTGACTCTAAGAACAGAATCTTTTATCCTACATAGCAAGAGGCAATGTAACCAGTTTTCAATTTATATGAGCCTTGAATAATGCAGTCACCAAACATCAACTCTAAAACCATTTTCCAGGGATATCATCGGTCCTGTCAAGCAGAGCCCTAGAAACAAAAGCTGCAGTTTGTAAAATGATTCCAAAGGAAAAACTGAGAAGGGAAAATACAAGTTACCTCCAGAAGAGGTACCTTTCATATTCAAATGTGTCACAGCAAGCTGGTCTTTTTTTAGATTAAAGCAGAAATACCATCAAGAACCTGAGGAAGAGTTAAGAGCCTTTTTGAATCTGAGAGAACCCTGATAAAATTCAGCAAGATTTGGTCAATATTGCTTCCACAATCAAGTAGTAGAGTTGGTGATTCTTTGAAACTATGAACTCATGGCAGACTCCTAAAGCAATAAGCATTCTCACACTTGTTGCTATAGCCACAAAAGATCTGAGAGGAACAGAGAAGTGTGGTAACATGTGGGAATGGGAGATCTGCATCATTTAATTTCTGTGCAATATTGTATAAGGATCCTGGGAATAAATAATATTCTCAAACTGATCCAAAGGTTTATTATTGACTCCATTTATCAAAAGAATGGACAAATAACACTGACATTTGTCAGATTTTCATGAGAAATAGAATACTTGAATATCACTAAAATTCATATGAATGAAAAAGGAAATGTCCTTCATATCTTCTTCAATAAACCTTTTCTTTTAGAACAGTTTTTAGATGTACTAAATTACTGCAAAGATAGCACAGAGAATTCCCATATACCTCACACCCAATTTCCCCTACTATTATATCTTACGTTAGTCGTCGTCTTCTTTTTTTTTTTTTAAAAAGAAAAAAAGAGTGAAGGAACATAATAATTGAAACATCTGACCTTTAGTTTGGAAACTATAGATTTTCTATTTAAAAGAAGACTCACATCTACATTTAAGAAAGTATATTCACTGTGTTAAGAACAGAGTTTGACTAGAACCTAACGCTTTGAGCACAAGAGCTGAGACCTAAAAGGGCAATCTGTACAAGTGGTTTAATGAATGATGCTTAGTGTATCTCAAATCAAGCTGAAGACAGACTATATTAATTCTTTTCTGTTTATGTCATAGAGGACACAAAGAAAGAGGTAAAATCCATTATGCTTGATTCTGAAATGAGAAATGTCTATACATATAAGGTGATGAATGGAAGACTCGAAGGGTGATACGAGAAAATGAATGACTGAACTGATAACAGTAAATGAAACACTGAAAAAGCTCAGAGTCACAGCCCAATTTTTTTGTCCAAATATTTAGAAGTCTGGAAAATTCAAAATAACTTGCTCATAAAAGTTCCAGAAAAAGGCAGAGGACACTAAAGAATAGAAAAGGTATTTATGTTCCTAACACAAGATTAGGTTTATCAGAGTACATATCTAGAAAAAAAATAAAGCAACAACTCTGAAATGAACAGGAATTTATTGTGATGAAAAGGAATTTTATAGAAAACCCCTATTCTAAGCTAAGCCTTTGTTATCCAGCATTGTTACAGAATAGCAACAAATATAAAGAGATTTATGGGACTCTATAAAAGGGATACAGAGCCATAGATTTGTAGTTTTCAAATTTCTTACCAAATAGCTATTATCAGTTACCACTGATCCTAGTTTTATACTATCCAGTTGATGTCTGCAAAAGACTAGAAAATGTGTCATATCCATGAGCAAGATATATAGAAGGGTCTCATTACTAAAAGAAGCTTTACTCTAAACTATAAACACAATAAATTATGTTTTATAATATGAGATTTTTGTATATGGGATCTACTTAAAAGTCAGACTCACCAATAGGCAGATAAATTCTAGCTCCTTGCAATAATGATAATTCAAGTTTTAGAAATACAAGGTACATTTGCGAAAATTACCTAAGACAACATTCTCTAATGAAAGGGCTTGGATAGAGAGGTTAAAGATATGATTTTGGTCCAATGAAGGTTCTGCTATGAACTCAATTGTGTGATTTGGTTTCAAGTGGTTAGTTTAAAATAGACACAAAAATTACCTCCCTACACAGCCTCTCCCTGTTCACTCACCCTTCTTTCTCAGAGCTACTATGAGGCTAAATAAATGAGATGGTATATGCACAAAATTAATTTGAACATACTTCTTATTTATCCTCATAGTTTCAAGAGACATTATTTCACACTGAATAAATCCAGTTTTTTGTATGTGTGTGTTCTTTTTGAGTATTAGTTAGTGTTGCAAGGTAGCCCAATCACGGGTCTTTATATGCTAACAATGTTATGTAACATTTTTGTAATTATAATTCATCAGCAAAGCTGTCACCATAGTACATATAAATCAAAAAATAAGGATTTAAGATATAACAGGATTCTTTTGAATTCAGTTCCCTTTTTATTTTCTTCAATTATTATTTTTGAGACAAGTTCTGGCTCTATTGCCCAGGCTGGAGTGCAGTGGCGCAATCATGGTTCACCACAACCTCAATCTCCTGGGCTCAAGCCATCCTCCCACCTCAGCCCCCCAAGTAGCCCAGCTAATTTTTGTATTTTTTGGTAGAGACGGGTTTTCCCATGTTGCCCAGGCTGATTTCGAACTTGTGAACTTAAGCCATCCTCCCACCTCAGGCTTCCAAAGTGCTGGGATTACAGGCATGAGCCACCACTCCTGGCCCATTATTTTCTTTTACACTATCTGAGGCATTTCATCTGACACTATTAGTTTCCAAGAATGACCCTGCTTCAACAGAGCTGAAAGCTGTGTTTTTTCTCTCTGCCCTATAAATCAACAATTGGGAACAATACTTGAATTAATAAGCCTCTAACCAAAATGGTATTTGAAGGAAAACAGCAGTCCTTAGAAATAAACGATTACTAATTCAGTAAGGTACCATCATAACGCTGACATATTTTACTTAGGTTAAAATATAAAAATAGTCACTATTGGACATATTTCCAATTAGGATACCAGGTTAATTTCCCCTTTGCAAAAAAAAGAACAATTTCAATCAACTAGTAAACCATAGGCATTATTCTATTACTTAGGATTTATGGGTTTCCACTGACTCCACTTAGTAATATTAGTAGCATTGTGAATTATAAAATATTACCAAATAGTACTGATTTTGTGGCTTTTAATGATTTTTTTCTATGACTTTTAATAAAGATTTTTCCTACACACCAATAAAAGCAACTTCAGAGTACAAATTTTCCAGCCACAATGTAGTATCCCTCACCCGCCCAGAGTTACTACTGACCAAAAACACTGCAGAAAAAGGCTAAATTAACAACAAAGAAAACATTTAGTCAATATAAACTGCACATAATATCTCCAGCCACCTCTTGCAAACAGTAAATGCTCAATAACCATTAGTTCAACTGAATTACATTTACAGAGACAAAGGTGATGTCAAGTCCATAGTCATAAATTAACAGGTGGCAAACCCTCTCAGGTTCAAGAGACCTGCACGGTCTCTTGATCCACTGTCCACTGCCCTTATCTATTTCACCATGATATCTTCAATACAAGATGCAGCAAGAAGTCCAGGCTCAAAACACATATCTAGCTATTTCTGTAAACTGAAAATTAAGAATCAGAACCCCAGGAGATCCTTCCAACTCCTCTCTAAGAAATCCCTTCTATTGGAAGGAGTTAAGTCAAAGATAGCTCCTATTTCCAGTGAAGACAGTTCAGTAAAAACCAAAAAAACGGGTCAGGTCAGGTGAGTTAAATTGTACTGTGCTCTTTGTCTGCTCTAATAAGAAGACTAAACAGTTTTTAATTTGTTTGTTTAAAAAGATTTGCAATATCTAGCTTTGTGTTGCTAATGAAGAAAGAATTCATTAATAGGGTGTTGAAAGCTTTTCATTATATTAGAAACAATCTGATTTTATTTCTCTAACATTATTTTCAAAACCAAGGAGAAAAGGTAATGAAGCAAATAAGAGACCTGAAGTATTCCATGTGGTAATTAAAATGAAGACTCTGGCATAGTTAATAACCATGAAAGAGACAGTTAAAAAGCATGCTCACTTTTAAAAGCCAAGACCGGAAATTATTGTCTCTTAACATATTAAACAAGAATATTTTCCATAGCAAAGTTAAGACTGTACTAAGGCATCCTTTCCACCCCTCTAGCAACCTGAACGATCTGTTCCAGGTAGTAAGGACAACACAATAGCTCAGGCCCAAGTGCTTCGGGAAATTTCCCTATGGGTATTCTGTAAAATCTAAGAGTGGAAACTTAAGGGAGGAAAGATACCAAGATACAGAGTTTATAGACTGAAAGACCACAGTAAAGGCAGATCGTTACTATACAGTCATTGAAGAGGAAAGCTTGTCTTGGTAAGTAAAGCCACATTTAGCTTACTTTAAATAATACATTTTAAAAACTTTTGCTCTTTACCTGTAAGTCTCTACTAAATGCTTTAAAGTCATTTTTAAAAGATGGAAATTCCGTAAATCCAATAGAAAGCAACAAGCAAATGTGGGACATTTCTTCCATCGGGGCTTTCAAGACAGTATTCTGTAATCTCTGGGAGTTCCAGGTGGTCTCTAGAAAACCCTCAACTTAGATTCAAGAGACTTCCACGCCAGAATAACCTTGGTAATATTTTTCTGCTACCAGAAGGGCCACAAAGGAAAGGCAGATAATTAATGATTCGTATTCTCATTCAAGAATATAATGTAAATAAAACTATCTCCAAGGATACAGAAGAAAAGCTGTTATACAAGGAGCCAGAATCTGACAATCCTATATAAATGCACAGAAAATGTATCTTCTCAAGCACCTCAACTTTTCTCTGTAAGTTTATACCCTAATTCCCAGGTCTCAGAATCAATTGAACTGTTGAGGTTATAAAGAGCATGCTTACAAAAATTAAGATTGAATTTCAGAAAGGTCCTCCATCATCATTTTAGTTGACAGAATTCATTTAGGGACTCTTTCCTCAAAACATATCATCAAGTATGATATGACAGGTACTCTTTTTAAAAAGCGAGTGAGAAGGGAAAAGAGGAGAAGAGGAAGTAAGATAGAAAAAAGGGGAGCTGGGAGGAGAATAGAGGGGAAGAAACGTGGACAAGAGAAGAGGACAGAAAGGGGAAGAGGAAGAGGGTAGAAGGGGGAAAGGAGTAAAAAGCATGCCTATGAATAGTCAGCCCTGTCTTATTACACAGGAGTAAAAAGATAAAGTATCGATTCTCAGCATTTTGGCTAAGATCAAGTGTAAAAGATGAAGTACTGGCAAAGGAAAACAATGGTTGAAACTGTTCCTGTGCAAAAGTTGCTCCAAATGTTTTGTTTTAAATAAAAGTCAGGGTTTAAGTTACACAGTTTTGCTGAGTTTTCCATTCTGCAAAGTACCATTCCTCTGGGTAGTACTGGTACTTACAGCACTTGTCTATTCACTGGCTTTAAAACCAAACCATCAACAACAATTAGACCAGATGTCAAATCTGGATACCTCTTCTCCAAGACCAAGTATTTGTCTCATTTCTCCATGCAGCTAGCCATACATGAAAAATACACTGTTAGCTGAGCATGAATTTCTTTGGAATCCCCAGCTATTATTGTTTTTTTTAAATGAAAAACAAAAAACAAAACAAAACAAAACCTCAAGACCACTTTTCTCAAACTACCTCAATGAACAGTACTGTAACCAGTTCACATTTTATTCTCTTTACGCCTCAAAAATTTTTAACACTGTATTTATTTTACTTTTATTTTGAAATAATTTAAGATCCATAATAAACTGCCAAAATAGTACAGAGAGTTACTGTACTTACGGTGTACCTTCCAAAAAGCTTTCCCCAAGGAGAACGTATTACTTAACCATAGTACATTATCAAAATCAGGAAACTGACATTACACAATACTATTAACTAAACTACAGACTTTTTTAGATTACCAGTTTTCACATGCACTCAGATTTTCTAACATGTATACACTCATGCAACTACCACCAAAATTAGGATACAAGCTGTACCATCAAAACAAAACAAAAACCCCTTATACTTCCAATTTCGAGGTACACTCTTCCCCAAACCTTAATCTCTGGAACCCACTGAACTGTTCTCCATCACTACAATTTAGTTACTTTAAGTGCATTATAAATGGAATTTAGATAGTTGTTAATCTTTTGAGACTGGCTTTTTATCATTCAGCACAATGCTTTTGAGATCCATCCAACTTGTGTGGAATAGTTGATTTCTTATTACTAGGTAGTATTCTATTATGTGGATTATATTATGGTTTATTTACTTACTGAAGGACACTTGGGTTGTTTCCACTTTTTGGTGATTACAAACTAAGATGCTATGCACATGAGTGTACAACTTTCTGTGTGGACATGGCTTTTCTCTAGGATATACAGGAATGTGATTGCTGGATCATATTGGTAATGGTATGTTTATGGGGAACTACCAAACTGTTTCCTAGAATGGCTGTACCATTTTACATTCTCATAAGCAATGCATGAAAGAGCTCGTTGTTCCACATTCCTGGCATTTTTTATTTTAGCCATTCTGACAGGTAATTGTATCTCATCATGTCTTTTGCATTTCCCTAATAACTAATGATTTTTGAACATTTTTTATGTGCTTATTTGTCATCTGTATATGTCTTTTGTATAGCTGTCTGTACAAGACTTTGCCTATTTTCTAATTAGATTGTTTCTTACTATTGAGATTAGAGAGTTCTTAATACATTCTCTATACATGCCTTTGTTGGACATGTGATTTGCAGATTTCTCCCAGTCTATGGCTTCTCTTTCATCCTCTTTAACAAGGTCGCTGGTAAATAAAAAGTTTTTTTTTTTAGCTTTGTTTTTCTTTTTTATTTTTTTTGAGCACATAGTACGTATATATATTTATGGGATACATGAAGTATTTTTACATAGGTATACAATGCATGAAAAATCACATCAGGGTAAATGGGGTAGCCATCCTTTGTGTTACAAACAATCCAGTTATCCTCTTTTAGTTATTTTTAAATGTACAATTAAATTATTATTGACTGTCACCCTGCTGTGCTGTGAAATACTGGGACTTATTCTTTCTAACTATTTTTTGTATCCATTAACCATATCCCTTTACTCGCCCCCACAACTACATTTCCCAGCCTCTGGTAACCATCATTCTGTCTCTATCTCCATGAGTTCAATTTGTTTTAATTTTTAGCTCCCACAAATAAGTGAGAACATGCCAAGTTTGTCTTTCTGTGCCTGGTTTATTTCACTTAAGATAATGATCTGCAGTCTCATCCATGTTGTTGCAAATGACAGGATCTCATTCTTTTTTATGGCTGCATAGTACTCCATTGTGTATAGATATTACATATTTTCTTTGTTCATTCATCTGCTGATGGGCACTTAGGTTGCTCTCAAATTCTGGCTATTGTGGAAAGTGCTGCAGTCAACATGGGAGTGCAAATATTTCTTTAATATACTGATTTCCTTTCTTTTCATTATATACCCAGTAGCTGGGTTGCTGGATCATATGGTAGTTCAATTTTTAGTTTTATGAGGAACGTCCTAACTGTTCTTCGTAGTGGTTGTACTAATTTACATTCTCACTAACAGTGTATGAGGGTTCCCTTTTCTCCACATTTGTTATTTGTTTCTCAGCATTTGCTATTGCCTGTCTTTTGGGTAAAAGCCATTTTAACTGGGGTGAGATGATATCTCATTGTCGGTTTTTAAAATTTGCATTTATCTGATGATCATTGATGCTGAGCACCTTTTCATATGACTGCCATTTGTATGTCTTCTTTTGAGAAACATCTATTCAGACCTTTTGCCTACTTTTTGATCAAATTTAGTTGTTTGAGCTCCTTTTATATTCTGGTTATTCATCCCTTGTCAGGTGAGCAGTTTGCAAATATTTCCTCCCATTCTGTGGGTTGTCTCTTCACTTTGTTGACTACTTCCTTTGCTGTGCAGGCAGAAGGTTTTTAACCTGATAAGATCCCATTTGTCCATTTTTGCTTTGGTTGCCTGTGCTTATCGGGTATTACTTAAGAAACCTTTACCCATTCAAACCAATGTCCTGGAGAGTTTCCCCAATGTTTCCTTTTAGTAGTTTTATAGTGTGAGGTCTCAGATTTAAGTCTTTAATCCATTTTGATTTGTGGATATGGTAAGATTGAGGTCTAGTATTATTCCTGAGCATAAGGATATTCAGTTTTCTCAGCACCATTTATTGAAGAGACTTTCCTTTCCCCAGTGTAAGTTTGTGACTTATGTAGAAAATGAGTTTACTATAGATGTACAGATTTGTTTCTGGGTTCTCTATCCTGTTCCATTGGTCTATGGTCTATATGCCAGTACCATGCTGTTTTGGTTACTATAGTTCTGTAGTATATAATTTGAAGTCAGGCAGTGTGATTCCTCCAGTTTTGATTCCTCCAGTTTTGAGGTTTGTGCTCAGGATAGCTTTGACTATTCTTTTTTTTTTTTTTTTTTTTTGTGATTCCATACAAGTTTTAGATTCTTTTTTCTATTTCTGTGAAGAGTGTAATTGGTATTTTGATAGAGATTACACTGAATCTACAGATTACTTTGGATAGTATAAACATTTTAACAGTATTTATTCTTCCAATCCATGCACATACAATATCTTTCTATTTTTTACGTTCTCTTCAATTTCCTTCATCAATGTTTTATAGTTAGCATTGTAGAGATCCTTTACTTCTTTGGATAATTTCTTGTTACTTAATTTTATCTGTAGCTATTGTAAATGGGATTACTTTTTTAAATTTCTTTGTCAGATTGCTCACTGTTGGCATATAGAAACAATACTGATATTTGTGTGTTGACTTTGTACTTGCAACTTCACTGAATTCATCACTTCTAGTTTTTTTGGTAGTCTTTAGATTTTTCCAAATATTGAACCATATAGTCTGCAAACAAGAATAAATTGATTTCTTCCTTTCTAATTTAGATGTTGGTTATTTCTTTCTCTTGTCTGATTACTGTAGCTACAGTAATCAGCACTGCGTTGAATAACAGTGGTAAAAGTGGGCCTCCTTGCCATGCTCCAGATCTTAGAGAAGAGTCTTTCAGTTTTTCCCCATTATGATACTAGTTGTGGGTCTGCTGTATATGGCTTTTATTATGTTGAGGTATATTCCCCCTTTATACCCAGTTTTTTGAGGGTTTTTATCATGAAGGTAAGTTAAATTTTATTAAATGCTTTTCAGCATCAACTGAAATGACCATACGGTTTTTGTCCTTCATTCTGTTGACATAACATATCACATTGGTTGATTTGTGTATGTTGAACCATTCTTGTGTCCCAGGGATAAATCCCACTTGGTCATGATGAATGACCTTGTTTGTTTTTGGTCTAATGCTTCTATCAATTATTGAAAGAGGGGTTTTAAAGTCTCCAACTATATTTGTCTGTTCTCCTTTCAGTTCTGTCAGTTTTTGCTTCATGTATTTTGAAGACCTGTTAAGTGCACACGTTTAGAATTACATTTTTTGGTAAATTGATCATTTTATTATTATTGTATCTTCCTTTGTCTCTGCTAGTTTTCTTTGCTCTGAAGTCTATTCTGTCTGAGATTAATAGTCACTGTATTTGTTTTGTTTTGGAGACAGAGTCTTGTGCTGCTGTCCAGGCTAAAGTGCAGTGGCACAATCTTGCCTCACTGCAAGCTCCGCCTCCCGGGTTCATGCCATTCTCCTGCCTCAGCCTCCCAAGTAGCTGGGACAACAGGTGCTCCCCACCATGCCCGGCTAATTTTGTTTTTGTATTTTTAGTAGAGATGGGGTTTCACTGTGTTAGCCAGAATGGTCTCGATCTCCTGACCTCATGATCCGCCTGCCTCAGCCTCCCAAAGTGCTGGGATTACAGGCGTGAGCCACCGCACCCAGCCCAGTCACTCTTTCTTTTGATTATTGTTTGCATGGTATATCTGCCCATCATTTTACTTTTAATCTACCTATGTCATTATATGTGAAGTTAGTTTCTTGGGGGGACAGCATATACATGGATCATTAAAATAAAAAACAGGCCGCGCACAGTGGTTCACACCTGTAATCCCAGCACTTTGGGAGGCCGAGGTGGGTGCATCACCTGAGGTTGGGAGTTCGAGATCAGCCTGACCAACATGGAAAAATCCCATCTCTACTAAAAATACAAAGTTAGCCAGGCGTGGCAGCACATGCCTGTAATCCCAGTTACTTAGCAGGCTGAGGTAGAAGAATCGCTTGAACCCAGGAGGCAGAGGTTGCGGTGAGCCGAGATCATGCCATTGCACTCCAGCCTGGGCAATAAGAGCAAAACTCTGTATCAAAAACAAGCAAACAAACAAACAAACAAAAAGCATTCTGCCAGTCTCTGTCCTGTATTTTTTTTTCTTTTTCTTAACTAGTATGTTTAGATCATTTGTATTTATATTTCATGCAATTACTGACATGTTGGGATTTAAGTATGCCACTTTTTTGTTTTTTATTTGCTCCTTTTGTTTTTTGTTTCCATTTCTCCTTGCCTGTGCATACTCTGAACTTTTTTTAGTATTTAATTTTGATTTATCTATAGTGTTTTAAGGAACTACAAAAATCAGAAATGGTTCCTGTAAAGTATGGTGTTCTATAGTGTTTTAAAATATCTCTTTATAGAGCCTTTTTTTTTTGAGACAGAATCTTGAGTGGCGCGAACTCGGCTCACTGCAACCTCCGCCTCCCAGGTTCAACCAATTCTCCTGCCTCAGCCTCCCGAGTAGCTGGAATTACAGGCACATGCCACCATGCTCAGCTAATTTTTGTATTTTAGTAGAGATGGGGTTTCACCATGTTGGCCAGGCTGGTCTAACTCCTGACCTCAGGTGATCCCCCTGCCTCGGCCTCCCAAAGTGTGGGGGATTACAGGCGTGCTCCACTACGCCTGGCCTATAGAGCATTTTTAGTAGTTACTCTAGGGATAATTATATCTATATACAACAGTTATTACAGTTCTACTCATCTCAACATTTTACCATTTGAAATGGAATGCAGAAACCTTCCTCCTTTTTAGGTTCCTTCACTCTCCCCACTTTTATGATATAGTTGTTTTAAAAATCACCTTCATATACATTGAGAACCATATCGGACATTGTCAGAAATTTTATTTCTAACCAAACATTTTAAAAACTCAACAGAAGAAGATTAGGCAATTCCCTGTATTTATTAATTTGTACTTTCTTCATTCTGATGTTCCAGCAGAATTCTCTTGTCATCATTTTCTGTCTGAAGAACTTCCTTTTTTACACAAGTCTGCTGGCAATGAATTCTCTGAGTTTTCTTTCATCCACAAATGTCTTTTCCTCACTTCATTGTATTTTCCCTAGGTGAAAAATTCTGGGTTGAGAATTCTTTCCTTTCAGCACCACAAAAATGTTTTAAATCTGATTTAAAGCCTATAATTCCAGCACTTTGGGAGGCCAAGACAGGAGGATTGTTTGAGACCAGAATGGGCAAAATAGCAAGATGTTAGCTCAAAACAAACAAAACAGTTTTGCTACTTCTCTTGGCCTCCATGTTTTTTGATAAGAAACCCAGAGTCATTCAAATTGTTCCTCTATAACTAATGCGCTGCTTTTCTCTGGCTGCTCTCAAGATTTTTTTCATTGTCTTTAGTTTTTAGCAAATTACTTAAAAAGTATCTGGGAATGGATCTGAGTTTTTCCTGTTAGGAGTTTGCTCAGCTTCTTGAATATTTAGGTTTGCCAAATTTAAGAAGTTTTCTGTCATTTCTTCAATTTCTTTTCTTCAAAATAAGGTATTTATTAAACATATCTTTATAAAAGTATCACAGATACTAAAGTTAATAAATCACAGACTAAAACTTCCAGATGCTTGCATCCTTCAGTCAGAAGGATAGACATGAAAGACATGAATGACATCGAGATGGTCAATATGATAACAGAGATGTGTATAAGGCGCTGTAGCAGACTGGATTAAAAAAAAAAAAAAAGGCCCGGGCAGTATTTCCAGTTCCACATGCTTTTCTACAACCAGCCCCTTCCCATCAAGAGAGGAGCTCTCTACCTCTCCTCTTCCAACTAATGGAGCTCATGACTGCTCTAACCAATACAGTACGGCAGAAGTGATGCTATGTGACTTCTGAGGCTAGGTTACATCAAGGACACACATTCCTCCTGGCTTGTTCTCCCTCTATCTCTGCCTCTTGAAGTGACCACCTTTGGAGCCCTCAGCTGCCACGTAAAAAATCCTACTACCTTGAAGTTGCAATGCTGAAAAGACCAATAGAGAGAGAGATGGCCAATGATCCCCTGCTATTCCACGTTCCAGATATTTGGCTCTTTCCAGCATCAGCCAAGTGAGGGAATGGGTTCTCAGATGATTCCAGCTCAGCCTTCAAGTATTCCAGATGAGGTCCTGTTAACAGAGACAGCTGGAGTAGAGGTAGGTATGGTAGAAGTTTCATTCATTCTTTCTCTTATTCCTTTATCCAATATTGAATCCCATTGTGTCAGGCACCTGGCTTGTACATCAGTTAAGACTGCTTTTGGCTGTATTTCCAAAAAAAAAAAAAAAAGTGCTTAAACACTAAGAACACATTGTTTTTACTTAATGAGAAAATCAGAGGACAGTCCCAGGAATGTTTTGCTGTTTCCAGCCAGTCTCTTCTTCACCAGCCTCAGAATGTTAGCTTTTTATCTGAATGCCTCGTGGTCACAAGATGGCTGTAACAGCTCCAAAGCATTACATCCTCTGAAGCTTCTCACACCATATCCAAAGGCCGGAAGAAGAAGTATACTAGGAGCTTTTTTGTAATGTGCTCTCCATTTTTATCAGAAAGAAAAACATCTCTCTGACGTTCCCACCAGCCAACTTCCTCTTATATTGAATCAACCAGGTGCAAATCACACAGTCATCCTAGCAGAGGGCGTATAAGACAGGGAGGGTGCTAGGAAAGCGAGTATCTGGCCTTTCCAGCTTCTGGTCCACTGAAGGCTCTCACAAAGTGTTGATTCTCATCCTGTCTTTTGGTTTCTTGGCAGTTCTGGAAGCCAGAAATACAAAATCAAGGTGTTGGCACAGTTGGCTCCTTCTGGAGGCCCTAAGGAAGAAGTTGTTCCATGTCTCTCTCCCGGCTTCAGGTGGTTGCCAGCCATCCCTGTCATTCCTTGGCTTCCTTGGCTTGTAGATACAACACTCCAATCACTACCTGACTTCACTGGCTCTTTCCCTGTGTGTCTCTGTTCTTCAAATATGTTCTTCAATCTCTCACTCCTACTTTTCTTCTTCTGGGATTTCAATGATACAAATATGAAGATGTTTCTGTAATTGTCTCAGAGGTCCCCATAAGACTCTCTTCACCTTTTTTAAATCTTTATTCTCTCTGTTGTTCAGATTGGATAATTTACATTGATCTAAATTTAAGTGCACCATTTCTTTCCTCTGTCATCTCTGTTTTACTACTGAGCTAATTTTTAATTTATTTTATTTATCAGTTCTAAAATTTCCATTTGTTTCCCCCTTATATCATCTATTTCTTTGCTGAGACTTGCTATTTTTTTCATTTGTTTCAAGACTGTAATTGCGATTGGAGTATATTTATTATTATAGCTTCTTTAAAATCCTTGTCAGACAATTCCAACATCTGTGTCATCTTGGTGTAGCGTCAGCTGATTATCTTTTGTTCTTTGAATTGAGATTTTCTTGGTTCTTGATATGATGAATATTATGTTAGGAGACTTTGCTGTTTAAATTTTCTATTTTGATAGGCAATCAAATTGTTTAGATTCACAATGCATGTCTTAGTCAACTTTTATAGGCTGTGAATCAAATGTCAATTTAATTAGTGTTGTTCTGTTCTGCTCCACTGGGCTACCCAGAGGCCAGTCTGAAACCTAGGTGGTATAACACAGCAAAGCCCAATTCTAAAACCTTTTTCTGTATTGATTCTAATCAATTTCATGCAAAGGATGCTAAGGAGTCTGCCCAGGATTTCAAACACAGATTTTTTTAAGTCTCAGTTTCTCTAACTCCCTCCTCTTTTTAATCCTCCCTCTGCACTCTAGTTGGGAGGCTTAGGGGATGGAAATGGTGGTCAGGGCTTTGCCACAGTCTCTGTGGCTGTAACATCCATTGGGGAGGGTTGCCAACTTGTTATTGCAGTTCCATCCACAGTTTCCATGGCTGCAGTGCCCAGTGGGAGTGGCAGGAACAGTGTTCAGTCGGAGTGGGAGGGGTACCCTCATTATTGCAGGACAAGCATGAGGGACAGGGCTATACGCACAATCTCCATAGCTACAGCACCTGGGGAAGGGAGGGAGGCAACTTTTAAAATGACTTGCCTTCAACTGGATATATATCATTAAAATGGGGCTTTTTTACCCCCCTCTCTGTCCACTGGGGTTTCTAGCTGCAGGCTGCTAGTACCCTTAGCTGGGATATATAGGAAGTAAAACAAATAAGTAAACACACAAAAACCAGGAAATTACAAGTTTTTTGTTGTTGTTGTAATTAGCAGGAAGCACAGTGATCTGGTTTGGATCTGTGTCCCCACCCAAATCTCAAGTTGAAATGCAATCCCCAGTGCTGGAGGTGGGGCCTGGTGGAAGGTGACTGGATCATGGGGGCAGTTTTTCACAAATGGCTTAGCACCGCCTCCCCCAGTGTTTTTCTCACAATAGAGTCCTCAGGAGATCTGATTGTTTAAAAGTGTGTAGCACCTCCCTGCCCTCTTTCTTGCTCCTGGCTCCACCATGTAAGACATCTCACATCCCCTTCTGCCATGATTGTAAGTTTCCTGAGGCCTCCCCAGAAGCCACTATGTTTCTTGCACAACCTATGGAACAGTGAACCAATTAAGCCTCCTTTCTTTATAAATTACCCAGTTTCAGGTATTTCTTTATAGTAGTACAAGAACAGACGAATATATATATAATGTATGATGTGTTTACTACATCTTTTCCAGAAATAGAAGCCTGAAACTGTATTTTAAGCCCAATATATTCTCATTTAATGCACATTTAACTCACAACTGTAACATTACTCATTTAATGGCAAACTAATAACTGTATTTTCAGAGGCATTTGCTAATATGTTTCTTTTAAAAATGGTAAACCAACTTTTTTTTTCAACAGTCTCTCAATCTTGAGAACAGTATCATATCCTCTTATTTAAAAGGAAAATATAACAGTTACTTGAAATGAACTCTAGTAGTGAAAATTTAAGGAAATTATTCAAAGCCTCTGTAGTGTGTAGACTTTGAATACAGGATGGACTCTTTTAGATTTAAAAACTTTTCCTTAGAGGTCAGCTTTATTTCCATTTTCAGCCATTATTTAAGTACAAAAGGCAGGGCACTAGGTCCTTTGGTTGCAAAGCCAAACACACAGTATCTATCTTTTCCTTAGCCCTTTAAACATAATCAACCATCTCACATGGGACACAATAGCAACTTTTCTATTTCAAATGTGACTTGTGGCTTCAAGATATCTTCTATCCCTGATACTCACAAACTCAGCAAGTTCGGCTACCGCTTCAAGGGAAGAAGATTCAGATTAAAAATAAAATAAAACAAACCCATCCCACCAAAAAAACCCCAACCAAACAAACAAAAAATCACCAACCTCAGGTAGATGTGAGCAAGAGAAATGTCCAAAACTTAGGGTTGTTTTATTGGCCGAATGTTAACTAGAATTCTAACAATCTTAGACAGCTTCTGATATGCTTCATCTTTATCTAAGAAATGGTAGTCCATGGGCATACAAAAGTGTCAGATTTTTATAGGTGATAAATTTTGTTTAACAATGAACAATGTTTATACCAATGAAAAGAAAGGAATAAAAGGTGTGAGAATTACGGAAAACACATGGAATAGTTGAGAGAAGATAAGAAGCAATGGTAAAAATAACGACGTCTCTTTCCATTCAAATATAGTCAGAGACTCCCTACTTCTCCAAATTGAAATCTGTATGGTTCCTTTTGCATTTGCATCTTAATCTTTCTGGCTGTTAGACCCTAGAGCCTCTTGTGATAGTGAGAGGTGACAACGTGCTAGCAGCCCTGGCTCTCGGTGCCTCCTCGGCATCGGCGCCCACTCTGGCAGTGCTTGAGCCCCTCAGCCCGCCACGGCACTGTGGGAGCCCCTCTCTGGGCTGGCTGAGGCCAGGAGTCACCTCCCTCTGCTTGCGGGGAGGTGTGGAGGGTGAGGCACAGGCGGGAACCGGTAGTATCATAGGCCAGTGTGAGTTCCCGCAGGCACAGGCATGAGCTTCGCGGGCCCCCCTCCTGGCAGGAGAGGCCAGCTGGCGCCCCCTGCCCAGGGCAGTGAGGGGCTTAGCACCCGGGCCAGCAGCTGCTGAGGTTGTGCCGGGTCCCCTAGCACTGCCTGCCCGCATGCACCATGCTCGAATTCTCTCCCAGCCTCAGTAGCCTCCCTGCGGGGCAGGGCTAGGGACCTGCAGCCCACCATGTCCGAGCCCCCGCTCCACAGTGGGCTCCCGCATGGCCCAAGCCTCCCCGACGGGTGCCGCCCCCTGCTCCATGGCACCCTGTCCCCTCAACCACCCAAGGGCTGAGGAGTGCAGGCCCGGCTGGGGACTGGCGGGCAGCTCCGCCCACAGCCCAGATGCAGGGTCCACTGGGAGAAGCCAGCTGGGCTCCTGAGTCTAGTGGGGACTTGGAGAACCTTTATGTCTAGCTAAGGGATTATAAATACACCAATCAGCACTCTGTGTCTAGCTCAGGGTTTGTAAATACTGACCAATCAGTACTCTATATCTAGCTAACCTAGTGGGGACTTGGAGAACTTTTCTGTCTAGCACTCTGTGTCTAGCTCAAGAATTGTAAACGCACCAATCAGCACTCTGTGTCTAGCTCAGGGTTTGTAAATACACCAATCAGTACTCTGTGTCTACCTCAAGAATTGTAAACGCACCAATCAGCACTCTGTGTCTAGCTCAGGGTTTATAAATACACCAATCAGTACTCTGTGTCTAGCTCAAGAATTGTGAACGCACCAATCAGCACTCTGTGTCTAGCTCAAGGTTTGTAAATACACCAATTGGTACTCTGTATCTAGCTAACCTAGTGCGGACTTGGAGAACTTTTCCATCTAGCACTCTGTCTAGCTCAAGGATTGTAAACACACCAATCAGTACTCTGTGTCTACCTCAGGGTTTGTAAATACACCAATCAGTACTCTGTGTCTAGCTCAAGGTTTGTAAATACACCAATTGGTACTCTGTATCTAGCTAACCTAGTGGGGACTTGGAGAACTTTTCTGTCCAGCACTCTGTGTCTAGCTCAAGGATTGTAAACGCACCAATCAGCACTCTGTCAAAACAGACCAATCAGCTCTCTGTAAAATGGACCAATCAGCTCTCTGTAAAATGGACCAATCAGTAGGATGTGGGTGGGGTCAGATAAGGGAATAAAAGCAGGCTGCTGGAGCAAGAAGTGGCAACCCATTTGGGACCCCTTCCACGCTGTAGAAGGTTTGTTCTTTCGCCCTTTGCAATAAACCTTGCTGCCAGTCACTCTTTGGGTCCACGCAACCTTTATGAGCCCTGACACTTACCACGAAGGTCTGCAGCTTCACTCCTGCCAGCGAAACCACGAACCCACCGGGAAGAACGAACAACTCCAGATGCACCCCTTTTAAGAGCTGTAACACTCACCGCAAAGGTCTGCAACTTCACTCCTGACAGCGAGACCATGAACCCACCAGAAGGAAGAAGCTCCAAACACATCTGAACGTCTGAAGGAACAATCTTTAGGAACAGCATCTTAAAGGACTGTAACACTCAGCACGAGCGTTCATGGCTTCATTCTTTAAGTCAGTGAGACCAAGAACCCACCAATTCCGGACACAATAGCATGACCATAATAGCTCCAATATACCATTAGAACTTTATTGTAGAGTAGAACAGAAGAAAATTAAGAACTAAATGAAAAGTGTTACCCTAATTCCCTCCTCACCTCCAACATGCAAAAAAATCAAAGATAAATTAAAATGAAAACTGATTTCATTAGCAGAGATGCTTCAAATTCCCTCTTGTGGAACCTGATATTAGTCAGAATAAATTGGGATTTGGTCCCAATATTTAAAAAGACATCATTGTACACATTTGAAATCTTTATCATCGGTAACACTAATACATTTTAAGAAGATCACTGTGGGCTGGGTGCGGTGGCTCACGCCTGTAATCCCAGCACTTTGGGAGGCCAAGGTGGGCAGATCACAAAGTCAGGAGATCGAGACCATCCTGGCTAACACGGTGAAACTCTGTCTCTACTAAAAATACAAAAAATTAGCCGGGCATGGTGGCGGTCGCCTGTAGCCCCAGCTACTTGGGAGGCTGAGGCAGGAGAATGGCATGAACCCAGAAGGCAGAGCTTGCAGTGAGCCAAGATCGCGCCACTGCACTCCCGCCTGGGTGACAGAGCGAGACTCCATCTCAAAAAAAAAAAATATCACTGTGCTCTTCAAAAGGCAAACAAAATGGTGGTCAATCTGTAACATAGCAAGGGGTATACTCTTGAGTACTTACCTAACTCCTGATATCTAGTCCTGTCACTCTAACGAGTAAAAATCCTTAGCCTCAAAAATGGAAAAAAATAACTGTTGGAGGTGGGAACCTCAACAGGAGGCAGACAAAGGCATATGCTCAGAAAGCTGACACCTGGAATACCGACAAGAGTTCATATATAGCTAAAGGAATAGAAGGAACAGGAAGAGGAAGAAAAGGAAAATAGGAGGAAAAACATTTAAGAATTATTTTCATCACTGTCTAGGCCATGGTCAGTAAAGTTCTTCTGTAAAGGAGGAGACAGTAAATATCTTTGGCTTTGCAGGCTGTACATTTTCTGTAAAAATTATTCAACTTTGCAACTATAGCCTGAAAGTAGGTGATATATAAACAAATGAGCATAGTTATACTCCAACAAAACTTTATGTACAAAAACAGTTGGGTGGATTTGGCCTAAGGGTAGTAGTTTGCTGACCTCTTTTAGGCCAATAAAATCCGTAAAAACATGGTGGCAAAAAGGAAAAGCAACCTCCAACAAAGTGGGCAGAAATATATGCTCCCTAAGCAAAGCCCCAGGGTCTTGTTCCATTTTGTATTTTGCTTTAATATAACTTCTGAGACTTTTTTTTTTTTTTTTTTTACGTTTAATGAGACACATAGATTTAGGTCCTCAGTAAACCTAAGGAAATTCTCCAATGTCCACATTACTTTCTATTCATACTAGTAGCAATATTTTCCTAATGTCTGATCTGCTAAAACTGACATTTTCCTGACAACATTTACTTAGTCCATAAATATATTTTGAATCTTCCAGGATACTTCTACTATACATGGAACAAAATTTAAGAGCAACTATTACTCATTTCCTACAAGCTGGAAAGAAGATGTCCCATAGATGTAATGGACAGGTTAGGATGTGTTTAATATTTCAACTGTAAAATGTCAGGCTTTTTACCCATACCTCTGATTATCAGAGTTTTAATCTACTTAGCACATAATTCTACATTCTATCACTATTAAGTTCAAGTTTTTATAATCTAGAGAAAGAAGAATCACCTCTCATACTATCATTAAAGACAAAGATAAATACATACCTCTCTAAGTCTCAATTTACTCTCCTGCACATTGAACATTACAACACCTGCATCATAAGAGTTACTTTGCATTAGTACTAAGCATACAGAAAGTGCTCAGAAATGGCAGCTTACAAATGTTCTTCAATCTCATAGCTTCCTTTAATGTACTTTAACGTACTAGAGGAACAAGAAGAAACACCTGCTCCCTATCACAATCAAAGGACTTTAATAAGACCTTGAGTTATCTGGGTATTTTATCATCTATTGAATACCATTGACCTAAGCCTTGAGCCTAGTATAAGATCACTGTAATGACATTTTCTATAGAAATGTGCAAACCTTTCAGAGAGGTCAAGTGACATAAGCTATGCAAATCACATACATCACTCCTGTTAAAATTTTTTATCACAATTGGTATTTTAGGTTTAGATAGGTCAAATTTATGATACATGAATTTGCATAATCCAAGTAAACAAACATCCAAATACTTTTTTAGACAACCTACCACAGAACAATATTTAATGTGTGAGAACTATCATGTTCATTTTTCAGGGTCAGAGCATATCCATATGTTTTGATTGCAAAGATATGTAATTGTATGCATATATGACTTATCAATGAGCCATATCTACAACTTACCTGATCTTGGATTCTCATTTGGTAATCTATCCTTAGCTAAGCAATCAGAGGGGAGGGGTAGAGGAAGAGGAGGCAATGAAGGTTACTGAACAGAGACCAAAAAAAAAAAGTCACTGGAAAGGCTGCTCAGTTACGGTCTGCCATCACCAAGACTCACACCTAGGGTATGGCTGACTTACACAAAGGTTCTTGGCAGTTAGTAAACAAGCAGTTGATACACAATTGTAGGCTGGTCAATTTGAGAAAGCGTTGCAGGCTCTAAGGAGAGATGGCAAGTGAGTCCTAGTCAGAGGCTAGCACTTTTTAATGGAAAGCTGCTGTTCTAATATTAAATTAAAACAAAATTTTAACTAGAGGCAATCTGGACATTCTCTTATATCCGTGTATTAGAGACAGAACTCACTCAGTCTTAAAGGGTCAGCATCTATTACTTTTCATCTAATTTTGCAGTATATCTTTCTGTATTTCAGGTTTCTTAATGTTGGTTTCTCAAGAATCTCCTATCTTGGAAGCAGGACTGAGAATCCCTTAGGAACTTGGGGTGCCCTCCTAGTTCAATGAGAAGAGCTTCCTTAGGAGTAGATTTGCTGAAATGTAAGCTTAAGGGACCCTTGCTTGCACAGATCCCTTCAAAGTCCCTGGGAGAGGCTTGTGCTATGTTACCTGGATGTGTTTTTGTAAAATTTCACCAACATGAGTTAAAAGAGTTAAGTTAAATAAGATATCTGTCTCTCAGAATTCGGTGCCATCTCACTTTCCCAGGGTTGGTATTAGTGTTGGGTAGCAAACAAAGTGGCCATCTGCATTTCTGGGATCCTGTGATGGAGAAATTAAGCTGGGAATTATTTAGTTTGGATTTAGAGATATATTTATGTAGTTCACAGTTGCTTTTGTGGACAGATATTTTTGTGACATAAATAGGTACAGGGTAAGAGAATGCACTGTGATATCAACGTGTCCCATGGTTCCTAGCATGACAAGTACAAAGTACTAACAGAAATGAAGAAGGCATTTCTCAATGATGCCTAGTCAAAACAGAAGTTCTCTTCCATCACTAATAGTCTTGAAACTGTAGTGTACACAATTAAAAATGTAGCATAAGCAATTATATGAACCATTTTTTCCTTTTCTGATGAGAATCACATAAAATAAAATTATCTGAATTCTTCTGTCTATAAGGCACAAGCTTGTAGCAGTACTACAAATATGAAGTATGTATGTATGTGAAGTTGCAAATGTTTACGTACCACAAATATTAATAACTTTAAAACATTTTAAATCAACCATGCTAGAGAAAAAAATCTATTCAGATTTTCCATTCTCTTTATAGACAATATTAATATTACAAAATCATTCTCAATTCTCTTTTCAGGAAACATTACAGATCACTGTCATACAAACAAAGGGTATGCAGCTAAGAAATGTAAGGGAAAACAGTATTATAAAGAGTATCAAGCAGTTAATTAAAAAATTATTTTTCTGGGGTTTAGTATTTGTGGCGTTTGTCAGCTTTACACAATTGTAATTTGTTAGTTCTTTTTTCAACATGGAGTCAATCCTTACTATTCACAGATTCCATGTGAATTTACCTACTAAAATTTATTTGTAATGCCCAAATCAATACTCGTGGTGCTTTCACGGTCATTCATAGACAAATGCAATGAAAATTTTGAGTTCTCCAAGGCACATAATTTCAGCCAAGGTGACTTTCTGCCTTCTTGTTTCAAATCTCTTACAATAAACAAATGTCCTTTCTGCAGTATATTTAGTGCTGTTTTTCCCATTTTTGTGCTTTTTTTCCCAGTGGTTTCACTGTGGAAAATGGCCCCCAAACACAGTAGTGAAGTGCTGTCCAGTGTTCCTAAGGGCAAGAAAGCTGTGTGTGCTTTACAGAGAAAGTATGTATGTTGGATAAGCTTTGTTCACATATGAGTTATCAATGTTAAGGAATCAACAATATAAATTAAATAAGGTTTCTTTAAATAGAAACACACATAAAACAAGGTGATATATGTTAATCAGCTGATGAAAATGCTGATCTCACAGGAACCTAACTCTGTATTTCCCCTAGAATAGTGGTTCACTATTGCTAATTCAGTGTTTGTGATGACATTAAAGAATATAACTGGCCAGGCGCGGTGGCTCACGCTTGTAATCCCAGCACCTTGGGAGGCAGAGGCGGGGGCATCACGAGGTCAGAAGATCGAGACCATCCTGGCTAACATGATGAAACCCTATCTCTACTAAAAAATACAAAAAAATTAGCCAGGTGTGGTGGCGGGCGTCTGTAGTCCCAGCTACTCGGGAGGCTGATGCAGGAGAATGGCGTGAACCCGGGAGGCGGTGGCAGGCACCTGTAGTCCCAGCTACTCGGGAGGTTGAGGCAGGAGAACGGCTTGAACCCGGGAGGCGGAGCTTGCAGTGAGCAGAGATCGCGACACTGCACTCCAGACGGGGGCAGAGCGAGACTCCATCTCACACACACAAAAAAATACAATGAATAATAATTGTAAACATTTAATATTTTGCATTCCTTTTTATAAAGACAGCACCAGAAGTTGAATAGGTTTCAGGTGTATCCCCCAAACCTGAATCTGCCTCTGCTCAAGAGCCTACATATTCCCCTTATAGGCATCTTGCTACTCCACAATTCTTGCTTCCCTGGAACTCATACCAGGATTGTGGAAGAACTTTCATCTTGAGACTTGGTAGTTAAATCAGAACTCCCATTATTACTCTACTTATATGTGGAAATCAGACCTGCTTTAAGATTTGGAAAATTGTTTTTGGATCTGTATTGTGACTTAGGTCAGAGTCGAACTATAGCGAAACCCGCCATTTCTTGAAAAAAATGAGGCGTATTTGTAGAAAGAGAAAATTACTTTAGAAATAACTTTAAAACAAGTACACATTGGGCTGATACACCTAGGTTAAATAAATTATAATTTAAGTTCAATGTATATTCAAGAAAGTTGAAAGGATAAAACCTCTCTTCTACTAGGTGTTGCTACTCTCAAAGATTAAATGAGTTAGGGAGTAGCATCTATAATGGAATCTGTTTTATTTTATTTATTTATTTCTTTAAGACGGAGTCTCGCTCTGTCGCCCAGGCTGGAGTGCAGTGGCGCGATCTTGGCTCATTGTAAGCTCCGCCTCCCGGGTTCACGCCATTCTCCTGCCTCAGCCTCCCGAGTAGCTGGGACTACAGGCGCCTGCCACCACGCCCAGCTAATTTTTTGTATTTTTAGTAGAGACGGAGTTTCACCGTGTTAGCCAGGATGGTTTCGATTTCCTGACCTTGTGATCCCCCTGCCTCAGCCTTCCAAAGTGCTGGGATTACAGGCGTGAGCCGACGTGCCCTGCTGGAATCTATTAATTTTATTTCCAGGTCACAGATGTTAATTACCTAAATATGTATTCCCTTATATACTCTTAATAAGGAATGATGTTGTGAAAGCCTTTTATTATTGATAATTAGGAGAATTTGAATATAAAAAAATATGTAAACTGAAAAATGTCAAAATGCTGGCAGTTTAGTGCGTGTACTCTCAGGAATTTAAAAAATTCCTTCATTACCATTAGGAATCTCAAAATGTTTTAAAACTCTTGCTAAGAAAACCTAAAAGCTGAAATTTGGACTTTGGTAAGGATTTTAGTTTTAAATGAAGGACGAATTAATTTGTGGCTTACTGTAAGTTATCCTAATAGTAAATTGTACTATTTAATTAAGATTAATGACTCAAAGAGACTACTGCCAACTGGAATCCGTATTGGAAATGAAGAAGTAAGTGTATCTATTTGTAGATGACATGAAACTTTATGTAGAAATTCTGATGAAATCTACAAAAAAGCACCAAGTGAGTTTGGCAAAGTGGCAAGATGCAAGATCAATATACAAAAAATCAATTGCATTTCTATGTGCTAGCAACACTCAGACAAGTTGATTCTAAAATTTAAATGAAAAGGAAAGAACATATAACGAATAACATTTCAAAAAAAGAAGGATAAATCACACTACCTAGTTGAAACACTTACTACAAAGCCAGTAACCAAGACAGTGTGGTACTAACAGAAAGATAGACACACATGTATGGTCAATTTATTTATTTATTTATTTATTTAGAGACAGAGTCTCACTCCGTCACCCAGGCTGGAGTGCAGTGGCACCATCTTGGCTCACTGCAGCCTCCGCCTCCTGGGTTCAAGGGATTCTCCCGCCTCAGCCTCCCAAGTAGCTAGGATTATAGGTGTGCACCACCATGCCTGGCTAATTTTTGTGTTTTTAGTAGAAATGGGGTTTTACCATGTTGGCCGGGCTGGTCTTGAACTCCTGGCCTCAAGTGATCTGCCCACTTTGGACTCCCAAAATGCTGGGATTACAGGCATGAGCCACTGCGCCCGGCAGTCAGTTGATTTTTGATAAAAGTTCTAAAGCAATTAATAGGAAAGAGATAATCTTTGAAAAAATGATTCTAGATCAATTGAATAGCTATATGCAAAAAAGTGAACCTCAACTTTTAGCTTACGTCCTTCTTCAAAATGGATCATAGTCCTAAATGTAAGAGCTAAAATTATAAAATTCCCAGAAGAAACCAGAAAAAAATTCTAGTCACCTTAGGCTTCATAAAAATTTCGTAAATACAAAATACAAAAGCATAAATTAAAAATTTAATAAACTGGACTTTGTCAAAATTAAAAACTTTTGCCCTTCAAAAGGCACTGTTAAGAAAATTAAAAGGCAAGCTGCAAACTAGAATTTCCAAACAAAAATTTCCAAAACACGTATCAGACAAAGGACTCATATCTAGAATACATATAAAGAACCTTAACTCCATAAGAAAGCAAACATCCCAATTAAAAAATAGGCAGAAGATTTAAGCAGACATTTCACCAAAGACGATATGCCAATGAAAATATGCATATGAAGAGATATTCAACAATACTTACAGGGAAATGAAAAAAACAACCACATACACACACAAAAAACCATGACATACCCCTACACATACACTAAAATAGCTAAAATTTAAAAGATAACCATACCAAGTGTTACTGAGGGTGTATGAGAACTAAAACTCTCAAACAATGCTGGTTGAAAATATAAAATGGTACAATCACTTTTGAAAACAGTTCAGTTTCTTAAAAAGTTAAACCTACACTGTTATATGACCCAGTCATTCCACTCCTAGGTATTTACCCAAGAAAAATGGAAGTATATGCTCACAGAAAGAGTTGTACATAAATATTCACAACAGTTTATTTATAACAGCCCCAAAGTGGAAACAACCAAGTGTTCATCAACAGGCACATAAATAAATTTTGGCATAACCATATAATAGAATACCAGTCAGTAATTAAGAATAACAAATTATTAACACATACACTATAGATGTCAAAATAATTATGCTGAGTAAAAGAAGCCAGACACAATAGTACATACTATATGACTCCATTTATATACAATTCTATGAAACACAAACTAATCTATAATGATAGAAAGCAGATCTGTGTTAAACCTGGGGATGAAGGTGGGGAGTGGTGGAAGAAACACAAAGGGACATAAGCACACTTCAGAGTATTGAATAAGTTCACTATCTTGATTGTGGTGATGGTTTCATGGGTGTATGTACATGTCAAAACTTAACAAATTGTATACTCTAAATATGTGCAGTTCATTATATGTCAACTATATTTCAATAAGGCTATAAAAGAAAAAAAGAAAAAGAAACTACTGCCAAACAATAAAGAGATTACCCTTGAATTTAAGTCATCAGTAAGCCTTCTTATTTGTGTTAAACATCTGGTTCTATTTTTCTTTTGTTTTAAATTCTTTTCTATAGTCAATTCAGGCTAGGTTTTTAATTTATTCATACAAAAATATTTATGGAGTATTTATAATTATGGTAGGCACCGTTCCAGGCTCTGGAGTATAGCACAGAACCAAAGGTACCATAATATATCAGTTCTCTTAGTGTTACACTGATAATTCACTTACTCATTAACTCATTTATTTATATCCATTCTATGTTAATATTCTCTAATGCAGCACTTTGCTTTGGGGGAAATTCTTCAAAGCTAAATGAAATATTATGTTAGAGAACACAGATATGATATGTTATTCTTCCAAGCTCTTATCTTCAAATTAAATAAAATAATATGAGTGAATACTGTTGACAGATTCTACTTTTGTATGAAGGTCAATAAAGAGTTTAAGTTCACATTATCATTATTTAGGAAGGCAATAAGCAACAATTACATTAAAAATATGTTCCAAGAATATTGTGTATTTTGACCAAGAATGGTAAACGCTTAAGAGAAATAGAAGCTGTTAGCTGCAGAAATTCAACTAAGAAATGATTTTAAAAACCAATATGATAACTATAATTTTATAAAATTGGCTCTAGTATTTACCATCTGCTTTTTCACTTGAGATGACGTAGCATTTTTTTCTTTTCTTCTTAGATCCATTGGTTTGCTTCTTTTATTTTTCTTCATCTTAATTTTGCTTTTAATTTTTGCATTCTTCTAAGTTATTCTATCATCATTTGCTTATATTTATTATATTTATTTCTTTATTGCTTTATTTTATTTATTTCAAGTCAGGCCACCCTCATTTTTCTTCTGACCATTTACTTCTCTCATTTTTCCATTCCAGGAAGAAAAAGTATATGCAGAGCTTATAATCAAATTGCTCTTGTGATGATTGATAATCATTTTTTAAATGGCACATTAAAATGTATTTGGCAGTTGGGGAAACTTGATCAACAACTCGTTATTTGATGATTTTAAACAATGATTCTTAATGTACTTAGGTGTAAAATAGAATGTGGTTATGTTTTGAAAAACTATCTTTTAGAAATTCATACTGAAATAAATACAAATGAAATTATAAAATGTCTGGGATTTGCTTCAAAATGAACCTGGAGATGGTAAGGAGCACTGGTAGTACAGATGACACAAAACTGATCAGAAAGCTGGGTGATGAGGACAAAAGGGGCCACCAGCTCTTATTTTTATATATGTTAAAGTTTTTCATAATAAAAGTTTTCTAAAAGGGAATGATGAAGGAGTCCATAGGAAAACTTAGTGTACCAGAGATATGGGAAATAGCAGAAAGATCCAAAAAAAGGATCAGAAATATAACTTATCAAAACAAAGAATTGTAAGGAGTTTCAAAAGTGTGTGTGTGTGTGTGTGTGTGTGTGTGTGTGTGTCTGGATTTGAAGACAATCCAGGAATACTCTCAGGAAGTTTAAGTTACTAGACTTTAAACTTCCTAAGGGCAGACACCATGTCTATTTGATTTATGACTATATCCCCAGCAATGTACCTAATGCCCAGCACATTCAAATACTTAAGGAATGAATGCACCAATGAACTATTCAATTGCACCCTAAGCTCCCACAAGCAAGGGCTCTGTAAAATCTGTAAGAATTCAAAATAAAGTTGTTTTTAATAATGCTCAGAAAACTTCCTTCAATAAATTTTCTTTACTTCCTATCACCAGCCTATGTCCTTACTCAGCTTCCAGTACAGCAATCCCCTCTGTTACTTCATGAAATCTACCCATGCCACCATATCCACTACCACTTCTTGTTCTGTCCTTAGTCAAGTTGTTCATTTTTTTTTTTTTATCTTGGAAAATGTATTTTCTTTCTCAGTATACTCTTAGGTTTTAGTTCTGAGAAACTGTCTTCTTTTTCCTAGATAGTCTCCTCTTAAACTAAAAATTTCTTTCAAATAGGGAAAAGCTCTGAAAGTTTCTGCCCATCCCAGTTGTATTAAATATTTAGCAAATATTTTAATGTAGTTAAGCTGACAACTTTTTCTAATAAGTTACAGATATTACCACTTCTGGCTTTATTCTGGTTAGGCAGAAATACAAATGCAATCTGAATTACTTGGTAGAACACAATTCACAACTCTAAAAACATGTGATGATTAATTTGATCTCAGAGTCAGTATACAAGCAGATAAATAATGTCTATAGTTATATTCTGGCTTTAAATCTATCTTAATGAATTAGTCCTCTCAAAGAAAAATGGGATCAAGAAAATCCTGTGTCAGAGTGAGGGGTGCCATAAGCTGAAATGTATGTTTAGTAGCCTCAATAATGCATCCCCAGCATTAACATTCCCCTTTTTCCAAAGGATCATATACTGTCACTGGAGTTTTCTATTTCACCAATAAAACTTATTTTTGAATGGAAAAAAAAACTCTATCTTCATTTAGAAAGTGAAATAGTTATTTTCCATTTTCATACCTTTTTTCCTCTCTCTCTCAAAAAAAAAAGAAAAATAATCTACCAATTTCCAGTAAGAGTCCTATTCAAAACATAAACCAATGCAAGCAAAACACGGAAGCAAACCAAAAATTCTTTTTGGCCGGACACAGTGGCTCATGCCTGTGATTCTGACACACTGGGAGGCCGAGGCAGGAGGATTGCTTGAGCTCAGGAGTTTAAGACCAGTATGGGCAACACAGTGAGAGAGGAGGCAGTTGGGGCTGGTTAGGTAGACAGAGAGGGAGGGTCTTGGGAGAAGGACAATGTTCACAGGAACAACTGTAGGACAGAACCTACACTGCTTCTGCAGCTAACAGGAAGAAATGTGGTTAAGAACTTCCCCTTGTGCCAGGGTGTTGCTCAGAAACAACTGTCCCAACTTAGGCGCAGGTGCAATAAATCAACCTAAATGTTCTTAACTTGACCGAGCTCATTATGTCATTAACATGACATTAACATTGTGGTTTTACCACCTGTCAGTTTGGCTTAGGCACGCATGAGTAATAACCAAGATGGAGTCACTCTGGCCAACCTCAAGCATGTGCAGATGCAACACCCCTAGGAGGGAGCTTTGCCTCTCCTATTTGGGCAAAACCCACAGACAACTTACTGGCTTCTGCCACATAAAAGACCCAGAAGTCAGTCCCGCTTCTGGCAACCTGCTTTCAGGGCACCTCTCTTTGCCAAGAGCTTTCCTTTTGCTTAATAAATCCTACTCTACTCACTCTCCACATGTCCACATGCCTCATTCTTCTTGGTTGTGGAACAAGAACTCAGACCTAGCTGAACTAGGGACTAAGCAGACAGCAACAATAGGGAGATCCCATCTCCACAAAATAAATAAATAAATATAAATAAATCTTTACTGTTGTTTCTTTTTACATACTTTATTCACCTGAAATGGGCTTAATTTTGCTTAAAATATCAACTTTGGGGCTACGCAGAAAACAAAATCCATTTTTATATACCAGAAGACCGATAATTTCAAGTTAAACTGGGAGATATCCTTCCCCAGAAGCTATTTGCCCTAACTAGCAGCACTTTTCATGAGAACTGCCAACTTCCAACTGCTCCAAACAAGTTAAAAAACTAAGGCATTGAAGTATACAGATCTCACTCATCGTGCCTATTTAACATAAGTTGATGAGAAATCACAACATAAATTTTCTAAAGATAATCTTTTCCATGTAAAATCACCCAAAAGTCTAGGAAAATGACTTACATTATGGTAAAATGTGGACTCATATTGATCATATATCAGCAACATGCAGTTTTAAAAATGGACTTCATCAGAAACTACAGAAATAGAAACAATAGCATTTTCTCAATGTTATGATTTATGTAACACAAGAGTAAGACCAGGACAAAATGGCATTTAATACAACCCAATATTATATGTTCATTTTGTGAGAAAAAACTTTTTAGATAAACATATGCAGTAAAAGGCTAACGTCCTTAGGAGATTTGCTTGATCTATTCTATTTGAGCCTAATAGCATACTTGGGGTTGTCTTCAATCCGATTATTATAATCTTTTAATCAGTTTAATCTTTGTAAACCATGCCATACAGCCTTCAACTCTGAAGAGAAAATGATTTTGACAACCATGGACTTTGTCCCACTAAACTCTAGTTGCCCAAAGTGCCTTTTTAATTTTCCATTATGTCCTGTGAAATTGGTCCTCTCAAGTAAACCAATATACAGGTTACTAAAATTGAGACCAAACTTCTTGTCATAACTGAGCTATATATTACTATAAACTAGAAATCAACTCCAATTGGAACCTTTAAAACCAGGCAAACACATGAAAATTAAATTACCTGCTCCTGAATGCACTGGACCAAAAACAAAATCAAGATGGAAATTAAAAAATTCTTCGAACTGAAAGACAGTAACGACAAATCCTATCATAACCTCTGGGATATGGCAAAGGTGGTGCTAAGAGGAAAGTTCATAGCCCTAAACGCCCACATCAAAAAGACTGAAAGAGCACAAACTGACATTCTAACGTCATATCTCAAGGAACTAGATAAACAAGAACCAACCAAACCCAAACCCAGCAGAAAAAACTAAATAACCAAAATCAGAGCAAAACTAAATGACATTGAAACAAACAAACAAACAAAATACAAAAGATAAACAAAAAGCAGGTTCTTTGAAAAGATAAATAAAACTGATAGCTCACTGGCAAGATTAGCCAAAAAAAGAAGAGAAAAAAATCCAAATAACCTCAATAAGAAACGAAAGAGGAGATATTACAACTGACACCACAGAAATACAAAAGATCATTCAAGGCTACTATGAGCACCTCTATGCATATAAACTAGAAAACCTAGAGGAGATGGATAAATTCCTGGAAAAATACAACCCTCCTAGCTTAAATCAGAAAGAATTAGATACCCTGAACAGAATAATAACAAGCAGCGAGACTGAAATGGTAATTAAACAAGTTAACAACAAAAAAAGAGTCCAGGACCAAATGGATTCACAGCTGAATTCTACAAGACATTCAAAGGAAGAATTGGTACCAATCCTTTTGATACTAGTCTACAAGACAGAGAAAGAGGGAACCCTCCCTAATTCATTCTATGAAGCCAGCATCACCCTAATACCAAACCGGAAAGGACATAACTGAAAAAGAAAACTACAGACTGATATCTCTGATGAAAATAGACACTACAATCCTTAACAAAATACTAGCTAACCAAATCCAAAAACATATCAAAAAGATAATCCACCATGTTCAAGTAGGTTTCATACCAGGGATGCAGGGATGGTTTAACATACACAAGTCAATACATGTCATACAGCACATAAACAGAATTGAAAACAAAAATCACTTGACCATTTCAATAGATGCAGGAAAAGCATTCAACGAAATCCAGCATCCCTTTATGATTAAAACTCTCAGCAAAATTGGCATGCAAGGGACATACCACAATGTAATAAAAGCTATGACAAACCCACAGCCAACCTAATACTAAATGGGCAAAAGTTGAAAGCATTCCCTCTGAGAACTAGTATAAGACAAGGATGCCCACTCTCACCACTCCTCTTTGGCACAGTACTGGAAGTCCTAGCCAGAGCAATCAGACAAGAGAAAGAAATAAAGGGCATCCAAATAGTTAAAGAGGAAGTCGAACTGTTGCTGACAGTATGATCGTTCACCTCGAAAACCCTAAAGACTCCTCCAAAAAGCTGCTAGAAACTGATAAAGAATTCAGTAAAGTTTACGGAAACAACATTAACATACCCAAATCAATAGCTCTTCTCTATATACCAACAGCGACCAAGCAGAGATTCAATTCAAGAACTCAACCCCTTTTACAATAGCCGCAAAAAAATAAAAATAAAATAACTTAGGAATATACCAAACCAAGGAGGCAAAAGACCTCTACAAGGAAAACTACAAAATAGTGCTGAAAGAAATCATAGATGACACAAACAAATGGAAACTCATCCCATGTTCATGGATGGGTAGAATCAACATTGTGAAAATGACCATATTGCTAAATGCAATCTACAAATTCAACGCAATCCCCATCAAAATACCACCATCATTCATCACAGAATTAGCAAAAAACAATTCTAAAATTCATATGGAACCAAAAAAGTGTCCACATGGCCAAAGCAACACTAAGCAAAAAGAATAAATCCGGAAGTATCGCACTACCTGATTTCAAACTATACTATCTGGCCATAGTCACAAAAACGGCATGGTACTGGTATAAAAATAGGCACATAGACCAATGCAACAGAATACAGAACCCAGACATTTATTTACAGCCAAAAGCTTACAGCCAACTGATCTTCAACAAAGCAAAGAAGTGGGGAAAGGACACCCTTTTCAACAAATGGTGCCGGGATAACTGGCTAGCCACATGTAGGAGAATGAAACTGGATCCTCATCTCTCACCCTATACAAAAATCAACTCAAGATGGAATAAGGACTTAGCTAAAACCTGAAACTATATAAATTCTAGAAGATAACACTGGAAGAACCCTTTTAGACACTGGCATAGCCAAAGATTTCATAACCAAGAACCCAAAAGCAAATGCAATAAAAACAAAGATAAATAGCTCGGACGTAATTAAACTAAAGAGCTTTTGCACAGCAAAAGGAACAGTCAGCAGAGTAAACACACAACCCACAGAGCAGGAGAAAATCTTTGCAAAGTTTACATCTGACAAAGGACTAATACACAGAATCTACAAAGAACTCAAACCAGTAAGAAAAAAAAAATCCCATCAAAAAGTGGGCTAAGGATATGAATAAACAATTCTCAAAAGAAGATATACAAATGGCCAACAAACATGAAAAAAATGCTCAACATCGCTAATAATCAGGGAAATGCAAATCAAAACCACAGAGCAATACCACCTTACTCCTGCAAGAATGGCTGTTATCAAAAAAATCAAAAAACAGTAGATGTTGGCCTGGATGCGGTGATCAGGGAACATTTTTACACTGCTGGTGGGAATGTAATTAGTACAGCCACTAGGGAAAACAGTGTGGAGATTCCTTGAAGAACTAAAAGTAGAGCTATCATTTGATCCAGCAATCCCACTACTGGGTATCTACCCAGTAAAAGGAGTTGTTACATGAAAAAAGATACTTGCACATGCATGTTTATAGCAGCACAGTTCGCAATTGCAAAATTGTGGAACCAACCCAAATGCCTGTCAACCAACGAGTGAATAAAGAAACTATGGTATATGTGTATGTATATGCAGAGTGGAATACTATTCAGCCATAAAAAGGAATGAATTAACGGCATTTGGAGTGACTTGGATGAGATTGGAGACTATTATTCTAAGTGAAGTAACTCAGGAATAGAAAACCAAACACCATATGTTCTCACTGATACGTGAGAACTAAGCTAATGAGCACACAAAGGCATAAGAATGATAAAATGGACTTTGGGGACTTGGAGGAATGGGTGGGAGGGGAGTGAGCGATGAAAGACTACAAATAGGGTGCAGTGTATACTGCTCAGGTGATGAGCACACAGAAATCTCACAAAGCACCACTAAAGAAATGTAATCAAATACCACCTGTACCCCAATAACCTATGAAAAAAAAGAAAAATATTTTTCCAAAGCACTTTTTCTCTACTGAGATTGTCCCCATCTCCTTGAATATTAAAATCACCTTTTTCTCCCAATGCGGGGGGAGGGGGGGAGGAAAAGCATGAAAGTAACAACTTGTGAAATAGCAATATCTGAAACTGAAGGTAAGGTCCAAGTAAAGTGCTAGATTTTGCTATACTTTAAAAAGCCAGTGTAGCTTCACATTATTAGCATGATTTGCAAATGAAATTCTCTAATACGGAACCACAAAAATCGGCATATGGAGGATCAAATTAGCACTACAGGTGAAAGCACTTGGCCACCTAAAAACCAAGGGAGGGGGGAAGAAACTAAAGCAGGTGGCAGGTACTTGTTACAGTTTAGGTAGCTGAACTATCACCAGATCATAGTTTAGAACTATCACCAGATGTAGTTGGTGAAAATTTAATGAATATGAGGAAATGGAGGAAGCTCAGAAACCACAGTTATTTCCATTTTAAATAAGGATGATAGTTCTGCACCACCAGCCGTTTATAGTTCACTGAGTGAGGTTCTAGTTGATAGGAGATAATTACCTCTTCCCTACAGGAGGTGAAGTGTTTCTCATTCTGCAGACACCTCTGATGAATGGCCATGTGGGTATGAGACCAAGATAGCATGCCAAGATCAGTTTGGTTTTTAATGATCTCTTTAAACACTTGATTTTCTATTTTTTCCTATTTAAGTGTAGAAAAATGTGCACCTTAAAATATATAGAACCACATTACTGGCTGTCATTTTGCTTTTACACAACACTTTAACTTTACAAGGAAAGTAGAGCATACACAGATAGCATGCCATCCACAGCATTAGAAAAGATGAGGGTGGAGGATGTTCCATGGTCATTTCAACTGCAAACATTTTGAGATTTGAAGATTCTACTGATTCATTGTTTTCCCCTGAAAATGATTCTCTCTCAGTGCCTTATCAGGTAAGGATGTTCCCACTATCCCAGCCATTTCAGTTCTTTCATCTACTTGGAAAGGCCTATCAATTTTATCTTCCCAATCTCTCTCAAATTTGTCTCTTCACTTCCAATGCAAACTGCCACATACCTTAATACTTCTTACCTGCACTATGGCCCTCTTATCTTGTCTCCCTGCTTCTAGTCTCTTCAAATAATCAAGTTCAACTAAAATACTACTTTCAGATTAATATCACTTAAGTACCACTCTCATCATACCACTTTTGTATGTAAAACCTTTCAAAAGCAGGTTATGACTCCAAAATAGAAAAATGCTTATGGCACATTAAGCAGAAAAACAAAATCAAAAATAAATTATTTCCTTACAAATATGTAAGACGGTGTGTACATATTAATAAGAACTAGAAAAGAACACAAAAAGTTAAGAGAAATTAATTTTAAAGGGGCTGAGACTTGATGTTTACCAATACTTTCTGTTATAGTACCATTTGTAAAACAAGTAAAATCTTTCAGTGACCACTTACTGCTTATGTACGATAAAACTTAAACTCTGTAATCTGTAATTCCAAGCCTACCTTTCCAACTTATTTTCCATCCCTCCTTTCACACAACCTAAAATTCCAGACAAACTGAACTGCCACACTTATCATATTTTCCTGTACTGTTCTTTCCCAGTTACGAGCCACAGCTTACATGATAACCTCCAGCTGGTACATTCTTTTCCTTCATTTCTGTGTGTCCAAATCCTATTTAACTATCTTTTATAATTCAGTTCAAACAATACATTCTCCACAAAACTGTCCCTGATGTCTCCTTACTCAAAACCCCAATAAGCATTTCATCTATTTCTCTCCTATAAATGTAACATGCTATATTTGTATTGTATTGCATGTGTGTGTGTGTACGTGTGTAAGAAGTAGCTCCCTTTAGGACAGGGTCTTTGTTTTAGCCATCTTTGTATTCCACTCAAGGAGTAACATAGTGTCTTTCTGAATAAATATGTAAAATATGTGAGTACTTATTTTCAAAAGGCAAGGGCCAGGAAGACTAAAAACTAACTGAAATTATTACTCTTAGTTATATCATGATCCTTCTTTTTTTCACTCAAATTTATTCTTAACTCAACCTTCTTACCTGAAGATATGTTATTCTCCGCTGGACCAGTTCTGTCAGATCTTTGGCCTCTTTTTCCCGCCAATCACCTGCTCCATCTGTTTGACTGAGGTAGTATAGATCCGTCATTATAGACCTGTTAAAACAAACAACATTGGAGGTCTTATTAGTACTGCTTCACTGGATTACACAAAGTCTTAAGATGAATGCCAAATTCCTCATAAAGATTGATGCTCATATCGATGCTGGTACTCATCTTTTATTTTCTATCAAGGTTGTGCAATTCAAAAATCAGTCTCTTAAAATCCAATATTCATTCCTATAGTAAATTTTCACTGTTGAGAAAATACACTTTTTTTGTTCAAGCTAGTCAGCTGCACTTGTTTCCCAACATAGATCACTACAGAGATCTGGAGGAAAGTGAATACGCAAAGCAAACAAATGAGTAAATTAACATAGAGAAAGAAGTTGATGTTAGTATTTGTTAGTACCTCTTGGTTCTCTCTACTATCATTTCATGTCACCTTTTAATTTTTCTCTTCAAAGTTAAACACTCTGAGTGACTGGAAAAAGATCAGAGGAAAATTTTTACACAACTCTTAACAGTATAAACCAAGGGTCAGCAAACTTTTTCATTAAAGGCCCAGATAGTAAATATTTTAGTCTCTATGGATCTCTAAGATCCTTTGCCTTTGCAGCAGAAAGCCGCCATAGATAACACGCAAATAAATAGGTGTGGCTGTGTTTGAATAAAACTTTATTTACAAAAACAGGCAATGAGTCAGCTTTGGTCTCTGGGCCATAATTTGCTGAGTCCTGGTCTAAACTAATAAAATGACTGTTTAGCATCAGAATTCCCACTCTGTTTAGCATCAGTAATTTCAATTACAACATGCTGGATTACCTGCAGAGTAAAGTAAAATCTCCAGTAAGCTAAAAAGAGAAACTTTAGGGCTGCTACAAATGGTTTTATTTATATTGCATTAAATAAAAATTATGACTTGCATTTAGCAAGAAAGAAAAGTAAAAAGCAAGAGTCTCTGTTTGTCTAACATCCTCTACAAATCTGTCGGCAAATTTATAGCTAATTTCTAATTTTTCACATATCACCACCAGCACTTTTACCAACTGAGACACCATCTTCTCTCACTTGGATTACAACAACCTCCTAACAAGGTCTCCCTGCTTCCACCATTGCCTATGTCAAAATTCTATTCTCAATATATCAGACAGATCCTGTTACAACATCAGGCAACTAATGTTACTACTTTGTTCTTAACATGAATTGGCTCCTCAGCTCACTCAGAGTCAAAGCCAAAATTACTACTTTGACCTAGAAGACCCCACCCAATATGGCTCACTTTGATCTCATCCTTGTCTTTGATCTCATCTCCCACTACCATACTCTTTGATTTTTCTATTTCAGTCACACTGGTCTTGTTGCTAACCCCTGACAGTGTCAGGTATATTCCTACTCCAGAGCTTTTCTATTTGCTCTTCCCTGCCCTGGAATGCTCTTTTCTCAGGTATCTATTCACATGGCTCACCTAAATGACCTTGAAATCCTTGCTCAAATGTCACCATCTTCATAAGGTATTCCCAGGTTATCCCACTTAAAAATCCAACACTCTCTCCCGTCACCCTCATCCCTTGGTTTTTCCTCTCCTCTGTTTGAGTAGGTAGCTAGGCAGACATGAGATGGCAGGGGAAGTCACCCTCTTAACCCCCAAGCAATGTCAGGTGACTATCAGATGATGGTCAGGCAGTTGTTAAACTCTCTAAAATAATTTAACTGGTCGCAGCTGGTGCCAGGGAAAGGCAGTCTCCTAAATAGATAGAAAACAACTGAAGCTGATCATCAGCAGCTTCTTGATAAGTTTTCAAGAGTTGTGTGAGCTGGCTCAAGCATGTGTACTAAGAAGCAAAATGGCAGACTTTAACTGTTATATGACCTTCCTCTAGGATCACTCAACTGGTAAGGAAAAAAAAGCCTCAAATGAGCATGTGCACAACTTCAGTAAACACACTGCATAAGCGATCTCTCCCAAGTGCTGGCAGGCCACTGCTCATGCAGACAGCCTGCCTCAAGGAAAAATCAGGTAAGAAGAAATGCAAACCCTGGAACCACAGCAATATATACAGGCACATGTCAACGGTCAGACAGCACACTTGATCCTCTCAAGTCGCCTGCTTGGCCCTCTTACAAGTGTACTTTACTTCCTTTCATTCCTGCTCTAAAACATTTTAATGAACTCTCATTCCTGCTCTAAAACTTGCCTCGATCTCTCACTCTGCCTTATGTGCCCCCGGCCAAATTCTTTCCTCCAAGGAGGCAAGAATCGAGTTGCTGCAGGCCTGTGTGGATTCACTGCTGCTAACACTCCTTCCCTGATTATTATATATTTTTCCAAGCAGTTATCATTTTCCAATATACAATATCACTTACTTCTTATCTTTCATGCCCTACTAGAATTTAAGCTCCAAAAGAGTGAACTTTTTTTGGTTGCTTATTTTATTTTTTTGTTTTCTTTTTGTTTAAAATCAGCAGGTGGAAGAGCGCATATCACAGACAAAATATTCAATAAGTATCTTTAGATGAATGAAAAAGTAGCAAAAGAAAAACTTTCAAGAGTTCATATAATGAGATAATGGTGATAATTTTTATCTTTTACAAATCCAGTTTGATGGTAGAGAGGTTTGGGGAATAATCCTTACCCAGGTGTAGCTCCAGCTTCATCCCTTCTCAACACTTTGTATTAACTCCTCTGCTCAAGGCATGCTTAAGAGTATGGATTATTTGCTTATGAAAATTATAAAGTTAGAAACGTATATTGTCAGAAAAATTACACATCTAGAAATCACCTACAATGATTGTATTAACTAAAAACATAAAGCATTATCTGGAGATTCCAAGAGTACTTAGAGAAAACTGATGTATTACAATAAATAAAAAACAACAACAATAAATAGGTACACCTATTCTAAGTGCTTTATATTATTTCACTTAATTCTCACAATAATCTTACAAACTAGGTAAGAAATGGCAGGCATTGAGAGGTTAAATAATTTGCTCAAAGTCACAAACCTGAGAAATGTCAGAGTAGGAAACCAAACCCAAGCAATGAATTTTAAAGTCGAGGCTTCTAACTACTACACTAACAAATATCAAAGGAGGAGGTCCAGAGCACAATAATGTGTACTCTGCTCCATGTAAATATCCAAAAATTAAAGTCTGAATCAGAGGAGAGAGCTTTGGGAGCCAGACATACCAATTTCTCAATTTTGGTTCTACCTCCTACTTTGTGTCCTAGGAAAATTATTTTGACATCTCTGAGACAAAGTATCGAAATACCTTCCATATAGCTCTTTAAAAAAATGCATAGTGATAAGACACACAAAATAGTAATACATGTGGTAGACGCTTTTTTTTTTTTTTTTTTTTAAAGCTAGAGACCCTCAGAGAGTTGTTTCTGAGCTTTTCCATTGTGTCTGAAGAGCATCTACTAATAATTCTACTACCAAGAGGAAGGAGCCATTAGATGTGGGTAACAGTAACGTGGTTCTGATGATCAATCATAAAAATGATCCAATAGTGAGTTCCCTATAACACCCTGAAGAAGGGGATTGATCAATGAGAAGGAATCACTTAAGAGACAGAGAAACATGCCCTCAACAATTGTAATTTGCCTAAGAGTATGTGACACAGTCTTAGTACTCTTTTATTCCTGATTCTTAACTAGATGCTAAACTATTTAGTAAAAATGCAATGGCAGCCCACAGGAAAGTCTTATTTACTATCACAGAAAGCCATTAGAAGTACACATGATTAACAGAGAATCCGTGATAATAGCCCCTTTTGAATAAAGTGAAACTATTAATTCAATTAAAAATTAAAAATCTCAGCCAACATTTAGACTATTCATCCTAAATTAATAGTGGAACAACTTTGAACAATGCTTTGGAACAACAGTTCCATTTGTGAAGCACTTTAGACATCTGTTTCATGTGTCAACATTAATCACATACAGGACACTTTGCAGCTTATCTACTTCCATTTTCACCCTTTTTAAACAGGGCAAGAGGCCAATATGTAATGCCTTGTCCATTTTCTTATTTGTTATTCTCATCTAGGATTCAAAACATTTTCTTTTCATGAAAGAGGTTTTGGCTGCAAAAACCAAACCTACAATGCCAGAAATTAACCTGAAGTCTTATAGACTAGGCAAAGTTTCAACTTTTAAGTTTTTTCATACTATAAAACTGAGTCCTCTATGGACTATTATGTAGACTACAGTATTTTTTTTTTTATAGTTACTGAGGAGGAAAGTCACTATCTGTATGAAACTGTGAGTTGCTTATGGAAACACAGAAGTCTTTAACTATAATAGGGCTACAGGGCTCAGCTAAAAGTTCATTTTTTTTTTTTTTTTTAAGATGAAGTCTTGCTCATCGCCCAGGCTGGAGTGCAGTGGCACAATCTTGGCTCACTGCAAGCTCCGCCTCCCGGGTTCACACCATTCTCCTGTCTCAGCCTCCCGAGTAGCTCTACAGGCGCCCACCACCACACCCGGCTAATTTTTTGTATTTTCAGCAGAGACAGGGCTTCACCGTGTTAGCCGGGATGGTCTTGATCTCCTGACCTCGTGATCCGCCCGCCTCAGCCTCCCAAAGTGCTGGGATTGTGAGCCACTGCACCCAGCCTAAAAGTTCATTTAAAACATATTCTCAGTTTCATAAGCCTCTTTCCCATCACCCTCATCACACTTATTATTCTTTATATTTCATAGGTTTTATCATAATAGAATGTGGTCATTTGTTTTTTCCTACCTATCAAATAGAAGTAATCACAAAACTTGTTGCAAGTCTCAACTTCACATTAATTCATTATTTATTTATTTATTTATTTATTTGAGACAGAGTTTCACTCTTGTTGCCCAGGCTGGAGTGCAGTGGCACAATCTCAGCTCACTGCAACCTCCGCCTCCTCCCAGGTTCAAGCGATTCTCTTGCCTCAGCCTCCCAAGTAGCTAAGATTACAAGCATGCACCACCACACCTGGCTAATTTTTTGTATTTATAGTATTCACAGTGTTTCACCATGTTGGTCACGCTTGTCTTGAACTCCTGACCTCAGGTGATCAGCCTGCCAAAGTGCTATGATTACAGGTGTGAGCCACTGCGCTGGCACAAGTCTGTTTTAAATAACAGTATCGTTCTGGAGATGTCATACAGTGGAATAACCAGTTTATCAGCAAATATCTGTCAAAGGAAAAAAGGAAATTCAATATGCTCTTAGTTTTATGTTAAACGTGTCACTACACACATGCACATGGGTGCACGCATGCACATGAACACACAGAGAAACAAAAAGCATTACATTTCATTGACAACCATCATATAGCCTCAAGGAGGTAAAAACAGCATTAGGTCTAATTTAAAGAGAAGAGTCCCTTGAAATATAAGCATTAGCATGGTTTATACTTTCTTGTCATAGAAATCAAGACATTCCTTTACCATTGAGAATGAAAACTGATCTCTACTTTTTAAAATAAATTAGTTTATGTCAATGTTTTTACCAAGTTTACATCAGTACTAAGTCTTGGCAATTAATTAATCACATTCATCTGTCTCTATCTAGAAAGCAGAATAACCAAGCAACTAGAAGACCAAACATCAAAGAAAAAAAAAATAAGACTACACTAATTTTTTGTGATAATGCAGTCAGGGTATCAATATAAGTTACTGTAACTTCATGGTCCACTAAAATTAAGCTTGTTTTTAAAATCTTTTGTTTCTTGGCCTCTCTGTTGGAGACCATGGAGGGAAGACAATCAAGTCCAGGATACAACCTTAAATTCAAACTAGTTCTTTACTGTTTCAATTATTTTTGAAAGTTATCATCCTGCAGTATGTATTTTTTGGCCAAAGACAAGAGGACAATCAAATCAGCAAGGGAATCATGGTGACTCAAAACCATTCTGCAGAAGCCCTGGGTTTTCAGTAACTGTACCCTGAAACCAAATCTCCTAGAAGAGTCCCAGAAATCAGGGAATCTGGCTGTTGTGGTTTTGACTATGAACATATCAAGAAATCTAGTAAGTGGGCATACTAAAGATCTAGTATGAGACCAGGTCAAGGTTTGGGAAATAACAAACCTAGGCAAGGGACCAGCAAAATAGTGCTGGCCATTTGAGGATACAATAAAGTTGCCTGAAGACACTGAGTAGAATAGAATTTTGTTTGTTTGCTTTTTGTTTTTTGAGATAGAGTCTCGCTCTGTCACCCAGACTGGAGTGCAGTGGCGCGATCTCAGCTCACTGCAACCTCCACCTCCTGGGTTGAAGCAGTTCTCCTGTCTCAGCTTCCCGAGTGGCTGGGATTATAGACATGAGCTATATGCCTGATGAGTTTTCTTTTTTTGTACTTTTGTAGAGATGGGATTTCACCATGTTGGCCAGGGTGATCTCAAACTCCCCGACTCATGTGATCCACCCTCATGTGATCCACCCTCATCGGCCTCCCAAAGTGCTAGGATTATAGGCGTGAGCCACCGTGCCCGGCCGAGTAGAATAGAATTTATGAATCTGAAAGCAAGTCACCTATGGCAGGTATTAAGACCTCTATTTCAAAAATTGGTTATGTTTTATGTTCTTTGTATTTTCTGCTAATTTCTCTATTTTTCTATTTTAATAGTCACAAAACTATTTTTTTAAAAAAAGACTTCTAGTCTGCCTCTATGCCACTGAGGAACGAAACACAAAGAGGGCTTTTTGTTTACACCTGATTCAAAATGTTAAAGAGAGAAGTTCGGTCCGGCGTGGTGGCTCACGCCTATAATCCCAGCAATTTGGGAAGCTAAGGCAGAAGGATCACTTGAGCACAGGATTTCAAGACCGAGTTGGGCACCATAGCAAGTCCCCCTCTCCACAAAAAATAAAAAATCTAGCTGGGCGCAAGGACACATGCCTATAGTCCCAGCTACTCAGGAGGCCGAGGCAGGAGGATCGCTTTAGCCCAGGTCGTTTTTGCACCACTGTGCTCCAGCCTGGGTAACAGAGAGAGACCTTGCCTCAAAAAAAAAAAAAAAAAAAAAAAAAAAAAAAAAAAAAACGAGAGAGAGAGAGAGAAGTTCCCTCTAAGGGCCAGCACAGAGATGGAATCCAGGCAAGAAGGTGAAGGAATTAACACTTATGAGGGTAAATGTGACTAAGATTTACTCTCAAAGTCAAATCCATGGGCAAATCTGCATCATGGGCAAGAAAAATTACTTGAGTTTTGTCCAAAACTGTTTTTACTTCAGTTTGCTCCTGCAGCAAAAATAAGCAATGCTAAGGATGAAAACATGACCAAGAGACAGGCAAGAAAACAAAGCTCCTTGCTGTCTCCCTTATCTCGAGGAGGAACTTTAGGATGCCACCATCTTGACCACTGACACGGGTGGGGAAAATTCCAGACAGATGACAACAAAAATAGCTTATACTATCATATATAAGACAACAATTATGCTACTTTGGTGAGTGATGTCCACTAGGCTTACGTTTAGTTTCCAGGCCTTAACATTTTTCCTATTGAGTCTTTCAATAATCTGCCTTTTATCTCTGCCAGTTCTGCAGAGTCTAAGAGTTAAGTTTTCCTAATGTATTAATAGGTCTGACCAGAGCCTACTAGAATCTATAGTGTGTCAAGCACTATGTGAAGTATTTTATATATTTTCCCTCATGTAATCATCACAATGCTGTGCTACAGGAATTATATCCCAGTATGTAGAAGAGAAAAAGCTCAGAAAAGCTAAGTATTTAGCAATTAAGAGAAAGGATTTTGGAGTAAAACCATTCTGTTACTTGGCCTGTGTTAAGCCACCTAAATTCTCTAGAACTGAATATAACTTTAGTTATAAAAAAGGAACTAAGCCAGGTGCAGTGGCTCACGCCTGTAATCCCAGCAATTTGGGAGGCCGGAGTGGGCAAATCATTGAGGTCAGGAGTTTGAGACCAGCCTGGCCAACATGGTGAAATCCCATCTCTACTAAAAATATGAAAATTAGCCAGGTGTGGTGGCACATGTCTGTAGTACCAGCTACCCGGAGGCTGTGGCATGAGAATCACTTGAACCTGGGAGGCGGAGGTTGCAGTGAGCCAAGATCGTGCCACTGCACTTCAGCCTGGATGACAGAGTGAGACTCCGTCTCAAAAATAAAAAGGAACAACTTTGGGAGGCCGAGGTGGGCGGATCACCTGAGGTCAGGAGTTAGAGACCACCCTGGCCAACATGGAGAAACCCCGTCTCTACTAAAAATACAAAATTAGCCAGGTGTAGTGACGGGCGACTGTAATCCCAGATACTCAGGAGGCTGAGACAGGATAATAGCTTGAACTCGGGAGGCGGAGGTTGCAGCGAGCCGAGATCGTGCCATTGAACTCAGGAGGCGAAGGTTGCAGTGAGCTGAGATCGTGCCATTGCACTCTAGCCTGGGTAACAAGAGCGAAACTCCATCTCAAATAAATAAATAAATAAATAAATAAATAAATAAATAAAGGAACAAATAGCCCAGGCATGGTGGCTTACGCCTGTCATCCTAGCACTTTGGGAGACCGAGGTGGACGGATCACGAGGTTAAGAGATCAAAACCATCCTGGCCAACATGGTGAAACTCCGTCTGTACTAAAAATACAAAAATTAGCTGGGCATGGTGGCATGCGCCTGTAGTCCCAGTTACTAGGGAGGCTGAAGCAGGAGAATCGCTTGAATCCGGGAGGCAGAGGTTGCAGTAAGCCGAGATCACACCACTGCACTCCAGCCTGGCAACAGAGCGAGACTCTGTCTCAAACAAGCAAGCAAGCAAACAAACAAACAAAAGGAACAAATAATGTATACCTTGTAGGACTATTGTGCTGATAAAATAACATAATGAATGCAGAACCTTTATCATAGTGACTGGCATATAAGAAATCCTTAGTAAGTGATTATTTTTAATGTAAAATCATTCTTAAGTTTGGAAATCACACCCAAAAGATGTGTGGTAGTAGGAAGCAAAACAGGATTAGAGCCACTAGATGAAAAACACCCTTTTCCACCTGGAGATTCTTCTTCTAATGCAAACTTTATTTTAGGAGACAGTGTTCCATTACAGGAGATGAAAAATCATTATCTGGCTGATAGAGACTACGTGATGAGCAGAATAAGGATGACTTCATAAAGATATGTATCCCTTTGCACATGAATATTAGGATTAATGTTCTAGCACCACTTGAAAATAAGCTTGGATTCCTTAGAAGAAAGACAATCATACAAAAACATTTTGTTCAAATAAATCCAAAATTCAAGAAAGAATATCCACATTCCAGCTTAATATAAGTCTCAAACCACATCTCAACTTAGTAAGATCTTCCTTCCTCCCTTCCTCTCTCTCTTTCTCTGTGTGTTTGTGTGTGTATAAAACAAAACACAAAGAATAGAAGGTTTGAAGGTTCACCAAACTCAACTTTTCACGAATGGGAATATCAATTATTGGACCTTCCAAAGAGAATGAAAATACAAGCTACTGGGCAACAACAACTATGATCATAAACTTTAAAAAATGATACACTTAAAAAAAATCTGTAAGCTATTAACCTATCAATCTTTCCCACTGTACCCCTTATTTGAGTCAAAGTCATTTCCTTTGTTACATAATCCCCCACAATGTTTTTTTTGGACATTAGCAAATCAGCATAATTAACATAAGTATCGTTCACTTTTTGGAGAACACCATTTAGTCTAAGCAAAGCTGCCCTATATGTTACTGATAATGAGATGATGCAAACTAGGTAGGGGAGATGAGATTGCTACTTTATCAGATTGTTTTTCAATAGTTTCGGTCAACACAGTTGAAAAATGGCTCATCTCCTGTATTTTAGTTGGAAGTTTTATAATTGTTATAAATTACCATAAACAGGACTTGGTAAAAGAAATAATAAAATAAACGAATAAATTTTTTAAAACTGTGGTAATTTGAAAAGCAGAAAGCAGCAGCTTTGGTACCCTTTTCATAAACTGGTATCTGGCAATATGAAGATGACAAAAATAATCAGAGCAGCAGTGATTAAGTTAAACATGTCTCTCTCTGCATCGGCCTGAAAGGTTGATAAGACAAGACTCCATGATATGCTTAGAGGTTGAGGTACACATCTAAACTGCCATAAATCCAAGCACTGAACCTACAATACTACATAAATAATAAAACCACAATGGCAAAAATACTTACTCTAAACCACTTAATTCTCTCTATTGCAAAGAGGTAGGCTCGGGTCAATTCATGGTCAATGATATCAAAAGCTACAAATATATTTAACTGTATTACTGGGAAGAATGGTCATATGCAATCACTAGAATGAAATCATCATTTAAAAATCTAGTGATGCTAAAAATTGATATCAATATAGCAGACAATAATTACTATGCTACTCTATATTTATTATACCATCAACACCTCTAAATTCTTAAACAGCCTGTAAAAGCTTATAAAAGCCCAAGAATATTACTAATTACTATGAGTTGATTAACCAACTGTGGTTGCAGGCAGATAAGGCTCTACTAGTTATTAGCTATCAAGGTCAATCAGGGAAATAAAGTGTTTTGCTAAAAATCTCAGGTGAGTTGAATCTTAGAACCAATATGATATTTGGCCCCCAGGCTGCATTTTAATGCCCGGTAATGCAAGTGATGAACAACAGGAGCCAGATTCCAGAAGAGAAAACATGGTGCCCTGACTACAAGGAAACAGCTTCAAGTGGGCAACAAAGGAGTCGTCTTCCCCCCACAGCTCACTGATGAGGTCACTAACCTACAGAGAAATGTGATTTTTACCAGGAAACACAGGCATCAGTAGTGAACTCACAAACAGAAACAGGGAGTCTGTAGTTGTAGTTCTCAAAGACCGCAACTTTAGCATCACTTAGTATTACTACTACTATTATGATCTGTTTTTCACCACAGAACACTTCTGACACCAAATGCATGCGTTTTCCACATCAGATAATTCTCCAAATCTCTGTGGACACCTACTAGGTAGTGACACGAACTACCCAGAATTAGCCCAGACCTCTCAGTTCCATAATACTACACCCTACTTCAGATGCCATCGCAAGTACAAAGTGGCCAGGGTACCCACACTCTGTCAAATTTGGCTACAAATCAGGGGCTCCCACAACGAACTACTCAAGTTCAATAATCTGCTAATAATCTTCTAATGTAGGTAGAAGGCTGCAAAACCCTAATAGAGCCCAAGACTCAGGAGGGCTCTTTAAGAAGGCAGGCCCATACCCAGGTGGCAGCCTCACTGACTATGGTCCCAGCTACAGACCTAGAAACCTATACACTATAATTTGAGCTCATGTAAAAATAAAATGGACTTTTGTATCATATAAAAATTAACAGAGGCGAACGCAAAAGTTTGTTTTAATTCTTACACTTAAGTATCTTGAAAATGGTCAGTAAAAGGGTATATTCTATATAATAAAAATCCTTTCTATTTGTACATCCATCAGTTTAAGGGTTATTTCTCTAATGTTTGATTGTGTTTTGCTCATTATTTGTATTACTGGATTCTAATCTGGCTTCCTGGAGTTAAATTACTACCCTATGAAGTTATGTCCCAGGTTGATTGTCATTTCTGTTTAAGACAGGAAAATAAACTGACTTGGGTACCTTTACTTACCATTTTTGTTTTCAATGAACTACCATTATTTAACATATGCTAAACGGCACTGTAAGGAATCATAATAATTCAACAAGAACAAAAAAAAAAGGAAAATTGATTTATATCAGTTTCTCAGGGGCCCACTTACTATATTCACTTTTCATTTGTACATATGGTCACAAAACATATGCAAGTTATAAACACAAATTATATTAATATTTACAAAATAATTCCTTAAAGAATTATTTCAATTCAGCTGGACATGGTAGCCCATGCCTGTAATCCCAGCTACTTAGGAGGCTGAGGAAGGAGGATCACTGGAGACCAGGAGTTCAAGACTGGCCTGGGTAACATAGAAAGACCTCCACATCTTTAAAAAAAAAAAAAAAAAAAAATATATATATATATACACACACACACACACACACACACACACACACATATACACACACACACATATATATACACACACATATGAATTATTTTAATTTTTAAAAAGACTGGAAAATTGAATTCTCAAGTTATCTGATTACTCAACTCTTTTTTTTGGGACAGACTCTTGCTCTGTTGCCCAGGCAGGAGTACAGTGGCATGATCTCCTCTCACCACAACCTCTGCCTCCCAGGTTCAAGTGATTCTCAAGCCTCAGCCTCCCGAGTAGCTGGGCTCACAGGTATGCGCCACCATGGCTGGCTAATTTTTGTATTTTTAGTAGAGACGGGGTTTTTAGTAGAGATGGGGTATCGCCATGTTGGCCAGGCTGGTCTCAAACTCCTGGCCTCAAGAGATCTGCTTATCTCAGCCTCCCAAAGTGCTGGGATTACAGGCATGAGCCACCACGCCCAGCCCAATTGCTCAAATCTTAAAATTAAAGTTTCCATCAGAAGTCAGTGGCCAAAATTCTCCTTTACATACAGCATAGTCCACCTAAGTCAAATGCTCTTCAGATCTGAATTGTCCTACAAAACTGTGATAAGCAAAGAACACAAGCACAAAATTCCTTTTAAGAGAAGCTTCGTGCCTAGAATCAGCTTTAGGGTAGAGAAATATTAAGGACAGAATTAGTCAGCATTTGGTTTAGTGGTCTAAGTATGGCGTTACTGCAAGCGGGGCTAAATATATCAAAGAGTCTGTCCAATGTGTGGCCTAATAATTCACTGCCCCTTGAAATCCATGCTATCATATTTCTGTAGATTCATTAATGCTAAAATGATTCCAATAGACAGATTTTTATTTATAATTTCACCTAAAACAACCAAGCAATTTTTCAAAATCATTATAATATTACTGCTGATGTTAATAAATATGAAATCTCTTATTTGTATGGGGTAATTCTTTTCCTCTTCACAGTAGTAGGTTGTGCTAATACAACAATTTTTCTTTTATTGTTCACTAATGAGAGAGTAATTGCCATCAGAATCCTACTGGGAACATAGACTTTAAATATAATAGGCCTAAAGACAGGTTTCACTGCATTTATAATGATTTTCAGATATATTTTGTTCTGCATGAACACAACAACGCCAAAATGTTTTCTTTTCTGTGGAAGATAAACTTCGTATTATTTAGCAATGTGTGCATAGGAGAAACAAATTTAACCAGGCAGATCTCAGGTTCCTCTTTCCAGCAACTAATGAATGAACAATGAACAGAATGCTCCTTTTTACTTAAAGAAAAAAAAAAAAAAAACTGTTAACCTTTCATTAGAATAATGCTATTTTAAAGTTTTTTATGTTTAAATTAGAAATGTAACCATTGGACTCACTCGGTATGAGTTCCAATGTACCGGAATGCAAAACTGCATACTCCGCTTCAAATACTGATTATATATAAAGAACATTTATAGAAAGATGTTTTAATGTATTGTTGGCTGGCATCACTACCTTCAGAATTTATTTAGAATATAAAGATTTCTAGAAATACATTTTAATGAATACTTTCTGGTGGTATATTTTGGTTGATGAACTGCACTTGGCAATTACCATCCTTTGGGACCTCAGGTACTCTTCTCCTCTTAAATATTGTAGGTGCTATTAATATTTACCACTCAACAGATGGGTTAACAAGTCTGTTTCTCATTCTTAGATTATAATCTTTTCTAAAGCCCAAATAAAATGTGAAAGGAGAATTGTACCTTTCATGATGTCCTAAATCCAAAAGAAATTCATCTGCATGTCTTTGGAGTTCATTTCCTTCTAAGTTCTTTAATTTCTTCAATTCACTCTGTAGGAAAAACCAGAGCTCTTTAGCTCCATTTTCAATCCTCCTCCTCAGGATTTCATGATCCTTCCCCAGACCTGCAGTCAAAGAACAGAGGGTCGTAGCATTTCCAACATTTTGATAAAAAGAAACTTTCGATTATTTGTGCTAAAGCCTATATAATGAGGAGGGAAAAACAATGTGTAATCACTTACCATTTCTGGTCTGTTTCTTGTAATTTTCAATCTGTTCTTTGGCCTTAACAAGCTGCTCTTCTAAAACACGTACTCTTCCTATAGCTGGCCCCTGATCAATGGGGCCTTCTGGTATCCTATAGTTTAGGCAAGAAAATGTAAACATTTAGCTTTTAAACTGTGCAACAAAATATAAGCTCATTTTGCTAAAACATTTATACTGTAAACTCCATAAGTTGCTGAGCCATACAGCACAAAAGAAGTACCAAATGGATTTTTTTCTTCAAAGGTATAGGATTAACCAATGAAATGACAATAAAGAAAAACAGAAAATAATAATCTACGATCTTCTAGGAGTTAACAAACCTCTAGAGCTGTTTCCTAGAATCTTTCATCCCATTACTTAGAGTACCACCATCAGTGGCAAAGCAGTCAATTTTTCATTAGCATCGAGAGTAACAAAAGTGAAGGAAAAAGTACAGAACAGGCTTAAAGGGAATAAGGAAGCATATCTGAACACATGTCTAAGGACATGCTGAAACATCAAATATAATGTATTTCTAAATTAATTACAATATCAGACTATGTAAATATGTCTTTCTATTCATGACATTAGACTACTAAGCATTGGTCTTATATAGAAAAAAGAAAGACAAGAGTAGAAGATAAAACATACAGAAAAAAATTGGGCCAGGTGTAGTAGCTCATGCCTGTAATCCCAGCACTATGGGCGGCCCAGGTAGGAGGATCACTTGAGCCCAGGAGTTCATGGCCAGCCTGGGCAACACAGCAATCCCCTGTCGTTACAAAAATTAAAAACATTAGCTGGGCACATGGTGGTGTGTGCCTGTAATCCCAGCTACTCAGGAGGCTAAGGCAGGAGAATGGCTTGAACCATACTTGAACCATAGTTCAAGATTACAATGAACTATGATCATGTCACTGCATTCTAGCATAGGCAGCAGAGTGAAACCCTGTCTCAAAAAAATAAAAATAAAAAATTGAAGATTATTGTTCTATTCATTTCCATCAGCAACAAAAACAATCAGTCAATAATATAAAATGTTGGAACATGGAACAGCAATCCAAGATCTTTTACATATATTATCGACCTCTCTGTTCAACTTAATTCCAAACTGTGCTTGTTCCTGTTTTGTTTTTATGTGACTTATGGCAGTATATCGTACTCCACTTTGATGTACATAATACAATTTTGTGCTAGACTAAACAAAGGTCTCCTAAAGATATCCATAACCTAATCATGAAACCTGTGAATATTACTTTATATGGCAAAAAAAAAAAAAAAAAAAACAAAACCTCTGAACACGTAATTAAGGATTTTGAGATCGGATTATCTAGGTGAGCCATTTTGTAATAACAAATGTCTTCATAAGAGGAAGGTAGAAGATTTTACTACAAAAGAGGAAAAGGTTATGTGGCTGTTAGCTTTGAAGATGGAAGAAGCAACCATGAGCAACGAACTCATTTTCAGAAACTGGAAAAGGCAAACAAACCAACAAACGAACGAAAAAGAAACCCTAGATGCTCCTCTAGAGCTTCTCTAGGGAATCCAGCCCTCCTGATACCTTGGTTTCTGCCCAGTGAAACTCATTTCAGATCTCTGGCCTCCAAAACTCTAAGAGAATAAATTTATGTTGTTTTAAGCCATAAAGTTTGTGGTATTTGTCAAAGTAGCAATAGGAAATTAATACATACATATATTGATCCTTTTACAAAATTGTCCTAAAGATTAAATCACTGATTTTTCTTTCAAAGTCTGTTTAAATGAGGAAACGTCTGTAAAAGTATTTAGCACAGTGTCTGGTAATAAATTTTATGAAGCCTACTATTATATCTGAGCTTTGTCATTTTAGAGATGAGCTGTAATCTCAAAAAGTCTGGGCTATCTATTCTTACCATCATGACCAGTTTAAGGGAACTTAAGTTTTAAATTATAGTTGGCAGAACCTAAAATCAGATGTCAACAGAGTCTTTTTTTTTTTTTTGGACACAGTCTCAATTTGTCACCCAGGCTGGAGTACGGTGATGGGATCTTGGCTTGCCACAACCTCTGCCTCCCAGATTCAAATGCTTCTCGTGCCTCAGTCTCCTGAGCAGATGGGATTACAGGCATGTACCACCATCCCTGGCTAATTTTTTTACATTTTTAGTAGAGACGAGGTTTCAGTAGGTTGGGCAGGCTGGTCTCAAACTCCTGGCCTCAAGTGATCCGCCCACCTCAGCCTCACAAAGTGCTGGGATTACAGGCATGAGCCACCGCGCCCAGCCAACATAGCCTTTTGATGCAAACACTCTGATACAAAAGGTTTTTTTTATAGCTTCTCTAACATTTTTTATATAACCTGATAAAGCCAAATTAACTGTCAATTACCTACACTACTTCAGAAAACATGTTTAATAAAGTAGCTATTGTTACAGCTATACCAAAGTAAGTGGAGACATTTTATAATTTCCTGTAAAATTGTATGCATTAACACTGAACAGGAGCATAAAAAGTAACTATCTTTCAATCAGGAGTGTCCAAGGCTACAGAATATGAATGAAAAAGCCTTCATTTGTATAAGCACAGAGTGAATAATAAAATGAATACAGTAGTTAGGTGCACAATTACCCAATTTATGAGCATGCATACATACACAAATGAGGCATGTCCTGGATATAGTTTTTAAAAGTTATGTTGCTAAGATTTGGCTCTTAATCTCTTTCTGAATTAGGTGGCTGGTTTCTAGGAAACAATTTGAAACTAGAATATAACTTCAGTCTCTTGGGATTTATTTTGGCAGCAATATGCCATAGGACAGGAATGTCCTTTTTCAGAACATATTTTAGTGATAGAAAAATTGACAATAGAAAGATTATGTCTAGGTTCTCCTTTTTATCTCTTTCTTCAAATATTGGTGGAATAAACATCAGAGACAAAACAGTCATGAAAAAAATAGCATATGATCTTCTCAGTAGCTTTCCACAAAGACTTCCAATCTAATTCTAATAAAACATAATAGAATTAGTAATCTATATTACCTAATAATCTAATCCAACTGTGAAAAAAAAACTGTACAAAAGAAAAGTACTGGAAAAATCACTAAAAAAAAAAAATACAGAAGAACTATTCTTTCCAAACTCCATCCAGAAAAGAGTTAATATGCACGAACACTCTCTTTTCTGAATACTTAGGGAACAGAATGCTTTCTTATCATATTCACCATGCCAAAGGTACAGATACATCCACTTCTAGCCAAGATATTTACCATCCTGCCTGAAACAAGTCAAAATCCAGATGAAATGTATTAAACAATGACCTAATAAAACTGCAATCAAGCAACAAAGGGCAGTGATCGCCAGAGAAGGAAAACAAATGATGACAACCCTATGACTGTTCCAGCTTACTGCATTCAGAGAGTTTCCAGACCACAGTATATGGAGGGGAAATGCAGATGGAGCCAGTACATTCACTGAGTTGAAGAAATGGAGCTAAGAGTCTAAAAAGACCAACACAGAGTTTGAATAAGAGAACTGTAGAGGAGAGAGAACTCCAGAAATCTGCAAAGGTACCATTTTGGAATCAGCAGAGTACTCATCAGCACACACATATAAGGAACTACTCAGGCTGGGGAAAGAACTCTCTAAAAGGATTAGATGAAGTAGTACCTGGCATTCATACAGATTAGGTAGAAACAGTTCCTGATCCTACCAAACTAGAAAACTGTAATTCATAGGATGCTGGGTAAAATGCTCAGAAAGATTTGGCCTCAAAAGTAGGAAAATGTGCCCCAGACCAAATATTGCTTAGGTCCTGCTTAACAATTATTAAAAAACAAAATAGGATAAAATTATTTTTAAATAACGTAACTACATCCCATAACAAAATTTAAGAATATTTGCAAATTATACAAAAGCTTCTAGTAACCAACAAAGTAAAATTCATGATGTCTGGAATCCACTTACCAGGCTTGCAAAAAAAACAACAAAAGATAACCCATAAAGAAGAGTGAAATCAATCTATCAAAACCAACTCAAAACTGACACAGATGTTAGAATCACCATAGAAATAACAGTTATTATGACTGTATTTCACATGTTGAAAAGTTAGAGACAGGGAAGAGATAAAAAAGATGTTAAAATTTTAATAGATAGGCCGAGTGCAGTGGCTCACGCCTATAATCCCAGCACTTTGGGAGGCTGAGGCAGGCGGATCACCTGAGGTCGGGAGTTCAAGACTAGCCTGGCCAAAATGGTGAAATCCCATCTCTATGAAAAACACGAAAATTAGCCAGGCATGGTGGCAGACGTCTAGGTTCTCCTTTTTATCTCTTTCTTCAAATATTGGTGGAATAAACATCAGAGGCAAAACAGCCATGAAAAAAATAGCATATGATCTTTTCAGTAGCTTTGCACAAAGATTTCCAATTTAATTCTAATAAAACATAATAGAATTAGTAATCTATATTACCTAATAATCTAATCCAACAGTGGAAAAAAAAAAATCCCAGCTACTCAGGAGGCTGAGGCAGGAGAACTGCTTGAACCCAAGAGGCAGAGATTGCAGTGAGCCAAGATCACACCTCTGCACTCCAGCCTGGGTGGCAAAGTGAGACAGAAAGAAAAGGAAGAAAAGAGAGGGGAGGGGAGGGGAGGGGAGGAAAAAATTTTAATAGATACCCAAGTTGAACTACTACAGATGAAAACTATAATGTCTGAAACGAAAAATATAAAGAATGAGATTTACTGCAGATTATATATTGTAGCATCTACTCTAAGAAACTAAGAAACAAACAGCAATGAAACTCCAATTAAGTGGAAGAAACGAAGTAATAAAGATCAGAGAGGACATCAATGAAATGGAGAAAAAGAAAAACAGATAAAAACCAATGAAAACTAAAATATGGTTCTTTAAAAAAAAAAAAATCAATTAAACTGGCAAACTTTCTCCTAATAAATATTTTCGGTTTTATGGTCCAACCAGCAAAATCAAGGCTATTACTTAGGTGTGTATATATATACATATATATATATATATATATACACACAACACTTAAAATGTAACAACTTAACAATGGAAAATCATTCTTAGCTTGCGGGCCATGAAAAAAAGAGGTGGTTGGTAGAATGTGACCCATGGGCTATAGTTTGCCAATCCCTATTCTAGCCACACTAAGCAAAAAACATGGAGGGACTAAAAGCTAGTATTATCCAGATATCAAAACGAGAGAAAGATATAGTAAGAAAAAAATTACAGAACAGTATCTTTCATGAACACCAATATAATAATTATAAAAAATTTTAGCAAACCAAACCCAACCATATGTAATGTAGATAGTAAATCATGATTAATTAAGGTTTATCCTAGAAATGCAACATTGGCTTACCATTAAAAAATAAATCAACGTAATTCTTCCTATAAACAAAAAAATTTTTTTAAACAAAATTTTACAAAACACATTATCTGAATATACTCAGAAAAAGGACTTAAGAAAAGTCTAATGTAAATTCCTGATAAAAAGTGTCAGAAATGGCCGGGTGCAGTGGTTCACGACTGCAATCCCAGCACTTTGGGAGGCCGAGGCGGGTGGATCACCTGAGGTCAGGAGGTCGAGACCAACCTGACCAACATGGAGAAACCCTGTCTCTACTAAAAATACAAAATTAGCCGGGTGTGGTGGTGCATGCCTGTAATCCCAGCTACTCGGGAAGCTGAGGCAGGAGAATTGCTTGAACCTGGGAGGCAGAGGTTGTGGTGAGCTGAGATTGTGCCATTGCATTCCAGCCGGGGCAACAAGAGCGAAACTTTGTCTCAAAAAAAAAAAAAAAAAAAAAAAGGTGTCAGAAACTAGGAAATTAAGGAAATTTCCTCAACCTGATATCAATCATCTATTAAAAACTTACTGTTAACACCATAGGTTAATGGTGAAAGTATAAGTATATTTCCCCTAAATCAGAAACAAAACAAGGATGTGTCTCTCACCACTTCTATTCACCACTATATTGAAAATTCTAGCCAGTAGACCAAGGCAAGAAAAAGAAACAAAGGCATTCAAATTGGAATGAAAGAAGCAAAGCTATCCTTGTTCACATGACATGATAATCTATGTTGAAAATCTGATGTTGTTTAACAAGGTTGCAGAATGTAACATCAACATACAAAATTCAATTGTATTTCTATATTCCTGCAAAAAACAATTGGAAATTAATATTTAAAACCACATTATTAGTTACAATAGCATCAAAAAAAAAGAAAAAAATTAAGTATCAATCTAGCAAAAGATGGGCACGACTTATAAATTTAAAATTATAAAACAACATTGAATTTGTTTAGAAATTGACACGCCAGTACTAAAATTCATATGGAAATACAAACATCTAGAATACTCAATACAAATCAGAAAAAGATAAAACTAAAAGGCAAACACCATCTGATATCAAGACCTATTGTATCTGGCGTGAGTTGGTGTTTGAATGACTGACTGAACGAACGAATGAATGAATGAACAAAAATTTTAAAAATAAAAAAATGTTTTTGAAGGCCTATTATAAAACTACATATAATAATCAAGACAGTGAGGTACTGGTATAAAGACAGATGACAAAGAGCATAATGAAATAGAAGAGAGTCCAAGAATAAGCCCACACATAAATGGACACTCAATTTATTTTTTTAATAAAGTCACAAAGATAATTTATCAGATAAAGGACAGTCTTTACAAGAGGAAAGCAAGAAGTTACCTTTCTGACCCTCAGTTCAGCAAAGTTATCTTAGCTACGACAGAAAGGTGTGATCCATAAAAGAAAAAATTGATAAACTGGATTTCACTAAAATTGAAAGCTCTTCTTTTAGAAAGACACAGTTAAGAGAATGAAAATATAACCCACAGACTAGAGGGAAAAAAATTTTTTTTTTGAGACAGAGTCTCACTCTGTCGCCCAGGCTGGAGTGCAGTGGCGCGATCTCAGCTCACCACAACCTCCACCTCCCGGGTTCAAGTGATTCTTCCGCCTGAGCCTCCCAAGTAGCTGGGATTACAGAAGCGCGTCACCACGCCCGGCTAATTTTTATATTTTTAGTAGAGACGGAGTTTCGCCATGTTGGCCAGGCTGGTCTTCAACTCCTGACCTCAGGTGATTCACCCACCTTGGCCTCCGAAAGTGCTGGGATTACAGGCATGAGCCACCACGCCTGGCCAAGAAAATATTTTTAAATCCTACATCTGTTAAAGGACTTGTATCCAGACTACACAAAGAACCAAATCATCAGGAAAAAAAGAAAAAAAAACTCATAAGCAAAAAGATTCAAATAAATATTTGAATAAAAAAGACAAATAGGCGAATTAAGCACATTAAAAGATATTAGACATCATTAGTTATTAGGTAAATCCAAGAAAGCTCGACTGTGTAGCTGCAGCAATAGCTATATAAGCTGGCCTGGTTTACTGCTTGCATCTGACATCACAAAACAGGAAACAGCAAATCACTAGGGTTTCCTGTAGATGATCCTCATTCCTATTTTAAAAGCCTTTAAGGATGCCCATATGTTAGGTTTTTCTGAGATTTGACATATATTTCAAAAATTATTCTCCTGAATAAAAATTTGATGAAAATCTTTATTCAAACAAGAAGGTACCCTTCTAATACCCAAACATTAGCCCCACTCTAAAGGAATTCAACGCTTATAAAACATAACATGAAAACCAGTAAATTACTGGTTTGCAATCAGAATATGAAAAAATAGTGAGTTGCAGCCTAAATGAAATGATTACACAGCTCTCTGAGAAATTAAACTTTTCTCATTAAAAATGCACTTAATAATTCATGTAAAACAGGTTGCCTTTCTTAAACACTTTCAACAATTATGCCATGAATATTGGAAAGAATAAAGATCTTAATTAAGAAAAAGAACATAGGCACAAATAAACAATATTAGGAAAGAACAGAGAATCATAAACACAGATAAAGAATTTTAAAACATATCAAAAAATACTATGAATATTTTCAGGCACTTGCTTTAAAAACATGAAAAAAATAACTTCTAGAGGAATTAAACTACAAAATGAACTCAAAAATATATAGAAATTTTCAGCGGTCAAAAATCGATTGAATTTTTTGTAACTTTAGATTCAAGCATTTTTTTTTTCTTCTTTTGAGATGGAGTCTCAAATGAAAATACAAATGATACATTAGTAAATATAGCTATGTATTTTAAAATACATTTGTCACCAGGCTGGAGTGCAGTGGCACAATCTCGGCTCACTGCAACCTTCACCTCCCAGGTTCAACCGACTCTCCTGCCTCAGCTTCCCAAGTAGCTAGCATTACAGGCACGCGCCACCACGCCCAACTACTTTTTTTTAATTTTTAGAAGAGATGGGGTTTCACCATGTTGTCCAGAATGGTCTCGATCTCCTGACCTCATGATCTGCCCACCACAGCCTCCCAAAGTGCTGGGATTACAGGCATGAGCTACCGTGCCTGGCCAGGTTCAAGTATTTTTATACGAGTTTTACAAATATTCATAAAACATCTGAATCAAAATCTAGGAAATGTAAAAAGAGAGGAAATTCTAAAATTCCATTCTTGAGATTAGTATAAGATCAATATAAAAGTAGACTAGGATAACAAAAAAAGACTAATTCAAATATAAGCTTATTTTCAAACTCCCAAATGACACATTAGTAAATATAGCAATATATTTAAAAATACATGACTATCTCAACTTTATCCTAAGAATACTACATTGGTTTACAATTAGAAAAGCTATTAATTTAAATTGATTGCATTAACAAATTAAAGCAAAATAAAATTACAATCTCAATTGAAACAAAAAATCATTAGATAAAATTTACCACTTATTCATTATGAATACCTTAGCAAGAAAGAATGAATGGAAGGTAAACTCTTTAATTCAGTAAGCAATATTAGAAATTCATAAATAAATACCACATTCTATGGATCAACTCATCAGTAGCATTCCTTTTAAAGCTAAGAACAATAGAAGACAGGTCTGCCATCTATGCTTCTATTCATCACGGTACTGAAGGCCTTAGACAAGGCAGTAAGATAAAGAAGAAGACTTACAAGTGTAGAAAATGAAGAAACAAATGTTATTCAGATAATATAAACTTTTAATACAGAAAATCCAAGATAATCTACAAATTGTACTAATAAGAAAGTTCAGGGGCATTACTATACACAATATCAATGTACAGAAATTAAAGTTCCTATACAACGACAACCAGAAATTACTAAATGTGTTTTTAAAAATATCACATTTACAATAGTAATGACAGAATCATAATCTTTCAAGGAATAAATCTAACAAAGAGCAACATACTTAATACATTAAAAAACTATAAATTTTCTGAAGAACTAGTTGTTTCCCAAATTGATCTATAAATTAAATGCACTTCTAATAAAAATTCCAAAAGGATTTTTTACTTAAATTTAGCAAAGTGATCCTAAAATACGTATGAAAAAGCAAACTCTCCAAAATAAGCGAGTTCATTTTGCAAAATAAGGGGAAAAAATAGGATTTCTCTCCCATCAGAAAACAAAACAAAGTTTTAGTAATGGAAATAGTGTGGTATTGGCACAAAGTCAGATAAGTAAGACTAATGGAACAGAATTAAGCACCTAGAAAGAGATCTCAGCATATATGACACACGTATCATTCTAAATTACTATGGAAAGGATAAATAATTCAACAAACTAAGAGATAGTTTCACAGAAAATTCAAACAATCTTACAAATAAAATTTTAAAATTTTAGAAGAAATTCTGCATTCTTCACGATCTTGGGAGAGAAAAGAATTTCTTAGAAGTTTAGAGAAAAAAAGTAAAAAGAAACGAACAAAGCCTCCAAGAAATATGGGACTATGTGAAAAGACCAAATCTACATCTGATTGGTGTACCTGAAAGTGATGGGGAGAATGGAACCAAGTTGGAAAACACTCTTCAGGATATTATCCAGGAAAACTTCCCCAACCTAGCAAGGCAGGCCAACATTCAAATTCAGGAAATATAGAGAATGCCACAAAGATACTCCTCGAGAAGAGCAACTTCAAGACACATAATTGTCAGATTCACCAAAGTTGAAAAGAAGGAAAAATGTTAATAGCAGCCAGAGAAAATGTCGGGTTAGCCACAAAGGGAAGCCCATCAGACTAACAACAGATCTCTGGGCAGAAACTCTACAAGCCAGAAGAGAGTGGGGGCCAATATTCAACATTCTTAAAGAAAAGAATTTTCAATCCAGAATTTCATATCCAGCCAAACTAAGCTTCATAAGTGAAGGAAAAATAAAATCCTTTACAGACAAGAAAATGCAGAGAGATTTTGTCACCACCAGGTCTGCCCTACAAGAGCTCCTGAAGGAAGCACTAAACGTGGAAAGGAACAACTGGTACCAGCCACTGCAAAAACATGACAAACTGTAAAGAGCATCAATGCTAGGAAGAAACTGCATCAACTAACGAGCAAAATAACCAGCTAACATCATAATGACAGGATCAAATTCACACATAACAATATTAACCTTAAATGTAAATGAGCTAAATGCTCCTTGCTAGGAAGAAACTGCATCAATTAACGAGTAAAATAACCAGCTAACATCATAATGACAGGATCGAATTCACACATAACAGTATTAACCTTAAATGTAAATGGGCTAAATGCACCAATTAAAAGACACGGACTGGCAAATTGGATAAAAAGTCAAGACCCATCAGTGTGCTGTATTCAAGAGACCCAGCTCACATGCAGAGATACACATAGGTTCAAAATAAAGGGATGGAAGAAGATCTACCAAGCAAATGGAAAACAAAAAAAGGCAGGGGTTGCAATCCTAGTCTCTGATAAAACATACTTTAAACCATCAAAGATCAAAAAAGACAAAGAAGGCCATTACATAATATTAAAGGGATCAATTCTACAAGAAGAGCTAACTATCCTAAATATATATGCACCCATTACAGAAGAACCCAGATTCATAAAGCAAGTCCTTACAGACTTACAAAGAGACTTAGACTCCCATACAATAATAATGGGAGACTTCAACACCCCACTGTCAACATTAGACAGATCAACAAGACAAAGTTAACAAGGATATCCAGAAATTGAACTCAGCTCTGCACCAAGCAGACCTAATAGATATCTACAGAACTCTCCATCCCAAATCAACAGAATATAAATTCTTCTCAGCACCACATCGCACTTATTCCAAAACTGACCACATAGTTGGAAATAAAGCATTCCTCAGCAAATGTAAAAGAACAGAAATTATAACAAACTGTCTCTCAGACCACAGTGCAATCAAACCAGAACTCAGGATTAAGAAACTCACTCAAAACTGCTCAACTACATGGAAACTGAACAACCTGCTCCTGAATGACTACTGGGTACCTAACGAAATGAAGGCAGAAATAAAGACGTTCTTTGAAACCAATGAGAATGAAGACACAACATACCACAATCTCTGGGACACATTTAAAGCGGTGTGTAGAGGGAAATTTATAGCACTAAATGCCCACAAGAGAAAGCAGGAAAGATCTAAAATCGACACCCTAACATCACAATTAAAAGAACCGGAGATCTAAAATCGACACCCTAACATCACAATTAAAAGAACCGGAGAAGCAAGAGCAAACACATTCAAAAGCTAGCAGAAGGCAAGAAATAACTAAGATCAGAGCAGAACTGAAGGAGACAGAGACACAAAAAACCCTTCAAAAAATCAATGAATCCAGGAGCTGGTTTTTTGAAAAGATCAACAAAAATTGATAGACCACTAACAAGACTAATAAAGAAGAAAAGAGAGAAGAATCAAATAGATGCAATAAAAAATGATAAGGGGATATCACCATGGATCCCACAGAAATACAAACTACCATCAGAGAATAAACACCTCAATGCAAATAAACTACAAAATCTAGAAGAAATGGATAAATTCCTGAACACATACACCCTCCCAAGACTAAACCAGGAAGAAGTTGAATCCCTGAATTGATCAGTAACAGGTTCTGAAATTGAGGCAATAATTAATAGCCTACCAACTAAAAAAAGTCCAGTACCAGACGGATTCACAGCCGAATTCTACCAGACATACAAGGAGGAGCTGGTACCATTCCTTCTGAAACTATTCCAATCAACAGAAAAAGAGGGAATCCTCCCTAACTCATTTTATGAGGCCAGCATCATCCTGATACCAAAGCCTAACAGAGACACAACAAAAAAAGAGAACTTTAGACCAGTATCCCTGATGAACATCGATGCAAAAATCCTCAATAAAATACTGGCAAACCAAATCCAGCTGCACATCAAAAAGCTTATCCACCATGATCAAGTGGGCTTCATCCCTGGGATGCAAGGCTGGTTCAACATACGCAAATCAATAAATGTAACCCAGCATATAAACAGAACCAAAGACAAAAACCACATGATTATCTCAATAGATGCAGAAAAGGCCTTTGACAAAATTCAACAGCCAGTCACACTAAAAACTCTCAATAAATTAGTATTGATGGGACGTATTTCAAAATAATAAGAGCTATTTATGACAAACCCACAGCCAATATCATACTGAATGGGCAAAAACTGGAAGCATTCCCTTTGAAAACTGGTGCAAGACAAGGATGCCCTCCTCTCACCACTCCCATTCAACATAGTGTTGGAAGTTCTGGCTAGGGCAATCAGGTGGGAGAAAGAAATAAAGGGTATTCCATTAGGAAAAGAGGAAGTCAAATTGTCCCTGTTTGCAGATGACATGATTGTATATTTAGAAAACCCCATCATCTCAGCCCAAAACCTCCTTAAGCTGATAAGAAACTTCAGCAAAGTCTCAGGATACAAAATCAATGTGCAAAAATCACAAGCATTCTTATACACCAAAAACAGACAAACAGAGAGCCAAATCATGAATGAACTCCCATTCACAATTGCTTCAAAGAGAATAAAACACCTAGGAATCCACCTTACAAGGGATGTGAAGGACCTCTTCAAGAACTATAAACCACTGCTCAATGAAATAAAAGAGGACACAAACAAATGGAAGAACATTCCATGCTCGTGGATAGGAAGAATCAATTATCATGAAAATGGCCATACTGCCCAAGGTAATTTATAGATTCAATGCCATCGCCATCAAGCTACCAATGACTTTCTTCACATAATTGGAAAAAAATACTTTAAAGTTCACATGGAACCAAAAAAGAGCCCACATTGCCAAGACAATCCTAAGCCAAAAGAACAAAGCTGGAGGCATCACGCTACCTGACTTCAAACTATACTACAAGGCTACAGTAACCAAAACAGCATGATACTGGTACCAAAACAGAGATATAGACCAATGGAACAGAACAGAGCCCTCAAAAATAATATCACACATCTACAACCATCTGATCTTTGACAAACCTAACAAAAACAAGAAATGGGGAAAGGATTCCCTATTTAATAAATGGTGCTGGGAAAACTGGCTAGCCATATGTAGAAAGCTGAAACTGGATCCCTTCCTTACACCTTATATAAAAATTAATTCAAGATGGATTAAAGACTTAAATGTTAGACCTAAAACCATAAAAACCCTAGCAGAAAACCTAGGCAATACCATTCAGGACATAGGCATGGGCAAGGACTTCATGTCTAAAACACCAAAAGCAACGGCAACAAAAGTCAAAATTGACAAATGGGATCTAATTAAAGAGCTTCTGCACAGCAAAAGAAACTACCATCAGAGTGAACAGGCAACCTACAGAATGGGAGAAAATTTTTGCAATCTACTCATCTGACAAAGGGCTAATATCCAGAATCTACAAAGAACTCAAATCAATTTTCAAGAAAAAAAAACCCCATCAAAAAGTGGGCAAAGGATATGAACAGACACTTCTCAAAAGAAGACATGTATGCAGCCAACAGACACATGAAAAAATGCTCATCATCACTTGCCATCAGAGAAATGCAAATCAAAACCACAAATGAGATACCGTCTCACACCAGTTAGAATGGCGATCATTAAAAAGTCAGGACACAACAGATGCTGGAGAGGATGTGGAGAAATAGGAATACTTGTACACTGTTGGTGGGACTGTAAACTAGTTCAACCATTGTGGAAGACAGTGTGGCGATTCCTCAAGGATCTAGAACTAGAAATACCAGTTGACCCAGCCATCGCATTCATTACTGGGTATATACCCAAAGGATTATAAATCATGCTGCTATAAAGACAAATGCACACGTATGTTTACTGCAGCACTATTCACAATAGCAAAGACTTGGAACCAACCCACATGTCCATCAATGATAGAATGGATTAAGAAAATGGCCACATATACACCATGGAATACTATGCAGCCACAAAAAAGGATGAGTTCATGTCCTTTGCAGGGACATGGATGAAGCTGGAAACCATCATTCTCAGCAAACTATCCCAAGGACGAAAAACCAAACGCTGCATGTTCTCACTCATATGTGGGAACTGAACAATGAGAACACTTGGACACAGGAAGGGGAACATCACACACCGGGGCCTGTTGTGTGGTGGGGGAGAGGGATAGCATTAGGAGAAATACCTAATGTGAATGACGAGTTAATGGGTGCAGCACACCAACATGGCACATGTATACGTATGTAACAAACCTGCACGTTGTGCACATGTACCCTAGAACTTAAACTATAACAAAACAAAAACTAAAAAACTTAAAAGTTATAGAAAACTGTGGTAGGACTGAAAAAACATAATTATCTTCTCCCAGGTAAAATAAAATCATTTTGTTACTCTAGAATTTCAAACAGATATTATGTAATTGTGAAACAATGCCAGTTACCTCACAACCTATACCTGCGTATTTAACTGTGAAGAGTTACTCACAACCAACTATAATATTCAATCATTATTTACCATTTATTTGTTATATCAGTCAAGTTTTAGCCATAATTTTTATTGTATATGCACACAGGTAGAAAATTTTAAAAAGTAAAGCCGTTATGGGAAAATGATACACACAAAAAAGAATTTATTAAATAAGATTTTTTTTTTAAAGCCCAAAACATAAAAAGAAAGACTAATAAATCTGACTGCCTTAAAAGTTAAAAATTTGGGGGCCAGGCGCAGTGGCTCACGCCTGTAATCCCAGCAATTTGGGAGGCTGAGGGGGGCGCGGATCACAAGGTCAAGAGATCGAGAGCATCCTGGCTAACACAGTGAAACCCCGTTTCTACTAAAAATACAAAAAAAAAAAGAAATTAGCCGGGGTTGGTGGCAGGAGCCTGTAGTCCCAGCTACTTGGGAGGTTGAGGCAGGAGAATCACTTCAACCTGGGAGGTGGAGGTTGCAGTGAGCTGAGATTGCACCACTGCACTCCAACCTGGGCGACAGAGCAAGACTCTGTCTCAAAAAAAAAAAAAAAAAAAAAAAAAAAAATTAAAAATTTTTGTGCAATAAAATTAATAGACAAGTCACAGGTGGAGAGAAGAGAATGGAAATATATACAATTAATATAGGATTATTATATAGATTTTATAAAGAACTCCTTCAAATCTATAAGAAAAGGCACGGCAATGTAATAGAAAAATGTACAAAGTATATGAACTAGCAGTTCATAGAGGAGGACTTTATTCATCAGTAATCCTGAGAAATGATCAGCATTTTTTGGTAACCAGGATATTCAAATTGAAACAGAGATACTCTCTCCTCTATCAGAACACTGACAATTAAAAAGTATGACATTGAGTGAGGTGAGGATGCACAGAAACTGGAACTCTCACATATTAAATTAGTTTTTAAGGGCTGCCATAACACAATACCATAAAACGGGTGGCTTAAACAATAGAAATTTATTTTGTCACAGTTCTGGAGGCTAGAAGTCCATGATTAAGATATTGGCAGGTTTGGTTTCTTCTGAGGACTCACTCATTGGGTTGCAGAAGTCTGCCTCTTCTCACTGTATCCTCAATATGTCTTTCATCTGTTTGCAAGCCTCCCCTCTTTTGTTTGCCCAAATTCCCCCTTCTTAAAAGGACACCATCAGATTGGATTAGGGTCCACCTTAATGACCTGGTTTTAACTTCATCATCTATTTAAAGGCACTATCTCCAAATATAATCACATCTGAGGGACTGGGGGTTAGGGCTTCAACATATGAATTTGGATGGGTGGGGGAAGCAATTAAGCCCGTAACATACATTAAAGGTAGCCCATACATACATTAAAGGTAGGAACGTAATATTAGAATAATTTGTTTAGAAAATATTGCTGAATTGCTCCAAAGTTGAAAATGCACATATAAGAAGACCCAGAATGTATCCTTCTAAGATTACCCTAAATAAATGTTAGCACATTTCCACAAAGAGACACTAGATGCCCATTAATAGAGAATAAATAGTAAATTGTGGTTATTCATATACAGTAATTTATTCTACAGTTAAAATGAACAAAGTATACCTATATGAGTATCAATCATGTATAATCTTACATGAATTTCACAATGTTGAGTGAAAAAAGTTGCAAAACATACATATATGTAGTATGATACACTCTTACAAATTTTAAAAAGATATAAAAACACACTTTCATGCACACTTATTTACATAATACAAGAATAAAAATGTGGACAGGAGGTATACACAACACTCAGAATAAAAATTCCTCTGGAAAGTGATGAAGGAAAGTGGGAATAAGAAGTTATATATGCTTCATTTATCTTTTGTGTTGTTTTTGTTTCAATTTCATTTGGTTCTGCTCTAATCTTGGTCATTTTCTTTCTTCTGCTGGGTTTGGGTCTGGTTTGTTCTTGTTCTTGTCTGTTCTTGTTTCTCTAGTTCCTTGAGGTGTGACCTTGGATTGTCTATTTGTGCTCTTTCAGACTTTTTGATGTAGGCATGTAAGGCTAAGAACTTTCCTCTTTGTGCTGCCTTTGCTGTATCCCAGAGGTTTTGATAGGCTGTATCACTATTATTGTTCAGTCTGAAGAATTTTTTAGTTTTCATTTGATTTCATTGTTGACCCAATGATCATTCAGGAGCAGGTTATTTAATTTCCATATACTTGCATGGTTTTAAAGGTACCTTTTGGAATTGATTTCCAGTTTTATCCCACTGTGGTCTAAGAGAGTACTTGATATAATTTCAGTTTTCTTAAATTTATTGAGACTTGTTTTGTGGACTATCAAATGGTCTGTCTTGGAGAAAGTTCCATGCGCTGATGAATAGAATGTATACTCTGTGGCAGCTGGGTAGAATGTTCTATAAATACCTGTTAAGTTCATTTGCTCCAGAGTAGAGTTTAAATCCATTGTTTCTTTGTTGACTTTCTGTGTTGATGACCTGTCTAGTGCTGTCAGTGGAGTTATTATTATTATTTATTTTGTTGCTGTCTATCTCATTACTTAGGTCCAGTAGTAATTGTTTTATAAATTTGGGAGCTCCAGTGTTAGGTGTGTATATGTTTAGGACTGTTACAAGGCCTTGTATATATTTAGGATTGTAAAAGGCCTTGTCCAACAAGGCCTTTTGTCTTTTTTAATTGCTGTTGCTTTTTGTTTTGTCTGATGTAAGAATAGCTACTCCTGCTCGCTTTGGGTGTCCATTTGCAAGGAATGTCTTTTTCCACCCCTGTACCTTAAGTTTATGTCAGTCCTTATGTTTTAGGTGAGTCTCTCAAAGGCAGCAGATGCTTGGTTTGTGAATTCAAATCCATTCTGCAATTCTGTATCTTTTAAGTGGAGCATTTAGGTCATTTACATTCAACATTAACACTGAGATGTGAGGTACTATTCCATTCATCGTTCTATCAGTTGCCTGTATACCTTGGATTTTTTTTTTAACTGTATTTTTGTTCTTTTGAAAAGATAAATAAAATTGATAGACCATTAGCAAGATTCACCAAGAAAAGAAGAGAGAAGATCCAAAGAAGCTCAATTAGAAAACGAGCTTATGGTCATTGTGAAAATTACCATACTGCCAAAAGCAATTTACAAATTCAGTGCAATCCCCATCAAAATACCGCCATCATTCTTCACAGAATTAGAAAAAAAAAATTCTAAAATTCACATGGAACCAAAAAAGAGCCCGCACGGCCAAAGCCAAGACTGAGCAAAAAGAACAAATCTGGAGGCATCACACTACCTGATTTCAAACTACAAGGCCACACGTCACCAAAACAGTATGGTACTGGTGTAAAAATAGCCACACAGACCAACTGAACAGAATAGGGAACCCAGAAATAAACACAAATACTTACAGCCAACTGATCTTCGACAAAGCAAACAAAAACATAAAGTGGGGAAAGGACACCCTTTTCAACATGGTGCCGGGATAACTGGCTAGCCATATGTAGGAGAATAAAACCTCATCTTTCACCTTACACAAAAATCAACTCAAGATGGATCAAGGACTTAAATCTAAGACCTGAAACTATAAAAAAATCTAGAAAATAACATCGGAAAAAAACCCTTCTAGACACTGGCTTAGGCAAAGACTTCAAAAGCAAATGTAACAAAAACAAAGATAAACAGGTGGGACTTAATTAAACCAAAGAGCTTTTGCACAGCAAAAGGAACAGTCAGCAGAGTAAACACAACCCAGAGTAGGGAAAAAAATCTTTGCAAACTATGCATCTGACGAAGGACTAATATACAGAATCCACATGGAACTCAAACAAACCAGCAAGAAAAAAAACAATCTCATCAAAAAATGGGCTCAGGACATGAATAGACAATTCTCAAAAGAAGATATACAAATGACCAAAAGACGTATGAAAAAATGTTCAACATCACTAATAACCAGGAAAATGCAAATCAAAACCACAATGTGATACCATCTTACTCCCACAAGAATGGCCATTATCAAAAAATAAAAAAATAATAGATGTTGGCGTGCATGTGGTGATCAGGGAACACTTCTACACTGCTGATGGGAATGTAAACTAGTACAGCCACCATGGAAAACAGTGTGGAGATTCCTTAAAGAACTAAAAGTAGAACTACCATTTGATCCAGCAATCCCACTACCGGGTTTCTGCACGGAGGAAAAGAAGTCATTATATGAAAAAGATACTTGCACATGCGTGTTTATAGCAGCACAATTCGCAATTGCAAAAATGTGGAACCAAATGCCCATCAATCAATGAGTGGATAAAGAAACTGTATGTGTGTGTCTGTGTGACTACTCAGCCATAAAAAGGAATGAATTAATGGCATTCACAGCATCTTGGATGGGATTGGAGACTATTATTCTAAGTGAAGTAACTCAGAAATGGAAAACCAAACATCCTATGCTCTCATTCATAAGTGGGAGCTAAGCTATGAGGATACAAAGGCATAGGAAGGATACATTGGACTTTGGAGACTCGGGGGAAATGGCGGGAAGCGGGTGAGGGATAAAATAGTATAAACTGGGTTCAGTGAATACTGCTCAGGTGATGAGTATATCAAAATCTATAAATCACCACTAAAGAACTTATATAACGGAATACCACCTGTCCTCCAAAAACTTACGGAAGTAAAAACTTTTGGAAAAAAAACCATCAAAACTTCAAAAGATAAAAACAAAAAGTTACATCTGTATTTTATTCTAGCAATCTGAAGCAAATATGGCAAAATATCAATACTTGTTCAATCTGAGTGAGATACATGGGGTTATATTATTTTCTGAGCTTTGCATATATATTTGAAGTATTCTTTAACAGCAGAAACATGCTTTAATAACGTTAAATAAAAAATAAGTAGTTGCTCATCATTAACAGTATTTGATTCTGATCTTCTGGCATCATATAGTACTACATTATTAGAATATTGCTATAAAAATATCATATAGAATGTCTTTTATTCAGAAGAAATTAACCAACACCATTGCTTATCACCTACTAAATTTTTAGTCATTGTTACATAGTAGTTGAGCTGCTAAAATAAGATCATTTTGTTTCACACAATAAGAAAAAATTTTTAAACAATCTATAAAGAAAATCTGTAATAGTGGCATTATATCAACAAATTACTAAGATTAACATAATTTGGACCACTTCTAAATATAAACTAAAATGGCTGAAAGGTGGAGTTATACTCAGTAACCATAGGACTAAAATATTCCCAGCAAAAGCACAAGAAATAATTGTATTTATTCAAATGTCAAGCTTTGCAAGAGTTTGTCAGATTTGATACATGAAGCCAGTTCCCCTACTGAAAGAAAATATCACTTTGTTCAAATAAACAGCTTCTTATGACTATACATATCCATTTTACCTAACATGCAAAAGTGTGAATTTATTTATTTATAATTTTCAAAATTGACTATAACTTTCAGACTCAAACGCAAACCAAGAAGGGGTAAACGAGTCAAGCAACAATATCAGTTTTAACAGAATAATCACATAGGATAATCTGTATCTAAATTCAGCTCTAAGATACTATGATATCAACATTAAAAAGGTTTCTGGCTCAATTCTCCAAGGAAATCTGTGTCCATATTTACTTTGACAAGTGTATACTAGACTACTGTTGTATCATCCAGCAGCTAACAACAGAACAATGTAGAATGAATAGTTGTCTGTGCTCAATTCAAATGTGTTAAAAGAGGGGAATTTGGAGAAAATATACAAATCAGGGCAATGAGTGATTAATAATTCAATGTTTTGTCTCCAGATTTTTTTAATAGAAATATAATTGCTTACTTATTTCCTCATTCCATATGCTGCTAATTTTCTTTAAACCTTATTAGAGTTCAGTTGAAAATACATGAATAAATTTTTTAAGGTACAAGATTATACATAATAACAAGTCTAGTCCCCATGAACCCCATGTTACTACTGATGTCTTAGGCATTATTATTTACAAATGTTTTATATATTTTAACAGCTGCAGAATATTCATCCCATGGAGACATCATAATCTCTTAACCCATCCCCTACTGATATTTAAATTTAAGTTGTTTCTGTAACTACTTACTTAATGTAAGTGCTTATTTGTCACTCTTCCCTGCTACATTCAAATCTGTGAGGGTACTATTCTATACCTAGCATATGACACATTCTCTGACACATAGCAGTTGCTTCATTAATATTTTTTGCATAAATGAACTAACACAAACAAATCACTGACTACTTAGAGCCAGGAGGAAAAAGAAGTATGAAGTGGTAGAGGCAGGACAAAATAACAAAGCTCTGTCACATGAACCAGCTACAGATCAGTAAAGTGAAAATAGAGCATTTGTAAACTGAAATACAAGTAAATGGAAAATTCAATTGACACACCTTTTACAAACAGGTTTTGCATTAAGAGATGAGTATCTTTAAAGAAAGAAAACATCCAAAACACGGATTGTTGTGGGGAATTTAGACACATTATTCTAAGTTCACTTGGTTAAAGTATACAATACTAATCCTGTTTACCAAGTTACCCTACTATTAAAATCTATCAGTTTTCTGAAAAAATTTTCTAGACTACAACGACATTTCTCTCAACAGTAATATTTACTTTTCTTCATGTACTCAAAAGAGCAAGAATCTTTGGTGAGAATATCTTATGGCACTGGATTTACAGGAGATTACTGAATTTTTGTTAGAGCATATGTATTAAGCAGACCTAATAAAATTAATGATTATTGTAAATCTCTTTTTCCAAATAAAGACGGCAGTTAATGGCTTTATTAAGAAATGGAAAGACCTTGGTTATGTGCCAATTCACACTACTGCAAGTCTTTTAAATATAAGGTTCAAAGGTAGGGTAAACGATAATAACACTGCAATTACTAGTTTATGAAGTGAAGCAGAATACTTAGGATAAAATGTTGAAAACAGACTTGTAAACCTTGCATACAAAAGAGTATCTCTAGATGTCTGGCCCAGGAATGTATCCTGGAATTCTAAGTATGGGCTTCCTGAAACAGAGCTGTAAAGTCTTTATATGACATAGGTCCAAACTCAAGCAGCTTCCTTATCATCCTGTACCAGCCATTCCCTAGCATAAGTAAGAATTTAAAATATTTCTAAAAATACTCATAACTAAACCAAGAAATAAATCAATTTCCAAAAAGGAACTTTTGCCTCCTTTCAAGCACGTCTTCAATTTTTAAGAAATTCTTTAAGATAAAGATGAAGAAGAGGTGAACTGTTAAAAGTGTGGGGAGATGGGGGGAAACATGGTAATGCTCAGAGTTTGTTTTCTCCTCTTTCTTTTCAGAAAAATAATTACCTTATTTATATGCCTGATACTGATACCATATTCTGAAAATAATTTTTTTGTTTACTTTAAAGCCGATGACTGAGGCTGTTTGCTTATTTCTCATTTATAAAGTAGGAAACAAGTTTCAGGCAGAAATTAAATTTTATGTTCAGAGACTTATTAAAAAAATGTTCTGGGCTGGGCACAGGGACTCACGCCTGTAATTCTAGCACTTTGGGAGGCCAAGGTGGGCAGATCACGAGGTCAGGAGATCGAGACCATCCTGGCCAACATGGTGAAACCCTGTCTTCACTAAAATACAAAAAATTAGCCAGGTGTAGTGGCGTGTGCCTGTAGTCCCAGCTACTCGGGAGGGTGAGGCAGGGGAATTGCTTGAACCCCAGAGGCAGAGGTTGCACTGAACCAAGATTGTGCCACTGCACTCCAGCCTGGCAACAGACAGAGACTCCACCTCAGGCAAAAAAAAAAAAAAAAAAAAAGGTTCTAAGAACCATCAAAGTATTTGTAAATTTTTACTTAATTTCAGTCTTTGGAATAGTAATTATACTACTATGAAAACACATTATTTTCTTCCACAATTCAGTAATTAAAACAAACTAAGTTGAACTGGAGAAATGAGAAAAATCAAAAGACTCAAAGCTAAATTAGTAAATAGATGTATACAGAGTAAATAGAGTCAAACCACATCACTATTACTTAACAGAATAAAAAAAGTGTGGCCAGGTGCAGTGGCTCACACCTATAATCCCAGCACTCTGGGAGGCTGAGGCAGGTGGATCACAAGGTCAGGAGTTCGAGACCAGCCTGGCCAATATGGCAAAACCCCGTCTCTACTTAAAATACAAAACTTAGCTGGGGGTGGTGGCATGTGCCTGTAGTCCCAGCTACTCAGGAGGCTGAGGCAGGAGAATCGCTTGAACCTGGGAGGCAGAAGTTGCAGTGAGCCGAGATCACACCACTACACTCCAGCCTGGGCGACAGACTGAGACTCTGTCTCAAAAAAAAAAAATTTTTTTTTTAGTAAATAGAGCAAAACCCTATCACTATTACATAATAGAATAATAAAATTTTTGAGACAGGGTCTCTTTCTGTTGCCCAGGCGGCTGCAAATACAGCTTAATGTGTAGTCTCGACTTCTTGGCTCAAGCCATCCTCCTACCTCAGCTTCCAGAGTAGCTAGAAACTACATGTGGACACCACCATGCCCGGTTAATTGTATTTTTTACTTTTTGTAGAAACAAGATCTCACTACGTAGCCCAGACTGGTTTCCAACTTCTGCGCTCAAGCAATCCTCTCATCTCAGCCTCCCAAAGTGCTGGGATTACAGACATGAGCCACCATGTCTGGCCAACAGTTTAAATTAAAACACATTAAGAACAAATTCACTGTGAGATGGCATGAGTCACAAATACCTGGCTCAATGTTAAACTGATTTAGTTGTCCATATTAGTCAGTGTTACTAGAGCTACTGTCCTCAGTGTTATATGACAGATGTTTAGAGTTTCCAAGCCTCCAAAAAAAAAATTCTGTTACACTATCATGAACTTTATTCCAAGTCAAGCCATTCTGTGATATGCACCATTCTTCTGTGGATAAATCAGATTAATCCACTACCATCACTGAAAAGATCATTCAAATCAGCGCCTTTTAAACTGCTGGTTAGGTGCATTATCTAGAAAAACAGTACAGAAATTTAAACTATAGTTTTTTTACAGGAAGACAGATTTTAGTAAGAGTCTTACCATTTCTTAGCTGTGTGACTCTGGGCAAGTTATTTAACCTATCTAAAGTCTGTTTCCTTATTTGTACTATGAAAATAACAATAGTACCACAAAGACTTATTTTGAGGACTAAATGTTCCAAAATAGTAGGGGCTCAATAAATGTTACCTGTCAACATTATTTAACACAATAATAAATAATGGAACGGAATAAATAATGTTCTATTGTGGAACAGCACAGATTACTGGTAAACAATTTCATGGTATAGCCCTCAAATTTTAAAAGGATTATAAGGAATATGATGACAGCTTACTCTTATGAATCAGGCTGCTGAGCTAACTAGGATGTCTACAGTCTCGAGAAAATTTAAGAAAATTCTACGTATCACAGTAAGTGTTTAAATAGACCAGGCTTGGAAAACTCAGTAGACTAGAATACAGCAAGTCCTATGAGAGAAAACAACCATGCATTTTAAACTATGATTTCGTTTTTTTAAAAAAAAATCTGTTATATCCTCAAAGAATTCTGCAGTTGATATTCTTGAGGTTGGATATGTGTATATTTGGTTTCTTATTATGCTACCCTAAAGGTATGAGTTGAAAATTATCTAAAAAATAAATAACTCCCCTAACTTTTCCGCAAATCCATACCATCATCTCCTTCAAAAACCTGAAGAATGAAAGAAAAATGGCTCTTAAAAACTTCAGTAACATTAAAATAGCTGATCATGTAAGAAAGGAAGACATTCCTCCTACAGAACAATAGTTTGGATAACTGCTATAAATGAATTAACAATTTTGGAAAGAATACTGTAAAAATTATATGACAATATCAAGAGTTCTAAGTGAATATTGCTGCTATCAAAGCAATGATTAATAAGTATGTTTAATCTTCAAACTATGCACATTCACATCCAAGTAAAAAGATGTAGTTTTTATTATAGCAAATCTATATTTAAAATCAAAACACATCAAAATTACAACTTTCCATTTTGCATATGTATGTGCATGTGTTCATCTCCGTGTGTACTTTCTCTAACCCAGTTAAAATAATCATTCCAAAAGGGTTAAAAAAAAACCCAGAGCCTGAAGAGGACAAAAATTAATCTTCAATTCTACTGACAAAGGATTCACAATCCAGATTACCAGTTTGTCAGCTCATTTTACAAACTTCATTTCTACTGTTATTAAATAAATTTATATTTTCTAGCCCAGGTGATACTATTTATGCTGATACTTTCAGAAACAAAGGCAGTCATAGTAACTATTTGCAGCCACAGCAGAATGTTTTAGGCTAGAAATAATATAAGAGAATGGTGTGGAAGATAAATCGTCAAGTTATTTGATAAAAAATATATGTCAATTCTACTTAATTCAAAGTGAACTTTCTTCTCAAAATCAAGTAAGTGGTTTTAGTTCTAATCCAGACTGAGGTATATATCACGAGAGTGAGGAAACAAAATACTTTATTTAAAGAGGATGAAGTGAACCCTGGAAACAAATTTTCTTTATTATTTCACCTCAAACAAGAAATGCTAATATTTTAGTTCATATTACAATAGTCAAATAGACACAACAGGGTTCAAGAAAATATTTCTGAAATTATGCTAGTTAATGGCATTCTGATTATTACATCCTCTCATATTAACCATACCCAGACACTTTCAGGAGACTTAGGAATCGTTAATTAATAAATACAATAAATATAAGGTGCCAGATAAATGCCATTTACAAAGATTAAATATTCTAATGCATAAGATGAAACTTTAAGAATACACATTTGTTTTGATAGCAACAGGAGGCAGAGGAGGCAGAGAAATGCTAGGCAGACAGGGGCGAGTCCCTGGCAAAATCCCACCTTCAAGTAGAAAAGTCTGAAACCGAGGCCCAAAGTGAAAACTTCTATCCCTGTGTGCTCGCTCTCTCCCAGTTGGTTGTTTCTCAATAATATCTTTTTACCAATCAAATGCTGCCTTTTCCAAAACTACCTACAGCCCGTCCCAACCTCCATCCTGTGCCTATAAAGACCCCAGACTCAGCCAGCAGAGGGGAGAAATGGCTGGATATCGAAGAGAGGGGACTTAACTTCAGAGACAGCAGCTGGATGAGGCAACTTGACTTCAGAAGAGAGAGGCAGAGAGGTGGCTTGACTTCAGGAGAGAGCAACCTGCCCTTCCCATCCCCTTTCTTGCTCCCCTTTCCACTGAGAACTACTTTCATGACTCAATAAAATTCTCTACATTCACCATCCTTCAGTCCATCTACATGACCTCATTCCTCTTGGGTACCAGACAAGAATTTGGGATGTACCACATGCGGGTACCCAAAAAGTCTGTCATTCTGGCCCTCTGCCCTCGTTGGCAGAGGGCAGCCACCCAACATGATGAGGCAAAGGACACACTGAGCTGATAACACACTGGATGTCTGCAGACAATGGAGCTAAGACAGCATTGCAACATGCCCCCTGGGGCCTTGGGGTTGCAGACACCCCTACCTGGATGCTGCCACAGGGCCTGCAGGGAGTTTGCTCCTGCCATCGCTGAAGCAGCTGGCAGTCCCTGAACTCACTCACTTGCATGCTCCCTCCTGCGAGGGGTGGAGCCTGGCAGACCCAAGTAAACAGTAAGTTTACCCAAGTAAACTGCCGGCCGCAGGCCAGTTCCTGCTGGTACTCACTCCGGTTCCTGCACTTGTTCGCACACTCCCTCCCCTTAAGGGGGGCACGCTGAGTAAACGAGGTACCCCTGTCGTACACCCTGCAAAGGGGTCAAGAAAATATCCTGCATCAGTTTTTCACTATTTTCTGACTAGTTTTAATGGAGATTTACTAAAAGTCAAATTTGGCACTGTGAAATTTGTTAGAAAAGCACATCTTAGGCCAGGAGCGGTGGCACATGCCTGTAATCCCAGCACTTTGGGAGGCCAAGGCGGTGGATCACCTGAGGTTGGGAGTTTGAGACCAGCCTGACCAACATGGCAAAACCCCATCTCTACTAAAAATACAAAATTAGCTGGATGTGGTGGCGCATGCCTGTAATCCCAGCTACTCAGGAAGGCTAAGGCAGGAGAATTGCTTGAACCCAGGAGGTGGAGGTTGCGATGAGCCGAGATAGCACCACTGCACTCCAGCCTGGGCGAAAAGAGGAAGGAAGGGAGGGAGGAAGGGAGGGAGGGAGGGAGGGAGGGAAGAAAAGAAAAGAAAAGAAAAGAAAAGAAAAGAAAAGAAAAGAAAAGAAAAGAAAAGAAAAGAAAAGAAAAGAAAAGAAAAGAAAAGAAAAGAAAAGAAAAGAAAAGAAAAGAAAAGAAAAGAAAGGAAAGGAAAGGAAAGGAAAGGAAAGAGGAAAGGAAGGAAGGAAGGAAGGAAGGAAGGAAGGAAGGAAGGAAGGAAGGAAGGAAGGAAGGAAGGAAGGAAGGAAGGAAGGAAGGAAGGGAGAGAGAGAGAGAGAGAAAGAAAGAAAGAAAGAAAGAAAGAAAGGAAGGAAGGAAGGAAGGAAGGAAGGAAGGAAGGAAGGAAGGAAGGAAGGAAGGAAGGAAGGCAGGCAGGCAGGCAGGCAGGCAGGCAGGCAGGCAGGCAGGGAGGCAGGAAGGAAGGAGGGAAGAGAAAGAAAGAAAGAAAGAAGAAAAGCACATCTTAGAGAAGCTCATCATTTCACAGCTATTTTAATTTCTGTATTAATATCACATTACCTTACATGGGTATTCTACAGAAAATATTAATCTGTATCTATACACTAGGAAACACAGAATTTGTAATGTTCATGATAAATTTTGAACATATCAAGAACAAAAGAAAATCTGGTTTGATTGCTATTGAAATTTTTCCTATTTCAAAATGAATGCAGTAGATTCCCCTCTTAACTTTAATATTCATTTAAGTTATATTATTCTTTTTTACAACTATTAAACTACTCTTTATCACTTAAAGTAAGTAAAAGGCATAAAAATATTGACACAAAGACTCACAAAAGGAGTGAGGTGCAAGTGATTATGTTTTACAGCGATTCAAGGAAATAATTCAGAAAATAAGGTAAAATCAACAATCTAGGATTATACTGGAAATCCTATAGAATTATGTTGGGGATTATAAACATTACTGGAGCCTAGAAGGACTGACTAATTGCCTAAAGACTAATATTATAGAAAGAAACTAAACTGGATACATTACATGATCTCAGAGGATGTGAAAAAAATGTAAAAGAAATTACCAAATTACCAAAACCACACCAATACCATGTATAGAACATGCCTTGGTCCAGCCCAGATGCTGACATATAGTGAGTATCCAAGAAATATCTATTGATTGAATGATGCATTAAAGAATGACTTGAGATAGTAGTTTCCCAACAAGTAGAAGAGAAGAATATCTTCCACAAAAGACAGAAATACATGAGATGCACTGTTTCCAATGCTGACAACACATGCCGGTTCAAATAAACTTTCAATAACTCAACAGAGTGCAGATCAATAGGGATTATTTTAAGGGAAGAAGGAGATTGAATATGCATGAAAACTTCTAAGGATATTCTAGAAGATAAACTGTCCTACTCAGAATGAAATGTCTTTTAGTATCATTAGACAGAACTAGGCTATTTACTTAAAAGAATAAAATACCTTAAATGTAAGCTTAGTATCAGATCCTCTGGTAGAGTCCTCTTTGGTCTTCCACCAACGGCTGAAGTTTGAACAGCTCCTTTAATATATCTATCTATCTAATACAGATAAATAGATATGAAGGTAGGTAGATAGGAAGGTAGGTAGGTAGGCAGCAAGCAGACCTCACCACTTAGGTATTCTCTGAGAGAACACAATTAATTCCTCTATAAGAAGCCACTTTTTGAATGAAGGAAAAAAAAATAGATGATAGGTCAGTTCTCCCCCACCACCTAAATATAGTCATTCTTTTGTACAGAATTTACAAATATATACTTTATTTCAAGTAACACTCAAACAACAATTTTTTCATGAACTACTTTACACCAGAGGAACAATTATAACACAAAACCAAAGTGAAAGCTCTCATATATATCCAAAGGGATGCAGTGCCTGTTTTAAAAATGAAACTGACAAAAAACTAATTGTATATACGGCCGCAAATGCAAACTTGCAGAAAAATCTTCATAATCCCTCAGTTAATAAGAAACTTCCTGAAGAACTAGGAGGTGAGATCTAGAAGCAATGTCTTTTTGTTTATTCTTAGTTTTTTAAAAAAATATCTTGCAATAGAGTTTACATTTTTTTTTAGTTACAACAAACTCATGCAAAGAATTGTTACAATATGTGACTTGCCTGTGGTGTTAATCACATCAGTAAAGTATGCTGTTACTAGATTATATATGACATACACCCCCCCCCAAAAAAAAAAAAAGTCTGCTTAAATGCTTCAATAGTGCACATTTCTCTTGGTTTATATGCCACAATACTTTTAAGAGAAAGGTAACAACTAATTTTCAGCTGAGATATTAAACATGGAGCTCCTTCATAAAGCATTCTAGCTTCAAACTATACTACCTGAGATTAAGACCCAAGATGAAGATTCTCTTCAGCTTCCCCTCATGTCACCAATGAAAAACAAGATTATCTGTTTGCAAAAGCACAATCATAACTCTATCTTACCTCTAATAACTTAACTGCCTTTCATCCAACAGTATCAAGCTGCTGTGCCAATGCTAATTAAGCTACACAAAACCCCAGGGAGGTAAGTTACCAACTGAAGGTTAATCCTTTCAAAGAAAGACTTGGATTTTTCTTGTATATTATCTTGCTGCCTGGCTGATGTGTAACATACTTGTCAGAACAAGGGAGTTGAATTTCAAAGATACAATGTATTATAAGCTTTCAGAAGTAGAATCTCATGCCCCTTTCATGTTCTTAAATACTTCAATCTAAACCTGAACTACTGCTTTTGCCTTTTATTGAAAACACTGACAAGTGACAGGCCAAGAGAAACCCATACCGACCATTAATACCAACTCCAAGAGTAAATCCGAGTTTCTCCATATTAAAATGGAAAAATTTTAAACTAACTTCACATTCATTTAAGTAACTTAAATGTATTCACACTATTTTTTGTGTGAGGGAAGAATTAACCTTTTGCACAAATACTTCTAAGCTTTGTTTCCAAAGTGTTGACAAAGTAGTTTCTGTTTTCTTCCATTACTGTAGAAAAACATATGTTTTATGTGTGTGTGTATGTGTATTTTTCAAATAAAGTATAGGTAAAAGAACACAAACTAAAGGCCATAACATTTTGCCAAGTCAAAACCAGAAATCTTGTTTTTCCCCAACAATGAAATGACAAATGTCTAAAATTCCAAAATACAGAAATACCACCACCTACTTTCCCCATGGAGAATTTTATCCAGGGAGATGGAGTGCCAGAAGGTGAAAGAACACTACTATCCTCCGCCCTTAGACATATATCACCTTGAAGTATGAAGCCTATTTCCAACAAATACCAGGAGACTAGAAAAACAATTGTTTATGCAGGATTTCTCTGAGTTACTGAATCCTTAAGTTATATGGTAGTGTTTTAGAACCCTTTATTTTCTATGGAGGTAAGAATCACCCTGTATTGTGATTCTTACCTAATGTATTCCAGATACTAATCCACATTTAGGTAATGGATGAATGACACATTGGGTTCTATCACGCTCCCATCTAGGCAATTAAACCTGTTTCATTATTAGTATCCCCCATAGTTTGGTCAAGAGGAGAAACAGTGAGATATCATAAGGGATTTTCCCAATGGTACCTACTCTTTAGCTCCATGATGCAAAGGCATAAAAACAATTCTGCAGGTTAAGTCAAGATGTTTGGATTTCAGCATAAACTCATCCCCTTCCATGTGAGTTTCTTTTTATACAATGTGATAAATGAACTGGATATGCTGGGTGAAAACATACTCATTGCAAAGTTTCTAATTTCAAAGATTGAGAACGAATGTTTTTCCTGTTTTAAACAGTTATTAAAATACTCGATTTTCCGCCATGAACTCATGGTCATCAAATGATTCTTATTTTGTACAAGGTTATGAAGAAAAAAAATGTTAACTTATAAGGACAAAATCAAGTAATCAGAGCTCTCAACAACAACAAAAAAATGCTAGGAAATTAGCACTGGTAATTTCCTATGGGTAACAGATGGAGTTACCCATTGGTATGTCATATCTTTCTGTTTCTTTCCCCCAAGATAGGGAGGATATCTTTGAAAGGAAGCATAAGAAAGTAATAGAAGATGTTGCCTCTAGAAAGAAGAACTGAGGGGCTGGGTTTGTGGCAGAAATATCATGCCAATGTATACCCCTTTTGTACTCTTTGGATGCTTTACCATGTCTATATATCATCATTTAAAAAATGAAAATCTCTTGTTGTGTCAAAAATTTAATTAAGGTAAGTTTATTACTGTGAAGAGAAAGAAATGAGAAGAGAGGTCTTTAAACTGAGTGAGTGAAGTTGAAACAGTTTGAATCAAAACATTTAAGGCAAGGTCCTTAACAAGCAAAGGGTGAATATCAAAGCAAAGGTCTGGGAAGTGCCATGGTGATCTCTGTAGAATTCTAAGTCTCTATGCCAAGTTCTTGTTTTCAAGTTTACATAGGCCCATGATCCTTTATTTCTTCTATATGAATTTCATTAAATAATGCTATTGTAGATTTTGATATTTAAAAGAGAAGTTTCTACTGAAATCAGAATTCCTTTCCTAAATATTTCATCATAAATAAATCTACCTAGATTATAGGTAAAAACAAAGAAACTGCACCCATTGGATATTTTCATTTTTTTTTTTTTTTTTTGAGATGGAGTCTGGCTCTGTCGCCCAGACTGGAGTGCAGTGGCACAATCTCGGCTTACTGCAAGCTCCGCCTCCCGGGTTCACGCCATTCTCCTGCCTCAGCCTCCCGAGTAGCTGGGACTATAGGCGCCGGCCACCATGCCCAGCCAATTTTTTGTATTTTTAGTAGAGACGGGATTTCACTGTGTTAGCCAGGATGGTCTCGATCTCCTGACCTCGTGATCTGCCCGCCTCCGTTGGTGGATTTTATAACACTCTTTTCCTGGCAAACACTTCTAAAAATGCCTGTCTTTTGTGTAACACTGAAGAAAAGAACTAAGTTGAAAAGGAGGGAGTAGGGGAAAGAGGAGAAAAGTGAAAGAGATTGAGAGCGACAAGAAAAAGGAGCGAAATAAAGGGACTAGGAAAGAAAAGGAAAATGTGACATAGTAGTTCCCTCTTATTTGTGGGGATACTTTTCAAGACCCCTAGTGGATGCCTGAATTGCAGATAGTACTGAATCCTACATATACTGTTTTCTCCTATACATACATACTTACTATAAAGTTTACTTTATAAATTAGGCACAGCTAAGAGATTAACAAGAATAATAATAGAATAATTATAACAAGATAATGTAAAAGATGTTATGTGAATGTGGTCTGTCTTTCTGTTGCATTCTCTCTCTCTCAAAATATCTTATTTTCAGACCACAGTTGACTGTGTATACTGAAACTGCAGAAAGCAAAACCATGGATAAAGGGGACCACGGTAATATGATCTCTGTGGGACTAAGAGTCACAACTCATTTATAAAAAATTGCCAAGTACTTGTTATGTGCCAAGTACTTAAGGACACAAACATGAAACAAACACAGCCACTATCCTCAAATACTTTACAATCTGGAAATGTCAGATTCACAATTTGTGGAAAAGTCAAACACAAATTATGAATTGCAGCACATGTAATAATAACAGCGATAATTTGGTATGAGAGTTTAGACCACAGCAAGAAGAGATAATAAATGCCTAGTATAATTAAGGACTTTAAAAAGACAGCCACAGTGAACCATGTCACGGAAAAGTCTGCTGGGTGATGAAGGAAAAGACATTTCAAACAGAAGGAAGAGCATGTGCAAAGGAATGGAAGTGTGAAAGAGCATGCCACATTCAGTAAAGATGAACTTATTTTATATGGCTAGAGCATAGGGTACAGGGGAGAACAGGAAGTGAGGATGAAAAGGGAGGTTAAGGTGGGAGGAGGAGTAGTGGAAAATGAAGCTAAAACAATGAGTAGTGTCAGTTTTCTTAAACTCTAAAATAATATTTGTTTTAAAAGTAAATTGTGTAAATATTTGCTGGGGTGAAGGTTGGTGGCAGTGTTATAAAAGCAAATTTCTTCACAACACAAATAAATACATTAATTATCAGTAAAAATGGATGGCACTATTTACCAATTACCCTCATCTATTAATTATATCAGGTTCAGTGGGCTGTCCACTTGGAAACAGTGAAGCATTATTTTGGTTTACATGAACCTGAAAGCCATAAAGCTGTATTTATTATCAAATGTTACAGAATTCACATTTGTCATTAATTCAGATTGATTACCAACCACACAACTAATATATGGATGCATTTGCCTTTATAAAATCAGGCATGCATACATTCAAAGTAATTGTGCAACTCTAAGCCCCAGAAATATTTATATTTAGCAATATTTTAATAGTCCAAGTGTCCTTGAGATTCAGTGTCCTGAATCTCAGATTGACTGTGTTGCCATCTTTATGCCTAAAAGTTACGTAGACAATATAATTGTATTCATAAAATATTAATAGCACAGGTGCTATATAGACATTTGTCTTGGTAAAATTTTTCAGCCTACACACACACACATACTATTAGTTCTCTTTGTGACACACTGTGGCTACTACATATGGCACTGCTCTAGAAACATATTAATTCCTAACTATTATCAGTTGTATAACGCAGTTAACAGATCAGTAACCAAAGATTCAAAAGACTTGGACTACTGGTCTGCTTATAAAATTAACTAAATATTTGACTTAAGTCGTATCATTTCTGAACTTCACTTTTTCTCATCTGTGAGGATCATAACTATTTCCTGGATATATAAAAATTGTCTTTTACAGTGAATAACATTTTCCTAAATGTACAAAAAATTTGCTATTTTTGTAAAAATTAGTACATACTCTTTTTTTTTTTTTTTTTTTTTTTTTTTGAGACAGAGTCTCGCTCTGTCACCCAGGCTGGAGTGCAGTGGCGCGATCTCAGCTCACTGCAAGCTCCGCCTCCCGGGTTCACATTCTCCTGCCTCAGCCTCCCGAGTAGCTGGGACCACAGTTGCCCGCCACCACTCCCGGCTAATTTTTTGTTCTTTAGTAAAGACAGGGTTTCACCGCGCTAGCCAGGATGGTCTCCATCTCCTGACCTCATGATCCGCCCGCCTCCGCCTCCGCCTCCGCCTCCCAAAGTGCTGGGATTACAGGCGTGACTCACCGCACCTGGCACAAGCTCTTTAAAATAATAAAAGAGATGAAAACATGTAGGGGGGAAAACCCCTCAAATATGTCAAAATAGGTTTAAAAGCTTTTACAAATTTAGAGGAAATTATTTGTCCTTTTAAAATATAGTACATTTAATTTTACTTTTATTTAATAGAAGCACAAATTCAGTGAAAATGCATGAATTCCTCAATTTCAAATGGATATTTTTAAAAAGATCTAAGATTAAAAAACTGTCAAAAACATTAATAGACTGGACTGTCTTTATAAATATATTTTAAATTTTAGATGTTATTAACAGAAACATGAAATACTTCCAACTCCAAATTTTGTTGGCATGTTATTCTTCACAGTGAAACTTTATATCAAATACATTAGATTCCAAAATCATAACTTACATAAATGTCTAGCATTAAATGATGTCATTGCCAATTTTATCAATTTATCTTTTAATGGCTCAATATCCTAATCAAATGGTATGTTTTTCAAGAGAGACTGAGGGTATTTGGGAAGGTCTGCCTGTTGAATCTACACTTGGCTGGTGTAATGCTAAGAACAGCATTCCTAGATCACATTTTCTTTATTTCAAAAGAGTAAAAAGATTGCTACATTCATCTCCAGCACTGACTGTTCCTAGGAAGAAGCTTAGCAAGAGCCTGATTTCCCCCTCTTTGAAATGATATATTCTTCTTTCTGGATACCTGGAGAAATATCAGTTTTATCATTTAACCTAGATATGTCAAGCAATCAAAATCCACAGGACCCAAAATATTATTTTGACCCAAAGATGTGTTTCTTCTTTTCAGGGAAAGTGTCTTTATTATATTTTTGAATAATTTCTCTCTTCCATTATTTTCTATTCTCTATGCAATTATTTTAATGCTGGATCTTTACTGGTTATTCATATCTATTTCATTCTCTAAGTTTTAATCTCTTGTCTATATTCTCTCTGATTATGTCAAGTCTTTCTTCATTCTCAATATTTAATTTTTAGGCAAGTTTCCTTCTGGGCAAGGCAGCCTGACTTCCACATTCTGAGTTGTGTCAGCTCTGAGGAAATCAAATGCCAATATTTCCAAAGGAAACTATGCTAATTAGACACGCCCACCAATCTCCAATCTTCACTGTTGTTTAACAATTTATGAAAAAACATTTTATTTATATATACTTTTTTTATTCCTTGTCTAAAATTATATTTTAAAACACAAGTAATCATAGTTGCATCGAAAGAGCAAACAGCTTAAAATATCCATACTTTTAGAAGTACATGTTTATGTTACTTCCTGTTATTTCATATTACATATAGACAGAACTTTACCCTGGCTCTCATTTCAAATCAATCATTCCAGCTGGGTGCAGTGGCTCACACCTGTAATCCCAACACTTTGGGAGGTCAAGTTGGGAGGACTGCTTGAGACTAGCAGTTTGAGACCAGCCTGAGCGACATGGCAAGACCTTGCCTGTACAAAAAATTTAAAAATTAGCCAGCCATGGTGGCTCAATGCCTGTCCTCCAGCTGCTTGGGAGGCTGAGATGGGAGGATCACTTGAGCCCAGGAAGCTGCAGTGAGCCATGTTCATGCCACTGCACTCCAGCCTGGGCAACAGAGTGAAACCCTGTCTTTAAAGAAAACTTTTTAATTTAAAAATTAAAAATAAATAAATAATATAGAAATCAATCATTCTGCAGGTTAGAGAATTATAAAATGGGGAGGGGGCAAATGCAAACCCATGAAAGTGTGCATGAGCAACATCCTAATAGTTGAGCTGGGAGGCAAATGAAACAGATCTGTTTGTAAATAAATTAGTTTAATCAAAAAATGTATAAAAAATTAGGAATATCTATTTAAAAAGTATTTAGGTTACTTATATTTCCAAAATGCAGTATGTACTATTGTCTTATTTTAAGAAATTGTCACAGCCAATATAGAATATAAATTAGATCTGTCTGACTACAAAGCCTGAATGAAGAACTACACGAATGGATGAAGTCTTACAAACCAGTATGCGAAACACAAACATATACAAACTAAGGAGTTAAATACTGAAAGATGTGAAAGAAGAACTTAAGGCAAAACAAACTAATTTTCACTTGATATTAAATTACAAGTAATATATGTGAAAGTACTTAGATCCTAACACAGACACATTAAAATATTAGAACTTGACTCTGAATCTACATGTCTTCAATCTCTTGAATTTCTCTACTTCCTTCTGTTACCACCTGATCTATTTCTATCTTTATCCCATTTTTTATGTCCCTAATAAGCAAACAGCAACAGTGAAGAACAGTAATTCACTTTCTTTAATCTTTTAAATAAAGAGTTTCAAAGTTTGATGTTAAGAGGTAAACAGACAGGGTGCAGTGGCTCACGCTTGTAATCCCAGCACTTCGGGAGGCCGGGGTGGGCAGATGAACTGAGGTCAGGAGTTCGAGACCAGCCTGGCCAACATGGCAAAATCCCGTCTCTACTAAAAATATGAAAAATCAGCTGGTGGTGGGTGCCTGTAATCCCAGCTACTCAGGAGGCTGAGGCAGGAGAATCGCTTGAACCTGGGAGGCGGAGGCTGCAGTGAGCCAAGATCATGCCACTGCACTCCAGCCTAGGTGACCAGAGTGAAATTCTGTCTCAAACAAACAAAAAAGAGGGCCAGGCGCGGTGACTCACACCTGTAATCCCAGCACTTTGGGAGGTGGAGGCAGAGGCGAGCAGATCACAAGGTCAGGAGATTGAGACCATCCTGGCTAACATGGTGAAATCCTACCTCTACTAAAAATTCAAAAACTTAGCCAGGCGTGGTGGCATGCTCCTGTAGTCCCAGCTACTCTGGAAGCTGAGGCAAGAGAATGGCCTGAATCCAGGAGGCGGAGCTTGCAGTGAGCTGAGATTGCACCACTGCACTTCAGCCTGTGAACAAAGAGAGACTCCGTCTCACAAAAAAAAAAAAAAAGTAAACAGACTCTTAGCTGGCTAATTCAGATATTTTAATGGAAATAAATGCTGTCTTCCTAAACATCTGCCTACTCTACACAACAAAGATGAGATCCTTAATATCAAAATATAGGGTTGGGAAGAGCAAACAGCTTCCATGCACTTTCTAATTAATCATTAAAATTACTAAAACCAAGTTATTATAGATGCTAAATTAATTGTATTTGACTCAGCATTCTCCTTTTATTTTTTGCTTATTACTTTCAGCAATCTAAATAAATTGTCGCTTATGTTGCCCAAAGCCCATAAGGTACTTATCAGTTTTACCAGATCTTCCTGTTTATGAATGGCAGTGTACACTTTTATATTTTATCACAGTGGTAACTGTGATTGTGGCCTGACCTACAAAAAAAATTATCTCTAATACCTTTCACAATGACATGAAAATGCAACATTTCAGAGGAAACTACTGTATAATATTGACAAGAATTATATGGCTGGACAACAACAAAAAAAGTCAAATGTAATGCAATGAAACCCAAAAATTTGCCAGGCTGGATGGCATGTGCCTGTGGTCTCAGCTGGCTTAGGAGGCTGAGCCAAGAGGATCACTTGAGCCCAGGTGGTCAAGGCTGCAGTGAGCATGCTAGTGATTACACCACTGCACTCAGCCTGGGTAACAGAGTGAGATCCTGTCTAAAAAAAAAAAAAAAAAGAAAAGGAAATAAAATCATGAACCCAAAAGGTGTACTTTGATCAAAGTGGTAAAAGGTCAATAAAATCTTTTTTTAAAAAAAAGATGGCATCTAAAGATATTAAGTTTTAATTATAAAATAATTAAATCCACAGATGAAAATGTTTATGATTTATATAAAATACAGTCCTTAATTCCAATACATTCATGCAGCATTCACTATGCCAAAGGTACTGGACTAAGTAATACGTGGGATCAAAGACATAACAGGCATAGATCAGCATATCTAAGATGACCATTATCTGCTGAGAATACAAAGAATGATTTTTAATCAGGTAAGATGCTCCCCAAATCAATTGGGCTCATTCATTCATTCATTCAATGAGCATTTTATTAAAGACGCCAGATTCTAAACACTATGATACAAAGATGAATAAGATATAATCCGTTCCATCAAGATACTCACTTAAGATTCAGTTAAAAGACAAATGCATTAAAAGTTATCACACTGTGGAGAGTACAAGGACAGGAGCAGGCCATAGCTGCTAGGTGAACATACAGAAAGGGCACCTAATTCAGATGAATGAGGTCAAGAAAGAATTCTCAGAGGAAGACATGCTTGGGCTGAGTTTTAAAGAACCACCAACACTTACTAAAAATGCTTAGGACAGCTGAGGATGGAGCTGAATCAGTAAAACAGTAAAATATATAAAGGCATAGACAGGAAGCACAGTGGGTTGTTCAGCATAAAGGCTTAAGTTTAGGATGCAAATTAGGAAGTATTAAGAGCAAACATTAATGAGGTGAACAGATTACGAAATGCCAACATTATAAATTTGTCTAAAAACAATGAAGTAAATACATTTTTATATCTAAATATTTCAGAATAGTATAACACTTCCAGGAAAAAATAAACAAACACATAAATTTAAACTGAAAGAAATCATGTGTTCATCACAAATAGAATATGGATATACAACCACAACTGGATATTCGTGACCTTATATATTATTTTAATTGGATGGAAAAAAAAAATGCTGGCTCAATTCATCATGCTGACACTTATCCTCCTTTCAAGCTATGTCACTATGCTGCAGAGTATATTCAAGTACACTGTTCTATTTTCTGTATCTCAAAGGCAAATTCAACACCCTGACTTACAGTTATAGCAACAAGATTCTAATGTTTTCATCCAGATGTAATAAGACAAAATAAGTTGCATCCTGCCAGGACTAAGAAAATTAAAATCTGTCAAAATGTCATTGTGTATCTTTCTTAAACCACAATTTATACGCAAATATGCAAAAGTCCTCTTAGAAAATAGAAAAGTCATAAATATCTTCTTGCTAATTTGTCAATAGTGGTATCATTCGAGGCAGAAAATTATGGGTAGAACAAAAAAGGTAAAAATGGTTGACATCTATTAAAAATAAAATATACTAACTCACGTATTACACATGGATAAACTATGAAAAAAAAAAGATTCCAGTAGGTTTTAACTGGACAAGACTGGAATGGATAAAGTTATATTTAAAATTTACATGTGTCAGTTTATATTCTTTGACACAAACAAGCACAGCAATATTCTATTTATATTCTTCTTTCAAGGCTCTTGTGACCAAAAGCTCTGGCTGTATAAATGAGTTAAGTCTTACAAAAGCAGCAGTATCCTAAAATGAATAAATAGAAGGTGCTAAATAGTTTTTGAACTGAACCTCACTCCCATCATAATGCATGATGTTCTATACTTAACAGGACACAAGATATAAATGTTTACTTCACGGGTGAATACCAGGTACCTGAGGACTAACTGGTTATAATAAAATCCCAAAGATGACTCATTGTTAGTAACAGTTTTCTTTTTCTGTTATGTATTTTCTCTGTTGGTAATTTAAATATCAAAATGTTATTATACTTTAGGACAGTGGTTCTCAAATTTTAGTGTGCATCAGATGCACATTGAGGGCTTGTTAAAATACAGATTACTGAGCCTCATCACCGAGTTTATGACTCAATGGGTCTGGGAATTAACACTTCGGGATTAATTATTACATCATCAAACGCCTACATCCCAAAGGCAGCAGCAGTATCAAGCTGTTCAGTAAGCTTTATTTCCTATCAAAACCAGGAAGTTTATTATAAGCTAAATAGACTCTAGAAATACTATTTTGCTGGGTAAAGTTAACTTCTGTGAAGTACCTTGAAATATTATAGAAGCACTACCAACTTTGAGAACAATATGTAAGAATTTAGTAAATCCAGTAGCCAATACTCTTTGGAATGATGTCCTAGGCTTAGATTCCAATCCACACTGTGTCTAGGGGCTGATTCAGATTATTATCTGATGCCTGAACAGAAGGATGATCAAATCCTGTTGTTGGAATAATGCTACAAGTTTCTCAAGAGAATCTTTAATATAAGATATTGCAGGAACACCTAAAAAGATGGAGTACGAACTTCCCCTTTAAGTCTTATCTTCACTGTAAGACATTAAATGTTAGAATTATGGGGGAGGAAGCCTATATTTTTCACTGACCTCTAGTTATTGGAAGCTACCAATAGCTATCAAAAACAATCAAATAATAATGAGTGATCAGCCGACTTAAGTTGGTTTTCAACAAGCTTCCATGTGTGTTTATATGTGTGTGTCTGTGTATACACAGTGTGTGTATATACACACATATAACATACATTTTCTACAAGACAGAAAATACATATATATATATATAGTCATGCGCCACATAACAATGGGCCACATATATAATAGTAGGTCCACAAGATTATATTTTTACTGTACCTTTTTCTATATTTAGATATGTTTAGATACACAAATACTTAACCATCGTGTTACAACTGCCTACAGTATTCAGTACAGTAACATGCTGTATAAGTTTGTAGCCGAGGAGCAACAGCCTATATCATATGCCCCAGGTATGCAGTACACACTAGCCTAGCCTAGCCTACTACACTCTGTGATGTAAGTATACTCTATGATGTTCATACAGTCACAAAAAATCACCTAATGATGTATTTCTCAGAATGTAACCCCTCCCTTAAGCAACACATGACTATATATATATATGGCACTATCAGTATTTTGAAGAGATGCACTTTCCATAGTGCAGGGAAGCCAAAGGTGTATTTATTATTGAGATACCTTGAAATGACTTTTGCTTTCTTCTCAAGGATCAGAATAGGGTTATTACTGACACAGGTTTGATTTAAGAACTAATAGATCCTAGAAGCCTGTACACATTCCTTTAAATGGAAGTACATAAATTGTGCATATTTTTGTAGAAAGGTGAAATTAGCTCCAGGTATAAAAGGATTACGGCATAGCAAGAAATGAGCTTAAATCTGGCAAGAAGTTACCTTGTGTGGACAACTGCATAGGCAGTTTATGACCCCACTGGGGACTCTAAAGGACCACAGGAAATTATTTTTAGATATACTACATCTGTTTCTACTCTATATGGCATTACCATGTCCAATAAGCTTTTGTATTACTGATCAAATAAACTGGGGACTTAATTTTAACTTACAGTATGTGGTTTCTTCCCACAGACCCATGACCCACATGGAATACAGCAATTACCTAATCTAGCAAACTTCTGTTTTAATGTGCCATTTCTATTTATTTATACAGACACTAACCTATCATTATGGTTAATCTCAATCAATATTAAACAAGGTCTCTATATGCTTACACAGGTATATCTATATAACAAAGATGTAATGATTCAAGTGGCCATCTTTTTAATACTATTACATGGGGATCTCTGATCACACACAACAAATACCAAAAGTAACTGTAATATAAAATTGGATATTCTGTCATTATCTATAGGCTAATAAACCATACTGTCCTAAGTTAATTCTAAAAGGAAGGGAAACTTAAAGTATAAAAGAGGACAGTGTTGGCAGTATACTGAAAATCAGATACAACTTCATAATTCTTTGGAAGATTTTTATTTCTTCTTCTGCCACTGACTTGCAGAAAAATAAGTCTCTTAGCTTCTGCACATAACAAATGGTAAAATAGATAATATTTCTGAAGTGCTATTAAGTAAAACTGAGAATTAACATTACACTTTTGAAAATGTAAAATACCTCTGCCACGCCATAGCTTTTCAATACAGTTTTTAAAAAAGAACAAAAAGACTATGTTAAATCAAATTCACTCTATTTGAACAAGCAACAATAACAAGAAAAGCATAGTGTGCTATTTTACATTACATCTCCATGTATCCATTGTAATTCACAGGCTAGCTCTAATACATACATTGATATCTATTTATATTTGTTCTCCTTCAGACAGCTTTGCCTAGAATACTGATCTCCAAACTAAACAACCATTTTGTTTCATTATTTTATCTAAATCAGGGGTTTCCAATCTTTTGGCTTCCTGTGGCCACACTGGAAGAAGAAGAATTGTCTTAGGCCACACATAAAATACACTAACAATAGCTGATGAGTTTAAAAACAAATCGCAACAAAATCTCATTATGTTTAAGAAAGTTTACGAATTTGTGTTCAAAGCTTGCGAGCTGGACAAGCTTGAGCTAAATGAATTAAAAGACATCAATAAAACAATTTCAAAAACAAACAAAAGAAATCATACTAAAACACAAATTTGCCTAAAAGAAACGTAAAAAATAGCCCAGGGTAATTTTTTTCTAAAGAATTTGTAGCAGATGTGTGCCATCTATAAATCAAGTGATACTGAAATCAATATGCCACAATGGCTGTATTTCCTGCTATTATTTATCTTCAATTATCAAGAAGTTATTGAAGTCATCATCAGCTCAGTATAGTAGAATAAAAGAATAAAACATAAAGAATGTTTAATCAAGCCCCTCAGCTCAACTATTCATACATTATATTAAATAAAATACTTAATGAAAATTTACTTTGCCTATGTAGCATTTATATATGGGAGAAAAACATTCAAATACAAAGTTTAAATTTTTACAATTTAGTTATTTAAGATTTTAACATTTTTTTCATATGACACCTTTCTCCAAGAATGGTGTGTTCTTCCCTACAGGTCTGGGTAGTGATAATGAATAATTAAAATTTCTATATTCTAAATAAAGCTTGGGGTGGGCAATTATAATTCCCATATTTAGAAGCATCAAACAGTTTTAAAAATCATATTGTCCAGTTATGAGAGCAGAATCACGAGAAATAAAGCCCATTCTATCCTTCTATTTAACCTAGTATATATTTAACTATTCTGTTCCAATAAACACATTTGTTGAATGTGATCACCTACCCCAATTTACTTTTCTACAATTGTAAATCCTAGACCCAAAGAGGTTAAGTGATTTATTTCAGGGTGAGCAATCACTCTGAAGAATGTGTAAGTTTTCTAAATTACCTCATCCATTGTGTTAACTATTTTACATTAGAAAAAATGAAAACATATTCTCTAGTTCTATGAAAGTATGTAAAATCATGCATTTTGGATTATCAGCTACCATTATCAGCTAAAAATCTATTTATTGAGGACCTACTAATAAACAAAAATTATTCTGCATATTTTTAAATTTCATTTTAAACTTATTGCAAAATAGATATTATTGCCATTTTTAAAGTGAAGAAACTGAAGATCAAAAAGCCCCCTTACATGACGTTTTTAAGATCACTAAGTTAGTAAGTGGTCGACTTGGGATCCAAACCCAAATTTGAGAAGCCCAGGTCCTTCATTTCACTAGATTGTTCCTTTCTAAGCATACCAGATCAGATCTCCTCCACCTAAGAGCCACTTCAGCACTAAATGCAAGGTGCCTCTAGTAGGAAGAGACACAAAAACATTAGAATAATTGAACATATAATAAAAGCAAGAAGAAATAAGAGGTAAAATGTAAGCTTATAAAGATATATACAGTAAGACCAGGCACAATGGCCCACATCTGTAAACCCAGCACTTTGGAAGGCTGAGGCAAGAGGACTGCTTGAGCCCAAGAGTTCCAGACCACCCTGGGCAACATAGGGAGAGCTCATCTATACAAAAAAAAATTTTTTTTTAATTAGCTGGGCATAGGCTTGGCACGGTGGCTCACGCCTGTAGTCCCAGCACTTTGGGAGGCCTAGGTGGACAGATGATAAGGTCAGGAGATAACGTGGTAAAACCCCATCTCTACTAAAAATACAAAAATTAGCTGGGTGTAGCAATGCATGCCTGTAATCCTAGCTACTTAGGAGGCTGAGGAAGGAGAATCACTTGAACCTGGGGTGTGGAGGTTGCAGTGAGCTGAGATCACGCCACTGCACTCTATCCTGGTGATAAAAGCTAGACTCCACCTCAAAAAAAACAAAAAAAAATAGCTGGGCATCATGGCGCAAACCTGTGTTCCCAGCTACTCGGGAGGCTGAAGTAGGAGGATCGCTTGAGCCCAGCAGATTGAAGCTGCAGTGAGCCTTGATTGCACCACTACACTCCAGCCTTAGAAACAGAGCAAGACCCTGTCTCAGAAAAAAAAAAAAAAAAAAAAAAACAGAAACAAGCACAAAAGATGTATAGTAAAACAAGAGCCTAAGAATAATATCAATATTTGGACCTTTATTTCAGAGCATGTCCATATCAACATGTAACATGCCTAACAATTCAGAGACTACAAAAGACAAGACTTAATGATGAAAACATCCTGGTTCACACAAACCTTTCTTTTTCTATAAAAGGTAGGAGAGCAAACTATGTAGGTTTTGTGGCTACGAATGGCCTCTTACATGTTCTGCTTTGAATTTGTTTTTGATCCAACCATTTAAAAATGTAAAACCATTCTTAGCCTGGAAGCCATTAAGAAAGAAAGAAACAAACAAAAAAAACAGAGAAGGGTAGACTTGTCCCACTGGCCATACTTTGTCAACCCCTGTTAAAGCTAAGCAAACCAAAAAAAGCAGACAACTATCTGCAGCAAGTGAGCTATTATAAGGATCTGTAGTGAGGAGAAAGTCAAATTTAATTTACATTTGAATAGTTGTGATTATTTATATAAAAGCTATATTTACTTGTGGCTGTTAACTAATTCCATTTGTATTTTTATCTATATTTTGAAAACTGAATTATAAAGTATTCATCAAAAATATCTGCTTCTGGCTCATACCTGTAATCTTAGCACTTGGGGAGGCCAAGGTGGGCAGATCAATTGAAGCCAGGAGTTCGAGATCAGCCCGGCCAACATGGCAAACACCTGTCTCTATTAAAAATAGAAAAATTAGCCAGGCACAGCAGTGCACACCTGTAATCCCAGCTACTCGAGAGGTCGAGGCAGGAGAATTGCTTGAACCCAGGAGGTGGAGGTTGCAGTGAGCAGAGATCATGCCGCTGCACTCCAGTCTGGGCAACAGAGCAAAAGTGTGGGGGGGAAAAAAAAAAAAAAAAAGAGGGAGGAAGGAAGGAAGGAAGCGAAGGAGGGAGGGAAGGAGGCAGGGAGCTTCTAAGTGAATAGAGATAATCAGCTTGTCATTAAATGAACAAAAGGTCAGACTATCCAAAAAGTACACTATTTGGATATCCTATTAAAATGGGATTTTCTGTACTCATAGCTATGAAATTAATGCCCATGTATGAAAGATTACATATGTACTGTATACATATAATTACAGGAAAAAGTCACACATAAATGAAATTAAAGGCAAGTTCAAAATAATCCGAGTACAATAATTTAAAGTCTTGCCATATGCGATCACTCTAAATCGGAAGGAGAGAGAAAAGGAAGGAAGAAAGGAGGGAGAGAGAGGAAAGGAACTTCACAACGAAGGTGAATGATTTTTAAGTAATGGTAAATTTCTTTACTACTTGCAAATTTATACCCTTGGACATAGCCATCCAGAGGCACTCCTAGACTATTATAAGCAGTAAAATAAAATAAAAAAAATAAAATAAAATAAAATACAGGAATGAAGAGAAAAAAGAATTAGCTTTATATGAATTAGAAAACATTTCATAGAAAAAAACACTGGCCTTTGGAATCCAGTAACCAAAGCCATCATCCAGAAAACGAGTATAAAATATTAATCTGGCAACATCTATGAAATAAATGAAATATCCGTTCAGCAACTCTGCCTTCAAGCCACGCTTATGATTCCTCTTCAGAGGACATGTTTCACAGAATCTGCTCATTATTTGCCCCTTCAGTCTTTGTACTAGGAATCAAGGGAAGCAAGACATTGAGCCACAAACAATGAAGTTCACTGTGATTGAAATGTTTAGTCTAAAATCATGTGGTAACAATTAATAACCAGAATAGTATTCTTATTGCTATAAAAATGCTACCCACCTCAATTCTAGAACATTTTAAAACAGACAAGAAGCACCATTTAAAGCTTTTCATGTTTAATTGAAGATAAATTATTCTGCAATACCTAGAGTCAGACTCTTTCAGTTCTTACTGGTTTTAGCACTTACTATGTGGTGTGAGGCAAATCACTTAACTTCTAAATAAGATAATTTATGTAAAGTGTTGGTACACAATGAAAACTTTGATGCTATTACCGAGCACAATGAAACATGTTAAAAACACATGATCCCTGCTGTGGTGGTTGACTGTAGGATGCCCCCACTGATTTTTATCTTCTGGTGTTCGAGACCTTGGAAAATCCCCTCCCCAAGTATAAATGGGACCTGTGATTTGCTCTAATCAATAGAATATTGCAAAGATGATGGAATGCATCTTCCACGATTGTGTTTAAAAAGACTGAAACTTTATCTTGCTAGCAGATTCTCTTTCTTGCTGGTTTTGATGAAGCAAGCTATGGTGTGAGCTGCCCTCTGGAGAGGTCCACTTGGAAAGGAACTGAGGGCAGCCTCTGGCAGAGAGCAAAAAACTGAGGCTCTTAGTCCAAACGACACCAAGAAAGTGAATTCTGCCAACAACCATATGATTTTAGAACTGTATCCTTCTTCAATTGAGCCTTAAAATGAAACTGCAGACCCAGTCAACACCTTTTGTACCTTTGTGAGGGAACCCAAAGCAGAGATGCCACCTAAACTGTGCAAGAACTCCTAATCCACAGAAACTGTGTGATAGTAAGTTTGTGTTGTTTTATACCACTAGGTTGGTAATTTGTTGCACAGCAAAAGATAACTAATATACCATTTAACAGGCTAGATATAAACAATCAGATGTGTTTTATTCTCTAATAGTTCTAAAGAACCTCAAATAAATAATTAAAAGAATAAATGAATGAATCACTAAACCTGACTCCCTATTTTTCTTTTAGACATGGGGTCTCACTGTGTTGCCCAGGCTGGAGTACAGTGGCTATTCACAAACACGATCATTGGGTACAACAGCCTGGAACTCCTGGACTCAAGTGATCTTCCTGCCTGAACTTCCCTAGCAGTTAGGACTACAGGCTTGTGCCACTGCATCCAACTTGGACTCCCTTTTTTATGCCACAGTTTATCCAGTGCTTTTTGCTAAGCTTTGCAATTTCCCTCCTATTGGTAATATTAATGGTTTATACTTTTTGATTTATAAAAAATTTTACTTTCTCTTCAAAATCATATAGCTATCTCCAGAAGTCTTCCACATGTATTATTTTCCAAATATTGAAAGTTTCCTTACTCTAATTTTCTTTTCTTGGTGGTGATTTTTATATTATATATGAATACATTAATATGAATGAGGAAAGTGATTACGACTCCTAATGAGAAGGCATGATCTTACCTTACATTCCACATAACCGGTTTCTACTGAACCATCTTTGTTGTGGGTAGGGAGTAGGCAAAGCTTCAAATGAAGGAGAAAAGAAATTTTTCTCGCCGGGCGCGGTGGCTCACGCCTGTAATCCCAGCACTTTGGGAGGCCGAGGTGGGCGGATCACGAGGTCAGGAGATCGAGACCATCCTGGCTAACACTGTGAAACCCTGTCTCTACTAAAAATACAAAAAATTAGCCGGGCATGGTGGCAGGCGCCTGTAGTCCCAGCTACTCGGGAGGCTGAGGCAGAAGAATGGTGTGAACCCGGGAGGCGGAGCTTGCAGTGTGCCGAGATCGGCCACTGCACTCCAGTCTGGGCAACAGAGCGAGACTCCGTCCCAAAAAAAAAAAAAAGAAACTTTTCTCTACATGCTAGACTTCTAGCTGATACTATAAATAAGAATAAATTTCTACAGCCCTATCCCTCCCCACCGAGCCAACTCCAAATACCCAGACTTCCCTATTCATTATGACAAGATAACCTTTTACAAGACACTCCCCGATCCAAGTAACAGACAGTCCATTGGGACAGACAGGTTTTCAATGGTAAATGTGTATTCTGCTGTTGTTGAAAAGAGTATTCTGTAAATGTCAATTAGGTCAAGCTGATTGAAGAAAATGCTATACACATCAGCTATATCTTCACTGATTTTCTGCCTGCTTAATCTTTCAATTACTATAAGAGGGGTGCTGAAGTCTCTAGCTACAATAGTGAATTTATCTTTTCTCCTTGCCTCACATATTTTGCCTCAGGTATTTCACACTTTGTTGTTATGTGCATACATGTTAAGGACTATTATGTCCTCATTACTCCTTTATCACTACAGAATGACCCATCTTTATCACTGATAATTTTCCTTGCTAAGTTTGCTTAATGATAAATGGGGAAGAAAGGAATCTGGTAGAAAAAGAATGTACATTATAGCCTATGCTCTAGTCTACTGGACCCATATAAAAAACATGCAAAGGGTGTTAGGAAAAAAAGGATTGTTGCACATTTTCTGTGAAAAAGCAGTGACGTTTAGAGCCACCATACCAACACGATTAAGAATGTGGAATATGGAGCAAGAGAGCCTAGATTTGAACTCCAGATTCATCACTCACAGTTGTATACATTTCAGCAAGCTATTTGACTGTACTTCTCTGTCTACATCTATAAAATGGGGATAATGTGAGTACTTACTCATAGGTCTGCGTTAGGGATTAAATGAGTTCATATATATACAAAGCTTAGAATGTGACCTGCTACATAGTAACACATATTAACAGCTGTTGTTTTTGTTGTCTTGCTGTTCCTGCTTGCTGCTAATGTTACTGTTAGGACAATTGAGATGCTAAGAGTAAAAGAAGCTAACAGCTTTCCTTGCGTTGTTTCCCACTGCAATCCAACACCTAGTTGATGGGGTGCCACGTGAGACCTTGAGAAAAGTGTCATAAAATTATGAGTTGCAACTCTCCTATGAATAGGATTATAAGCCATTCACTGTGCCTAAACACTGGTAGGCCTAGCTTTACAAAAAACTTATAAAGACTATGGGCAAAGTGGATTGTTAAATCTTGAATCCAAATTCACTAAGTCTGCTATTTTATAAAGACTATTTTACCTTTTATCTTCTGTGTAAACCTAGATTTTCATATATTGAGTTTAAGTGGGGTTATACTTTTCAGCACACATGAAAAAGCAGGTAACAACGCTATATATCACAGTGTTCTAAATAGAACAACTGATATAATACTTTTGTTGCCTGAAAACTCCTTCCTTGGCATTTTTCCATGTAAACTTTACTTCCATGTAAATATGTGTGTGTGTGTCTGTGTGTGTGTGTGTATATATATTCAAGTCTTGGTTGTGAAGAAGAAAATTAAGACAACATAACAAATGATGATGAAAGTAGCATTATATTCTAAATGTGCTTTTATTCCACCAAAGTTCTGTCCCTAATAAAACCTAGTAATGACAATAGTATGTAAAAATACATGTGATCCTATGCTTCTCTACATATAACCAATTGCTATATTCATAGAACAGGTGTAGTGGTTGAAAAATGAGTTTTCCTACCATTCTTTTCCTACCAAGAATCTACCAAGAGATTCTTGCTGGCCCTGTACCTAAGAATATGTTGATGCTGTCCCCACACTTCCTTCTCTGCAAGTCCACAGTGTTTAGGGAAACTATGGATCATCTGAAGTGCATGGAGAAATTTTTACTTTGTGCCACCATTTTCTGGCAATCACTTCTATGTGCATGATTCCCAAAGGCATATTTCTCTCTCACCCTGGCTTTTTTCCTGAGTTCTAGACTCACTTTTCAACTTTCCTTTGGATAAGTTCAGCAAGCACATTAAGTTCAACCTATCTAAATCTCATCCTGGTCTTTCTCCTAACAGGTTCATTATATCAGTCATTGAAAAAGATTACTGACAGTTACTGGTTAAAAAGAAAAACTTCAGCCAAATTAAATTTAAAGGAGTTTAATTGAGCAATGAACGATTCACAAATCCGGCAGCACCCAGAATCACAGCAGATTCAGAGAGACTCCAGTGCAGCCACATGGTAGAAGAAGATTTATAGACAAAAAAAGGGGAGTGATATACAGAAATCAGAAGTGAGGTAGAGAAACAACTGGATTGGTTACAGATCAGCATTTGCCTTACTTGAACACAGTTTGAACGCTCAGCAGTGTGTGAATGGTTGAAATATGGCTGCTGGGATTGGGAAAGACTCAGCTGTTGTTACAGGAGCATATTCCTAAATCAGGTTTTCAATCTTGTCTACCTATTAAGTTAGGTTACAGTTTATCCAGTAGAACTCAAATATAGAAGTACAAAGTCCTTCTCGGACCGTATTTAATTCGCCTTAACATGACAAACTTCGAATCCACTTAAACTCTTCCTTTGCTTTACCACACAATTAAGATATATAATAGAAGGTTAAAAGGGAATCAAAGGAAAGCCTGAAAAACCAGGTCATTAAAAGGGCAAGAACCAGAAGGCTCTAGATATCTGGGCACAGGAACGAATGGAAATCTTGTATGTCAGCAACAGTGGGATAAATGAACTCCACTTTTAATACAGGTAGAGTATATGTAGTTATAAGTAGAATACAATGGCAAATAACAATGGCAAATCCTATTCTCATACTCATTGTAGACAGCACTTTGGGAGGCCGAGACGGGAGGATCACGAGGTCAGGAGATCGAGACCATGCTGGCTAACACGGTGAAACCCCGTCTCTCCTTAAAAAATACAAAAAATTAGCCGGGCGAGGTGGCGGGCGCCTGTAGTCCCAGCTCCTTGGGAGGCTGAGGCAGGAGAATGGCGTGAACCCAGGAGGCGGAGCTTGCAGTGAGCTGAGATCCGGCCACTGCACTCCACCCTGGGTGACAGAGCGAGACTCCGTCTCAAAAAAAAAAAAAAAAAAAAAAAAAAAATGACAATAAGCACTCTCCCCCACCCCCAGAAAAAAAAAAATTGCAAATATAATCCTTTTAAAGCATTAGAGAGCTGTGGAAGTGAGGGATTAAATTAACTAAAATTCCAGAGCAGGCTGAACTAGCTATGTTCTTACTTGGGAAGCATTTGCTGATTCTGGGTAGGGGTCACACAGAAGAGTGGTGTGAAAATTTGGAAACTGCAAGAGCAGTAAACACATAGCCAGTTTTCTCCATGATTGATCTGCTGGATTCTATAGCTCCAAGGCTAGACAGTAATTTTAACACAGAATGAAATTTCTCATAGTCTTATGATATTTACAAGACAAAGTCCTGCTTGAGGCCTACCTTAAACTCACAACTAGTTTTCTCTTCAATGTATTTCAAATTTAGATGCTGCATGGAGCAAGAGACCAAAGAGCAAAGCTCAAAACCTCTGAAGGGCAGAAGAAATGTCCTATACTTCAAATCTCAAGAGAAATCTACCAAATTGTCAATAAAAAGTCTAGAGAATTATACCTGAGGAACAAGGAAGAAACAAAGTGGGCTAGGTTTTACTAAAACTACAACATAGCCATGTTCAGTCACTGACTGTACTGGATTGAAATATTAAGCCCACTCTCCAACAGAGAGAAAAGCCTCTGTAGCCTCCACAGTGCCATTATACACAACATATAAAATTTAAAATTACAAGACATGCAAAGAGGCAGAAAATTTGACTAATAATCAAAATAAGTATCAAAAGAAATCAACCAAATGGTGATCCATGAAACTGAAATTAGCAGAAAATATAACAGTTATATTAGAATAACTATTTTAAGAAATTAAAGGAAACATGGACAAGACAGATGAAAAATTGAGAATTCCAAAGAAATGTAAAATTATCAAAAAGAATCAAGTGAATATTCTAGAATCAAAATATATAAAAAATTGCTAACTGTGTGTATTTAACAGCACAATAAACAAAACAGAAGATAGGGGATATAAGTTGGAAGCCATTTCAATAGAAAAAATACAAAATAAAGTGCAAAGAGAAATTAGATTATGAAAGACGCATAAAGGCATGTGAGATACCATAAAAATAAATTTAATAATACATATAATTGGAATTCCATAAGGAAAAAATAGAAAACAATGGCTTCAGAAGCAGTATTTGAAGAACTAATAGCTGAGGGTTTTCCAAAACTGATAAAATACATCAACTCCCAGATTTAAGCAGCTCAGTGAACTTCGAGCTGAATAAAAACAAATAAAGCCATATCTAGGCACTCATAGTCAACTGCTTAACACCAAAGGCAAAAAAAAAAAAAAAAGTAAACACAGTCAAAGAGAAAGATACACTTCTTAAAATTGCAGACTTCTCAGAGATGTGAAAGGCAGAAATCAATGAAATGACATACTTAAAATGCTTTTAAAAATAATTGCTAAACTAAATTCTACACTCAGTAGAAATATCTAACAAAATGAAAGTTAAAGTTTTTAAAAGAAGAGAATCTGAATTTATTGCTATCAAACCTGCACTATAAATACTATAGGATATTATTAAGGCTGAAGAAAATGATTCAACATTAAAGAACTGAATAACAGGAAGGAATAAAGAACACTAGAAAGGATAAATATGTGACCAATTATAAAAATATGAATATTTATAAAAATTAATAAATCTGAATAACTTAATCAACCTAACTTAAATGACATATATACTAGCTCAGACTCAGCAACAAGAGAATACATGTTTCTTAAGCATTCAACAACGTAAGTCATTTGCTGAGCCATTAAATAAATTTCAAAGAACTGAAATACAGAATATATTCTATCTGGTTGAAGAACAAACTAGAAATCAAAATTTGAAAGATAAACAGAATAGCCCAATTTGGAAATTAAGTAACAACTACTAAATAACCTATGGGTCATAGAAAAAAAAAATCACGATACAAATTTTAAAATATTTAAATTAATGACAAAAATAGAACATCATCAAAACTTAAGGAATACGACTCAAAGCTGTGCTTAGAGAAACTTAAAGCTTTCCAGGACATAAAAGAAAATAAAATAGAAAACAGATATACAATAAAGAAAAAAAAAAAAGCACAGAGGTTGGTTCTTTGAAAAAGCAAATTAAATTGATAAACTCTTAGCAAGATAAAAGGAGAAAACACAACTAATATTAAGAATGAAAAAGGAGACATTACTATAGATATACGAGTATGGAGAAGAAAATAAAATGGCACTAAGAACAATTTTATGCTAGAACATTTGAACATGTTGATAAAATGAACACATGCTTTGAAAAACACATCTCACCAAAATTGACATAAGAAAAAAAAATAGAAAAGCTGAACAGTCCAATTTCTATTAAAGACATGAAATCCAGAATCTAAAACCTTCCCATATGTTCTCCTTCTTTGCCACCACCCTTCCCCACAAAAAGACTCCAGGCCCAGATAACTTCACTGGTAGAATTATAATATTTAAAAGAGAATGAATATCAATTTTACATAAACTTTTCCAGAGAACAGAATTGGCCTGCATAATATTGATAACCTGGAAAGACATCACAAGAAGGAAAAATTATAAATAAATATCTCATTAATATAGAAAAAATCCAAAACAAAATGTTAGCAAATTTAATCCAGTAAATATTAAAAAGTTACAAGAAATTCCAGGGAAAGAATATCTGCTTTATCAGCCCGATCAGGATAGGAATGTTGTTCCCACTGAAATGTTCTCAGGGAAGGAGTATCTTTCATTATATGTTAAAAATAAGATATTCTTGATAACATGAGGAATAATGGATACAAGATTGAAAAAGAAAAAGGCAGATATAATGAAAGGTTTTAATTAGATAGCAGGTGCTGTACACATTCCAATCCATCTCACTTGCTTTAAGAATATATGTATACTTCTTATACGAGAGACTAGCAGTTATAGAGAAGAGGGTCTAGAGCAAAATCTTCCAACCAACCAACCAACTAGAACGAAGGCAGCCCACTTTTTAATACAATGTTCCCAAACAACAGTAAAACATGACCTGTGAAGAACCACTTCAGTTTCCTTCCTACCCAACTCAGTATACTTCTGTTGCCTGGGACAAATTTTTCCACCAGAAGATTTATGCTTTGTCGGTAATCCATATTGGTAGATGATACACAGCTCAGAAAAATAGGTAATCAGAAACTAATCACACATTCTTTGTGGTTTTTAAATTTACAGTTTTACAACTATCATCTAAATTCCAGAAGAAATCTCTTCTCCTTTCCTAGACCAAACAAACAAAAAAAACTTTATTAATCGGTCAAAAGGCCAAAAGCCACATTTGAATTTTTTTAAGTTCTGTTCTCAAAAATAAATGTCCCTAGAATAACAAGATTAGGTTAAAAGGAAAGTTGTCAATTAATCACATTTTAGATTTTACAACTCCATGAGATTGACACCCAACCTGGTTGAGGTTCACTGCTCAAGGGGGTTTCTGCAGAAACCAACAATTTTCTGGGTGTTTTCTGGTAAAATTTCAACTCTGGGAAGCAATGTGGCTGGTTCAAATCCCAAGGAGCAAAAATTCTGTGAGCAAATAGCTATTTCACATTACTAAACGTTGAAACAAAACAAACATGAAGCATAAAAGGACTGAGAAAGTGATAATTTCTAAATTTTTTAAAGGCCCACTACATGTGTCCTAACATGATATCAATGAACAAGAAAGAAAGAGATGTCTGGGAAAATCTAAATACAAGCATGTTGAAAACCTAAGCATCAAAGTCAACAGATTCAATCATTAATTTCAGTATAAGTTTACATTACCTCTTATCTAGATTAATACTTTAAGAGTTTCCCAAGAAATATCTTAACTCCAGTCTGGCACATGCACCAAATCCACCTGAAAATCTAAATCTTCCTCAACCATTTTTACTGTGTCATTCCTCTGCTGAAAAACAACTATGGTTCTCTATTATCTATCAATCGGGTCTATACATAACTCTTGCTATATAAGCCCACCATGATTTGACCTAATCCAATTATGCATTCTTTGTAGTTTCATCAACTAAGATGCGGTATCTATTTCTTCCACTTTTGAATATGGGTAGGCCTCTTGACTTGCAATGAAGAGAATGTGACAGAATTGACACTGTATTACTTCTGATGCTCAGTCTCATGAGGCCATGCAATTTCTGCTGTTTTCCTCTTGGAACACTACCATGTAAGAAATCTGGGCTATCCTTCCAGAAAAGAAATATGGAAGCGAGCCAGTTAATGGTCAACCTAATTGCCAAATATGTAAGTGAGGTCATCTTGGACTGCCCAACCACAACCAAGCCACCAGATGACTGCAGCCACACGAGTGACCCTGTTTATAATTAGAAAAAAAGCCTAGCTGAAGTTAACCCAAATTGTAAAAATCAAGGGCAAATAAATGACTGTTTTATGCCACTATGTTTTTTTTTATTATATTATGCCATATTTCATATTACTAATAAATATAATTTTGTGTTTATATATTTTTAAAAAACGATTTTTTCAAAGAACTTATTAAAAGAAAACAGTTCCATTATTTAAAATAGGCAAGAGATTATTTGGGGAAGTGAATAAATACTTCACCAAAGTTGACATATGAATGGCAAATAAACACATTAAAAAATGGCCAGTATAATTCATTACAGAAATACAAATTGAAACCTCAATGAGATAGTATTACATATCTATTATAATGGCTAAAATAAAAATAACTGACAATTGCAAATGCTGGCTAGGAGGAGAGCAAGTAGAACTCTCAGGAATTTCTGGTAAGAATTTCAAAATGGTACAGGTACTCTCGAAAAACAACTGAGCTGCTTCGTATAAAGTTAAATATGCAGTTAACATATGACCAGCAGTCCCACGCCTAATGGGAGTGCCCAAGAGAAATAAAACTATGGTCATACAAAAGTTTATGGAACAAAGGTTAATAGTGACTTTGTTCACAACTGCCCCAAAATGGAAATAACCTCACATTCTTGAATTGGTAAATGGATCAAAAACAAAAAAAAAGTGATAGATCGTGCTATGATTTGGATGTGGTTTGTCCTCAACAAAACTCACGTTGAAATTTGATCCCCAACATGGCAGTGTTGGGAGGTGGGACCTAGTGGGAGGTATCTGGGTTATGGAGCTAGATCCCTCATGAATAAATTAATGCTCCTCCTTCAGAGATGACTGAGTTCTCCTTCTCATGGGAATGGAATAGTTACCAAAAGAGCAGGTTGTTTAAAAAAGTCTGGCTTCCTCAGTTTCTGTCTTGCTTCCTCTCTTATCATGTGATCTCTTTATACATGCTTACTCTCCTTCCACTTCCTACCATGAATTGAAGCTGCCTGAGGCCCTCATCAGATGCAGCTGTTCAATCTTGGACTTTTCAGCCACCAGAAGCATGAGCCAAATAACTTCTTTCTCTATGAACTATCCAGGGTCGGGTATTCTGTGATAGCAACGCTAAATGGGCTAAGACACATCGATATAATGGAATACTACTCAACATTTAAAAAGAATAAAAATACTACTTAGCAATAAAAAAGAATGAGCTACTAATACAGACAATAATATTGATGAATCTCAGAAACATTATGGTAAGTGAAAAAAGACTCAAAAGGCTACATGCTACGTAATTCAATTTATATGACATTCTGAAACAGTAAAAAAGTGTCACAGAAAGCAGATCAGGAAGTGCCAGGGACAGGAGGTGGGGACAGAATTTGATCATAAGAGGGAACAACAGAATTCTAGAGGGAGGTAAAATTCATCTATAATTTTTGTGGTGGTTACGTGACTAAGTATTTGCCAAAACTCACAGACATCTATGATAAAGTGAGTGAATTTTACGTACGGACATTACTCATCAATAGATCAGATTTACACTGCAACCTCCTATATATTGTGCTTGTACATTTGCATCCCTCTGAGATATATTTAAATTATTTTCCTAAATTTCTAACACTATCAACAAAATCCAGAAAATTCTACTGAAAGATTTGTTAATTGCTTTTCAAATTATTGTCTTGAATCTACAAAATCTAAAAAATTGTAGTTCCAAGCTTCTGTGTTGCTTTCCAACTCCAATCCATATGCCTTATGGCAAAGAAATGACCTAGTTATAAACATCTGAACTAATCCTTTGTAGTCTGACTACACATTTTCTCAGAAGAAAAAGACATAACAAATTAAGTACAAAATATTAACTTAATTACTACAAGGGGAAAAAAAATTCCAACGCTAGTAGCACCTCCATTTCTCTTCCTTTCATGCCAGAGGGCCCTAAAACGACATCCCTTTGGAAGAAACACAAACGGCCCCAGCAGTGAAGTCAGTGAAAGGGCACAAGAAGGCTTTCTTCCCTAATGAGGGAAAATAACTATAAACTATTTTCCTGAAATTATATTCCCTTATATAAACACGAGCTCATTGGCTTAGTCTGTTTTCAGACTGTAATTACATGGTAATACCATATGACTTAGGTGATTCAGCTCTTAGAAGTAGTCTCTACATTTAAATGTAGTAGTTAAGAAATTAATTTCAACATATAAAAATATAAAGAAAGTGACTTAATAGACCTAAAGATTATTTTGCAGAAAGAAAAACCCATACTAAAGGCAAGCTTTCCCTTCATGCAACAAAAACAAGACATTTGGCAGTCAGAAATAAACAAACTGAAATATCAGTATTGATGATGGAACCACAAGAAAAGTGAGCAATTATTTATGAGCCTAAATTGTTAAGGGGAAAAATATTTTTAGGAGCAAAATTCCCATGATATAGAAGGAGATTTTACTACAATCAAAGCAAACCCCCAAATCAACTAGAATAGTAGCTATTCTTGGTGATCTCATACGTCTCATACTAAGACGTTTAGGTCACTGATTTCTCTGTTTTCTGCTCAGGAAGGCAATACAGTTATCCAGAGTTTAGGTTTTGGAGTCATACTACTAGGATTCAAAGTAGGCTGTACCACTTGTGAAAAGTGTGACCTTCAGCAAATTAAATTACTTAACATCTCTATAATTCTTAATCTGTAAAACGGTTACAAAAATGGTACTAACATCTCAGAAAGACAGTGTGAAATTCAATGAGATGATCCATGCAAAGTCCTTGGCACAGTACCTGGCATGTAATAAATGACAGCTATTATTACTAACCCCTAAATTATCAATCTTTAGAATGAATAACACTCTACTGAAAGATCACCTTTCTCTATGATGTTCCCTGAGTACCCCAAGTAGGAAAGAAAATAATAGACAAATTCAAGAAGTTCTATCCACTTTCTAATCCCTGACCACTTGCTATCTTCTTGAATGGTACTACTACAACAAATGACAAGAATAATGTTTCATTCATTTTTGTCTTAACACCTAGCACTGCCTTTCAAAGGACATAAAAGGACCCAAATAATGTTATGGTGAAGAAAAAGTTATGACTCTAGACAAAGGGAAAAATCCGAGTTCTAAACAAAGAGTGAAGGGCAGTGAGAGTAGAAAATGAGAGGACGATGGGTATCCTCTCTATAGCATCAAGGGTAATTTAACACTGCCAACTACATTCTTCCCTCACAGAATGTTCCTCAGTTTCCGTAACAGCTCTCTCCCTCTATTCTTCCCCAACTATTCTAAAAGCTTTCTGCACAACTGGATGTTTCCACTTTCTACTCTTTAATTTATGTGTTCTCAAAGAGAAATGAAACTCAGCTCTTTTTCTCTATACCACTTCCCTTAGCGTTAATTACCACCTCTGAAGTAATGACTCTCAAATCTTCATTTCTAGCTTGTCTAGTTTGAGAGAGCAAGTACTACATGATCATCTTTGCATATAAGATATTAGGTAATGTTTTACCTCAATAACTTTGCAAAAAAATTCAGAGATCGCCTATGTAATATTATGTTTACTTGCTCCCTGAAAATATATAGGAGACTTTGGTTTTCCAAACAGTTGATGCCTTCTAATAGATATATGCCACATTTTTTACAGACTAGAAATAGCAATGATAATCATTCTCCGCATTCCAGATCCAGTTGTTTAACGATAAACTTTTGTGTCTACATTTTAATAAGTTATAGTTAGACTAACTCAGCCTCCCAGTTATTAGAATATCTTTGTTACAGTTCATATAAAATTTTTACTATACACTAGTTTAAATCATAGTTTGGATTTAATACATCAATTTTTTAATATGTAACTGTAAATGAAATATAAGTACATAAATTAAATGGCATAGTTTTTCTACATTAAAATTGATATGCAAAATAATGATGCCACTATGGAGAAATTATCTTGGGGTGTCCCTGGGCCACACTGGAAGAAAAATTGTCTTGGGCCACATATAAAGCACACTAACACTAATGATAGCTGATGAGCTTAAAAATAAAATTTAAAAATCTCAGAATGTTTTAAGAAAGTTTATAAGTTTGTGTTGGGCCTCATTCAAAGCTGTCCTGGGCCACCTGTGGCCCATGGGCTGTGGGTTGCACAAACTTGCTCTGTATTAAATATACGGAGATAGAAAACTGTCTTTTGGCAAAGACAGCAGGTTATAAAAATAATTAACTATTTTTCCTAGCAGAATGAAGCCCTACACCTAAAAACAAAGTACAATATTTCATCATTCTTCCTTCAGTATTTTAGGACCTACCGGAGAGATTCGGCCATTCTCCTCAAGTCTTCATTCTGCTGTTTTAAGCGTTCAAGCTTTGCCAGAATCTTGGACAGTTCTCGGCTAGAGTGATCAGGATGGTCATTATCTCGTACCAAGTGACCACCTATATAAAATAGCAAGGTCCCCCAGGCAAAAAGAATGAGCATAATCCAACGCCAGGAACCAGTCCATGGCCGCATTTTCAGATTTTCAACTCACTTCCCTGGAGTCCTGGAGCTCAAAGAATTGAAAACATTGTAACTCTGTTTCTAGTTAGTGCACAGATGAATAGACTTCTGTTGTTTCAACACATGATGCTTCAGACAAATTATTCTCTCTGGTAGTCCTGTGGTGAATCTTTCAAAGAGATCCTTCTGGTGATATGTGTAGGAAGCTTTATTGTCCTGTACTTCATGGACTCTACATGCTGTGGAAAGAGTAAGAAATGTATTTAAATTATTTAAGATATATAAAACAGCATATGCTGAGATTCTTGGAGTTAAAGGAAACACATTGGTGTTGACTGGCCAACAAGCTGGAAGATAACCTAACTGCCTAATAACAAGTAAAGGGTAAAAGCTTTAAATCTGTTAATCTGTATATTAAATCAGCCATGTACATTAGTGCTCTACCAGATAACAGACTAATTAGCTCTAAGCCTGAAAGTCCTCAAAGTGCCATCATCACTTTCTTTTCCTTCTTACATAATTATACAATAGCTTATATACGAAGACTTAAAAATTGTATCTTTGAACAATCAATCAAAAACAAAATATACTCAACCACGTATTTTGGGCTAGTATATTCATTATCTCAAGAAAAAACATGTTCCCTGTATGAGTGATTTCATTTCTACCAGTTCTCAACTCCACTCTCCTCCCTCATTGTTCAGCTGCCATCATACCACTTAACTCTGCAGGTGACAGGCAAACTGTCACTTTTAGGATGAATTCTAAAACTGACATGCATATTAGCCAAGTAAAGGTTATCATAGCCATTAACCAGCTGGCAGTCATTCCAAATATCAGAAGCAAAGGTTCAAATGAACCAGGCTAGACTACTGCTTCTTCAAATTTATTAAAAATACCAACAATTACAACAAACATCTAGTACCAGTTATATCCTAGTTACTGTGCATCTTAAACTACAAATGCACATTCTTTTCCAGGCTTGGTTACAGGTATCATTTGTCATTTCTCCATCATTAGGCTTAAAATTCCCTTGGAAACCAAACTATTTTCTCCCCAAAGAGAGAATCTGTAGGCAAAAATATAATTTAAAACCTTTTGACAGGCCAGCCGCCGTGGCTGACATCTGTAATCCCTGCACTTTGGAAAGAGTCAAGGCAGGAGGATTGCTTGGACCCAGAGTTCGAGACCAACCTGGCAAGATGGTGAAACCCCATCTCTATAAAAATTTTTAATTTTAAAAATGTTTTGATAATTTTAAAGCTATAGAAGAGAAATTATATGTCTAGACAGAGTTCCATATAAAAAAGGAAGATAGAAAAAACAAGAAATAGTTTCTGTATACAAGACTGAATGTGAGGGCACTTGACCACCAATTAGTGGTAAAAAGATTAGCAGAAAACATGGAGAAGAGGCTTCAAAAATCAGAGCACAGGGCCACTATTTTTCCACTTTTACACCTTAAATCTCAATTGTTTTTAAAACACCAAATATTCAAAGAGAAGAAAATCTCTTCAAATGGTTGTCCTAGAAACACTCTACTTCCTTCCCATTTACTCCTACACCATTTACCTTAATGTTACTGATTTACAATGGCAAAAACATACAATGAAAAAGATTGTACTTGCTGAGAACTGTTTGAAAACCAAATTAAAAAGGAATAATCTAAGTAAAAAGTTGTCTGTTGTTTTAATAACTATTCTTAAATCTATCAAAAACACTCTTTTTATTGACTCCATTGTTCATCCCATTCCTTTCTTAAAACTCTCAAATCCCCACTCCTCTAAACTCAGGTATCCCCTACTTTTCATCTTATGTAAAAAAAAAACACAGATATCCAGGGCTCTGTGACTTAAAAACCAAATAAAAAAAAAACTCATTCCGATGGCATAAGAAATTGATTCAATTCAGTAAGTCTGCCAAAAAATGTAAGTATTAATATTTCAATTAATAATTTTGTGACAACATATGCAACACTGTAAAATGTTACTATACTTATGTGCTGAAACTATACTATATCCTAGTTAATTCCAAGCTATTAAGATATGCAGTTGTCCCTCTGCACCCTTCACAGACACCAAAATCCACAGACGTTTGGGATTCTTACATAAAATGGCGTAGTATTTACATATAACCTACACACATCCTCCCAAACACATTAAATCATCTCTAGATTACTTATAACACTTAATACAATTGAAATGCTATGTAGATAGCTGATTCTGGGGGGTTTTTTGGGCAAATATTTTGATCTGTAGCTGGCTGAATCAATAATACTAAAACTGCAGCTACAGAGGGTAAACTGTGTATCAGATATTAAAATTTTTTTCTTTCCCTTCACTGTAACAGTAACACAGAAAACAGACAACTGTGATAAACAACCAAAGCAAAGGTAGCTTTCTTAAAAAGAGTAATTTAAACAATAAAAAGACATGCTGAAACATTTTCCTTAGGATTACAATAAAAACTGTAATATTTAAAGCCAGCATAACTTGAACAGTAACAAAAGTTTACAGAAACAAATTTTGAAAAACAAAATTTGTATAACAAAAAATACTTTCCATTTTTTATAAACCATTACCATTCCTTTCTTAAAACTCTCAAATCCCCACTCCTCTAAACTCAGGTATCCCCTACTTTTCATCTTATGTAAAAAAAAAACACAGATATCCAGGGCTCTGTGACTTAAAAACCAAATAAAAAATAAATTCATTCTGATGGCATAAGAAATTGATTCAATTCAGTAAGTCTGCCAAAAAATGTAAGTATTAATATTTCAATTAATAATTTTGTGACAACATATGCAACACTGTAAAATGTTACTATACTTATGTGCTGAAACTATACTATATCCTAGTTAATTCCAAGCTATTTTATAAGCCATTTTATAAACCATTAATTTATAAGGCATTAAATTACTATATTATACATCAATATTGATAATACTTGAGTTGTAAAAAGCAATACATTATTATAGGAGCAAAATATGGTCATTTTCTAAATTAATAGCATCATTTGAACTATGTTTTTGGAGAGACTGTTTCCCATGATTTTTTTTTTGTATTTGCCAGTATTTTTTAAATCCCCGGTTTTGGGGTCAACAAAACCAAGTTAAGCTGAAAAACAAGTAGTTTTCTATGCAATTTTCCTCTGTAAGGTTTAAAAGAACAAGGTTTAAAAGAACAAGTACAGAATTTTTTCCCTATCTACTAACTACAATGCTTACTTACTTATGGTTACTTACTTATGGTTACTGTTTATTGTCTGAATCATGCTTGCTAAAATATAAACGCCATAATTTTTGTTCATTGTGTTCACTGATGTATCCCAGGCACTAAGAACGGTATTTGACACTTAGTTGGCACTAATGAATACAGCTTAAACTGCATTTATGCCCTACTTAAGACGGTAAATGGCAATGCAGAAAGTGAGAGAATGCTATTATACGGAAATGGTTCAAAAATAAGGTCATTAATAAACTTCCATATTTATTATCGTCAACATATATCTTATAAAGACATTCCTTGGTTGATTAAATTTAATTGGCCTAAAAGACCAAAAGAGTCCTTTTTTTTTTTCTGAATCTCGCTCTGTCTCCAGGCTGGAGTGCAGTGGCACAATCTTGGGTCACTGCAACCTCCACCTCCAGGGTTCAAGAGATTCTCCTGTCTCAGCCTCCTGAGTAGCTGGGATTACAGGTGTCTGCCATGGTGCCTGGCTCATTTTTTATATATTTAGTAAAGATGGAATGTCACCATTTTGTCAGGCTGGTCTCAAACTCCTGACCTCAGGTGATCCGCCTGCCTCAGCCTCCCAAAGTGTAGGGATTAAAGGTATGAGCCACCACATCCAGCCAAAAGAGTCTTATGTTTGCCTTTTAACCATGAAAAACTAATGTATCTTATTTTCTTCATTTAGAAGACTCACTTTGCAAAGACAACGATATGACTGAAGAAAGTATGTACAGCCTTTGATATGAAAGCCAATCAACTTACTTGTGAAAGTATTAGTAAAAATAGTTCAAATTAGTAAAAAAATTTAAAAATTAATTACATATATCAGCTAATTTCTGACTAAAATTTATATAGCAGTGTTGAGATTTGTTCTCAGAGTGGGCTTTCTCTTCACGAATTTATAAATTTATTACTACTAAAGACTCACATAGTACTCTTCTTCTGCAAAATACCAAATGAACTGAACTGTGCCAGGATTCTTTTTGCAAATTTATTTAATTAGTGATATCACCTTTTTTTTTTTTTTTTTTTTTTTTTTTTTTTAAGAGAAAAGTTGGCTGGGCACAGTGGCTCACGCCTGTAATCCCAGCACTTCGGGAGGCTGAGGCGGGTGGATCACAAGGTCAGGAGTTCAAGACCAGCCTGGCCAAGATGGTGAAACCCTATCTCTACTAAAAATACAAAAATTAGCCAGGCATGGTGGTGGGTGCCTGTAATCCCAACTACTCGGGAGGCTGAGGCAGAGAACTGCTTGAACCTGGGAGGCAGAGGTTGCAGTGAGCAGAGATCGCAACACCACACCCCACCCTGGGCGACAGAGCAAGGCTCTGTCTCAAAAAAAAAAAAAAAAAAAGAGAGAGGGAGACAAAATCTCGGCATGTTGCCTACGCTACACTGATACCACTTTTTTAAGGTACTAAGGTATTTAAATGTTTCATTTCTTTTGGTATTTACAGAGATTCTTTGGATAATATTTGTTTAATGTCTCTGGAACAATAAATATATTTGATTTTTCAAAGTACTTTTTCTGAATCTGGAAGCTAGAGTGTAATATCAGTAAGATAAGGAGACTTAATAGAGTTGCTATGAGCCTTAAATAAGGTTAACATTATATAAACCACTTATAATGCTTGGCACATAAGAAGTGCTCCAAAAAAAGTAATTTTATTTTAATGCTGACAAGACATAGAAATTAAAAGTATGGGTGCTAGAATCAGCAGTGTCTAGACTGGAGTCTCAGTTCTGCTACATCACAGCTAGGTAACCTCACTGAACAATCTGTAAACTGGAGAAAATAAATACCACCTCTCCTAGAGAATACTGGAAAAGGCTTAAATAAAATAATCATCAACAGGGAAGCACCTCAGCACATGATGCAGCAAATTGTTATGTGGTATATATTGATGTTGTTACATTATTTTACAGACCCATTTATGATTATTTATGTAATTAATATGCCACATGCTGTTGTAGGCAGCTTCTGAAATGGCTGCCAACTATCTCTGTGTCCACTATTCATGTCCTTGTATCATCTCCTCCTCTGGAGTGCTGGCTGGACCTAGTGACTTGTTTCTTACATAGAATACGGTAAAAGTGACAGAATTTCACTTCCAAGATAAGGTTACAAAAGACTGGAGCTTCTGTGTCTTGCTCACATTGTCCCTGCTTGCTTATTATGAGGATACAAGCTACCATACTGTGAGCCATCATGCAGAGAGGCCCATGTGGAAAGGAACTGAGGGCAGCCTTTAGACAACAGTCAACAAAGATTTAAAGTGCTCAGTCCTAAGACCACAAGCACCTCACAAGGTTGTTGAATCCCGCCAATGACCATGTGAATGTGAGCAACCTTAGAAATGCACCCTCACCAGTCAAGCCTCAACACAGCTGTAGCTTTGGTCCACATCTTGAATGCAGGCTTTTTAAAGACTCTCACCTAGGAGACGGAGCTTAGCCAGAGGATCCAGCTAAACCATCCCTAAATTCTGACCAACAGATAATAAATTGTTGCTTTAAGCCACTGAGTCTAAAGGTAATTTGTTATGTAGCAATAAATAATTAATACATATGTCTACCTTCACTAGAAGGTTAAAAGCCTGATCTTCGCTTCATGTGTTATTTTCCGTCTCTAGCAAGTTGTAGAACACCTTGGGCACAGAAGAGGCATTCAAGATGCAGGACAGAACTGAATCTTAATCACGTTTCCTTATGTATTCTGCTAATACCTCTTATACATATCATAAAACAAAATTCAATTTACAGCAAATAAGAGATTTAACAGATACAATTACAATTATTGGTTTATACTAATACCAGAGGTAAAAAAGGATATTTATTAATAGCTGCTAAACAGAGTTCCATCTCCAACCATGAAAGAATAACTACTACTAGATTAGCCTCATATATAAACTAGAAAACTTTAAAAAACATATTTAGAAAAACTGTTTTCAGATATTGGGCAAAGGTCAAAGAAGACTGATGTCTGAGAGAAAGTTAACAATAAAAGTAAGTCCTATAATCACTTCACCCTTCTGCCTAGAAGCATTTGCTGAACACCAGCACAGAAAGAAAGAACCCAAACAAATCACAGCCATCTTCCTCAGGTGAGAAGACAAAGACCAAAGTGCAGGGAATTTAAGGTAGGTGGAATTTGCAGGTCATTATACTAAAGAGGAGGTAGATACTCAGAAGGAAAGCTCCAAATTTTGCATAGGAGATCCTTTGAGTCTTTGGCAGGAAACTAAGTTATAGTAAGAATTCAGGAAGCTTCCAAAGGACAATTATCAGAAAGAGAAAAATTAAATACTGGGTAGCTAAAAGCTTAACACACCTCAAAGATTAGGCAAAGTTGGGAGACCTATGAGTTCCAACCAGGTACAATAAAAATACCACAGAGAAAACCTGCAGCATTCAGTAAAAATCCAAGAAATAGAACACCTTAGAAATGAGAATTAAGCAAGCAGGAATCAAGATAAATATCTTAGGCTATGCGAGGCATATACTGTCTCTGTCACAGATACTTCTTAATTTTTATTTTTGTTTCTTTATAACCTTTTAAAAATGTAAAATCCATTCTTAGCTCATGGACTATACAAAAACGGGCTGTGGACCAGATATGGCTCATAAACCAAAGTCTACTGACTCCAGTTATAGAATAAAAGCTATGCCAACAAGAGCCCTAACAAAGCTTAAAAACAAGCTACAAAAGGATCAATGTAATCCAAAAGTAAATTATCTGCCTGTCAAAATAAAACTCAATAATCTTCAAAGAAAGATAAGAAAATACAAACAATCAAAAATAGAAGGTACATATTATCAAAAGTTACAAAGAATACGAAGAGAGGTCATGCTGTGATGCAGGCATCCAAAGACCTGCTAAAAGCTAAGGATGGTGCTGGAACACTGAGGAAACACTCCAGCACCCCAGTCTCCAAACCAAGAATGAAAAAGCAGCAAGCAGTCCACTACTGCAGGAATTTCAAGTTTCTGATTCAGTGAATTTAACTATTACAATGACAACAAAAAAACAAATCCAACTCAAGTCACTGTTGGACTGACTCAATCTCTGCCCCATCCCAATCCACACATGCACAAACATCATCAAAGAAGAAGGGTACCCATTTCTGAGCATAAATACTATCCACCTCAATCTTTGTTGCCCTTTACCTAAAATGTCTGGCATGCAACAAAAAACAATTTTTTATGTGTATATATATATACACACACACATACACATACACACATATATATTTTTTTTTAAGTTAAAAACAAACCCAAACCATAGTCAAAAGACAAGGCAAACACCAGAACCAGACTTATAAATGAATCAGATATTTGAACTATCAGACAGAAAACTTAGAATAATTGTAATTTATGTATTAAAGGATCTCATGGTAAATATGAACAAAATACAAAAACAGATAAGAGATTCAGCAAAGAAGAAATGCTAAATGAACATAAAAATGAAATGTCAGAAAAATCTTCAACAGAATTATCAGAAGATTAGACAAAGCTAAAAACAAATCAGTGAGCTTGAAGAGAGGTAAACAGATATTATTCAAAATGAAACCCAAAAAGAAGAAACAGACTGAAATTAAAAAAAAAAAAAAAAAAAAACAGAACAGGAATTTTAAGATGTAGTATAACATCCAATGATCTAGTGCAGGTGTAACTGGAGTTTTGTGAAGAAAACAAGAACAGAGAAGAAAATATACTTAAAGAGATGTTAGCTGGGAATTTTCCAAAGTAAAAAAATGATAAAACACCACAGCTCAAAGAAATGCAGAGAATTGCTAGTAGGGCAAACGTTAAAATGTAGACAAAAACCTGCTTAAAAAAAAAAACAAAAAGGCCGGGCGCGGTGGCTCAAGCCTGTAATCCCAGCACTTTGGGAGGCCGAGGCGGGTGGATCACGAGGTCAGGAGATCGAGACCATCCCGGCTAACATGGTGAAACCCCGTCTCTACTAAAAATACAAAAAACTAGCCGGGCGTGGTGGCGGGCGCCTGTAGTCCCAGCTACTCGGAGGCTGAGGCGGGAGAATGGCGTGAACCCGGTAGGTAGAGCTTGCAGTGAGCTGAGATCGCGCCACTGCACTCCAGCCTGGGCGACAGAGCGAGACTCCGTCTCAAAAAAAAAAAAAAAACAAGCTGAAAGAGAAAAATTTTTCAGGTAGTTAGAAAAAAAGAAATATTACATACAGAGAAAAAAAAAAGGGAACACACTACATGTAATACAGAAGGCCAGTCAAAAAAACAATGGGGCATCATCTTTAAAATACCAAGAGGGGAAAAACGGCAACTGAGCATTCTAGATCCAGTGAAAATACCTTTCACTGGATAAAATGAAGGCAAAACAAAGGCAAATAAAGACAAAATCAACACTCTTCCAGAAAAAAAAAAAGTTAAAAAATATTCTGTGCCAGCAAAACTGTACTATAAAAAATGTTAAATGAAATTTTTCAAGGAGTATGATACCAGATAAAAATGCAGATCTGCACACACAAAAATAGCACCAGAAATGGTGAAATCTAAAAATTCAGAAATATTTTCGCTTAATTTAACCACATTAAAAGTTAAAAAGCTGTTAAACTCAAAATGGCAATAATGTATCACTGGGTTTATAATATATGTAGATGTAAAACATATGACAAAATATAAAAAAGATGAGAGGGAGGAAATAGAAGTGCACAGAAGTCAAGTTCTCACTACACATGAACTGATATATTATTTGAAGGTAGACTAATAATTATGTATATAGTAAGACCCAGAGCTACACTGTCTGCTTTAATAGCTACTATATGGAACTATTTAAATTAGAATTAAAAGTAAAAATTTATTTCCCCAGCCTGAGCAACACAGTGAGACCCTGTCTCTATAAATAAATTAAAAACTGGTGGTGCACGCCTACAGTCCCAACTCCTTGGGAGGCTGAGATGGGAGGATCACTAGAGCCCAGGAGGCTGAGGCTGCAGGGAGCCGTGATCGCACCATTCTACTCCAGCATGGGAGACAGAGCAAGACCCTGTCTGGGGAAAAAAGAAACAAAATGTATTTCCTCAGGCCCAATAGGCCACATTTTGATTGCTCAATAGCCACCTGTGTCTAGTGGTTACCATTATGAATGGTGTAGATACAGGGCATTTCCAACATCAGATGGCATTTCCCCAAAGCGACAAGTAGTTTTTATTAAATAAAATCAAAAGGTATAGCAAAGAAAAAGCCAGTGGTGAAGATAAAATGAAATTTAAAAATGAAAGTATAATTCACAACAGAAAACAGAGAAGAGAAAGTTCCTGAGAAGACCAGGAAAAGTTTCACAGCTGCAGGAGAGAAGGGAGCATATTTGAAGTATTAATAAAATAAATGACAATGAGCTGCAGTCTCTATTCTTCAGGATGGTCACTTTGGAAGCATTCTCTACTATGCCACCAGTAAGTAACTGACCTCCTAAATAATATACTTCATTTAGTGCAGTCATTCATGTTATATAAGTTTTATTTATTTTTTAAATATGCGGCATGGTTCTTATCAACATTTATAATGGAAAGCAACTGGAAGAAATCTACCACACGTTTTACCTAAATCTACACAACACGATGATCCATTCACTTATATGTTCAAAAACTACTCATTCAGTTTCTATTACATAAAATACACTACATATCCTAGGCATTGAGGATGTAGCAGTGAACAAGACAGACACAAATCCCTGCCTTCAATAGGTATTATAGTAGATTCTAATTGCAAAGTGAAGTAATGCCACTAAAACAAACAACCAAAAAAGAAAAAAAGCCTCTTCTTACAGCAACTAACATTCTGAGTGATGCAGCAGAAACTGAATATAAACTATTCCACAAATAATTGCATTTTTTGCTATCATTTTATTGTTTAAGCATAAAATTGAACACTGCCACCTGCATACCACAAAATGTTATAATACTATAATTTGAAAATCAAAATATATGTACAGTGTCAGAATAAAACATGGCAAATTTATTGTTGTAATCTTCAAATCCTTATGTATTACAGAATGTTTAAAATTATATATATAAACAGATGATCATTACATCAAGATTTTACCGCAGAGTTGAAACTAAGCTACTTTCAAAGTTTTATCACAAACATTTAGCACCTTTGTAAGATCCAACCATACTAAAAAAAATCTTCAGAAGTGGAACCAAGTCTCTACAGTCTCTATTAAATTTACAATGATTACAATAACTGTGTTGCCACTGCTGTGACCATTACCATCATCACAACTCCCCCAAAATATAAGCAGGCTAGGATGTGTTGTCTTTTTCTTTTTTAAAATTCAACATTCTTTTAAACATTTTTACATACAAGAAGTTTGTGTGTATATATATGTAATATATACAACTTGATGAGCTTGCAAAGTAGACACCTGTGAACTCATCACCACAATCTATGCCATAAACCTATTCATCATCTCCAAGAGTTTTCTCCCACTCTCTTATTTACTATTACTAATTTGTGTGTTTGTAGTAAGAACGCTTTACATAAGACCTATCCTCTTAGGAAATTTTTAACCATACAATACAGTACTGTTAACTATAGGCACCATGCTGTACAACAGATTTCTGAGACTTATCTTTAAAACCAAAACTCTGTACCCTTTGACTAATACTTCCTCATTTCTCCCTCCTACATTTCCTAAAGATAGATATAGCTCAATTATTCCATTAGACATAACAAAAAATGCAGTACCATTTATAATACGATCAAACTGACACTTCTTAAGTCTAACAAGAAAATGAACAATGGCCACATTTGGCATATGACTGTGTGAAAAGGATGTCTCCAAGAATCACATTCAAGTAGCTTGACTTTGATGCTGAGGCCAGAAGATGAGTATGCGACAATCTGCTGAAGAACCAAACAACTAGAAGCCTGGCCTGTTGTGCTATGAGCCATGTCAAAGGAGGGTTGTCTTTTAAACTCAAAAATATTCAGC